>NC_060123.1:439397545-440005045 GCF_021461395.2 Schistocerca americana
ATTGGAATCAGCGCCGAAATCATCTTCATCGTCATCACCCAGACAAATCATTACCTGTTCATGGTCACTAATGATAGCTTCCATTGTCTGTGCTGCTTGAATAAGTTTCTCAACGAACTCGACCTTTGCCCTCCACGAGGCTGCATTAACCGTCACAAGAGCTTCACGCAACAGCCTTTATACCTCTGTTGTAAAGGAATCATTATTGTTACTTATGTATGTCCTCACATCACTCCATACTGAATCGATGAGGTTGAAATGGAAGTGATATGTTGGAAGCCTTATTACTGTATGATCATGTTCCATGGTGATTTCGTCTACTACATATGTAGGCGTCATAGACTTATTTTCTTCAACAAGCGAATATAACAAAAGGTTTTTCATGCTCATATCCGCAGCAATATTTCGTGTCTTTAACCACTGCACCATAACTTCTTTGCGGTCGTTTGTTGTTGGGGCTTTATTCAGTATCACTGAATGATATGGAACATTGTCCACTGCAATTGTTATAGTGACAGAAAACTGTTTTAAAAGGTTCCTAAATCATTCATAAAATCGCGTGTGATCCATGTCTTCACGGTAATCACTTGTCTTCTTCGACCGAAAAACTAGAAGCGTATCAGGTACAAATACGCTTCAGGAACCTGCATGGATCACAATTAATCTTCCTCCTCTTCCCGTTGGTTGACGACCACTACTGCTTGGATTGTTATGCGTGCAGCATTTACTGACAGCTTCCCACCATTGACCCACGTTTCGTCTGGTGATATTATGGAATGAATGTCCCTGGGAACAATTTTGTGTAAGAATACGCTTTGAGCTAATACAGTATATTCCTTTTCTAACAGGACTTTCCGTCCGTCTAGAGCTTTTTAACGAAAACCGTTACTTTTTTCAGTACAATTTCCAGTGAAGTTTTCCCATCTCTGAAAAGTTCACTTTCTTTTAACGACACTAGCGACTTTGCTACAGTAGGATTGAAACGTGGTACCGATAGTCAAGGGAAGGCAGGATTCGGTTACGATTGTGGACGGGGCCGTAATTAGTTACTATTGGATGCCTTTTACAGTTACACACAGTTTATTTTAAACCATAATTCCAGACTCAACAATAAATAAAAATACCACACGTTATCAAGGAAGGAAGGAATGAACAACTGTGTAAATAATAGTGTTTTCAGTGAGTTACAATTTAGCAAATCACCATTAGATAGAGATACAGCAGATAATGTTTCAAAAGCAAGCCACTGTTATCTGGGCAGAAGACCTTACACGTCAGGAATGGCAATAAATTAAGAATAGTTTAAAACTCGCTGCAACTTACAAATTACAGGTATTGAAATATTAAAGGCAAGTTGCCACAAACACGGCAGAAGGCATCAGACGCCAGGAATGGCAGGAAATAAGGTTTTAAAGGCTTGCTGCGTAAATACAAATATCAAATTAGAATCTGAAGGCAAGTGACCACAATCACGGCTGAAGGCCTTACACGCCAAGAACGGCAATAATATAAAAACGTAGAAACCTGCTGTAAAATAGGAAATACAGTAGCAAAGGTTAATTAAAAAAACAAGCAACTGATCACCAAACGGTTGAAATAAGATGATGGTAAACTTTGTAGCACAACCATTAACATCCACTGAACACTAAACCGCTAGACTTACTCCAGAAGGCGACCAGAAGTATTCACTAGACACATATAACCTTTAATGTAGGCATTACAAGGTATTGTAGTAAATAATACAATAATAAAGCACAAGGACCTGTACGTAAGTTCCTTAAAGGGTCCTGAGGCCGATTATACCGCCGGCCGGTGTGGCCGAGCGGTTCTAGGCGCTTCAGTCTGGAACCGCGCGACCGCAACGGTCGCAGGTTCGAATCCTGCCTCGGGCGTGGATGTGTGTAATGTTCTTAGGTTAGTTAGGTTTAAGTAGTTCTAAGCTCTAGGGGACTGATGACCTCAGATGTTAAGTCCCATAGTGCTCAGAGCCATTTGAACCAGATTATACCCGCAGAAATCAGTGGAATGAAGCAGCGTCACACTGAACTACTGGCCATCAAACCTCATTTTACAACACACATGTCTTACAAGAACCAAGGGGCCACAGACGGTGCTCCAGGAACCGACCTCTAGGAAGGTCCGGCAACAAACACTTTCGCGAGCGATGAGATAGGCAGCCAAGAGTTGCATTCACTTCGCAAGATGGTAGCTCAGACTATGGCAGTCTAACGAATAACTAATGATAATCTTGCTGAAACTACCTGACGTCGTATAAACCAAATGCAACGATGGAGCAATACGCCAGTGCCGGAACCGGCGGTCTGCACTACGTCCCCAGATTACTGTGCTTGCCGGCCGGAGTGGCCGAGCGGTTCTAGGCGCTACAGTCTGGAAGCGCGAGACCGCTACGGTCGCAGGTTCGAATCCCGCCTCGGGCATGGATGTGCGTGATGTCCTTAGGTTAGTTAGGTTTAAGTAGTTCTAAGCTCTAGGGGAACTCAGAATTTAAGTCACATAATGCTCAGAGCCATTTGAACCAATACTGTGCTTCGAGCACCCGCAACGATAAAGGAACCACTACCACAAGAGTAGAAGAATCACCAACTGGCCAACATTCAAGAAAGCTGTCAAAACTACAGCCTTACCGGACAGCAGCGGCAAGGCGAGGAAACGTACACTGCCGTTACATACACCAACCCCCAGGGCAGGTAACTGGGGCGTTAGCGGCCACCAAGTAAGAAAAGTTACTGCTGGTTGAACTTAACAAATTGTAACAAACTGAACTCAGTAAACAGTAATAAGAAGTCGAGGAAAGCTAATCAGATCCGCCTTCTCCAAGCACTCCACTCGCTGCTTTTCACCTCGGCGACACTACGAGCAGCTATACGAAACCAAGTCACTGTAGAATCGCGAGATATCACCGTTGGGGGGGTTTCTCTACTTGGATTGTAATGCACTCATCTCAAAACCTGCAGGATCCGGTTTGCGACGAGGTCGGGCACCCTCGTGACCACAGCCCTTCCATCCAGCAGTCCATGCGCGCCACCAGCGGTCCCGACTAGAGATAGGTAGTTCGCGAACGAACGGGTGCAAGGGAACGGTTCACCAAGGTGAACGAAATGACCGAGGAACGAATTCCAAGGAACGAACGGTTCATAGTTCACTTCGGTCGTGGTGGTCTACTTATAGTTCCCGGGAACGAGGAACAATCGGTTCATAGTTCACTAGTTCACTTCGGTCGCGGCGGTCACTTCGACAGTTCTCGTTCCAGCCTCGGTCGCGTGCTCGTCTCGGTCTCGGTCTCCCTCGGCCGCACTCGTCGTTCTTCGCATGACCACCTGTCTCAGTTCCACTGCTGACTGCTCCAAGTTAGTTCAGTATCCAGTTGTTCGCTTCGTTCACTGCGCTCGCCTATTTTACATGTGTTCCAAACTGTTCATGCACTTGGTTCTGGCTATTCATCGTCCACGACCGGTAATCAAAAAGTATTTTATAGTTACGTAAATTATATAAAAATTACGTTGTATGTAATACGTACGTCTTTTCAGGTTACAAAAGGGCATATCAGCTCACTTTATTATATCGATGAACAGCAGAAGACATACTTATAACAAGGCAAGTTTTTTTGTTATTCATATATTTTTTGGTTTCATCGACGTGATTTAGTAGCGAACTTTCAATAATTTGCTTAATTTTTAGGTTAATTCAATTCATGTAAAACGATTTTTGTGTATCTTTCATATACAAAACATTACATTTAGGAAGGCTCTAATTACTTTTAAGTTTGGCTATTTCCAGTTTGCATTATCTGCTAGTTTGGTTTCTTTGAAAAAAAGTGGGTTGTGAGTCATTTTGGCTCAGTAGGAAAAGAGGTGCCTCTCCATTTGAAAAGACATAGATTGCCATAAAATCATATTTCCTTATTATCTCAAAAACATTTTTTCAGAAGGAGCTTTCAAACCAAAAAATTTCTTATTGCGAACTTAATTATTATTATTATTGCTGCATTAACGTTAATAATGCAACATAAAAACATAATTTTTACTAAGCGTGTGACGCAAGTATGAGAAAACCGCATTTTATTTTATGCTTCCGTAAAGTCACTACTTCGCCTACGAACTCAGAGACAACATGAAGTATACATAGGGTGTAAACGATTATTGTTTACAACGTAGCATAGCTATGTAGAGGAAGTCGAAACAAAGAACTTTATACAAGACACTTGTGGTCTATTCAGTTGGGAAACAGCCACCAACAGGTTTACAAGACTATAGCCCATGTGCGTCGCGTGAGATTTTCATGTTCTCTTCTCCAGCTCTCTACACATCGTCATCGATTGTTTCGCAATTGTTGCTTGCATTAGTTTGTTATTTCTTCACTGCCTAATTATTACATGTTTGTCTGTTTGTTGTATCTGCTCGCAACGGGCAACACTTCATCCGTAATTGGCGAGCAGTCTGTACTCGGGGCTTGTTTTCCGTGCGCCACCCTATATTATTTCCCAGCGATCAGTCACACAAAGCTACGGTTGGCTAAACGACAGGTTCTGCAGAATCACAGAAATTACTTCTAAAAGTGTTTAAGAATTATGTAATGAATAAAAACTCTATACTCCAGGGAGGAGGCAAGTGCCCCCTCTTAGTGCCCTCCATCCTTCAGTCACCTACACTACTAGTTTTCAGTTTTTCATAAGAACCATATACCAAGCACAAATGAACGGTGAACGAGTTTGCCCATCTCTAGTCCCGACGTGTTCTCTGACTGCGCGTGGCTCCCCCTGTGTCCCCAACTGAACTGGCCCACTCACACGACCCAGAGAAACGACGTCGCTCCAAAGCTGCGGCAACAGTTACTACACATCGATAACCGCTGCTGCTGCCACTAGCGGACAGGCAACGCTTGCAAAACGAGTGGAGCCAGTCAACACGAGAAGAAGACAAACAACCGCAACCATGCCAACTAAACGACACCGTCTGGCCACCAATAGAGGGCGGAAACCTACAAACGGCACCAACGCGAGTCGCAGCACGGCTCAAGGATACTCTTTGCTCCTATAGCAAACATGTAAATGCCTGCGAATAGCATCAGTCTGGAAAGAATCTAGGTCTGTGATGAGATGAAGCTGCTTTTTATTCTTTCCTGGAGTGGCTAAAAATACATTATCTGATCCAGACGCCTCAGAATCATTGAGGTTCACGTCTAAGTCTCTCAACTTTTGCAGCAACACTTCCTTACTTACTGCTGTTCTTGCACTTAGTCCAAGAGTTCTTGATGTGCGTTCCCATACTTTATCGGGAGAAACTAACGGCTATCCATGGACACTTACATATTCTTTCTCCTGCTCGTAAAACGCTCGAGTTCTTTGTAACAACTCCAGTGCCTGGCTGTTTAGCGGTACACCTCGACGCAACGATTTGTCACTAGATGAACGAACTCTTGTCCGTGGCATTTAACGTACCAGAATTTTCTGAAGCACAGAACAGGTCAACCACGCGGTAAAAACCAACAACGTACGTTGTTTGGGTACACACAAAACAAAGTCTGCAATACGGGAGCTATGACGTCACGACCGGAAGCGATTACTGCGCTGGGATTGTTCGTGCCGCGCGCCTGGCGCCTCGCGTTCCTAATTCTTCACTTGTTTAATAAACTGTTGTGCTACCAACCTGAAACGCATATGTCAAGTGCAAACTTTCACCGGTGTCGCTATGAAATATCATGCATATTGCGCCGACGGCACGAGCTCGTGTTGACACAACAGATCAAAGCAGACTGAGAATCACATATCAAAGCAAAGATGTTACGACCTACCAGCAGGTGGCACTGTAGAAGTACATATACAGAAATGCGATGGAAACATAAAAAAAGACAAGGAAGTTACATCTAAGCAGTCGACAAAAGAAAGCAACGTATACGTTTTAAAATGTAATTATGCAGTACAAGTAATCCAAACCAGAGTATACTGGAATAAGAAAACTCCTTTTTAAATTTTTTAAGCTTTTCTCCCAAAAACTTTATAATTTTTTTTTAAAAAATTCTTATAAAATTATAAAACATCGTATTGTATATCAAATGTACTACCTGCTTCCTATATAATCAAATGTTGTTGTTGTTGTGGTCTTCAGTCCTGAGACTGGTTTGATGCAGCTCTCCATGCCACTCTATCCTGTGCAAGCTTCTTCATCTCCCAGTACCTACTGCAACCTACATCCTTCTGAATCTGCTTAGTGTATTCATCTCTTGGTCTCCCTATACGATTTTTACCCTCCACGCTGCCCTCCAATACTAAATTGGTGATCCCTCGATGTCTCAGAACTTGTCCTACCAACCGATCCCTTCTTCTAGTCAAGTTGTGCCACAAGCTCCTCTTCTCCCCAATTCTATTCAATACTTCCTCATTAGTTATGTGATCTACCCATCTAATCTTCAGTATTCTTCTGTAGCACCACATTTCGAAAGCTTCTAATCTCTTCTTCTCTAAGCTATTTATCGTCCACGTTTCACTTCCATATATGGCTAAACTCCATACAAATACTTTCAGAAACGACTTCCTGACATTTAAATCTATACTCGATGTTAACAAATTTTTCTTCTTCAGAAACGCTTTCCTTGCCATTGCCAGTCTATATTTTATATCTTCTCTACTTCGACCATCCTCAGTTATTTTGCTCCCCAAATAGCAAAACTCCTTTACTACTTTAAGTGTCTCATTTCCTAATCTAATTCCCTCAGCATCACCCGACTTAATTCGACTACATTCCTTTATCGTCGTTTTGCTTTCGTTGATGTTCATCTTATACCCTCCTTTCAAGACACTGTCCATTCCATTCAACTGCTCTTCCAAGTCCTTTGCTGTCTCTGACTGAATTACAATGTCAACGGCGAACCTCTAAGTTTTTATTTCTTCTTCATGGAATTTAATACCTACTCCGAACTTTACTTTGGTTTCCTTTATTGCTTGCACAATATACGCATTGAATAACATCGGGGATAGGCTACAACCCCGTCTCACTGCCTTCCCAACCACTGCTTCCCTTTCATACCCCTCGACTCTTATAAATGCCATCTGCTTTCTGTACAAATTGTAAATAGCCTTTCGCTCCCTGTATTTTACCCCTGCCATCTTTAGAATTTGAAAGAGAGTATTCCAGTCAAAACATTGTAAAAGCTTTCTCCAAGTCTACAAATGCTAGAAACGTAGGTTTGTCTTTCCTTAATCTTTCTTCTAAGATAAGTCGTAAGGTCAGTGTTGCCTCACGTGTTCCAACATTTCTACAGAATCCAAATTGATCTTCCCCGAGGTCGGCTTCTACCAGTTTTTCCATTCGTCTGTAAAGAATTCGCGTTAGTATTTTGCATCTGTGACTTATTAAACTGATAGTTCCGTAATTTTCACATCTGTCAACACCTGCTTTCTTTGGGATTGGAATTATTATATTCTTCTTGACGTCTGAGGGTATTTCGCCTGTCTCATACATCTTGCTCACCAAATGGTAGAGTTTTGTCAGGACTGGCTGTCCCAAGGTTGTCAGTAGTTCTAATGGAATGTTGTCGACTCCGGCTGCCTTGTTTCGACTCAAGTCTGTCAGTGCTCTGTCAAACTCTTCACGCAATATCATATCTCCCATTTCATCTTCATCTACATCCTCTTCCAATTCCATAATATTGTCCTCAAGTACATCGCTCTTGTATAGACCCTCTATATACTCCTTCCACCTTTCTGCTTTCCCTTCTTTGCTTAGAACTGGGTTTCCATCAAAGCTCGTGATATTCATGCCAGTGGTTTTCCTTTCTTAAAAGGTCTCTTTAATTTTCCTGTAGTCAGTATCTATCTTACCCCTAGTGAGATAAGCATCTACATCCTTACATTTGTCCTCTTATCCATTTTGCACTTCCTGTCGATATCATTTTTGAGACATTTGTATTCCTTATTGCCTGCTTCATTTACTGCATTTTTATATTTTCTCCTTCGATCAATTAAATTCAATATTTTTTCTGTTACCCAAGCGTTTCTACTAGCCCTCGTCTTTTTACCTATTAGATCCTCTGCTGCCTTCACTATTTCATCCCTCAAAGCTACCATTCTTCTTCTACTATATTTCTTTCCCCCATTCCTGTCAATTGATCCCTTATGCTCTCCCTGAAACTCTGTACAACCTCTGGTTCTTTCAGTTTACCCAGGTCCCATCTCCTTAAATTCCCACCTTTTTGCAGTTTCTTCAGTTTTAATCTACAGTTCATAACCAATAGATTGTGGTCGGAGTCCACATCTGCCTCTGGAAATGTCTTACAATTTAAAACCTGGTTCCTAAATCTCTGTCTTACCATTATATAATCTATTTGATACCTTTTAGTATCTCCAGGGTTCTTCCATGTATACAACCTTCTTTCATGATTCTTAAACCAAGTGTTATCTATGATTATGTTATGCTCTGCGCAAAATTCTACCAGGTGGCTTTCTCTTTCATTTCTTACCCCCAATCCATATTCACCTACTATGTTTCCTTCTCTCCCTTTTCCTACTCTTGAATTCCAGTCACCCATGACTATTAAATTTTCGTCTCCCTTCACTACCTGAATAATTTATTTTATCTCGTCATACATTTCATCAATTTCTTCGTCGTCTCCAGAGCTAGTTGGCATATAAACTTGTACTACTGTAGTAGGCATGGGCTTCGTGTCTATCTTGGCCACAATAATGAGTTCACTATGCTGTTTGTAGAAGCTTACCCGTACTCCTATTTTTTTATTCATTATTAAACCAAGTCCTGCATTACCCCTATTTGATTTTGTATTTATAACCCTGTATTCACCTGACCAAAAGTCTTGTTCCTCCTGCCACCGAACTTCATTAATTCCCACTATATCTAACTTTAACCTATCCATTTCCCTTCTTATATTTTCTAACCTACCTGCCCGATTAAGGGATCTGATATTTCACGCTCCGATCCGTAGAACGCCAGTTTTCTTTCTCCTGATAACAACGTCCTCGTGAGTAGTCCCCGCCCGGAGATCCGAATGGGGGACTATTTTACCTCCGGAATATTTTACCCAAGAGGACGCCATCATCATTTAATTATACAGTAAAGCTGCATGCCCTCGGGAAAAATTACGGCTGTAGTTTCCCCTTGCTTTCAGCCGTTCGCAGTACCAGAACAGCAAGGCCATTTTGGTTAGTGTTACAAGGCCAGATCAGTCAATCATCCAGACTGTTGCCCCTGCGACTACTGAAAAGGCTGCTGCCCCTCTTCAGGAACCACACGTTTGTCTGGCCTCTCAACAGATACCCCTCCGTTGCGGTTGCACCTATGGTACGGCTATCTTTATCGCTGAGGCACCCAGGCCTCCCCACCAACGGCAAGTTCCATGGATCATGGGGGGGATATCAAATAGTAATAAGGAAAGTACAATGTGGAAAAATATGTAGTCATTGTACAAGCTTACAGATTACTAGAGGTCTAGGTGATAAAGAGTACAGGAACCATGCATGGTTTACATGTCTTAATACATGTAAGTAACAGTGGGGAACAACTAAAGTACTACATTCCTAAAATATCGAATACACATCACAGTATTATAGACCAACACCTACACAACGAAAGTTGTAGATACTGATGTAGTATGGTGCTCGGAGTCTTTGTGTAATAAGCATCAACAATAAGACGAAAAACTAAGTAATAAGTAAGATTGTACAACTAATTTTCAATATAGTGATAATTACAATATCAAAGTTACTATGATTAATTATGTACAAACATTACGAAACATCCTAGAAGACTGTGGTAATCCGGGATCTAGGTATCAACTGTACATATAACCAATTCCACAAGGAAGGAATAAGAAAATGTGAAGTATGCTGAGAACGTGTACAGCGTTATAGTGTAACATCGAACCGAAAACGCAACGCCCAACCTTGGAACACGAGATGCATAATACAAAGCAAAGTCTGGGGATGCACAGTACAACACAAGGTCTAGGTGCGGCCCTTATGAAGTGCTCGATGTCTAGCTTTGCTATAATAAGCTTCTAGAATGAGACCAGAAATTGACTAATGAATAAGTAGATATAAGTAATTTGTAATACACTACTATAAATACAATGTCATGAGCAGCAAACATAACCATATACGCCGATATATAGTAAAGTGTAGCCCGATGTCTACGTGACTCGTGGTATAAATGCTACAGGGACATGATACGAGGTTACGAGGTCTAAACGTCGTATAATAAGCTTCTAGTCTCAGACCAGACAATAATTTATGAATAAGTGTATAGACAATATTTACAACAAGAAGCTATATAAGTACAACAGTCTCAGCAAAAAGCAGATAGTACATATATATTTGTAGTTAATAATGTGTATGAGTGATTAGAAGTAGTGTAAGTAACAGTATCATCAAAGCTTTAACAGGTGAACAGATCGAAATGGAAAGATTTGCGCAATCAATGACGTTAAAAAGCATAAGAAATATTTATGCATAAAACAAGATATGTACACAACTGTAATAAGGTTCTTACGTAAAATAAGGAGGACTGGTACAGTGCTTAGAGGATCTACGTTTATGTGAGAACCAGGACACAGTACTTTGAAGAAGTATAGAAATATTTAACTTTAAATGCGAACATTTTGGGTTAGGCTTTACCATATCTGTTATTAATAACGAATGAAACAACCAGGTTACTGTTATAAAGTCACTTCCATTATCAGATAGATTCACATGTTTTCATACGACATGTGTGTGTTGTGCTACGACTTTCGGGGTAGACCGTGTCACTCTCCCAGTGGTCACAGGCTCCTTTGTCTGTCGTAATACATCACATATGAAGTGTCTGTATGCAAAGATCTTCGTTCGTCCGTGGTAGTTGACGATTAATACCACTTTCACATGTTTGGAAGAAGAAATGTTTTCCCGTCATTCCTAGCACATGTTGGAGTTGCACTATTCGCGAGTTTTCGGCTTTTTCTTTGAGTGGTCTTGCGTTCATTGCAGTATTCTTCGTTTCCCTAAAACTTTACGCAGTATATCTTCATTTATCTGTAGTTTCACGCGTTTTGCATTCAGTACTGAGTTAATGTGTGTTCGAGAAACGAAGGTACACACGAAAACAGCATACTGAGGGCAATCTCAACAGAAATGATAAAATGAGATATATTGGAATGCGTGGTACCATTTATTCCTTAGGAAACAGTGTTTCAGTTGTGTTTCAATAAAACAATGGACAGTGTGAAATTTGAGTCCAATTACAAGGAAACTTGACTCTATAAATTGCATTTTAAATACATTTACACTTCCTGGGATAAAATATCACACTGAACTGAATGACTCTTTTGCGGTTCCATGCTTCTACTATCGCACATTTTCACCCACGACAGTTTTCGCTGTTAGTTATGATACTACGACCATGCCTGCTGTTTTATTGGCTGCTATCGCTGTGGGCAAAGCACGTCTTATCACGATATCATAGGGGTCGGTCAGGCATCACTACTGTACAGCACATTTATTTACACACATCAAAAAAAGTTTTGCATCACCTCGGTTCTGCCGGCCGCGATGACGTTGTCGCCATTTTTTTCTCGGAACTTGGTGTGGGTGGACGTCACTTGACACTCCAAGTTGATTATTGCATTCTATCCTAAGTATTTTTATTACAGAACTCGCTGAGCTACTTTTTCGACGCCCCTAAATCATATTTGTATTTTAACATTGTTGTCGACTGTTTATTTCTTACTCCACTCTCACAATCTTTCAACGGAAAAAATAGTAGTCTAGATGTCTCTGAGCATGCCCTAGTCCCTATTACGGTGGCGACATAGTGGAATCGCAGTCCTTGTAGAAAGCATTTTCTATGATTAGTCTTTCAAGAGAAATAAGTCGTCTTCCCAAGTTTTTACATATTCGTGTGTTAAGTGTAACTTATATTACATTGTTATGCAGTTAAGCGATAGCCGCAACAAAGCCCCATGTATTTGTAACGGTGTTTTATGATTATGATTACCCCTTGTTATTTGGTATCTCCAAAAGCACATAGGGTACACGTTGGGTGTGCTACCACCTCCTATACGACAGTGTCTAGGTCACGTGGAAGAGTAAACCAAAGACTGAGAACTTGTTAATATGGAAAACACATAGCACCACTTCTGCGTAATAGTTGTACCGTCTGTCGTATAGGCACAGAGAATTATACCAGTAAACAAACTGTAGAATATCAGTAACGCCACATATATGTTTTACAGCAGAAATCTTTGATAGGGAATGATTTAAGTCTGTTTGACACATTGGTTCTTTTACTTGTTATCCATCTCGGTACATAATTTTGACGGAGGTTCGAGTCCTCCCTCGGGCATGGGTGTGGGTGTGTTTTTCCTTAGGATAATTTAGGTTAAGTAGTGTGTAAGCTTAGGGACTGATTACCTTAGCAGTTAACTCGCATAAGATTTCACACACATTTTTGAACATAATTTTGATACTTGGTAAATAACCTTACCAACGTCCTGGGCTGAGAAAAAACATGTTTTCCCATTTGCAACATTGTTGTTGTTGTGGTCTTCAGTCTTGAGACTGGTTTGATGCAGCTTTCCATGCTACTCTATACTGTGCAAGCTTCTTCCTCTCCCAGTACCTACTGCAGCCTACATCCTTCTGAATCTGTTTAGTGTATTCATCTCTTGATCTCCCTCTACGATTTTTACCCTCCACGCTGCCCTCCAATACTAAATTGCTGATCCCTTGATGCCTCAGAACATGCCCCACCAACCGATCCCTTCTTCTTGTCAAGTTGTGCCACAAACTCCTCCCCAATCCTATTCAGTACCTCCTCATTAGTTATGTGATCTACCCATCTAATCTTCAGCATTCTTCCGTAGCACCACATTTCGAAAGCTTCTATTCTCTCCCTGTCCAAACTATTTTTCGTCCGTGTTTCACTTCCATACATGGCTACACTCCATACAAATATTTTCAGAAACGACTTCCTGACACTTAAATCTATACTCGATGTTAACAAATTTCTCTTCTTCAGAAACGCTTTGCTTGCCATTGCCAGTCTACATTTTATATCCTCTCTACTTCGACCATCATCAGTTATTTTGCTCCCCAAATAGCAAAACTCCTTTACTACTTTAAGTGTCTCATTTCCTAATCTAATTCCCTCAGCATCACCCGACTTAATTCGACTACATTCCATTATCCTCGTTTTGCTTTTGTTGATGTTCATCTTATATCCTCCTTTCAAGACACTATCCATTCCGTTCAGCTGCTCTTACAGGTCCTTACTGTCTGTGACAGAATTACAATGTCATCGGCGAACCTCAAAGCTTTTATTTCTTCTCCATGGATTTTAATTCCTACTCCAAATTTTTCTTTTGTTTCCTTTACTGCTTGCTCAGTATACAGATTGAATAACATCAGGGATAGGCAACATAGGAGTAATGTATAATACCTATTTCGTTAGTGTCTGATCCGGTGTTAACAAAGCTCACACCACACCTGCCAGATTCCAGTTTTTAGTAGAGTATCCTGCAAGCTGCATTATGTACAGCCGCCAGCCCCCGTTTTTCTTAGTAGAGTACTGCTGCGTGTCATACTGCCTCCCGCCGTTATCAAATATTCCATTAAAACTACAGTTTTCCCTGGCATACAGGAGTACATTACAACTCCAGTCCTCCTGATTTTTAAATGTAATTTGCTTACAACGAATAACCGGTACTCCAGCAGAGCAATGGAATCGGATGTGCAACTTTGACTTCCGCGTCGTTTACATGCAAATAACTGAAAAAACATTACGCAGACAGATAATAGTTTATAACGCTTCCTCGGTCATGAGTAGCTGGGAGGTGTACTTCGGCACCAGCCAGCTTTCATGTGCTCTTATTACCGCACCAGACAACTTGACAGCGTATAATACTTGATATAGCGATAGTCTTGTACATGAAGATGTTGCAATAGTCCATGCAGTAGATCCATTAGAACACCCATTTTTTAACATTGGCCAGTTTCACAATGCAGCAGTTACTAAACCATAGGATGCTGACAGGCCCTCACTGGCTGTTAGGTAACGTTGCCACTCTGATGGGAAGGGTCCTGGTGAGTGGGCAGAGGTAGTTTGACCTACTTTACAGCGCCTTTAGATGGGCAGTATTTGTGCAGACTATAGTTTTGGCTGTCTTGGAGGAACTGACTTTAGAATGTGCAAATGTATATCTCTAAAGCAACATATATTACGCGGAATATTGTAACGTATCTGTTGTTACGTGGAGAAAACAGTGAAATTTTGATGGGCCAAAAATTTTCACCATCGTAAAGACATTATTTGATTTAAACAAAAAACTTCAAAAATTTGTTGTTATTTTTGTGTTCCATAGACATAAAGAAACGTGTGATCATGGGGGTGTTTCTTACTGATCACATTGTCCTCCACCACTCAAAGAATTACTTGGAGACAAATGCAAATGTTTACTGCTAGAACAGTTTCCAAAACATTACACATTAGTAATTAGTTCTGCAGTGACAATTATGTAGTTCAGTTGATTTCTTATACGTATCTTAGTCCGGTGTATCTCGGAGTAATCTGCTTCCTGCTGCTGCTGCTTCTGCTGAAGTAGTCGTTGCCTCGGTCCATTTCATCTGCTAACTGGATCAAGTTACGTGAATTCCATGATGTAATCCAGGTACCAAGTCGTTTTTATAGTGGTTTATTTATGACAAGCTGCACCATTTCTTCTTAATGGGAGCCCACTACACATAAAAGTCTACATAGTCACAATACTGTATTATAACAACTACATTATTGCACAGACGTGCGACACAGTGGTTGCATCTCAAAATTGTCTACAACTGACCATTATTGAGCCTTATGCTCCTCCTATTGAAACGTTTTTTAACAGTCAAGTCAACAAAACTAAAGTGCAAATTTATTAAATTAACAATTAAAAGTTTAACATTTTTATGAGTAACTATCAACAAAACCTTTCTTATTTTATGCTGAAACTGGCGTATACAATAGAAAAGACTATTACATAGGATACATATCATGTTATATAAAACACTGAAAGACAAGAATGCTGACTTAAATTTTCTTAATTATTTCTTCATTTTTAAATGCAAAATATTATATAAATGGAATAAATTATAAAAGTGGAATAATAAATTTTATGAGATATAATTTATTACGCGAAATCACTTGTTAGATACCATTGGAATTATGAAACTTTCGAAACAGGAATGTACTTATTAGATACCATTGGAATTACGGAAATTTCAAAACAGGACTGTAAAACAAAAGGTTGGTTTTATTTCAATATCCAAAACACCAACTTATCTTCGTTGTGTCTCATTTTCAACGTACAACATAAATTAGTGTATGTATAGTAGTCAACAACCAAAAAAAGTTAAAATTATGAAAAATGACTTACAATCAGGCAAATTCTAAACAATAGTCATGGAGTTGAACGTAGACAAAACACATGCGGTTTTTACAACCCAGCTGGTCTGTGTCATGGTAACCTACTTCTATATGAATTGATTCGAATCTCGTAGCATCAGTTGTGGCATTACAATGAAGGTAACCTATTTTTTTGCTTTATCAGCAGCAGAACTGTAACTTCTGCACATAATTATAATCCTATGGTTGAATTTTTTTCTCCTGGGTGGGTAGTTCCCTAAGAAGAAAGCCAGAACAATGTAGAAATATCTGGAGAAATGTATAAATATGTAAAAATATAGGAAAAATATCGGGATACAAAATGGGAATACAGGATATCTGTATTTACATAAGGGCAGCAAAAATTCACTATAGAAGCTGTAGTAGTTTAATGTAACCACTAGATATAGAAGACGAATGACATCACATTAGGTACTTTAACAGTGTAAAGATGGACTTTTAGAGACTTGGTGTCAAGACAAATCTAACACATTCCTTTATACGTGCACCATACTGATCAGCAATAGGCACATCTGATAAAAAAATTAGCAGAGTAGCTCTGGAAATCACTCTGAGGAAACATAAAAGAAACCTATGGCTATGTCATTGAATGTGGTATTGTCTGACGTTAAAGTTCATTTTCAAATGGTTCAAATGGCTCTGAGCACTATGCGACTTAACTTCTGAGGTCATCAGTCGCCTAGAACTTAGAACTAATTAAACCTAACTAACCTAAGGACATCACACACATCCATGCCCGAGGCAGGATTCGAACCTGCGACCGTAGCGGTCGCTCGGCTCCAGACTGTACCGCCTAGAACCACACGGCCACTCCGGCCGGCTAAAGTTCATTTTCTAATGGATCAAGTGCCTGGTCTGCTACATCAGATTCATGTAGACCACTATCACCTTATGGATTTACATTTTTAACAAAATTAAAATCTGTGACTACCTAACATCAAATCATGACTACTGCGTGCAAGAGGGAGACTATCAAGTAAGTGGTAACGTTATTCAGATGCCATGTGTCTTTTACTATACATGATTCTTGATTTTGGTGGTTATCATTGTGTCTTGACGATATGTTTCTTCTTTGTTGACATTTGCAAGCGAGGAAGGAATAACCTTGCAGACATTTTGTAGTTTCTCTGGCTTGCTGGGGTGGAATCTAAATCACTGTTGGATGATGGCTCTGAGCACTATGGGACTTAACTTCTAAGGTTATCAGTCCCCTAGAGCTTAGAGCTACTTAAACCTAACCAACCTAAGGACATCACACACATCCATACCCGAGACAGGATTCGAACCTGCGATCGTAGCGGTCGCGCAGTTCCAGCCTGTAGCGCCTAGAACCGCTCGGCCACGCCAGCCGGCGGAATGTTGAATGATGAAGAAACGTGATACAATAAGCAATAGTAGCACAAAAATACTTGTATATTTATAATAGGATATAGAAAAAAATGGAAAAATACGTAAAAGTATAGAAAATATCGAAAAATGTAAAATATTTGAAAAAAAAAATACGGAAAATATGTTTGATGAGCGAATAACGAAATTTGCTGCTGATAACAAGGTCGTAGTCGCTTTCGTCTGATGTCAATAACCACCTGTGGAGAGATAAAGTACATCCTTCTGGCCAATGAGGATGAACAGCAGTTATAACTCAACTGGTAAGGTTCTAGATTATAAAGAAAAAAGTAGCTTACCACCATCACAGTATCTCGCTGCCTGTGGAGTGCTTGGTGCTCAATTAGTAACACATGGAATCGATTATTTATACACCCACCAAAATAGGTCTACTGACTCCTCTGATACCGGTGACTGGAGCCTCTTTAGAAGTCGTTTTTGTCCCTGGCGACAGTGGTGGCTGATATCGAGATGACGCGAGTATGACTTTCGCTCTCTGCAATCTGTGAAATGCAACCTGGCGGTCTAATCTCAGTTGTCTGGGCACTCAGCAAATGGCTGTCTGGATTGCTTTTAGCTGTGTGGCAAAGAGCCCATCTTTCTCTCTCTTTCTCTCCAGCAACATTACCTATCATGCGTAGCCACTCCTTCTGATGGGTTGTGAGCAGCCTCGACTAGTTGTGTCATCTTTGGCCATTAGCCAGAGTGTCAACGAGCGGAAATTTTTCTCACTCGCTCTCTACTATAAGCATTATATATTAGGGGTGGAGGCGTTACTGATGCTAACGGTTGTGGAAACACACTTGTCCTCTTAGCAACAAATAATCCCGAGTTAATAACGAGCATCAAAACCGATACAGGGATTAGTGAACACAGGGTTGTCGTAGCGAGACTGAATACTGCAATATCCAAATCCTCCAAAAATTAGCGAAAAATATGTCTATTCAAAAAAAGAGATAAAAATTCACTTGACGCCTTCCTGAGAGACAATCTCCACTCAACCCAAATTAATAATATAAGTGTAGACCAAACGTGGTTTGAATTCAAAGAAACAGTATCAGCAGCAATTGAGAGATTTATACCAAATAAATAAACAAACGACGGAGCAGATCCTCCTTGGTACACATAACGGGTTAGAACACTGTTGCAGAAACAACGAAACAAACATGCCAAATTTAAATAGACGCAAAATCCCCAAGGTTGGCAATATTTCACAGAAGCTCGAAATTTAGCGCAGATTTCAATGCGAGATGTTTACAACAGTTTCCACAACTTTGTCTCGAAACCTGGCAGAAAATACAAAGAGATTCTGGTCTCACGTGAAGTATGCTAGCGGCAAGAAACAATCACAGCCTTCTCTGCGCGATAGCAATGGAGATACTATCGAAGACAGTGCCGCCAAAACAGAGTTACTAAACACAGCCTTCCGAATTGCCTTCACAAAAGAAGACGAAGTAAATATTCCAGAATTCGAATCGAGCACAGCTGCCAACATGACTAACGTAGAAGTAAATCACTTAATAAAAGCAAGTCTTCTGGTCGAGACCGTATAACAATTAGGTTCGTTTCGGAGTATGCTGATGCATTAGCTCCATACTTAACACTCATATACAACCGTTCGCTCGACGAAAGATCCGTACCCAAAGACTGGAAAGTTGCACGGGTCACACCAATATTCAAGAAAGGTAGTAGGAGTAATCCACTAATTTACAAGCCCATATCGTTAACGTCGATATGTAGCAGGATTTTAGAACATATATTGTGTTCGAACATTGTGAATTACCTCGAAGAAAACGGTCTATTGACACACAGTTAACATGGGTTTAGAAAACATCATTCCTGTGAAACACAAATAGCCCTTTATTCACATGAAGTGTTGAGTGCTATGCACAAGGGATTTCAGATCGATTCCGTATTTCTGGATTTCCAGAAGCCTTTTGACACTGTACCACACTAGCGGCTTGTAGTGAAATTGCCTACTTATGGAATATCGTCTCAGTTATGAGACTGGATTTGTCATTTCCTGTCAGAGAGGTCACAGTTCGTAGTAAATGACGGAAAGTCATCGAGTTAAACAGAAGTGATTTCTGGCGTTCCCCAAGGTTGTGTTATAGGCCCTTCTCTATATAAACGATTTGGGAGATAATGTGAGCATCCGTCTTAGGTTGTTTGCAGATGACGCTGTCGTTTATCGACTAGTAAAGTCATCAGAAGATCAAAACGAATTGCAAAACGATTTAGAAAAGATATCTAAATGGTGCGAAAAGTGGTAGTTGACCCTAAATAGCGAAAACTGTGAGATCATCCACATGAGTGCTAAAAGACATTCGTTAAACTTCAGTTACACGATAAATCAGTCTAATCTAAAAGTCGTAAATACAACTAAATACCTAAGTATTACAATTACAATCAACTTAAATTGGAAGGTACACATAGAAAATGTTGTGGGGAAGGCTGTTCAAAGACTGCGTTTTATTGGCAAGATACTTAGAAAATGTAACAGATCTACTAAGGAGACTGCCTACACTACGTTTGTCCGTTCTCTTTTACAATACTGCTGCGCAGTGTGGGATCCATACCAGAAAGGGACTGACGGAGTACATCGAAAAAGTTCAAAGAAGGGCAGCACGTTTTGCATTATCGCGAAATATGGGAGAGAATGTAACAGAAATGATACAGGATTTGGGCTGGACATAATTAAAGGCGTTTTTCGTTGCGACGGAATCTTCTCGCGCAATTTTTTATCACCAACTTTCTCCTCCGAATACGAAAATATTTTGTTGACACCGACCTACATAGGGAGAAACGATCACCACGATAAAATAAGGGAAATCAGAGCTCGCAAGGAAAGATATAGGTGTTCGTTTTTTCCGCGCGCTATACGAGATTGGAATAATAGAGAATTGTGAAGGTGGTTCGATGAACCCTCTGCCAGGCACATAAATGTGATTTACAGAGTATCCATGTAGATGCAGATGTAGAACTGACTGGCGAGTCGGCGTCTCATATGCAAAGCACAGAGGTGTCTGGTAGACAGAAGTCGGTCGTGACATTACTTCCCTTTAGGGGAGCAGTGGTGGAGGTAGGTCGTAAGTTGCCTGTCTGCAGAGCTGTGCGTGAATACGGAACAATGACAAGAGGGTCACCTCCTCACATATTTTTATTTTGTTTTCAATAAACTGCATGTACCATCCTATGCCCGTGAGGCACTGTTTACAGTTTAAACTTGGCAATGTTGTGTGGGTACATACCTAGATTTTCTGTTGTTATTTACAAGTCTACTATATTCCTGGTGTCGGACTCCTCTGCGGCAGTATTACAGCTACGTCATTGTTTTTAAGCCATTACGATAACATTTTCTTATGCTGGTGGTCGGTAGCAGCACAAATGTGTTGGATCTAATTGTTTACAGTTCAAAATTAGCGATGTCCTTTATTTGTACATGCATCGATTTTCTGTCGTTATTTATAGGTCTGCTATAATCTTATAGTGTCAGACTCCTCTAAGGCGCTCTTGCAGTGATATTATTTGTTAACACTTTGATAATTCATGGACAAGGTCCAAATAAGTTTGGTACATCGCAATTTGTTTAAATGATGCGCTGCAGTAATTGTTCAGTCTCGTATTTTTGTGTGTTTTCGGTTAACAGTCAGGTATTCCGAAAACCAGGGGAAAATAGCCCATAAATGTTAATAGTAATGGGTGGTGGTCATAAGTTGGAATGCCTTTGATTTAAACACACTGTTAGGTCACACACTAATAACATCTGGACAAGTTCCTCATAGACTTACAATGTACCATTTTTTTTATTTCTTAAAATAATGCACATTGGCCGTAGTCATTAAACATTAAAAATCAAGTATTTATTTGTGTCTTCCCGAGAAGGCTGTATTTTGAATACTGGGGAAAATCGACAAAATTATAACAAATTACACCAATAGACGTATGTAAACATGCACATATCAAAAAAAGTTTTACATCACCTCTGTTCAGAGAGTTCCCGAACCTATATAGAAAATTGAAATAGAGATCAACATAAACCTCATCTCCGCCCTTTTTACTGCTCATGAAAACCACACAATCCATGTTGTACCACCATACAGCGACACCTTCAGAGGTGGTGGGCCAGACTGCTATACACACCGGTACCTCTAATACCCGGTAGCACGTAGTGTTGCATTGATGCATGACTCTATTCGTCATGGCATACTATCCACAAGTTCATCAAGGCACTATTGGTCCAGATTGTCCCACTCCTGAACGGCGATTCGGCGTAAATACCTCAGAGTGGTTGGTGGGTCACGTCGTCCATAAACAGCTGTTTTCAATCTATCCCAGGCATGTTCGATACGGTTCATGTGTGGAGAACATGCTGGCCACTCTAGTCGAGCGATGTCGTTATCCTGAAGGAAGTCATTCACAAGACGTGCACGCTGGGAGTGCGAATTGTCGTCTATGAAGACAAATGCCTCGCCAATATGCTGCGATATGGTTGCACTGCCGCTCGGAGGATGGCATTCGCGTATCGTACAGCCGTTACGGCGCCTTCCATGACCACCAGCCACGTACGTCGTCCCCACGTAATGCCACCCCAAAACATCAGGGAACCTCCAGGTTGCTGCACTCGCTGGACAGTGTGTCTAAGTCGTTCAGCCTGCCCGGGTTGCCTCCAAACACATCTCCGACGATTGTTCGGTTGAAGGCATATGCCACACTCATCGGTGAAGAGAACGTGATGCCAATCCGAAGCGGTCCATTCGGCATGTTGCTGCGCCCATCTGTATCGCGTTGCATGGTGACATGGTTGCAAAGATGGATCTCGCCATGGACGTCAGAAGTGAAGTTGCGAATCATTCAGTCTATTGTGCACAGTTTGAGTCGTAACACGATGTCCTGTTGCTACACAAAAAGCATTATTCAAGATGATGGCGTTGCTGTCAGGGTTCCTCCGAGCCATAATCCGTAGGTAGTGGTCATCCACTGCAGTAGTAGCCCTTGGGCGGCCCGAGCGAGGCATGTCATCGACAGTTCCTATCTGTATCTCCTCCATGTCCGAACGACATCGCTTTGGCTCACTCTGAGACGCCTGGGCACTTCCCTTGTTGAGAGCCCTTCCTGCTACAAAGTAACAATGCGGTCGCGATCGTACCGCAGCATCGACCTTAGAGGCATGGTTGAACTACAGACAACACGAGCCGTGTACCTCCTTCCTGGTGGAATGACTGGAACTAATCGTCTGCCGGACCCCCCTCCGTTTAATAGACGCTGCTCATGCGTGGTTGTTTACATCTTTGGGCAGGTTGAGTGACATGTCTGAACAGTCAAAGAGACTGTGTCTGTGATACAATATCCACAGTGAACGTTTATCTTCAGGAGTTCTGGGAACCGGGGTGATGCAAAGCTTTATTTGATGTGTGTAATTTAAGGGCACAAGTGGGCTACTGAGGAGCGGCGGAAGATGGAAAGAGGGTAATTACTCAGGTGTAGTCTTTGCAATTTACATAGTATTATGCTTTGAAAATAGCAGATGGAGGTATTTGAAATATCGGTAGAAAATCGATAATATTGTAACAAGTTACAACAAATAGTCATAAAATGTAAAATTCAATGAATAATGAGAGGAAGAGGTTAGGAATACTTACATTCGACTGTGCAGTTTCTTTCTATCGTGTCTGGAGAGAGGCTGCTCTCTGCTAGCGGTTCATTGTGGTTCGTTCACTAAGGTGCACAACCTCGAATGACGAAACACACGCAATTGGAACAATAGTGAAAAGTGGAGGGTTGACTTACGTTATCGTATTAACTTAAAGTGAGAATGGGGAGGGAGTGGGCAGACTTGTTTTTATCACTATTTTTGTGTCGCACAATTTTCCAAGATGCGTGGGGGACCTCGGAGTGAACTTAAATTTGGAGTTCTAACTCTCACCGATACAGTACTGTGTGATCGTGAGGTTACTTTTCCGCTCTTCTGTATACTATTCTGGCGAGCAGTTTGGATGTATGAGCTATTATGATGGTCGTTTAATATTTCACGCTGTTATCTGACCTAACAATTTTCAGAAATATGTGGACGACATTTTTCCGAAAATCTGATGGCACGTCTGCAGTCTTACATAACTAAATCCAACTTGAACGGTTGTTCGGTTGCCCCCAATGATTTTATAAATTCCGTAGGAATGTTATCAGTGCTTTCCAGCGTATTTGATCATCCACAGCTCTGTTGAATTCTCAGTCTAATAATGGATCCCTATGTCTTCCATACCGACTACCAATCCTTCTCCAGTCCTGTCGTCAGAGAAGCCCTCCCGTTCATAGAGGCCATCAAAGTACTCTTTTCACCTATTCCCCCTCTCCTCACGTTTGGCAGTGTAATTCGCACTGACTGCACTTTTATGTTGTCGCCCTTATATTCAATTTCACCAACGGGTGTTTTGACTTTTTTATATGCTGATACTGTCCTCCCGACTACCATTTCTTTCTATATTTCTTCAAATTTTTGCTGCAGTAATTTCACCTCTCTTTCTCTCACGTCCTTTTTATTTTATTCCAAATTGACTTAAATTTCTATGTTCATGTCTTTGCCAGTAAATTTTTGTTCCTCTGTCTTACTCTACCATCTGGTGAGCAATATGTATGAGACAGGCGAAATACCCTCAAACTTCAAAAAGAATATATTGATTCCAGTCCCAAAGAAAGGATGTGTTGACAGGTGTGAAGATTACTGAACTATCAGTTTAATAAGTCACGGCTGCAAAATACTAACACGAATTCCTTACAGACGAATGGAAAAATTAGTAGAAGCCGACCTCGGGGAAGATCAGTTTGGATTGCTTAGAAATGGTGGAACACTTGAGGCAATACTGACCCTACGACTTATCTTAGAACATAGATTAAGGAAAGGCAAACTTACAATTCTAGAATTTGTAGACGTAGAGAAAGCTTTTGACAATGATGACTGGAATACTCTTTTTCAACTTCTGAAGGTGTCAGGAGTCAAATACAGGGGGCGAAAGACTGTTTACAGTTCGTACAGAAACCAGATGGCAGTTATAAGAGTCGAGGGGCACGAAAGGGAAGCAGTGAGACAGGGTTGTAGCCTATCTCCGATGTTATTCAATCCGTATATTGAGCAAGCAGTAAAGGAAACAAAAGAAAAATGTGGAGTAGGAATTAATACCCATGAAGAAGAAATAAAAACTTTGAGGTTTGCCGACGACATTGTAATTCTGTCAGAGACAGCAAAGGACTTGGAAGAGCAGTTGAACGGAACGGACAGTGTCTTGAAAGGAGGATATAAGATGAACATCAACAAAAGCAAAACGAGGATAATGGAATGTAGCCGAATTAAAATAGGTGATTCTGAGGAAATTAGACTAGGAAATGAGACACTTAAAGTAGTAGAAAAGTTTTGCTATTTGGGAAGCAAAATAACTGATGATGGTCGAATGTAGACTGTCAATGACAAGGAAAGCCTTTCTGAAGAGCAGAAATTTGTTAACATCGAGTATATATTTAAGTGTCAGGAAGCCTATTCTGAAAGTATTTGTATGGAGTTTAGCCATGTATGGAAGTGAAACATGGGCGTTTAGTTAAGGGCAAGAAGAGAATACAAGCTTTCGAAATGTGGTGCTACAGACGAGTGCTGAAGATTAGATGGGTAGATCACGTAACTAATGAGGAGGTACTGTATAGAATTGGGGAGAAGAGAAACTTGTGGCACAATTTGACTTGAAGAAGGGATAGGTTGGTAGAACACGTTCTGAGGCTTCAAGAGAGCGTCAATTTAGTATTGCGGGGAAGCGCTGAGGGTAAAAATCGTAGAGGGAGACTAAGGCATGAATACAAATGGCTCTGAGCACTATGGGACTTAACAGCTGTGGTCATCAGTCCCCTAGAACTTAGAACTACTTAAACCTAACTAACCTAAGGACATCACACACATCCATGCCCGAGGCAGGATTCGAACCTGCGACCGTAGCAGTCGCACGGTTCCAGACTACGCGTCTAGAACCGCGAGACCACCGCGGCCGGCGGCATGAATACACTAAACACATTCGGAAGGATGTAGGTTGCAGTAGTTACTCGGAGATGAAGAAGCGTGCACAGAATGGAGTAGCATGGAGAGCTGCATCAAACCAGTCTCTGGACTGAAGACCACAACAACAAAATCTTACGTTTATCGATTGAAGTATTTCGTCTGTTAGCCGAGGACCCTTCGTAACTACCTTCCTTCCACCTATATTTGTCTGTTCAAATTCTGTCATTGCCCTTTCCAGAGGTTTCCATTCCGCTTAAATCTAGATTGCTGAAAATCCATCCTCTGCAACTTAGCTGCCTAGTGTGTAATTATCGCAGTTTCGACAGCCTAAGAAAACTTAGAACGCATCTCACCACTCCTCAGTACTTGAGTATCCCACTTCTTTCCACATTGTTCATTCTGCACGATTGTCTTCAACGTCAGTCTACACTTCATCGTTACAAAATTTTGATACGAGTACACATTATCCTAGGTACATCTTACAGATCCAGTATCTGATTTCGGAATCTCTGTCTGATTATGATGTAACGCAGTTGAAATCTTCTGGGCGTTTTCCGAGTATACCTCATCGACTTCTGATTTCTCAACACTTTATTCGCTGTTACTAACTGAAATTTGTTGGAGAACTCAATTAATATCCCTCCTCTCTCACTGCTATTACCGAGCTCATATTTTGACTTCTATTTCTTCCCCTATTACAACTTTTCAGCCTCCCATGATTATTATCTCTTTTTACATACTGAACTAAAGTTCAGACTTTTTCTTTGTCTCTTCATCTTCTGCTTTTCTCTTGGGCATTTATAATTTAACTATTGTTGTTGGCGTTGTTTGCTTTCGAACCTTATGAGAAGATTCCTGACACTCAAACGTTCACGGTAATTCGCTCTCGCCACTACCAACCATTTTCTGCTGCTGTTGATGTTACCCTACATTCGTTTGACTAGGAGATCCTTTTTTCTGTTACTACTCATTTCTTTCATCTTTCCTTGATTTACTCTTAGTCCACATTCTGCACTCATCAGTCTATTCATTCAATACTTCTTCGTTTTCACTGAGGATAGCAATGTCTCACCGAATATTGTCATTGATATCCTTTCACCGTGAATATTAATTACACTCTTGAACTTCCTTTCATTTCCGTCACTGCTTCTGCGATGCACAGATTCAACAGTAGGAACGGAAGACTACATCCTTGTCTTACACCCTTTTTAATCCGAGCACTTCATTGAGCCGTGGTAAAAACTGCTGTTTTGAAGAGCGCGCCGCAGCGCGTAGTGTGAAGCAGTCGCCCTCCGTTTCTGGCGGTGGCAATCGCAGCTTTGATGTCTCCCACTGGTGGGAAAGGGGAAAGGTTGCCTGTTCACGTGTATTTAAGGGGCGCTATGAGTTCTCCAGTCGGTCAGTCTGGGTCAGTCTCCCGTCCCTAGCTTGCTAGTCTGTCTTTCGTCCGCATTTGTTAGGCAGTTAGTGTCTGTCTGTCGTTCGGAGTGCTAGTATGTCTGTCATTCGGATCAACCTTTAAAGCCGGCAGAATGAGAGTCTTTCCACTCCGCCAGTAAGAGAGAAACAGGAGTCAACCCACGACATCAGTCTGGTCGGTGCGAGCAGCGACGCCGTGAGACGGGAGATCGGCGCGCCTTCCTGCGTCCGTTGAAGCGGCTGGCAGCGGACGGTTCGGGAGAGCGATTTGGCGGTGCTACGCCAGGTCTTCTCGAGAAATCGCAGTTTATTAGAAGTTAAGTGATTGGTAATTTGTTGTCTGATTTACTCTTGTTAAATTCTACTTGTTTTCTTGGTGAGGTCACCAGCCGTTCTGCTTTGGGGTCGGCCCACCATTCTTCTCCGTTTGCCCACCCGCGGGAAGGTGGTTGTTTATAAATTGGGTGGTCCGTTTTTCCCTGGTGGAGTAGGGGCGGGTTACAGCAACCTGCGGTTCGGGTTGTTCGGTAATCTCCCTATCAATCTACCGTACATTAGTAGCTGCCTCTGCCATGTTGTCGGATTTGGTGTGTTAACGAATTTATTGCTTGGAGTGTAACGGCCTAATACCTGAAATATGTTTTGATCTTTGGAAACTTTGATATTATTGCCTATGATCTTGAGAGGCGGTATCTGTGTACTGTAGAGCATCTTAACTATTGTTTGGCCAACCTTGTAGAATTTTATATAAGATTGCATGTCACGGGTTTTTATTTAAATGATCATTTTAGTATATAAAGTTGCCACCCTTTCACCATAAGACTTTTCTTAAAAGTTAAAATCAAGTTGTACCTTCGGTCGCAAGTTTAATATTTTAATTGTTAGTGTTTTGTACCAATTCCATCCCTCCTACGAGGGGTGCATAGTTTGTGTGCTTGTGTAAATTGTTAAAACTCTTCGTTTAAAGTTATCTGGTATGTTGCAGATTTGGACCAATGTAGTCTTTCAGAGGCTGTTGTGAGCGGTCGTAACTACAGCCGTGTCAAAAGGGAGCGGCAAAGTTCTCTGCCCGAAAGCTCATACAGTCAAATCCTGTTTCTTTCTGCCTCTGAAGAAATTGTAACTTTGATACTTAGAGGGTGCTTTCTGATTATAATTTTAAATCTGTTTCTTTTAAAAAATGCTTTTAGGCACTATTAAAGTGAATAAAACTCCCATTTGTTAAATGGAATTTGGTTATGATTTCATCAGTTACTTGCTGGCAACTACTTCCGTGTTTACATAGTGTGATTAAATGTGTTAATGTTCTTGATGAATCGCTAGTAAATAAAATAAATTCTTAAGAATATTCTTTGAAAATAAATCACAGTTCTGAACTCATCAGTCTATTCATTCCATTCAGCAGATCCTGCAATACTTCTTCGCTTTCACTGGGAATAGCTATGTCTCACCGAAATTTATCACTGATATCCATTCACCGTGAATATTAATTCCACTCTTGTATTTCCTTTTATTTCCGTCATTGCTTCTTCGATGTACAGATTCAACATTAGGAACGGAAGACTACATCCTTGTCTTACACCCTTTTTAACCCGAGCACTTCATTCATGGTCTTCCAGTCTTATTGTTCCCTCTTGGTTCTTGTGCATACCGTACATTATCCATCTTTCCCTGTAGTTTACCTGTATTTCTCTCAGAATTTCGAACGTACTGCACCATTTTATATTTTCCAGCTCTTTTCAAGGTCGACAGATTCTAAAGGCGGGAAACAATACAACGCGAGGACGGAGCGATTTATATGACGTCCCAAAGGACGTGATCGTTGGTTTTCGGACCAGGATGGAAGCGTTTCAGAAGCGATAAGTTTGTAAGGTGTTCCACAACTACCGTTCAGCGAACGTTGCTGCCTATGAGTCTACTCAGCAGGTGCCTGGTTCATGCACCCACGCTGAATGTCGTTCATCGGCAGCGAAGGCTGGAATCTGTACGCCATTGGACGTACACTGAGTGACGAAAGGTGGCCTCGTCAGAAGAATTACGTTTTATGCTGTATCAGACACATAGCCATTAGCGTGTACGTCGTGAAATGTCTGAAAGCACAACACCCTGCAACCAGGACGGAGCGTGATGGTCTGGGGAATGTTTTCGTTGCTTTCCCTGGGTGATCACGTCACTCTGGAAGGCACGATAGATCAACACAAATATGCCTCTACCCTGGGGACTATGTCCACCCCCAGATGAACTTCGTTCTTTCTCTGCCCAATGGCAACCGGCGGACCATCTAGATCGGGCTGTTCACTTCAAGACTCCACAACCGTGGAACCCAGCGCAGATGACCACGGCACTAGAGTTGGCGTGGCTGCACATCCCTGCCGGTACATTCCAGAACGTCGTTGACTCTCTTCCGACACGTTTCGCGCTGCGGAAGTTTCTTATTCAGACATTTGACAAGTGTCACATTAATGTGACTGGACATTGTAATTATGAACAGTAATGCTCTTTGAAGTTCAAACCAATCTTCAGATTGAGGATAACTACGGATGGAGGTGTGACATTATATTTCCGAAAAATTGACTATATATGGAAAGAAGTGTCACACTTATTATACGCTTCTTTTCATTTTATACACAACCAAAGAGTACTAAAACCAATTATAAGGTGACTGTAAGTGGAAAGTACTGCAAACAAATTGTACTGTTATCACGACAGAGATATAATTTTCTTTATAGCATTTGTTAACAGGTCTGTCAGCAGTTGCAGTATGTAGAGTACTGGCCATGAAAATTACTACACCAAGAAGAAATGCAGATGATAAACGGGTATTCATTGGACAAATATATTATACTAGAACTAACATGTGATTACATTTTCACGCAATTTGGGTGTATAGATCCTGAGAAATCAGTACCCAGAACAACCACCTCTGGCCGTAGTAACGGCCTTCATACGCCTTGGCATTGAATCAAACAGAGCTTGGATGGCGTGTATAGGTACAGCTGCCCATGCAACTTCAAACGATACCACAGTTTATCAAGAGTAGTGACGGGGGTATTGTGACGAGCCAGTTGCTCGGCCACCATTGACCAGACCTTTCAATTGATGGGAGACCTGGAGAATGTGCTGGCCAGGGCAGCAGTCGAACAGTTTCTGTATCCAGAAAGGACCGTACAGGATCTGCAACATGCGGTCGTGCATTTTCCTGCTGAAATGTAGGCTTTCGCAGGGATCGAATGAAGGGTAGAACCACGGGTCGCAACGCATCTGAAATGTAACGTCCACTGTTCAAAGTGCCGTCAGTGCGAACAAGAGGTGACCGAGACGTGTAACCAATGGCACCCCGTACCATCACGCCGGGTCATACGCCAGTATGGCGATGACGAATACACGCTTCCAATGTGCGTTCACCGCGATGTCGCCAAACATGGATGCGACCATCATGATGTGTAAACAGAACCTGGATTCATCCGAAAAAAATGAAGTTTTGCCATTCGTGTACCCAGGTTCGTCGTTGAGTACACCATCGCAGGAGCTCCTGTCTGTGACGCAGCGTAAGGGGTAACCACAGCCATGGTCTCCGAGCTGATAGTCCATGCTGCTGCAAACGTCGTCGAACTGTTCATGCAGATGGTAGTGAAATGTAGATGCCTTTGAAAGATGTTGGTATGTTGGTATGGACGGATAAAAAGAAAGATTTTGGATAAAATAGATGAAGAAAGAGGTAATGGAAAACTTTTACCATAAATGGGTGGCTTGTTGGGTCATTTGCCGTGGTATCCACGAACACGTAACGTGACAATCGAGCGAATAATTTCATTCTCGAAATGCGTTGTGCTGAGCATGAAAAAATAAGTAACTGGCACAGTTTCTCATTATTTAAACCGTGAATGATACAATTACAGGCTTTCTTAAATGATCGATTATGATGAACAAACATTATGGGGTTTGACGAAGGTTAGAATTTGTTAAACATACGGCGCAACAGGTGAGTCTAGAGAACATTAGATAAAGAAAGACAATTTTTGTCCTTCTCATGCATGTGAACAGAACTTATGGATAGGCCTTGCAAATGGTTTACTGGTGCAATCAACCAGGAGAATAAAACAGTGTTTTATTTTAACATTTGGTCATCTCCGTGGCATAGATATTTGTACAACGTTTCTCACATTTCAGTGAGTGAAACAAAAAAATTTCCATGTTTCTTGTATACATGTCAATCGTAAAGAGGCCAACACATCTTCAATATTTATTGCGCAATACGAAATTGATTGTTTACGCAATATTTTGAAGGCACTGTGAACTTTAAAAATATTGACTCTCGCTCAACCTATTGCGCAATATATTGTATTGTGTAAGGTTAGTACTGCGGAATAAACGGCAGTTCTTGCCGAGACAGAGAACAATTCGATTCGTTCCAGACGAATTTCCACAAAGTACTGAAAAAAGTAAATGACGAAAGACCAGGGCATATGCTAAAGCATCAAACGTACTTTGGGAAATGAAATTCCTGACTGTTAGGAAACAGCAGACACCTCTTTGTCCACAACAGTAAAGGAAACTGAAGACCATGCTGTCATTGCATTAGGCAGAAATGTCTGTTTTACTTGTAGCAGTTATCTGTCCAGTGAGCATACTTCTCTTTCTGTAACGATTGTCGCACCAACGACGTGAGATTACGTAAACTTTCGATGAGTAATCAGAAAATAATTCTTTTAGACCGTTTGCAAAAATTGCTACTGTAGAGAAATATGTAGAAAACAGCCAATGTGCACAACATATTGCACAGTGCATTTGTTTAATATTTTGTTGTGGTTTACGAATCTACGCTGCAGCGTTTGAGGCTCCAGTCCTTGAAATGTTTACGGAAACTTGACAGACTTATTTCATCCATCCTGCATAATTTCTTCTTGTGGTTTGAGAGACAAGCAGCTCAGTCGCAATATACAGGGCGTAACACAAATGTACACCTCAAATTGCAGAACACAATCCTCCCACGTAGACGAAAAAATTACGTTATTTGAACATGGGTCTGGAAACACTTTGTTTCCATGTTACAGCTCATTTTCTCCAACTCATTAACCATGGGAAGCACACACCTACAAAACGCACCAGCATACCACACGCAACTCTTTCTCATAGGAGATGTTCAGTATGTCCTCCGTGGGCATTAATACATGCATCAACCCGCCATCGTAGTGAATTTTGGATACGCTGTTGTATCCCTGGAGTATCGCGTGTGGCTTCGCAGCCTTCCGTAATACGCGCACGAAGACTCTGAACGTCTTGTTCCATACACAAGAGCTTTCAAATGCCCCACTAATGAAAGTCCAGTGGGTTTAGGTTTGGAGAGCGTGGAGGCCAGTAAACTGGTCCATCTCTACCCGTCCATCAGTCACCGAATCTGTTACTTATTGTTAGAAACCGACGTACATTAACACTAAAATGAGGAGGTGCTCCATCGTGCATGAAGTAATGTATTCTCGCATAGCTAAACGCACATCTGCTAACCGATCAGGTACAATATTCTCTACAAAAATTATGACAACTTCGTCTGTGGAACATGAGTGGAAGAAAGTGTGGCCCTACCAAACAGTCACCAACAATGTCGGACCACATAGTGACAGAAAATCCATGTCGATGACTTCTTCGACACGTGCGTGAGGATTGACGCCTGCCCATACATTCCGATTGTGAAGAGTTACAATCTGATCTCCCTGAAACGGCACCTCATCAGGGAATAGCACCAAAATTAGAATTGACACTTTGTTGAATAAACCATTCACACATGAGTTCCCGTGCAGCGTAATCAGCTGGTGATAGTGCCTGCACACGCTGTAAATGGTATGGATACAGACGATCGTCGTGTAACACTCATCAGACAGTCATTGGTAAACATTCAGTGTTGCAGCTACATGTCCTCTACTGACACTAGGGTCATCGTCAATTGCGTAAATGACCGGCCGGTGTGACCGAGCGATTCTAGGCGCTTCAGTCTGGAACCGCGCGACCGCTACGGTGGTAGGTTCGAATCCTGCCTCGGGCATGGATGTGTGTGATGTCCTTAGGTTAGTTAGGTTTAAGCAGCTCTAAGTTCTAGGGGACTGATGATCTCAGATGTTAAGTCCCATAGAGCTCAGAGCCCAATTGCATAAAGAACTCCCGCCTCCCGTTGCGGAGCCGTACTTCTAGGCCTCCCAATGTCGCGAGTATCAGGCATAAATGTCTCTTGCTCCCCAAGACGATCAGTGACTTTAACCTTTTTCCTGTCGGGGCACCTTGGGCTTGGAAACGAACGTCGATAGCGAGCGCCATTGCCGATGGCTAATCCATGCAACAAATCGGCATCTGCCATGTCTGCATTTGTGTACACTACCATTGCACGAGCCAAGTCTGTGATTAACCCTTGCGCTTGCAACGGCCGCACTGCTCTATGGATTAGTTCATGTCACCTGTGACATGTCAGTGGACGCCCCTGGGTAAAGGAACAACTAAATTGGCATGGGAAAGGTGCAGGTCATTTATCACAAGGCATTTGTTACTTCACAAGAGTCCAACAATCTTTAATTGCACAGATACCAGAACACAAATAAAATGATAATAGCTGCTTGCGACGAACGTAATTAAGAAGGCGCAACTAGTGAGTGACAATAACTACCGCCAGCAACAGATTTAAAATGCTAATAGCAACTGAAATTTCAGCGGAAAATTAGATAAAGTAATTAAGGAAAGCCATTCAGGTAGTTACCCGAAATTCCTTCAGATGATTAATTAGTTAATTTAAACGAATATCATGCGCCAATTTAGGAAGGACTAACAGGCAAGTCGTACAATCAAATATAACACAAACACGCAGTTAGCGCGGGGCAGATAATAACAGGGATGATGCTAAAGATTACTATTCCAACATTTCGATGATCAGAGGGGTGCTTGATATTAATGAACATACGAGGGCTATCCACAAAGTACCTTACGTTTTCGAATTAAAAAATAAATAAAGTATTGGAAATTTTTTTATTATATACATTTATTGTAGTGCTCTTTCCAGGAAATCCACAAAAATCACACCTTTTCTGTCCCAAAAAAGGTAACCACGTAGTTGAAGGCGCAGGCGGCCGAATTTTACGACAAAGGAATTTCCAAGCTTGTCCATCGCTACGATAAGTGCCTTAATTTACGAGTAAATGGAAATTATGTAGAAAAGTAGTATTTAAGTGTGGCTTTCATCTGTATATAACAAAAAAATTTCCAATACTTTATTTATTTTTAATTCCAAAACGTAATGTACTTTGTGGATAGCTCTCGTATCTTACAAGAAATGTGGTAAAATGAAATCTGGTATCTGACAAGCTGAGACCCTTTAAGTACATCTGCATCTAGATCTACATGGATACTCAGCAGATCACATTTAAGTACCTGGCAGAGGGTTCATCGAAACACCTTTACAATTCTCTATTATTCCAGTCTCGTATAGCGCGCGGAAAGAACGAACACTTATATCTTTCCTTACGAGCTCTGATTTCCCTTATTTTATCGTGATGATCGTTTCTCCGTACGTAGGTCGGTGTCAACAAAATATTTTCGCATCCGGAGGAGAAAGTTGGTGATTGGAATTTCGTGAGAAGATTCCATAAGCAACGAAAAACGCTTTTGTTTTAATGATGTCCAGCCCAAATCCTGTATCAGTTCAGTGACACTCTCTCTCACATTTCGCGATAATACAAAACGTGCTGCCCTTCTTTGAACTTTTTCGATGCACTCCATCAATCCTATTTGGTAAGGATCCCACACCGCGCAGCAGTATTCTAAAAGAGGACGGACAAGCGTAGTGTAGGGAGTCTCCTCAGTAGATCTGTTACATTTTCTAAGTGTCCTACCAATATAACGCAGTACTAATATTTTCCTCATCGAGCACATGAACAATTCTCAGCGCGAACATCCACTATTTGATCAATCAGAGAAGCCCCTTGGGGCGTAGAAAAATAATAAAATACCTTTTAATGATTTAGCATTGCACGAATATTAAAACTATTACGTTAAAGCCAAACTTCAAGCAGGGAAAACATGGAAGGCGCAGGTACCGTCGGCCCGGTCTGAGTAAGATGGTTGAGAATAACGAGTACTTCGGATTAAGTTAACAACCGATTGCTACGAGGTAGAAACTCAACTTGTGAGTGATGCCGTAGGGAGCCAGAAGGTCGCAACGTCTCAGACGGGAAGCGGCGCGCCGCCCGAGCGCACGTACAGAGCCGAAGCGCACAGGTTACGCCCGATGAGTACATATAACACTCCGGGCAGCGCCTCCAAACGCTACCAGCATCTCGGAAAACCGAGAGCAAACAAGCTGACGTATAATTAATGCATAATAATCACAGAACATATGAAAATGCTCCAACAAAAGAAACTCAATATGAGCTTGGCCCCAAGCTGCAACCAAACCTTACGTATTACAACAAGAATATTACAATATAATTACCGACAGGATTATCTGGTCAATCTTACAACAACAAGTTAGTGTAATAACCAAGAAATAACAGTACTACCGAAAAACATTAACGTAAGTAACTTAAAAGGCAAATAATGAGGGCCAACACTCAGACAACCACAATAGTAATTGTATTTAGAACAATTAACATTATTTTTTTTGAGAGGGGCTAAATCTCACGAGAGTTATGGAACTTGACCGCACGGTTTGAGCCGCCATGTCACGGATTTCGCTGTCCCTCCCGCCGGAGGTTCGAGTCCTCCCTCGGGCATGGGTGTGTGTGTTGTTCTTAGCATAAGTTAGTTTAAGCAGTGTGTAAGTTTAAGGACCGATGACATCATCAGTTTGGTCCCTTAGGAATTCACAGACATACCCAAATGAGCCAAGATTCACAGGGGCTCTAGCGTTTGCTTACCACGGCCATAGGCAATTTTATAGTCGTTACAACTTCCCCTACAAATAAGACTCAATTGGTCACTAATACCTGTGGTGGCCTAGAACATACGACACAATTAATTTCAGGATCGAATGATAAAGTAGGCACACACTGAACAGGTTCAATTAAAATAAATTTTAAAACACATAAAATATGGCTCTCAGGTTATTTGAAAACAGAGGCACTAGAAGGTAAATTTAATTCTTGAAACAGACTGAGAGGGAACCACAGGCAATCCAACATAGCGGAAGCAGTTTCAACAAGGGAACGCAGATGTAAATTTCTTTTAGTACTTACGTGAATAATTTCACACTTTTCCTTATTTAGGGTCAATTGCCACTTTTTGCACCATACAGATATCTTATCTAAATCATTTTGCAAGTCGTTTTGATCATCTGATGACTTTACAAGACGGTAAATGACAGCATCATCTGCAAACAATCTAAGACGGCTACTCAGATTATCTCCTATGTCGTTAATATAGGTATGTCTCCTAAATCCAGGATAAACCGGCTGCGTCGACATTAGGCCCAAGTATTGCCGAGCAACACAGCCCTACTGACCACCGGCCTCTTAGACAGTCGTGCACCCGTAAGCTCCGTGAACAGCTCACATGTGTCTCTTGTCTCCCTCCCTCTCACTGACGGCGACGGGCTGCCTGCCATGTGGTCACCAACCTGCTCCAAGAAACTACAACCAAAGAGTCAACTAACATTCGACCTAAGCGCCACCCGACGACTAGGCAGAGACGAATCGCACCAGTAGAGAAAGATGTAAGAACGTAGAACGAGCCGGCACGGCTCAACCTGTAAACAAGCTATGCCGTACGTCGCATGGCAACAAGGACATGTAAAACAAAATACTGATGGTGCACGACGTAACGAGACGTCACCAAGAATGCAATTTTTGCCATGATTCTAACGTTCTGTGTTGTGTGTTTCCTACGATTAATGAGCTGGAGAAAATGAGTTGCAAATGTAAACAAAGTGTTTCGAGGCCCATGTTCATACAACGTTATTTCTTCATCTATGTGTGAAGAATGTATACGAATCGCACATTGTCGATTGCCGACATGTTCGGTACGAAAGCAGAGTTCTAACTGACGCGCCCCGCTCATAAATATTGCACAGTAATATTGTGCCGTTCTTGGCATTGTACTTTCGCGCAATAAATTTACACAATATTACTGCCCAGTAAATACTGGACATATGCAGGCTCCTTAGGTAATAATGAAAGTAAGTAACACGCAAGTCATAAATAACAGAACAAAGAGAACATAAACTGACATTAATGAGTGTCTAATTGCTAAGCCAAAATAACAATGGCATCTAAATACTGCCGGCCGGTATGGCCGCGTGGTTCTAGGCGCTTCAGTCTGGAACCGTGCGGCCGATACGGTCGCAGATTCGAATCCTGCCTCGGGCATGGATGCGTGTGCTCACCTTAGGATAGTTATGTTTAAGTAGTTTTAAGTTCTAGGGGACTGATGACCTCAGATGTTAAGTCCCATAGGGCTCAGAGCCATTTGAACCATCTAAATACTGATGTAATAGAGTACACGTAAAATACAAACAAGTAAACCTCTAAGTTTAGAAAGAAGCTTTTGACATTGTTGAATGAATACACTCTTTAGGATTCTTTAGCTATCAGGGATTAAGCATAGGGTGCGAAAGTTTATCTACAACTGGTCCAGAAACTAGAATGCAGTTGAGAAGGAGACAGTAATTGCGAAGGGAGTGAGACAGGTTTTGAAGGCTGTCTGCCATGTTACTGAAAGTAATGGGCATGCAGTAAAGGGAACTGAGAAGAAACATAGAAGGGGAATTGCAGTTCAGAGGGAAGAAATAGAAACTGAAATTTTTGCCGAAATCCTGTAATAGGCTGGAAATGACTTGGAGGAGTAACTAGAATAGACAGCGTCCTGAATAGAAATCGTTAGAGGAACGTCAAATAAAATAAACAAACAGTAACTTGGTCCAATTAAATCAGATGACGCTGCGGGAACTACACTGCCGGCCAGCAATAATTGTAACTCACGAAAGTGGCAAGCAAAAAACGTGAAACTGACGTGAAGCGTAGCGCATTCAGCATTCCAGCGCAACAGGACAAAGTGGGAAAGGGCGATGGGATCAGCATTCTGTATGTAAGAAAATATTAAGCAGTGGGTTTCTCATTCAGTTACCTCATTCGAATGATGACTGTTTGTGAGAAGATCGTTTTATGCCGCGCCTAAGAGGGGAGGACGTGAACCAGCGCCTGTAGGAAATCGACAGCGGCAGCATCGTACCCTATCGAAAGTGCGGTTTATCGTTCGAAATATTGCTGCTCGTGTTCATCTGGATCCCGCAACTGTGATGTGAACATGGAATCAAAGGGTTCAAGAGGACTGACAGTATGCGGGACCTCAACAGCCCCATGGGGCTAGCGTTGGAGAGGACAGACATATTTTCAATTAGCCGTGTGGCATGCTGAATCAGGTGCCTGGAGTTAGAAAACATTAGCATCAAATTACAATGAAATGACTACCCTAGCTGCATACAGGCCTTGATATAAGTCAACGGAGAGAGGACAGTTGAAAGTGTGTGCCCTGACCGGGACTCGAACCCGGGATCTCCTGCTTACATGGCAGACGCTCTATCCATCTGAGCCATCGAGGACACAGAGGATAGTGCGACTTCAGGGATTTATCTCTGGCACGCCTCCCGTGAAACCCACATTCCCAACTTATTGTCCCGCACTATATTCATAGTGCCCCTGTCCATTATACTCATTACTCGCGGCCTTTTGCCGATTCCCGTAATAGTTATGGGCACTGTTTGTGCATCCGCACAGAAGAAGATGGTCAATGGCTGTCGAGCCATAATTACATATACAGGGTGTCCCAACTATCTTGTCGACCCAAAATATCTCTGGAACAATAACAGCTATTGGAAAACGACTTTCACCGGTATCAACGTAGGGCTGGGGCCCATGAATGTACATATTTGGAAACATTCTAAAACGAAAGCATACGTGTTTTTTAACACAAATTTATGTTTTTTTTTAAATTGACCTCCTATATATTTTCTTCAGCAATCTATAGCATGACAAAGCACATACACAATGGCGATGATTGCATCGCAATATTCCCATTACATCCCGAGATATTAAGACGTGAAGTTGACGATTGAAAAACCCGACATGCGCTGCTAGCGCACGTCCTGAGGCTCAGGCGTGAACTCCATGCTGCCCGTAATCGCGATGTGATTGACATGTGTAATCATACCTCCATACTTATCGAGAGGCCCGAAACGAATAATACGGTCTGCTGCCATCAACTCTCATAAGCACATAATGGATTCCCTCTTGCACGTTTTACGTATCTACGTACACAATATGAACCAGTACCGATCGGTGTACACCTGTCAGGTTGTCTTATTTATCCTGCACACCCAAAATAAGGTTTATCTAATGTGTTATATGACCCACTGTGCCTGTCGCGCAGGGCCTGGCTCTACCTAGTCAAGTGTCCAACGTGGTTCCCACTACTGCCACAGTTACCACTTCGCCTTGTTTATGATTTGCGACCCATGCAAGCTCCTGTACTGCACCACCCTCCGAGCATCCTATTTGTTGTTGTTTTGGCATGAAGTACACCGCTTGCCAGTGTAGCCGTGCATCAGAGTAATCTAGTGACGGCACGGAGGTAGTACACATTGTGAATAAACGTTGTGTTGTGGAACTTATACTGTACAGTATAATATACACACATGAAGATATGGTAGAAATGCTGCTGATCTATGGAGAAAGTACGTTGACGGGAAATACGTTATGAGATTGCTTGTTTGTTGATAGTACTGTTAGCTAACATTATGATTATTAAGTTAATATGTCTGTTTTCTACCCTACTCTACATACCTGTACTGTACCCTGTTGTAGGTGGACGAAATGCTGTTCAGGAAGAACGACTGTACAGAAGACGATTCCCTGACAAGCCATCACTTTCGCGCCGGATGTTTGGTCGTCTCACATCTCGTGTACGTGAAACGGGAAGCTTAAATCCAAGACCTCGACATCGTCCTAGATGAACGTGCTGAAGTTGCTGTGCTCGCTACCATAGCTGTGAATCCTCAAATCAGCACACGTCAAATTGAACGTGAAGTTGGTGTGTCGAAATCAAGTGCACAGCGTATTCTTAAACGTCATAAATTTCATCCTTACCATGTTCATTTATACCAGGATCTTCATGGAAATGACTTCCGCAATAGGGTAACATTTTGCGGTGGGCTCAGCAAAAACTTCTGACTAATACAAATTTCTTTGCAGATGTTCTCTTTACCGACGAGGCATCATTCTCCAACAAAGGAATTGTCAATATGAGGAATATGCATTATTGGTCCGCAGACAATCCAAAATGGCTCCGTCAGGTAGAGCATCAACGTCCGTGGAAAGTTAATGTTTGGTGTGGGATTATTGGAGATACCATTATCGGACCTTTCTTTATAAATGGCATCCAAAATGGCAGACAATACTCCAGATTTATACGACACAATCTTCCTGTTCTGTTGGACACCGTACCTCTGAACCGGAGAATGGTCATGTGGTATCAGCATGACGGATGCCCTGCACATAACGCCTTACGAGCACGACGATTTCTGAACCGTAAGTTCCCTGGTAGGTGGATTGGACGAGGTGGCCCAGTTAGGTGGCCTGCCCGATCTCCGGACCTTACACCCCTGGATTATTTTCTTTGGGGAGCAGTGAAGCATGCTGTTTACCGACATAAACCAACAACACCAGATGACATGAAGCAACGCATTATTGATGCTTGTACAGCCATCAAAGAGGAAACAGTAGCACGAAGTAGGTCATTCTTCATCCGTAGAGTGACCCTATGTATGCAAGCCAATGGGCATCACTTTGAGCATGAGATGTGAACGCTATGTTTAGTATGTAGTGCTGGTATCACAGGGGAAGTTTCTACAAATGGCCATTTTACCCAGTGATGTTAAGAAACATTTGTTTGCAACAATTTGTCATTTAACGCATTAGATAAACATAACATTGATAATTATGTGATAATAAAACTAATTGGTTAAACATGTTTACATTCATCTTCTATGTCCTACTTGAACTTCCCAAATCAAAACATTTTTACCTTAACAACGGTAAAACTTTTAGTCCACTTGCTCGTTTCACTAAAACCGTCAACATGAATTTTACTATTACGAGTGAATGATTAACTGTCACTTGCGCTAGATCTACAGTAAAGTAAAGTTTTAACGTTGAACGGCATTACCTTTTTAGTAACGGATTAACGATAAGCGAAGTTAACTTTGTGACTAACGTTGCGGTACACAGATCTGTTACAGAACCGCATCACCCCTAGCCTATGGGATAAATACCTGCTGGAATGTACGACGTTAATGCAGGATGGCAGCAGACCGTATTATTCGTTTCGGACCTCTTGATAAGTATGGAAGTGTGATTACGCATGTCAATCACATCGCGATTACGGGCAGCATGGGTTTCACGCCTGAGCCTCAGGACGTGCGCTAGCAGCGCATGTCGGCTGTTTCAAGCGTCAACTTCACGTCTTAATATCTCGGGATGTAATGGGAATATTGCAATGCAATCAACGCCATTGTGTATGTGCTTTGTCATGCTATGGATTGCTGAAGAAAAAATATAGGAGGTCCATTTAAAAAAAACATAAGTTTGTGTTAAAAGACACATATGCTTTCGTTTTAGAATGTTTCCAAATACGTACATTCATGGGCCCCAGCCCTACATTGATACCGGTGAAAGTCGTTTTCCAATAGCTGTTATTGTTCCAGAGATATTTTGGGTGGACAAGATAGTTGGAACACCCTGTATATATATGAACATGGTATCCGTTCTTTCGGATATGTCCGAAAGAACAGATTCCATCTTCATATACACTTATGCTCATAAATTAAGGATAATGCTGACACATGGTGAAACAACGCTCTGGTGGGCGGATTGCGGGTTTAGATCACCTCGGGGTATGACCATGCGGTGCATTTGACCTGTGGTCGTCGCACGATGGCGCTGGCAGCAGTCCACATACGCAGAGGTGTTTTGGTGCATGCCAGAGTACGGTGCAGCGAGTAAGTGTGCAGACGTTTTCAGACGTGATAATGGTGACTGTGTTTTGAAAATGTCTCAAGGAACACATATTGATGACGTTGTGAGGGGTAGAATACTAGGGCGACTGGAGGCTGGTCAAACACAGCAGGTCGTAGCACGGACCCTCAGTGTGCCACAAAGTGTGATCTTAAGATTATGGCAACGATTGCAGCAGACAAAAAACGTGTCCAGGCGCTACAGTACGGGACGTCCACAGTGTACAACACCACAAGAAGGCCGTTATCTCACCATCAGTGACCGCAGACGGCCACGGAGTACTGCAGGTAGCCTTGCTCGGCACCTTACCGCAGCCACTGGAACAGTTGTCTCCAGACACACAGTCTAGAGACGACTGAACAGACACGGTTTATTCGTCCGAAGACCTGCAAGGTACATTCCACTGACCGCTGGTCACAGGAGAGCCCGCAAAGCCTGGTGTCAAGAACACAGTACATGGTCATTGGAACAGTGGTTCCAGGTTATGTTCACGGCCGAGTCCAGGTATAGTCTGAAAAGTGATTCTCGCTGGGTTTTCATCTGGCGTGAACCAGGAAACAGATAGCAACCCCGTAATGTCCTTGAAAGGGACCTGTATGGAGGTCGTGGTTTGGTGGTGGGATTATGATTGGTGCACGTACACCCCTGCATGTCTTTGAGAGAGGAACTGTAACAGGTCAGGTGTATCGGGACGTCATTTTGCACCAGTATGTCCGCCTTTTCAGGGGTGCTGTGGGTCCTCCTTCCTCCTGATGGATGATAACGCACGGCCCCACCGAGCTACCATTGTGGAGGAGTACCTTGAAACAGAAGATACCAGGCGGATGGAGTGGCCTGCCTGTTCTCCAGACCTAAACCCCGTCGAGCACGTCTGGGATGCTCTCGGTCGACCTATCACTGCACGTCTTCAAATCCCTACGACACTTCAGGAGCTCCGACAGGCACTGGGACAAGAATGGGAGGCTGTACCCCAGCATCTGCTCGACCGCCTGATACAGAGTATGCCAACCGGTTGCGCGGCCTGTGTACGTGTGCATGGTGATCATATCCCATATCGATGTCGTGGTACATGCGCAGAAAACAGTGACGTTTTGTATCACATGTGTTTTGGGACGGTTTTCTCAACTTATAACCAATACCGTGGACTTACAGATCTGTGTCGTGTGTGTTCCCTATGTGCCCGATCTATTAGCGCCAGTTTTGTGTAGTGCCACGTTGTGTGGCACCACATTCTGGCCGGCCGGAGTAGCCGAGCGGTTCTAGGCGCTACAGTCCGGGACCGCACGACCGCTACGGTCGCAGGTTCGAATCCTGCCTCGGGCATGGATGTGTGTGATGTCCTTATGTTAGTTAGGTTTAAGTAGTTCTAAGTTCTAGGGGACTGATGACCTCAGGAGTTAAGTCCCATAGTGCTCAGAGCCATTTGAAACATTTTGAACCACATTCGGCAATTATCCTTAATTTGTAAGCATGAATGTATATAACTTTAGCATCGACACGGACAATGTATAGCCGTGTGTAGCTCACATACTGTTAGGACGGCGGCCACTGTTGTGGCTTTCCTTGTCAGGACAACAGAGCGCCGGCCACTGTGGCCGAGCGGTTCTAGGCGCTCAGTCCGGAACCGCGCGACTGCTACGGTCGCAGGTTCGAATCCTGCCTCGGGCATGGATGTGTGTGATGTCCTTAGGTTAGTTAGGTTTAAGTAGTTCTAAGTTCTAGGGGACTGATGACCACAGATGTTAAGTCCCATAGTGCTCAGAGCCATTTGAACCATTTGACAACAGAGCTAGGCGACCCGACAGATCTGCGCCCAACGACAAAACTGGACACAAAAGCGGGAACACGTCGTCTTCTCAGATCAGTCACAATTGTGTGTGCAACAGAGAACTAACATCAGGTTGCATTCGTAATTCTGATTTATACCTAGTACTTGACTGTAAGCTTTACATTCTGACCGTGGCCTTTCTTCAAGTCTACAGGGCATCTCAAACCTTTTGAATCAAATAGAAACAGATGGTCGTGGGTCTATACCCGATTATACTGAAATAGGGATCCAATGGTCGGAAATGCATATTTGTTGTGTTATGGACATACACAGCGTACACCGCATAACAGACAATGTTGCTGATAGTAACTGTTCAGAGAGACGACCGCCTGCCTCAGTGCTTGCGTGCCAACGGCGCATGAAGCTCTGCCGCACTTTATCAAAGATCCTAGGAAAGAGCTTGGACCCTAGCAAGCAGGTGTTCATCCATTTCTACGGGTGTTCCATATATCAAAGTCTTGACGTAACCACAGAGAAAAAGTACAGAGGTTTGAGATCTGGCGATCCAATTATCCATGGCAGGACCTTCCCTTCCAATCCAACGATGAGCGTATGTGCTGTACAGGTGCTAGTGGACATTAATATTGGGCTGGTGCATTGTGGTTCTGAAGCCACATCCTAATGCGGACAACAAGGGGTATATCCTCCAAGAGCTGTGGCAGCCCCTCTCACAGGAACGTGAGGTAACGTCGACCAGTCAAACAGGGAGGCAGCAAGTAAGGTTCTATTAGGTGATTTTGGACAATGCCCACCGTTACGTTGATAGAGACAGGTGGCTACTGAAGTGGGTGGCGCAGGAGTTTTCCACACTCCACACGTGGCTGTTGCGGCTCTTGAAAACACCATCACGGGTGAACGAAGCCTCCTCAGTGAACAATACGAACTGTACGAAGTTCGGCACTTTAGCACTGTGGTGGATAGTTCACTGACGGAGGGGATTGCGCGGCTCAAAATCCGTTGGTCCTAGTGCTTACAAACGTTCAGTATGATAGACGTGTAACATCTGCTACACATGTACTCTCAACACTGTAACCTTCGCAATGTGCGTTTCATCTGCCAATTGATGTATCCTTATTGCTGGGTGGTAGCCACACGACCCAACTCCATATCTTCAAAGTCTTGTGTATGGACATGTCTTTCGCGGGAACCTTGGCCGTTTTCTGTGGCGTGAACGACCCTGGAGATAAACTTCTTGCAATTAGTATGATGCTTGTTGGGAAAGCGTTCTCTGAACATTCGTGCTGCTTTACGAGCACTAAATCCTGCCGTCCCGTATTTTAAATGCATGCCTGCCATCTCTCGTGGCGAATAAAGTTCTATCATTAACTACGCATAATGCACTGTACACAGTAACACATCACAAGCTGCCTGGTGCAATGTACAACTGACGCTAGGGACAGGCCGATATTACACTATCAAATTTCTTTGTCAAAGATTTGATCAAAGATGTGATCAAATATTCCGTCAAATATATTTGACAAAGATCTTTGACGTAGCGCTAGAAGGGGTATTACACTGTCATCATATTTTTCGTCAAAGTTCAAGATGGCTGACAACAACTTGTTATTAACCGCAGCAGTTGCGTGTACCACAACTGCAGTGTGTGCACATGCGGAAGAGAAGCGGGGGAAAAAAGGAAACATACCTGGGTGAAGCCGTGGGTTTTACGACGACACGATAAAAGCATTCAACAAAACTTGTTACGTGAGCTTATAGTGGAGGACGCCAAGTCGTACACCAATTACTTAAGAATGGATGAGCATACATTTCTGTATGTGCTCAATGAAGTGTATCCTCATATCTCAAAGCACAATATTCACTTAAGAACTGCTACACCTGCAGAAGACAGGCTCGCTGTAACACTCCGATTCCTTGCTACAGGAGAGGGTTAGGTTAGATTAGGTTAGGTCAAGTCCCCAATCTTCGTAATCTATTTTTGTATTCAGCGTGCGTCACGTTGTAAAGCGCCTCATCAGCTTCATACATCTCTATTAATTTTGTAGTTGTCGGCACACACCAATTGTATTTACCGGCAATGTTTATAAAAGCACTACAGACGACAGAATGCAGCGATGCTAGCGCTCCATGTGGTAACATGTCACATTGCAGTGAACAGAAGACAAGCGACTTCTTTGATCAAATCTACAGCGAGGCTCTAGATTTGATCAAATATTGGACGACATTTGACAAAGTTCCCTATTGCACCATTAAATATCTTTGACAAAGATATTGGACAAAGATATCTGACAAAGAAATTTGATGGTGTAATACCGGCCATAGCGCTGTGCTTGAGGTACAGGTTAATGCGCCGGTGAAATGCATGAGGTCGTCAAATGACACACGTCCTATTAGCTAAGTAGTGTACACCATGTCTGTCAAATAACGTTAAAGAGCTTCTTATGAGTGAAATTCTCCTGCTCAGTGACAAACAAAAGTACTTACAGGGACTGCAACATCTTAAGATGTTAATTTTAAGTGATGATGAATTCGGCTGTGAGCTCTACAAAGCAGGCCGTTTACCGCAGGAGCAGAGGGAGAACTAGCACGGCCACTGCGGAGTTTGAGGATTTGAGAGGGAGCGATGTTGTTTGTCTCCCAGTACTGAAAACTCATGGCCGTGCACGTCTCGTACCGTTCAGTTGCCATGGCCTAAACTTCAAATAGAAATAACATCGATTGGTGAGTGCGCATTATATATAGAGATGATCATCTTCAAATGCGGCACACATTTCTAACAAGGAATATGAAATTAAATTACAGCTGTTGTAATACAACGCAGTGGTAAGAAGAAAAATGACATTTAAAACAATTAATATACATTTGTGATGGTGTTTCATACTGCGCAATGCATTTAGATACAAGCACAGTTACTGTTATCAATCAGTTAATCATCCTGTTACAATGACACAACTTTGGAGTTGTTGAGCGTAGCAGCAATGTGAAACAGAAAGCAGTTCGCACGAAGTGTTCCGAATGGTTCCGGCTTTCAACGATCAGTACTTGAGACGCAATGGCCAATTTATCGCGCCTTTACTGCAGCTAGAGTGAGGGGTTCATAACGCACTAATTTACGTATATTACCTGTTAATAAAGAGACTGGCACACATGCGGCATGAGGTGGCGCCCACAATGTCCGTATTGGCTCTTGAGCAAAGAATTTTGGCGACCACTGCTGTATAGAAACTTGTACGTCTAGGGACAGCACACATTGGTGCCGATCGGCTACGGTCGGTTGGCCTCTGGTTTGCAGTTCGTTGCGCTTTGCGGTGGCAGACAGCGATATCTTACAGTAGCCTTGCGTGCAGAGTTCGCATGTCTTTGGAAAATGGAAAAAAATATATAGTTACAGTTTGTGCAGTGCAACATATGGCAGTAATAAAAGCTTATATCCCCAAACTGTTCAAGGTAAAGGCACGATAATCAGAATCTTCGTAAAAATGAATGACACTTCCAAATGACTGCAAGTTTTTCCCTCATTTCAGGAGAGGGAGAATCAGCTGCGAAGCTAAGAAATGCAGGCGGTGATTACATTTCAAGGTCATTCTCCCTGATTTTTAATCTTAAATGCCTCAATCCTTGCTATTGCAGAAGATTAAGGAAATGGTGATGTTGTGACAAGGTTCTTCAACCCATATACCCAGTATAAGACTTCTCATGTGTGTAATTTATGTAAAACTTCATCAACGTTGACACTGCCGAAACAAAAATTTATTTATTTGGACAACCTGATGCACAATGTCTCATTTTTTGTATGTGAAATTTAAATATCTGATTACTAAGAAATTTATAAGTTATAAGAAACATACTATCACTCGCTTTGCCATGGTTGTCACCGAAAAATGTGCTTTGACGATTTTCTCCATTTTTAACCCACTGACATTAATAGTGACAATTTTCATTTGGCTTTTACTTATCAGCAAGAGCAGTAACGGGAATCAGGCAGCATAGGCAGTATTTTTTATTCTAAACCCACACTGTTATAGTAATACAGTATTAATATCAATAATCTTGAATTCCTGTAACACAGTTTGCTAATATTGAGACTATGTACTACAGAAACAGTTCACTCAATTTTCGAAATATTTCAAACATCGACAAAAACTGCAAAACTCTGGTATTGTATAGATCTTCCTCTAATAATATACTCATTAAGCAAACTACGTAATATCAGAAAGGCTCACAGCTGTTTCTGCTGTAGATGGGTACCGAGAGAAGTACATGAAACTCCTCAGACATCGAATTCAGCTCGAGGTTAATGAAGGAAACCAGTGTCCGTGACGCTTCCGCAGCCATCGCGATAAACTCGAGGTCCAGACCAGTTTGTGTGCGTAGTCCTCTGCAGTCAGAAACGCGTACAAGTATCAATTAAGATCGTAAGAACTCTAACACGGTTCTCATTAAACACTGCTCTTAGTTTTGGCAGGAAATTATAGAGGTCTCTATGTTTTTAATTGTGGGACATATTTTCGTGGAATTTTTTGTGAAGTCCTTCGTAACCGTAAACTCTAGGTCCTAAAAACCACATAAGAGGCCCTAGGCAGACACATTGGGAAGAGTGCGATAATGTACACGAATGTTAAAAACTTCGGTAATAGCCATTAAGTTTAGAATTTCGCGCGGAATGCATCAAACAAAAAATGATGGTTCAAATGGCTCTGAGCACTATGGGACTCAACTGCTGAGGTCATTAGTCCCCTAGAACTTAGAACTAGTTAAACTTAACTAACCTAAGGACATCACAAACATCCATGCCCGAGGCAGGATTCGAACCTGCGACCGTAGCGGTCTTGCGGTTCCAGGCTGCAGCGCCTTTAACCGCACGGCCACTTCGGCCGTCTGCATGAAACAGCTCCTTGTCGTACAGACGAATGTAAGTTACAGTCTAATAAATACAGTCACGACACTCCCTGGTACGAAAGTTTTGCCATTAGACAGCTGGCGCGACACTAGCGCTCCAAGCGGTGTGTGTCGTAAGGATAATGTTTGTTTTTAATTGTTTTCTATTTAATTAACTGAATAACTGTTATACATTTTCGTTCCATGTGTTAGTAAGCTATCAAGATACATGAAATATAATGAAATACATGTAAAAACAGCCGAATCACTCTGATGCAATGACGTAAGCTACAACTCATTCACGAAGAAATACTTTCGAATATGTTTATATTTGAAGTTTATTCCACTGAAAGAAAGAGCATACAAACACATTTCATGCACGAGAAGCATATATTTTTGTTGTTGTCTGTTGTTATTGTCGCAGGCACTTTCCTTGACATTAAAAAAACTATGGAGTCCAATGATTCGTCTTTTCTTACACTTCACTCAACTTTCTAATACACGAATATTTTTGTAAATGAAATTAATTTTCCTTCAAAGGCACATGTGTTGAAGATTCTTGCAGTTTGTGGCTCAGATTTAGCAACAATTGTGGAATCGGTTTCACCTGTGTTTGGAAACAGTTTTATTGCTTTTGATGATTTATTATCACGTCTGTGTGGTTTTCCGTTAAACTACAGTTGTGGTGACTTACTTGTTACGTTAAACAATGTAGACATTACATTTCATGTAAGTTTCCCACGTTCCACATTCACTGATTTGGCTGAAAATGTAGCGAACAAAACCCCTATACTTTGTCGGATAGGTTTACGATGTGTATACGTAAAATGTCAGGTCTCCTGTTGTTTACTAGCAATTTTTTGTTATTAAAGGCAAACAACATGGTTCGGTAAACGTCTGTACATTACAAGAGAATCGTACAAAAACTGTCCTGTGAAGCACCGTTTCGTATCTCGCAGGGTCCTTAGGAAACTAAATAATCACAAACGTGGTGTAATTTTTTAGTTATTGTCGGTTTTTATGGCACAACATACACTCCCTATTGTAGAAACTATGTTACAAACCAATATAAACATTAGTATTTGTACTCATCCGATATCGTATTCAGAAGTGTCGCTTGTTGTTCGCTTGGAGCGCTGCTATCGCTGGGGGTGACAAAATTGAGACAGAGAGTCGCGTCTGTGTCTAAAAAAGTTAGACTGTGATATAAGCTTTCACTGTCTGCCACCAGGAAGTGCTACGAGCGGCACTAAGATTTGCTGCCCCTAGACGCAAATGATGCAGAAGCCAGCACGAACTCCAGATCTCTCATTAACTGAAAAAAATCTGGTCACGGGCTGAAAAAAGTCTGGCCCGCCACAACTCGCCAGTCACCACAGTTGATGACCTCTGGCTTGTAATTGAAGCAGCGGAATGACGTACACACAGCTGTCTTCGAGGCTCAATTCGACTCGGTGTCCTGCCAGTTAGAGCCATAGTTGCTACTAGAGGTGGTAATTTTCGCGCCCTGTTTACACCCAAACTACCTACTAATTTCCGTCATAGTGTACTGAATACGCACAAGGAGTAAAGTTTCCTTATTTGATATGCTACACAGTGTTGCAGTTTTAGTGGCTAGCTGAGTAGAATTTTAATCTCTGGAACTTATATACGAGGGTTGGAACTTAAACAGTGGCAACTATTTATTCACAACCGATACAAAAGAGTTACGTGTTTGCACCTGTTACTGTCTGTCCTTCAAAGCAGTCACCAGCGTTGTGTAGAACCCGTTGCCAGCGATGTGGAAGCCGTAGCATACCGTTAGCAGAGCTTGTTCTGTTGATGGTGCGAATGGAGCGGTCTACTGTCTGTCGAATCTCTGGAGTAGTTCTGAATCGAATGCCATTTTCGGAATAAAATCAAAGTCAGAAGGACTTAAGTCGTACTGCTGTTCGTTTTTGGAGCATCACCTGCGACCAGCTTTGCGAAAGAAGCGGCCGAACTTTCTACGAAACTCACCCATTATTTTGCACGACAATGCGCGGGCGCATACGGCGCAGGCTGTGGCTGCTGTTGTTTGGTCGATGGGACTGGGAAGTACTGTACCATCCACCATACTCCCCGGACTTCAGTCCTTGTGGCTTTGATTTGATTCCGAAGATGAAGGAACCATTTCGTGGCATTCGCTTCAGAACTGTTCCAGAGATTCGACAGGCAGTAAACCGCTCCATTCGCACCACCAACAGAACAGGCTCTGCTAACGGTATACTACGCCTTCCACATCGCTGGCAACGGGGTTTACACAAAGCTGGTGACTACTCTGAAGGACAGTACAGGTGTAAACATGTAACTCTTTTGTGTCGGTTGTGAATAAATAATTGCCTCTATTTAAGTTCCAACCCTCGTATTTCTCAATTTCCCGATGTTTGGGCTTAATAACCGCCATTCGTCGCGTTTTTAGTTTCTTTGAAGGTGGAGCTCTGTAATTCATGACAAAGCAAACATACAGGTTAAAACTGTGTGCTAGACCAGGACTCAAACCTGGGACCTTTGCCTTCTGCGTTCAAGCGCTCTGTCAATCGATGTATCCAAGCACGGCCTGGCAATTGCAGTTTAGACAGTAGGCTGTTACTCCCTCCTACCTGTCAAACTTCGCCGAAGTTTTCCTGCTTGCCTTGTGGGACTAGCACACCTGGAAGAAGAAATGTAGCGAAGAAATGGCTTATTTAATGGTTCAAAAATGGCTCTGAGCACTATGGAACTTAACAGCTGTGGTCATCAGTCCCCTAGAAGTTAGAACTAATTAAACCTAACTAACCTAAGGACATCACACACATCCATGCCCGAGGCAGGACTCGAATCTGCGACCGTAGCACTCGCGCGCTTATTTAATGCCTAGGTGTGTGTTCCCATAGTGACTTTTCACTCTGGAGCGGTGCGGGTGTGGTAATCTGAAAGTTTAAATGCTTTAGCAAGTGTCATATCTACTCACGATTCACGACCCACATTCAAAAATTCCCTTCTCCCCAATACGTCCCCTTGCCTTCCAAACTTCACAGGAAATCTCTTGCATACGTTGATTGGATAGCTCAGCTGATAGAGTACTTGCCTGCGCAAGCCAAAGGCGTATGTTTTTTTTAACTAAATCTTTTCTCAACTAAACCTGATAAAAGAAGTACAAGATTTGACAAATAATTATTTATGTTTGTGCCTGTGCAAAATATATAATTTTCTTCTTTTACTCTTAAATAATAATGATAATGAAAATAATAACATTTTTAAAAAGGGAAAAAACACGGAGTTATAGCAAAGAATCATTTGTCTTTATTAGACCCTTACATGTGATCTCAGACTGCATTTTAAGTTTTTTTCTTTGTAACTTAAAAGTGTTTTTCGTTATTGACTAATGCATAATTTTCAAAGGGTTCAAATGGCTCTGAGCAGTATGGGACTTCCAGAGATTCGACAGGCAGTAAACCGCTCCATAAACATCTGAGGTCATCAGTCCCCTAGAACTACTTAAACCTAACTAACCTATGGACATCACACACAACCATACCCGGGGCAGGATTCGAACCTGCGACCGTAGGAGTCGTGCGGATCCGGACTGAAGCGCCTAGAACCGCTCGACCACCGCGGCGGGCTCGTACTTTTCGTTACTATTTTTCTTTCTTAACGTGTTTCTAGAATCAAACGCAGATAACTGTACATTGACGATCCATATCGGGTTTCTACATGAGATCTAAGGCTCCATTGTTGCAAGTACTAATAGTCGATAAATTCATGTACACCAGTGGCCATAAGTTCGGCGAGAAAAATGTCATATGTCCAGCAAGCCATGCAAATGCGTTGTGTTTAAGTCAGGGAGAAATTTCCAATCCGTTCACAAAACTTGGTCGACGTTTGTCTTATTTATGGCAGTTCTCGTGATAATAGATAGCTTTTTCTCACCCAGTTCCAAATACTAAATGTGTACTTGCATAGCAATATGTGTTCCATCTTCGCTTCAGCACCACCCTTTCGCAGAAGTCAGCTTGATTTTATGTTTCGTGCTAAGAAAAAAAAATGGCTCAAACGGTTCTGAGCACTATGGAAATTAACTGCTGAGGTCATCAGTCCCCTAGAACTTAGGAGTACTTAAACCTAACTAACCTAAGGACATCACACACAGTCATGCCCGAGGCAGGATTCGAACCTGCGACCGTAGCGGTCGCGCGGTTCCAGACTGTACCGCTTAGAACCGCTCAGCCACACCGGACGGCCCTTTATGCAATTGACGATGACCCTAGTGTCATTATAGGACATCTGCAACACTGAATGTTTATCAATGACTGTCTCGTGAGTGTTACACGACAATCGTCTGTATCTATACTATGTAGTGTCATCCAGACCATGTAGTGTCATCTTACTACGCAAAGGAAATGGTCGCTAACTGTGTCACTTCCTCGATAAACACGTATCTCTTCCATAAGATTCTTCATTTTATCATCATTTGCAGACCTTGATCCTCGTGCACTCCATGTGAAGTTGTGAATGTCTTTCTTCCTGTAAAGAAGTATTAGTAATTTTAAAATTATTAAAAGAGGCAAATGGCCATGGTTCTTGGCCATTATTATTAAGAGTATTTTCTCCAAAGTCGTACTATTCCTTTTTATTCAAATATTTCCTCAAGAACCTGGTACATATAATTGAAGTTAGCACTGGTATGGTTCAAATGGCTCTAGACGCTATGGGACTTAACATCTGAGGTCATCAGTCCCCTAGAACTTTGAACTATTTAAACCTAACTAACCTAAGGACGTCACACACATCCATGCCCGAGGCAGGATTCGAACCTGCGACCGTAGCGGTCGCGCGGTTCCAGACTGTAGCTCCTAGACCCGCTCGGCCTCTCTGGCCGGCTCGTACTAAGAGTTGGCTAAGTTTTAGTAATGGCATCTAGCCACATAGCTCTAAAATTTGTGGGCAGACTTATGATCAATTTGTGTGGGGGTATTTGATTGCCGTGGTTGCCTAGGAGCGCATTGCATCAGTTGTTGGTAGACTATTGTTGAGGTCTGATTCAGTGGATCCTCAGGTTGGAGTCCCAATCGACCACACACCAGAAGTTTGAAGCCAGCGTACACTGCGCTGCAGAATGGACATTCATTCTGAAAATAACCGTATTTGATATTTGTGTGCAATTTTCTTGTCCTACATAACATAATAAGGAAACTATTCAGACGGCAGTGTGGCTAAATTGTGAAGTAAAACTTAGAACGCACGGAAGTGGCAGGAAGACAGCAGGTAACGAAGCGGCTTCGCTTTCCGTTGTGGGAAGCAGCACGGCTTTCATTCGCTTGTCGCGGAGACGACGCATTGCCTGTTGGCGCCTGTCGGACCACCGGAACCCGTCGCCCAGCACCTAAGGAGCGGCGAATGTCGCGAAATGGCTCTTAAATTACAACACAGGGCCGCGGGCCACGTTTTCGTCAGTCTCGCAACAGGTTGCTGGGTCCGCAGGAAGAGGACGCTGCTGCGGCCGTGCGAAGGAAGTGAAATGGGGCCGGTACAGCGTGGCACGGCGTGTGTGTGTGTGTGTGTGTGTGTGTGTGTGTGTGTGAGAGGGTGAGGGGCCCAGCCAGCTGCAGCGGGCGCCCCTCTGCCGGCAGACTCGTGGACCGTGGCGAAAGCTGGCGCCGCGGAGGTATAAAACGCCGCGGCGACGTGCAGCGGGCAGTCGGCTCGCCAGAGACTCCCAGACAGCTCGCAGCAAAGCGCGACAGCGACCATGCGGACAGCGGTGAGTCACCTCCCCTCACTCGTCAGGCCTCTCAGATCATCTTTACCACTATACAAGACCTCACCTCACTATTTTTTGCTACTTTCAGCCTCTGGTACAAGCTACCTCACGGCCTGCACTATAGCACCAAGTTGCTTTTTGAGAAAAATCTGAAGAACTTACATTTTTTATCAACCTATTAATTACTCATTCGAAATAATGTAACTGCAATTTCTACCAGTACTCTTCGTTTTAGTTTCTCAGTCACTAATTTCATGTTGCCTTTCCTCCTCTTATCATTACTTCCATCCCACCACTTCCCATCGCTCTTCATTCCCCCCCCCCCCTCCTTATTTTTTCCCCAGTCTCTTGGTCCAGTATAGCTGTTAGTCCAATCTAGTTACTCTGTTATACCTCAGGTCTCAAACAAACGTTATTTCAATTATTTGGAATATGACTATTTCCACTGTTGCTCTTACTAAAAGTTATAATCCACCCTGTTGCTCTTACTAATAGTTATATTCCACCCAAAGTTGTAGATATGAAGCAAAGTTAGTGTTTAATTTTGTATCGATGACGAGGTCATTGAAAAGGACAGGGATGGGGCAGGAACGTGATAGTAGCCTTTTCACAGGAACGAGGGAAGCTGTTAAGTTTAAGTCCCATCGACGACGAGGTAGTTAGCAACATTGTAAAAGCTCATACTGGAAAAAGTTTAGCAATAAAACCGGTCGTGTTCTTTTCCAAACTACGACTCAAGCGTTCGTGCTGCAGTAGCGTGCTGTGTAATACTTTATTTATCGGACAACATTACACGTTTCAGTTATGGAATCACGATTTACAACAAGCGGTAGTACGCAGAGAGGTAATACATTATTTATCGGACAACATTACACATTTCAGTTATGGAATCACGATTTACAACAAGCGATAGTACGCAGAGAGGTGTGTCTAATACTGGTAGCTTTTTAATTAACGAGTATAAAAGCAGCCACGCTTGTTGAAATGCAGTAATTAATGCTACTGAACGTCACTCTAGCTCCGTTAGATTAGTTGAATGATATAACTCTAGCTGACGTTTGCAATATGTTTCAAATAGTGATATAGTTTGAAGGGCAAGGAAAATATTGCATTGTTTTACCATATTCAACTATTTTATGTGACAATCGGGACAAGCTATGCTCTCCCAGTGCATTTCAACTTCATATCAAACACGTTTTCCAATTTTTTTTCAGAAAGTCTCACCATAAACATTACCGAGCATATTGTTTTTGATAAGACAGGCAACTATATGTTTGACTTCTCGCACAAACATGATTCCCAAGTGAGGTGTTGGTTGGTTGGTTGGTTTGGGGGAAGAGACCAAACAGCGAGGTCATCGGGTTAAGGAAGGACGGAGAAGGAAGTCGGCCGTGCCCTTTCAAAGGAACCATCCCGGCATTTGTCTGGAGTGATTTAGGGAAATCACGGAAAACCTAAATCAGGATGGCCGGACGCGGGATTGACGTGAGGTGTACTGTGGTGTTAGCAGAATAATAGTATGGTACATCTCGCATATAGCTTCACCAAATTTATACAAAAATCTGTCCCGAAATCAATATAGCCTTACTTCCTACGATTTCTCTTTAAACTGTCTTGGCTATATCCAACCTGCTACGCCTATGCATACCTTCAGACTTCCAATTGGGCACGGGAGCACTGGAACTATACGCCAGCACCAGTCACCCTAGTGTCTTTCTTTTTTTAAAAAAAATATTATCCTGATATATTTGAACGATGTGATAAAGTTTTGAAGTTTACTTCTAATCGCTTAATACTACATGAACATTTTTTCTTGCATTGATCCAGAATTGAAGTCAGCTACCTCCCATCATGCCCAAGTCGAAATATTATGTCATTTTGCATTTCCTTAAATTATTCAATGACGATACCTCTACGTACATAGCAACACCGTCACTGAACAATCTGATAATTCTCCTGATCCTGATAAATCGATTAAGTGTATAAGGAACATTTGCGGCCCTATTGCACTTGTCTAGAAGGCAGCCCACATTGGTTTTTGTTGACAGTAAACCGTTCAGTCTTCCTTACTTGAACCTGTAAGATAAGATTCTTCGATTCGCTCTATAAGAAACCCCTTATGACTACGTGTTCGGTATCAAGCGACAAGATAGTATGGCATCAAGCGCTTCTCGCAGATGTGGGAGAGCAGAATCATTCTGTTACTCTGCGTCTAGTAACTGAAAAAATATAGAGCTAGGAATAGGAGATTTGTAAACACGCGAGTGATGTTTACTGGATGTGGTTAGATTGTCTGAGACAGACTTCTTTATCTCCGTGGACACAGTTACGTTCAAGCTCAGAATATATTGTAGCATCCCTGAGAGATGGGCATAATTCATCATTTCATCGAGGAAGTCTTGTTTCAGTGTTTTAAAACTTTTCTGGAGTTTCAATGTCGTCACGTCACGTGAATCAACCAGTATACGAATAAGGAAGGTTCAGTGACTCTCCCAGTAAAGATATAATATTGAAACTTGCTTTGTGAGCCGTAGGGAAATGCCAAGCACTACAGTTGCTGATTTTTTCCCTTTATGCCCACTTTCTTATCTTATAATCAGTGAAACAAGACAGCAATTTTCGTTCGAGTCATCCACGATGGATTTGACAAATCGCAGGTAGTTATCGTAAGTTCTCAAAATGCACATATTCATATTGCTTACAACTACGGAAATTTACTGATATTTGCTTTCGAATTGCTAGAAATGAAATACTACTGAACTAAAACGTGGTTTTCTGCTTGTGATAATAGCGATCGCAACTTACAGGTTAAATCCGGTTACCATGAACAAACAATATGGACCATGCAAACCATACGGCATTTGTATCTCGTTTTTGCCATTTCCTTATTTTCAAGGATACAATATTCGTTTTACGCAGTTTAAAAGGTGTAATTTTCTCTAAAATGAGAGCAAACAAGATCCGAAAGTCAGACTGTAATAGTACTGTACGCCTTGCAGCCAATTTTTTAGCGAAAATAATTAGCATCTTCACTTTTTCTCAAAAGTATTGTTATAACAGATTACACCATTCAGTCATATAGCTACCCTACTTGCAAAAGTAATGTTCCTTCTTTCTTGTTTAAAATTTACACAAGGACTGGAAGAGTTACTTTCCATCTCTTTATTATTATTTAACTAAAAAATATTCTAAATTGCCTCAAAGTGTCAACTCCACTAACCAAACAATTTTTAAGTAATATTTACTGGAAATAACTCAGTAATTTTTGTTATTTTTGCACCATAAGAGGTGAGAAATGAGAGAGTTTTATTTGTTTCTCGAATTGATTTTCGGTTGGGAGTTATGAGGTTTAGCGACATACAATTTGCACCATGCATAGGGAATTCTTTGAATTAAATGAGTTTTAACCTTGACCAACTCAAATACGCATAATAGAGATAAATTCAGTTTGAGCTGAGTACTCATTAGGAAAAGATTATGCTCATGCTTACAGTGTGCTTAAAAATTTTAAAAAAATGTATTAACTCATTCAGAACTAGACTTATGTAAAACAGTTAATAACAGTATATTACTCTACAAAGATAATCGCAACCAGGCCGGACCGGGATATAATTTTGACACGAGACTAGGTACAGCCACATTTCAGTTAAAGATTGTCCACGTCGTTACTTTGCCGTACAAGCACGGAAAGCGATCATGGAAGATGGCATTGTAGGCAGCTGCCACGACTTGACCTTAAAATTAGTAAAATTTTTTGACTATATAAAAGAGAAAGCATGACAGCGCTGACGGAAAAGTAGAAGGTCGGTGCAAGCAACACGTTAAAGCTGACAAAATCTGCGCCGTGCAGATTAGATCAGGATGAAACGAAGTGGTAAAATGTGGGATCAAGTTTCTAGAAGAAAAGTGCACACAATGAAAATGCCGTTCACGATAAGGATAATTTTTTTATTAGGGAGCAACTTCTGCGATATTATGAGTAATAAAAGAAATACCAACGTCACCGAAACGTTATAGATTTTCTTGCTTAGAACCGGACTTCACAGCTAGCAAGGAAATTGAAGAAATTGTTGTATTTGTGAGATTTGGTTTTAAAACTTGCCAAAATCGGCGGTTGATCACCTTTCTTAAAGGGACACAACATAAATGTTTATGAAAAACTGAAACATCATTATTAGAGCGCCCAGAGCTTTATTAAGGCGAAACGAGGATTAATTCACATTACAGTATAAGAACATACATTGTCAAAGTGTGCGAAGGCTATTGTTAAAGAAAGTACTAGTCCGTTTTTAACTGTTGTGCTATGCTGGGCATTATGTACAGCCTGTAACTGCTCTCCAATTTCAAGAGCACCAGTGTGCTGCTCTTACAGGGTGTCCAGAAAAGGAATCCCTGATTTCAAAATTAAATATCTCGAAAACAAAGATCGATAGAGGAATGCAGTAAACGGTATGTTTATTGTGAAAGCTGTAAGAAGTTTATACAACAGTTTGAAATAATAGTTACAAAAGCTGCTAACAGATGGCGCTGTAATCGCCATACGTAATGCCTAGTATGAATAGTGATCCGAAGCCCAGAGCGATCAGTTCCACTATTGAAACGTGAAAGGAGGTTAGCGTACCGAAGGAAGAGATTAAAACCAGGTACTCCATTGAGCAACGCGTTTTTCTGGTGCTAGAGTACCACAGGTTAGAAGAGAGTCCTACGGCAACAAGGCGAAGTTTTCAAGCACGATTTAATGTTCCAAAAGGACCCGATGCGAAAACCATTCGTACGCTCTTCGCAAAATTTCAACGAACAGGCAGCGTAACTAATGATCTAGTGGGGCATGTTGGCCGCAAGCAAACCGCAGTTACGCCTGAAAATATCGCCACAGTTTCAGGAATTATTCAGCGAAATCCCATGTCATCCGTCCGTAGAATTGCATCTGAGACTGGTTTGAAGCGTTCGAGCACGTAGAAAATACTGAGAAAGAGCCTACACATGTTTCCATTCAAAATTCAAACGCACCAGGCCATTCCCGTACGAGCTGTGCAACAAAGGGTTGCCTTTGCTAATCAGAAGCTCACAATGATTGATAGTGAAGGATTTGATGTTGGCTGCATCTGGTTTACAGATGAAGCACACTTCCACCTGAATGGATGCGTGAATAAGCAGAACTGGCGATTTTGGGGTTCCGAAAAGCCATATTGGTGTGAAGCGAAACTCCTGTATTCTCCTATAGTTACTGTGTGGGCTGCAGTATGCAGCAGAGGCATTATTGGCCCTTTTTCTTTCGAGAAACGGCCACTGGTGCACGTTACGTTGCAGTTTTGGAACAATTTGTCGCCATCAGCAAGCGTTAGAGGATCGACCAGGTACTGAATGGTTTATGCAAGATGGAGCCCGACCACATCGAACCGAACAAGTGTTTCTCTTTCTTGAGGAATACTTCGGAAATCGAGTCATTACTTTGAAATATCCCAAATTTACTGGTGCAGTGAAAGACATGGTCTACCCGAAGCATCCCGCCACGCTGGACGAGCTTGAATCGGCGATCTCTGCGGCATGTGAATCCATTTCGGTTGAGACACTACGAAATGTGATGGCGAATTTCATTCTTCGTTTGCGCCACCTCTGTAGTGCCAATGGTGAACATTTTGAAAACATTGTGACGTGATTGTTTGCAAAGATTGTTTACATACGATTATTTCTCTTATGTATGCTGATATGAGCTGTACAGCGTACAGCGCCATCTGTTAGCAGCTTTTGTAACTATTATTTCAAACTGCTGTATGAAGTTCTTACAGCTTTCACAGTAAACATATCGTTTACTGCATTCCTCTATCGATCTTTGTTTTCGAGATATTTAATTTTGAAATCAGGGATCCCTTTTCTGGACACCCTGTATTAACCCACACCCCTTCTTCCCTGCAGGGCGTTTTACATTCTTCGTAGTCACAAGAGAAGAGGCATCACAGTGAAATACTGAAAAATGAATGATATTTTAAATTAAACAGTTTTTTTTTCACCAAGTGCCAGAAAGAGAAAGCAGTGCGTTTGAGGACGCAGGTGTTCGCTGGACGCGTGACGTTAGCGCATACCCCTACTCTTCCCGCAGACCGGCCGTTGTCCGCTTGGCCACTTTGTTCCGCCGCTGCAGCTTCAGGCAGTTCCGCCACTTACCGGCAGACACGAACGATCCCGCCAATTGGAGCATCGCAGCTAAATTGCGAGTAGGCACAGCAGGAAAGCACTTCGCGAGGCTGTATTCTTGCTAACGCAGGTAACTAGACGATGAAGGATCGCACATGTTGCAGTACAACGCGTCGGTCGCCATTGCTCCTTCCAATGGGCTCGGCATCGCCCGCGAACACTCCACATAGATTTCTACGATATGCATTAAATCGTTTATGCGTGTAGTGCATAGTAAAGGCCATATATCTTGTTGTGCACTCTTCCCATGTTACATTTGTATCTGAAGCTTTCCTCTTGTTAAGAAGTACGTGTCGAGTCTTATCTGCCTGGAAGGCATAAATCTAGTCACTCATATGGTCTGGTAGTCTGAAAGGTTTTATCTTGTTCATTAATATTTTGGGATGTATGTATTTCACGTTAGGTTATCCGAGAGCCCTTGATTATGCTGAATGTTATTGCTGTGTGAACGTCCACCTGGTAAACGGGAACTTGCTACTTGTTTGCAGATTGCACCTACAGGGTGTGCTGCCTGAGCTCTCTGCTCTGCTGCAGATCGCATCGAATTAGTTCTCCTCCGCAGATAGGCAACTCAATGAAGAGATCTGCAGAACGGTTTGCTGTAGGTCTTCGCGGAAATTCGTATCAATGAACTGCATGCACTTGTTGACGACTCACAAACGGTGCCCATACTGAATTCCTGTAACGCAAGATAAGAACTTTCGGTACCGGTAGACTCTAACCACTGAAGAGTATAAGTTTTCTATATGTCGTACTTTTTGCGTAACCATCTCATTAAACCCCAGAGGTACTTATGAATGCCCCAGTATGGTTCAAATGGTTCAAATAGCTCTGAGCACTATGGGCCTTAACATCTTAGGTCATCAGTCCCCTAGAACTTAGAACTACTTAAACCTAACTAACCTAAGGACATCACACACATCCATGCCCGAGGCAGGATTCGAACCTGCGACCGTAGCAGTCCCGCGGTTCCGGACTGCAGCGCCTAGAACCGCACGACCACCGCGGCCGGCTTGCCCCGGTATGTACTGCCACTTCCCTCACTGAGAAACGAAACGAGTGACTTTTTTTTCTTTTTTCCTGTTGTTACTTCTCACTACAATATTGACGAAAATACCCATACATTGATGTCTTTCACTACGAAAAAAATTGCTAGTGAAAGGGTTAAGCGACGGCGTATGTATGGAGTAGAATCAAGCACAGGCTATCTACGCTACAGCATCATCACAAAGATGGTGATGCTGCGGACCTCTTCTATGGGCTCTTACAGCAACGAAAGATGTCGAAATAATTATTTTGTATGGGCTTAGTGTGCTGAACTTTTCGGTGGACAGCCGATGCGAATTAAGTCAGCATTCTCGTATCAAATCCCCCGATCCCACACGTCAAATTCCTAGTGGAGTCCGGTCAAACGCGTGGAATCACGATTTACAAAATAGCTAAGACTTAAAAACAGGTGACTGACAGAATTTTGGCAGTTGGAAATGAGTCCGATTCCGCCATAAACCGATTTCTTTGATGCGTCACTTCATATAAACCAAGACCATTCTTTTTGTTTCATATCATTTACCTTACAAGCATAATCGCTTGTAGATACAATACGTTATTTTTAGAACTGAAGTACTGATTTTGAAATTAACATAAATCACAACATCTCGTTATTTTTTTTCAGAAAAATATTATTCACAGGAATGTTAATGTTAATAAATTGAATTGAATATCTTAGTGATTTAAATTATGATTACTTCTTTTAATCTCATTAATTCATAAAATCATAGTTTTCAGAATGCTTTTTAAAATAAAATTATAAACTCTTGTCTTGCTTATGACCTTTTACTTCGAAAATTGCTTTAAAATGCTTTTTTTTTTTGATTAGGTATTACAAAATTTCCCTTCGTAGGGCCTGCACCAGAAGTTCGTCTTAATGGCCTATACAGGGTGACCACAGAGGAATGGTCAATATTATGGCTGCGGCAAGAAGGATCATTCGAAGCAAAAAGTTCAGTAAACAGGGCCTCTAAAATGCATACTTTAAGAGCTATGGACACTTCTGCGTCTTCGATACTGTGAAAAAAATCTCTTATACTGCAAGCTCTTAGCTTTCCATGTTTTGGGAGGCGGTAGTATGGACGAAAACAAGGAAAAAAGTCAAGTAAACATGGATGTTAAAGTGCACACCTTAAGAGATATGGTACTTTTCGCTACGGTGAAACATCTCGTCTATTGAACAAGTGCTCATAGCCTACTGGAGAATTTTTTCTTGTTTTGGTCCATAGTGCCTCCTCCCAAAATATGGAAAGCAATGAGCTCTCACTCGAAGAGATTTGTTTCACGTTATAGAAGTGCTCCTGTCTCTTAAGGCATGCGTTTAGAGCCCACATTTACTAGACGTTTTGCTTCGAATCATCATTCCTTTCGTATCCCTGAATATTAACCATTCCTTCTGGGACACCACATAGCTCTTAAATACGCTGCTGGTATGAAATGAATTCGTGAATTCAAAGAACGCGAGACGAACCTGGATGCCATTGTTTGCGGAGTTTCATAAATATTGCTGTGACATATTTCCCTCTGCTGGTGATGGATAATGTTTTTATGTTTCACATAGATTGTAGCCGTTATGAGTCTACGGCGTTTTATAAATGTTGGTATGACAGACTTTTCTCCACTGGTGAGAGTGAATGCCTCTCTGTGTCGGCTAAATTATAGTCGTTCCATGCGTTCGTGGGGAAACGAGAGCAGGCGGCAGCGGAAACAGCTAGTTAGAGAGAAAGGCCGAGCCTCAGGGCAGGTAGAACGCACCCGACCGCATGGTCGAAGTGGTTGCCTAACTGCAGGATGTAACGTACTCGCATCTGATGCAGGAAGGAAAGCAACAGTTGTAGCCGACATCTGACTCTTGCGTGTGACGAAATGGCTTCCGCCTGCTTATGGCCTTACTCAACCCAACCGTACTACCCAAAAGTGAAATCTGCGTGTCTTTCACGCATCCCACGTGTGCGAGACCGGTTAAACACTCAAGAAATTCATAACCGTTTCAGCCGCAACAAACAAATTATCTTTTCTTACTCTTTCACTTGACGGCTATACTTATGTGACGGAGTATTATGATTCCCACTCTTAGTGTTCTTCTCAAATTAGTGTCTGCTCCATAATAAATTGAACAATGATGGTGGCAAGCAACATATGGCGGCAGCAATTTGATAGAGCACTGAAACATTTAAATACAAATAAGGAAACTATATTCCCTAAGAATTATTGAGATTCTTGGGAAAACCAGCCATTACAAAACTACTCCAGCTGCAACGCAACATGTATGATAAAGGCAAAATACTCTCAGATTTCAAGAGTAAAATAAAAATTCTAATTCCAAAAAAGGCAAGTACTGAAACTTACGATTATTCCATAACTATCAACGTACTGAGTCATGGCTGCAAAATGCTGACACGAACCATTTACAGAAGAATGTAAAAACTCGTAGAATCCGACCTTTGGGATGGTCACTTTGGGATCCATAGAAATGTAGGAACACGCGAGGCAATACTGACTCTAGATTTATCTTGAGGCTGAAGAAAAGCAGATCCACATTTGCAGCATTTGTAGATTTAGAAAAAGCTGTTACCCATGTTGCCTGGAGTACACTCTGTTAAATTCAGAAGATAGCAGGGATAAAATGCAGGAAGCGAAAGGCTATTTACAACTTGTACGGAAACCAGACTGGAATTATAACAGTCGAAGAACGTGAAAGAGAAGCAGTTGTTCAGTAAGATTTTAAGCAAACCAAGGAGAAATTTAGAGAGGGAATTCAAGTTCAAGGAGAAGAAATATACATTTTAAGGTTTGCAGGTGACGTTGTAATTCTATCTGCGAGAACAAAGCACTTGGAATACCAGTTGAACGGACTGGGTAGTGTCTCGAAATGAAATTACAAGAGAAACACTTATAAAAGTAAAACTTGTGGTCGGGTCCCGATTTGACTAATTAGAATTTTCAGGAATTTTGTAATGTGAAGTTACAGGTAGCTCTGAAACGCTTTCATTTTTGGTTTGTGTAATAGGGATACCTAGGGAATGCTAACGTTTATGGAAGTGTAAACTGTATGTCGACACGGTGACGTAATGATGAAGTGTATTGCATTTCTATCCATATGTTCTAATGTTCGCGTGTGTATCATTACAGAGCAAACAACCGCTGAGTATAAGTGCACAGTGCGACTGGACACTCATTTGTAAGTCGCGGCTTCAGTTTTTGCATTTTTCTGAAATGAAATGAAAATGTTCGTTCAAAATATGTTTCAAATGGCTCTGAGCGCTATGGGACTTAACATCTGAGGTCATCAGTCCCCTAGAACTTAGAACTACTTAAACCTAACTAACCTAAGGACATAACACACATCCATGCCCAAGGCAGGATTCGAACCTGCGACCGTAGCAGTCGCGCGGTTCGAGACTGTAGCGCCTAGAACCGCGCGGCCACCCCGGCCGGCTACAAAGCAGTATCAGAGATATTATATTATTCTTAAGACCCGCCACCTGAAACAGAAACTCTTGCCACTAGTATTACGTTAGGAAACTGTGGGAACAGGTTCCATGGTTATACTGAAAATTTGTACTGATAGATTTTTTTTAGGGAGTATGTGACAACATCTTCTTTTGAAAATGAATCAAAAATAATTTGAATTAAGGTAAGTACAAGTTTGTGCTAGTTTAATACGGAAAAAAACCATAAGCGAAAGTTTCATTGTTTTGTGGGCCTGATCCCCTTAACTGATGTGTACCAAGCATGTGACGGCAGTAAAACTGTAGCATCACGTGGCAAACGTCAGATGGCAAGCAGTTTTCTTGAGAATGTACCGTCTGACAGGGAGGCAAGAAGTAACGGACTGCGCTGGTGCTGTTGCAGGCGGTTGTGGCTGTAGTGGCAGTGCTGGCGGCAGCCGTGTGGGCTGCTGAGGAGGCGGACGCCACCAAGGACAAGAACCAGACCAAGCGCGGCGTCTTCGGCCTGGGAGGTGGATACGGCGGCGACTTCGGCAGCTACGGAGGCGGCTACGGTGGCGGCTACGGAGGCGGCTTGGGCGGCGGCTACGGAGGCGGCTTGGGCGGCGGCTACGGTGGCGGCTACGGAGGCGGTTACGGAGGCGGCTACGGGGGCGGCTATGGCGTATTCGATCTCGGCGAGCACGTCAGCAAGACAGTGACGGTGCACAAGAAGATCGGGGTGCCTCTTCCTCACCCCGTACCGGTCCACGTCCCTGTGGAGCGGCCGGTGCCCGTACCGGTAGAGAAGCCCGTGCCGGTTCCCGTTAAGGTGGCGGTAGAGCGGCCCATCCCGGTGCCTGTGGAGAAGCCCTTGCCCTACCCCGTCGAACACCCAGTTCCCGTGCCCGTCAAAGTCCCCGTCGACCGTCCCTACCCCGTGCACGTTCCCGTCGAGAAGGAGGTGCCCGTCCCAGTAGAGGTTAAGGTGCCCGTACCGTCGCCGTACCCAGTCCCCGTGCCCAAGCCGTACCCGGTCTACATCGAGAAGAAGGTGCCAGTGCGCGCGCCCTACCCTGTCGAGGTGAAGGTGCCGGTACCTGCTCCTTACCCGGTGCACGTGAAGGTGCCCGTCGCCGTGCCCGTGGACAGGCCGTACCCGGTGCACGTGAAGGTACCCGTCGACAGGCCGTACCCCGTGCACATCCCGCAGCCAGTTGCCGTGCCAGTCGAGAAGCCGGTACCGGTCCCGGTCGAGAAGCCAGTAGCTGTACCGGTCAACGTACCTGTAGACAGGCCGTACCCGGTACCTGTGGCCAAACCCTACCCCGTGCCTGTGGAGAAACCTGTGCCAGTGCCCGTCGTACACCCCGTGGGCTACCCTGTGGAGAGGCCCGTTCCTTACCCAGTCAAGGTTCCCGTAGACAGGCCGTACCCGGTACCTGTAGCCAAGCCGTACCCGGTCCCGGTGGCCAACCCGGTACCGTACCCTGTGGAGAAGCCTGTGCCAGTTCCATTCAAGGTGCCAGTGGAGCACCCAGTGGCTGTACCCTACCCGGTCAAGGTTCCGGTACCTGTTCACATCAAGGATCATCACTACCACTGATCTCGGCAGCCGCTGCTAGAACCCATTAGGCTTTCACAGGGCTTCACTCCCCAGACAGCCCACAGCTGTTTGTGGGGGACGTGTGTCGCCGACCACGCCGTTGCTTCTCTCTGCACTGCTTAACCAAAGATGAGCACGTTATCGGTGCTGCAACGAGGTCCATTTACTCTGACCACTATTTCAGGGAAAATACTCCTTCAGTCCATGTCTACAGAATCCATGCCTATCTAGATTAAATTTTCAGGCAAATACCTCCAAACATGGATCGGAAGAACGAAGACAAGCTGTCAGGTCAGAGAGGAGCATCACACAACGGTTCGGTCGTCAGATTTGCGTAGCCCCATACACTCTGTACCTATCACGCTCACTTTCTCATTCTTGTCAGGGTTATCATCGTATTTGTACTATACACGTGTCTCTGTGCATACCTCCACCGCATTTATATTTAATATATTTGTACACTTTTTTATACTTTTGTGCAATAAAGTATCATGTTTATAAATTTTGTACATTTATTTTTACAGTTATGATTACCTTCATTATCCATTGCTCACTCTCTGTTTGTGTCTCGTAACGCTGTAGTGAACAGATCATAGCTGAATTTGCCGGCAAGATTGGTAAATGGTTGTCTGCTATAACAATCAGCTTGGTTTTAAGTGAATTCCTATACACGTTTGGCGGAATACTTGGTTTCTTCTTAACCTCTTGCTCGGAAGTTCAAAGCTAGATAAAAAATTTTACACAGTTCACAGACACTTGGCGTGAACGACGTTTCGCCCCTAAGACTGCAGTGACTATGCAGAGTCGGACGTGACAGAATATTCATCAAACGTGGAAGCAAAAAAAAAAAAAAAAAAGGTTGTAGGTGACATCTTTGTTCTTGCCCATAGAGAGCGAGACTTTCCTTTTTACCACAATCTGAACTTAGGCGGATAGTCATCCGTCCAGTTCCTGGTACTATAACTCAGTAAAAACAGTTTTGGATTAGACAAGAGTCGGAAACTGTAAACCCTACCGTCTTCGGACATTTTTCTTCAGCAAGAGAAGAGGGTTTATTTGAGACCGGGTTGCTTTGCTAAGAATAGGTGTATTGTTGCTATATGTACGCGACTTTTTTCCGATCTCTGGACCACCTAATACCATCTCTTATCACAAGGCTTATGATTTAACGTGAAACTGAACTTCGGCGCACTTTACACATTTATAAATAAATTCCAAGCAGAATCTTGGGATGGAACAGCCTGAAATACCGAATATTCAGATCACTTGGCACTGAAACTTCAGTCTAAAAATATATTTTGATCAATTTTATGACATGTCGTGGGTAGGAGTATAAAAAGAGTTCTCGTTCTTGTAAAGAAACAGTCAGCTGAGCTATGCGAACAACACTGACGTGTCTACAGATAAACACATGAGTTACGGATCTTTGAAGAACCTGATGTACATATTAATCCGACAAATCGTAATTCGTAATAAACAACACGATGAACTATTGACAAAAGTTAATAATTTTTGATTTAACTAAACAGGGTGCTCCAAAATAAGATTTCAGGTTGTTTGAAGCAGGAAGTTTGCAGTCGGTGTGTGATCCATGTTTTCGGTTATGGCAGTGAAGCATAGATGAGTAGGCCTTCTCTATGCATTTCCATATGTCTTGTCGAGGCCATGCATGACGGTCTTCAGGATTGCACATCCACACTTGTTGTGTAGGTTTACTAAATGTTATCTACCCTCCTTCAACTACGTCGTCATCTTTTCTTTTGTTTTGGAATCCAGTAATTAATTACCTTGGTGCATCTAGCATGCTGTCGCCTGACTGCATGTTTCGCCGTCATTTCCAGTTTCTTCTGTGATCCATTTACGTTTTTCTGTCGAAGAAAGTCCAATCTTGCATTCTTGTAATATCTGTAACACACATTTTACGGTTTATTAAGGTTTATAACCAAAGATTCTTGTGTTAATTTGTGCAGTAGTACTTGCCAATCTTTGGAAAGAGTAAAGGATTTTGTAATACAACTACTGTGGATTACTTCATTATAACAGGCGTAGTCTGTAATAAGTAGAAGAAAGGCATGAGGAACGCACTCGTCTCTCAAGAAATTGTTACACGCCTTAGAACAGAGAAAAAGGTTTTCTTTTGCTCTAGCAATCTTAACGCCGCTTGTAGAGTTGTTCCTTCTAGAATCTCCCCCACGACTAAAATCTGTCGTCTCACGTCAAGAGAGAAACGTCTCCAGCTATATCAAATAGCAAGAAACATTAAGAAACTTTACATTAATTTCATTCTTTTTCTTTTATTTCATGTAGGGTGCTCTATCCGTAAAGAGCTCCTGGTAAGGTGTGCTAAAGTCTTAACAATAGAGGACATGAAACAAAATTCGTACATGACATACTGAGGTGCTGACTTCCCCAATCTTCCCCAATCTGTGTGCACCGTTTAACACGGCACCAATGTTCGTGAATGTTGCAGGTGGAGTATTAGATTTCATATAACTCGAGAACGTGGTAGCATATGTGAAATGTGGTAACAATGAGATTCTGCGAGCTGTGTGTGGGTCTCGAGTTTCAGTGTATCATGGCTTACTGATCATGGTGTTCCGTTGCTTCCTTCGATGAGGCACAACAGTGAGCCTTTTCTTTTACATTACTTCCACCAGTAAAGTGTACCAGTTCTTGTTTCATGAATTTGAGAACCAACTGGATGACGTTGTACTGACACTTGACTGGTACCTGCAAGACCGGGTAACGTGCCTCAAGTCTAAAGCGATTATAGTTACGGTGGAATCATTTTACTGTGAAAGAGTGACTTCCAGAGCATTATGGTTCCCAAGATAACCTGACGTTACTCCATCCAGTCTTTTTTCTGTGGGGTCATCTTAATGGTAATATGTACAAAAACAAACCAAGCACCATCGACGAGTTAGGTGAAACATTCGCCGGGAAATCAGGACAGTGACGTCCAGCATTCTGCCAGTAACATTTACTACAATGCAGCGCACTTGTTGTACTGTGCCACTTCCAGAACAGCTTTTAATAATGTACCTTCATTTCTCAACCATAAAGGTATGTATGTGCAAAATTGGTTTCAAATCCTCTTTATTATTATTATACAAATTTGGCCGTTAAAGACCGTGAAAACAGTTATTTCTTGCACTTCCGGGAAGTCTTCTTTCTCTCAGTCCACACTTCTTTCATTCTTGCGCTGAAGGCGGCTTTTCTCTCTTCAGACCATTTAGTTCCACAAGTCTTCTTAATTTTCACACCGAAACCCGTGAATGAATTCAGTTTTTTTCTAAAAAGGTTTCTGTTAAATATTGTTTCCTGATCTATGTCCATTTCTTTTAGATCTCTTTCTGTGTTGATAAACCATAAATTTTTATTTTTTAGATTTGCGATGTACGAAAATATTTGTTTTGTAAGCCTATTCGGGTTCATCCTCATGATGTGAGCATAAAAGGAGCATCTTCTTTTTCTAATTTCGACTGTAATTTTGCTGCACTTCGTATACACTTCTTTGTTGCTTTTTAGTCTGTATACAGACTTGCCTTGATCATCTGTTATTTTCCTGTGTCCAAGAATTGTCCTCACAATTCTTCTTTCACGATTTTCTATCTGTTCTGCGTATCTAAAATTTGCCAGTGTTTCTGATGCATATAGTATCTGCCCCCCCATGAACCATGGACCTTGCCGTTGGTGGGGAGGCTTGCGTGCCTCAGCGATACAGATAGCCGTACCGTAGGTGCAACCACAACGGAGGGGTATCTGTTGAGAGGCCAGACAAACGTGTGGTTCCTGAAGAGGGGCAGCAGCCTTTTCAGTAGTTGCAAGGGCAACAGTCTGGATGATTGACTGATCTGGCCTTGTAACAATAACCAAAACGGCCTTTCTGTGCTGGTACTGCGAACGGCTGAAAGCAAGGGGAAACTACAGCCGTAATTTTTCCCGAGGGCATGCATCTTTACTGTATGATTACATGATGATGGCGTCCTCTTGGGTAAAATATTCCGGAGGTAAAATAGTCCCCCATTCGGATCTCCGGGCGGGGACTACTCAAGAGGATGTCGTTATCAGGAGAAAGAAAACTGGCGTTCTACGGATCGGAGCGTGGAATGTCAGATCCCTTAATCGGGCAGGTAGGTTAGAGAATTTAAAAAGGGAAATGGATAGGATGAAGTTAGATATAGTGGGAATTAGTGAAGTTCGGTGGCAGGAGGAACAAGACTTCTGGTCAGGTGACTACAGGGTTATAAACACAAAATCAAATAGGGGTAATGCAGGAGTAGGTTTAATAATGAATAGGAAAATAGGAATGCGGGTAAGCTACTACAAACAGCATAGTGAACGCATTATTGTGGCCAAGATAGATACGAAGCCCACGCCTACTACAGTAGTACAAGTTTATATGCCAACTAGCTCTGCAGATGACGAAGAAATTGAAGAAATGTATGATGAAATAAAAGAAATTATTCAGATTGTGAAGGGAGACGAAAATTTAATAGCCATGGGTGACTGGAATTCGAGTGTAGGAAAAGGGAGAGAAGGAAACATAGTAGGTGTATATGGATTGGGGGACAGAAATGAAAGAGGAAGCCGCCTGGTCGAATTTTGCACAGAGCACAACATAATCATAACTAACACTTGGTTTAAGAATCATGAAAGAAGGTTGTATACATGGAAGAACCCTGGAGATACTAAAAGGTATCAGATAGATTATATAATGGTAAGACAGAGATTTAGGAACCAGGTTTTAAATTGTAAGACATTTCCAGGGGCAGATGTGGACTCTGACCACAATCTATTGGTTATGACCTGTAGATTAAAACTGAAGAAACTGCAAAAAGGTGGGAATTTAAGGAGATGGGACCTGGATAAACTAAAAGAACCAGAGGTTGTACAGAGATTCAGGGAGAGCATAAGGGAGCAATTGACAGGAATGGGGGAAAGAAATACAGTAGAAGAAGAATGGGTAGCTTTGAGGGATGAAGTAGTGAAGGCAGCAGAGGATCAAGTAGGTAAAAAGACGAGGGCTAGTAGAAATCCTTGGGTAACAGAAGAAATATTGAATTAAATTGATGAAAGGAGAAAATATAAAAATGCAGTAAGTGAAACAGGCAAAAAGGAATAGAAACGTCTCAAAAATGAGATCGACAGGAAGTGCAAAATGGCTAAGCAGGGATGGCTAGAGGACAAATGTAAGGATGTAGAGGCCTATCTCACTAGGGGTAAGATAGATACCGCCTACAGGAAAATTAAAGAGACCTTTGGAGATAAGAGAACGACTTGTATGAATATCAAGAACTCAGATGGAAACCCAGTTCTAAGCAAAGAAGGGAAAGCAGAAAGGTGGAAGGAGTATATAGAGGGTCTATACAAGGGTGATGTACTTGAGGACAATATTATGGAAATGGAAGAGGATGTAGATGAAGATGAAATGGGAGATATAATACTGCGTGAAGAGTTTGACAGAGCACTGAAAGACCTGAGTCGAAACAAGGCCCCCGGAGTAGACAATATTCCATTGGAACTACTGACGGCCGTGGGAGAGCCAGTCCTGACAAAACTCTACCATCTGGTGAGCAAGATGTATGAAACAGGCGAAATACCCTCAGACTTCAAGAAGAATATAATAATTCCAATCCCAAAGAAAGCAGGTGTTGACAGATGTGAAAATTACCGAACTATCAGCTAAATAAGTCACAGCTGCAAAATACTAACACGAATTCTTTACAGACGAATGGAAAAACTAGTAGAAGCGGACCTCGGGGAAGATCAGTTTGGAACACGTGAGGCAATACGGACCTTACGACATATCTTAGAAGAAAGATTAAGGAAAGGCAAACCTACGTTTCTAGCATTTGTAGACTTAGAGAAAGCTTTTGACAATGTTGACTGGAATACTCTCTTTCAAATTCTAAAGGTGGCAGGGGTAACATACAGGGAGCGAAAGGCTATTTACAATTTGTACAGAAAGCAGATGGCAGTTATAAGAGTCGAGGGACATGAAAGGGAAGCAGTGGTTGGGAAGGGAGTAAGACAGGGTTGTAGCCTCTCCCCGATGTTGTTCAATCTGTATATTGAGCAAGCAGTAAAGGAAACAAAAGAAAAATTCGGAGTAGGTATTAAAATTCATGGAGAAGAAATAAAAACTTTGAGGTTCGCCGATGACATTGTAATTCTGTCAGAGACAGCAAAGGACTTGGAAGAGCAGTTGAATGGAATGGACAGTGTCTTGAAAGGAGGATATAAGACGAACATCAACAAAAGCAAAACAAGGATAATGGAATGTAGTCGAATTAAGACGGGTGATGCTGAGGGAATTAGATTAGGAAATGAGGCACTTAAAGTAGTAAAGGAGTTTTGCTATTTGGGGAGCAAAATAACTGATGATGGTCGAAGTAGAGAGGATATAAAATGTAGGCTGGCAATGGCAAGGAAAGCGTTTCTGAAGAAGAGAAATTTGTTAACATCCAGTATTGATTTAAGTGTCAGGAAGTCATTTCTGAAAGTATTTGTATGGAGTGTAGCCATGTATGGAAGTGAAACATGGACGATAAATAGTTTGGATAAGAAGGGAATAGAAGCTTTCGAAATGTGGTGCTACAGAAGAATGCTGAAGATTAGATGGGTAGATCACATAACTAATGAGGAAGTATTGAATAGGATTGGGGAGAAGAGAAGTTTGTGGCACAACTTGACCAGAAGAAGGGATCGGTTGGTAGGACATGTTCTGAGGCATCAAGGGATCACCAATTTAGTATTGGAGGGCAGCGTGGAGGGTAAAAATCGTAGAGGGAGACCAAGAGATGAATACACTAAGCAGATTCAGAAGGATGTAGGTTGCAGTAGGTACTGGGAGATGAAAAAGCTTGCACAGGATAGAGTAGCACGGAGAGCTGCATCAAACCAGTCTCAGGACTGAAGACCACAACAACAACACATAGTATCTGCGGTCTAATGACAGTCTGGTAGTGTCTGAGTTTAATGTTTTTGGATATACATTTTTTTTAATACATTTGTCTGCAGTAGTGAGTTGCTGTCTCTAGTTTTTGTATTCTAGCCCTGTAGGCTGGATGACCTTTTGCCACAGGCTGAATAAGTTCACCAAGATATTTAAAATGTTTAGATACCTGTATTTTCCCGTATTTCGTAGTTATTTTCTTTGGTGGATTTTTGATATTTGTAATGATTTCTATCTTTTCAAATGAAATTTGCAAGCCTGCTTTTTCAGCAGTTTCTTTAAGTAATTCTGTTTGTTTTATTGTGTCTTTTTGTGTGTAAGCTAAACGGGCGAGATCGTCAGCGAAGGCAAAACAGTTGGTTTCAATGGCTTTGTAGCACTTCCCTCCAATTTGGACTTTCTCAACTCCATGTTTTTGCATGAGTTTTCTCCATTCTGCTATGACTTTATCCAGAACACAGTTGAAGAGTACCGGGGACAGCGCATCTCCTTGTCTGACGCCGGTTTTGACCTCGAAATGCCGTGAAATTTCTCCTTGGAATTTTACTTTTGATGTTGTATTTGTTAATGTTTCTTTGATTATGGTGATTGTTGTTTCATCTATTTCATATTCTCGAAGTGTTTTGATGACTGTGTCCCTATCGATTGAGTCATAAGCTTTTTTGAAATCAATGGATGTTATGAAATATTTCTTGCTCCTTGTAGATAAATAGTTCATTGTTGTTTTGAGGTTAAAAATTTGTTCGGCGCAGGATCTTCCTGGTCTGAAGCCAGCTTGATATTCTCCAAGTTTTCCCTCTATAATTGGTGATACACGATTGAGCAGGGCCTTTAATAGAATTTTGTATGGGACTGGGAGAAGCGATATTCCAAGATAGTTGTTAACATCCCTTTTGTCACCTTTTTTAAACAAAGGGTGAATTAGGGCAGTTTTCCAGTGACTGGGGATTTTCTTGGTTTCTTATACTTGTTCAAGTTCTTTGTGTAGTGCTTCTACTGATGTTTCTCCCCCAAGCTTGAGCATTTCTGCTGTAATTGTGTCTTCTCCACATGCTTTCCTGTTTTTGAGATTTTTGATTATGACCTCTCGTGTCGGAGGTGTTGAATGTGTTGGTAATGTTTCTGGTTGCGTAAAACTGAGAGTCTGGATGGGCGTTTGGCAGTTTAGGAGTGTCTCAAAATATTCAGCCAGGATTTCACAGTTTTCAGTATTGTTGCTGGCGAGAGTCTTATTATTTCTCATAAGGTTTAGGCAAGGGGACTGGTATCCTCGGAGTTTCTGGTTGAATGTTTTGTACCAAGCTGCCGTGTTGCATTTCTTGAAATTCTCTTCGATTGAGTCCAGTTGTTGTTTTTCATATTGTCTCTTGGTGTTGCGAATAGTTTTCGAGGCATTCTTTCTGGCTTGCTTAAATTCATCGAAGTTGTTTTCAGTTTGATGTGAGTTCCACTTTTTCCAGGCTTTAAGTCTTTCATGCAGAACTTCATTACAGTTGCTGTCCCACCACGGGTGTCTCGGTTTGCTCTTTTTTGGAAAGGTTGTTTCTGTTGCCTCAATCACATTGTTCTGAAATTCTTGGAGGTTTTGTGAAGGGGAGAATGTCTTTAGTTTTTTCTGAAAATCCTTGAGGTTAGAGTTGGACTTAAGGTTGTAATTTCTCAGGGTTGTAAGATCAAAATTTATTTTATTTCTGTTTTTATATTCACCGTTTCTGCTTTTCTGTTTGTTTTGTGGGATCAGTTTAGTTTTTATTTTCGTGAGATAGTGATCGGAGTCGAGGTTTAGAGATTTTCGGACACGTGTGTTCAATATTTCTTTTTCACATTTGGAGGAGATGGCAACGTGATCTATTTGAAATTCTCCGATACTCTTTATCGGAGATATCCAGGTTTTTTGTTTTCTGGGAAGATGTTTAAAACGTGTTGACATTAGCTTGAGTTTAAACTCACTTACAGAGCATAATTAACCTTTCTCCATTTTTGTTGGTTCGTTTGTGTGCGGGAAAGTTGCCGACCATATCGCGGAATTTCTTTTCTTTTCCAACCTGAGCGTTAAAATCTCCTAGAAGTATTTTTGCATTGTTTTCTGGGATTTCTGATATATGATCCTTAAGGTTTTCCCAGAATTCATCTGTTTCTTCCCTATTTTTAGCATTATTTTTGTCATTTGTGGGAGCGTGAACATTGATTAATGTGTATTTTTTATTTGCACATCGAAAAGTGAGGAAAGATGTTCTCGATGATGTTGACCAAAAATGTTCGACAGAGTTCAGAATTTTTGTGTTTACAGCAAAAGCTGTGCCAAGCTGAGGGCATTTCTTCATTACAATTTTTCCAGGTTTTCCTTTAAATATTCTGAATTTGTTTGATTCAAATGTGTTTTCATCAGTGAAGCGAGTTTCTTGTAGCGCCGCAATTTGTATGTCTTCCGTGTGTAACTGGTCTGTAAGGTGCTTAAGTTTTCCCACTTTGAGAAGGGAGTTTATGTTGAGAGTTGCTATGTTGAAGATTTTTCTGGGTTTAATCTTGTTGGATTTGCATGCTGTTGCAGACTCGCCAGAATCCATGGGTCTGCTTGCGTCGTTGCCGACGGTGGATTGGCCACCTGGGGTAGTTTCGTTATTGAAAGACATTTACATCATGCGTTAAGATTGTAACTGTTGAAATTCTTCAAAGTTGGGGAGATTACTTGCGTAACCTACCAGGAATACGACTAACGTTGTTAGCGTTAGAAGGTTTTCTTGAAACAGCCGCCTCTAACATGAGGAACAGACGCTGCCCACAAGCCGCCCAATGTGGGTACAGACGCTTGCAGTTATAGATTTTTGGTTCCTCCGCTCTCTCAGCCGTTGGGAGTTAAAAATTCCTCATCCGCCTATGAGACCGTTGACCGGTTTTCACCCGTAACCCTAGACAGGGGCCCTCACAGGGTGCTACCATCCGGAGCCAGATGGACCCAGGTTTTTTTACGAGGTTGTTACTCCTCCCCCTCCTCCTCCCTCATTACTTGTAAGATGAGGATCCGGGCTTGGGACCGGCAATGGTGGAGTTTTCAAATCCTCTTTTATTATAATTTTTACAACACGTTTACTTGTATATAAATGACATGATTGAAAATGGAATTAGGAAACGAAAAACAACAAAGGAACAAGACTACAAAAGGACCATAATGTAACAATGCTGACTAAGAGACAGTAATAGTCACTTCAGAGGAAGAATTACAAAGAAACATTTTTAAATTAAATCAAATTGGTCAAAATAATAATTTTGAAATATCAATAGAAATGACAAAAGTAGTGGCATTCGAGAAAGACAATAGGTGCGCTCAAAAATAGTGACAGAAAACAATATCGTCGAGCGAATAGGTCATTTTAACTACCTGGGTTAGACATTTCTTTCTGTCATGATAAAAATGTAAAGCGTTAAACAACAAAATTCAAGGGCATCTGTGAAACAATAAAAAGAAGGTTAAAGAAAAAGACAACCAAAGAAAAGCAACTGAAATTCTATAAAACACTGTGTCTTCCAGTGCTAATTACGGATCTCAGGCTTTGATAGCAAACATGGAAAACAAAACGAATAGTGGTGTCAGAAACGAAATTCCTCAGATCAGTTAAAGTATGTACACTAGAAGATAGAATAAGAAACGAAGTTAATAGAAATGAGCTTAAAATAATGCAGTAAACAAAAAAAAATCGACACGTATAAGTAGAAGTGGAATCGACATAGAGGCAGAATGAAGTAAGGCAGATATCCTAAAAATTTTGTAATATATACCACGATGGGTAATGAATGTCGGTCGACCCAGGAAGCGATGGAGCTGTGACATTCAAACCAGAATAGATTTCTCAGACCTAATCCACAAATGTAGATAATGGTGATGATTTTATTGATGATCTTCGCGGGACCACTAACGAGTGGGAAACCCTTTAATATTTCGATATGTGAATGAAACCCAAGCGACCTGGCCGGCCGTGTGGCCGAGCGGTTCTAGGCGCTACAGTTTGGAACTGCGTGACCGCTACGATCGCAGGTTCGAATCCTGCCCCGGGCATGGATGTGTGTGATGTCCTTAGGTTAGTTAGGTTTAAGTAGTTCCAAGTTCTAGGGGACTGATGACCTTAGAAGTTAAGTCCCACAGTGCTCAGAGCCATTTTTGAACCAAGCGACCTGGCACAGTAATTCACACATCGTTGTTTGGATAATTCGTGGTTTTCGTAGATCCTTCAGGTGAATGTTGGCATAAATCTTTGAATATAATTACGTTAGACGTCGTTGAGCATAAATCCTAATGTTCCGTCTCAATAAAGCAGAAGTCGTATCGTTAACCTCCACAACTGTAATCGCATAAAATACAACGAATTAAACTAAAATTGCGCTAACATCTACGGAAACTGCAACAAACTGAAAGAATACTCAGGGTAAAAATCAAAGGAAATGTATTAAATAGCGTTACAAAAATAAGCGATTAAGTAAAGAACGTTTTCTGTCGTAATAAAGAGTAGTCTGTGTCTGTTTATTCACTAATAAAATCACGTAAAACTTCAACAGAAATTACCATTTTGGGCTATCTTCAGACTGTACAGAAAAAGCAATTGGTTACTCACGAGGAACATTGACGAAACCACAGTGTCCATGAAAAACGCTAATAAAATCAATTTCAACGGCAATATGCTATTCTCGGTGTTTCCCAGATGTCTAACAAGCTGCCACATTGTCGAGAATAAAACAGTGACCTGAATATAGAATAAATTTCCTTTACTTTACGTCTGTGGCCACAAACTTGTCAACAGAGTAATTTCCATCTTTAGATCTGTTTTATAAAAACAACGCCACTATGGGTGCAGTACATTAGGACAGTGTTTTTATAAAACAGACCTGAAGATGGTCATTACAGACCGAAACCCGTAATCTGTTAACAAAAAGTTTGTGACCATGGACGTAAAGTAAAGGAAATTTTTTGTCAGGTGTGCCGGAATGCTAGTTTCTGTTAAAATCTGTGTGTCATTGTCCCAGCGGACCGACCATTTCTTTTGGCCATATCTTCTTCCCCGTAGCCCTAAAATCCGCCTCCTCCCGTGACCTAGGTGTCGTGTCACTCTGCACATTCTGACAGGAGGAATGGAATGCTACAGGAAATAATTCATAGCGTTACATGGCTCGGGAACATGACCATTTGTGAGATTAACTAGTAAATTAATCTGGCGTTTATTGGCCACGCTGTAGGCAACCAAGACATCCTTAGCTCAGTATTTTAGATGCAAGTAAATTAATCTGTGTAAGTTAGCTGCCGACATATTACGTACGTATAAAGAAACATACGCTGTGACTTATTTGGATTTTATCAAGAACCATTCCGACAATACAAATTATCGGCTAACCAATTAACTATAGGCATATTATACGCTTATGCACAGCTGGAAGATAATGCAGTATCCTCAAGGACAAGGTAATTTTACTGTCAAGTGAGGTGACATTTAGTACATCATTGTAGGAGTATGTGGTAACAAATTCAAACCAAAGAAAATATACAAGGGTCACTCCAAAAGGAAAGCACACAATTTTTTTTAAATCCATCTTTTATTCAACATGTTTGAAAGTTTTACAGTGTGTAGATACATCCTTTAGGAACAATATTTTCGTTTCTCCACATAATTTCCATCCCTCTCAACTGCCTTACGTCATTTTGGAACCAGCGCCTGTATACCCGCATGGTAAAATTGTGGACCAACCTATTGGAGCCACTGTTTGGCAGCGTGCACAAGTGAGTCATCATCTTCAAACCTTGGTCCACGAAGAGAGTCTTTCAGTTTCCGAAAGAGATGATAGTCACATGGAGCCAGGTCTGGACTGTAAGGCGGGTGTTTCACTGTTGTCCATCCGAGTTTTGTGATCGTTTCCATGGTTTTTTGACTGACATGTGGCCGTGAATTGTCGTGCAACAGCAAAACATCCTGCATTTGCCGATGTGGTCGAACACGACTCAGTCGAGCTTAAAGTTTCTTCAGTGTCGTCACATATGCATCAGAATTTATGGCGGTTCCTCTTGGCATGATGTCCACAAACAAGAGTCCTTCGGAATCGAAAAATAGCACTTGCAACCTTCATCCTCAATTGTTTGCAGGATGTGTCTCAATTTCTGTCTCCTGCTACAGTTTTTATCCCTTACAGCAGTGGCAGCTGTTGGGCGAAGGCAACGAATGCTGGGCCTCCTTATTTTTCTGTGTTAGTAGTGGTACTAGTCGTAGCAGCAATAATTTTCTTTTACTATAACCCTTTACTCACTTTAGAATTATATTAATACCTTCAGCTGCTGACAGGCGTTGATATATATCAACGGGGGCAGGTGAAAATATGTGCCCCGAGCGCGACACGAACCTGGGATCTCCTGCTTACATGGCAGACGCTCTATCCATCTGAGCCACCAAGAGCACAGAGAATAGTGCGACTGCAGGGACTATCTCGCGCACGCCTCCCGTGAGACCCACATTCTCACCTTATATGTCCACACACTACATTTGTAGTGTCCCATCCCAACACACTCATTACTCGTGGAAGACATTCTTACCAAGTCCCGTAACAGTTCGGGTAATATGTGTGCATCCACACAGAAGAAGGAGGTCATAGCCGGTATTACCAGAACTATATACTTATATATTTATCCATATATTTACTCACTTTTTTCACAGAGAGCGAAAGACGTTAGGCGGTTTTATTTTTTCTAAACCGCCAGCACTAGATAGCAAGTCAAAGTGAGAAGTTGTGCCCCAATCTTAGGTAGCCGGAGGCGCAAAGCTAATGGTGAGGAGGCCAGACACATGACGGGCCACCTGAAAACGCTCTGTTGCCCTGGTAACCTGTCACTACTAGGAACGGAAAAGGGGGTACAGGGTATCGTAGCAGTGTTGCCGTGCGCTTCAGTGGCACAAGAGGCTAACAGCTGTGGTACAGCCTCTCTAGGTTACTCTTATGTTCGTTGAATATGGAGAGTTAAGCGTCCTGCGAACGAAAGTCCGTGAAATTGCCACCCCGCCAAGCCATTTTTACTCATTGTTTTGTACATCGTTTAAATTTAGTTTTGCAACAGAGACTTTCTTGTATGAACGATTTTTTTTCTCCAAGCTTCAGAGCATTCCTGCTCTCTTCCACCAGTCTTGTAAACAATCAGCAATTCTCGACACTCTTGTTGGTAAAACATTCCTTCAAACAGTGAAACGAGATGGTAGTGTGATGCCAGAATAATGTCTGCCATTCACGAAAATGTCTAGGACCAGGTGAAGTTTTAAATGAAATAATTGAAAGTCCAGACTCAAACGCAATGACTACAAGAGAAGCATATGGTTTCAACTATAGTCCGCTAGACTTTGACTTTGATTTTCTTCTCTGTTTTTTTCAAAGCATGTGTTTTTTTAAAACTGAACTGGCTTTCAACATTGCGAAGAAAAAACAATGATACACAGTTATGCTGTCTAGAATGCCTAGCTTACATGAGAAACATCAGAAATAAAGGTAAACTGATCGACTTTTTAAATTCCATTCACAACCTGAAGCTTCCACGAGCTGGAATTATGGATGAATGCATTTGCAATTTTTTGATGTCAAAATAAAAACAGGTGTTCTTCGAGGTACTGGATAATATTGTAACACAGATGGAAACAAGATTTTCACATCGTGATAAACTCCTCCTCCTTCAGTTAGCCTAAGCTACTAAGTTCGCCATTTATGCTCAGCATTTCCTTGTAGGCGGTTTGGATCCATTATAGTGCTTCCTCCAATCAGCCGCAGTTATGCGTACAATTAGAGACTGTATTTTCTTCTCGGCATTAAGAAACATTTCACTCTGGCAGTTTGGGAGAAGTTATCAAAAGAATGATACACAATTAGAGGGACTAAAGTTAACCAGAAGGTTTAAAACTATTTTGTATACTTGCCACCATTCCTGCAACATGACCGGCCGCTGTGACCGTGCGGTTCTAGGCCCTTCAGTCCGGAACCACGGTGCTGCTACGGTCGCAGGTTCTAATCCTGCCTCGGGCATGGATATGTGTGATGTCCTTAGGTTAGGTTTAAGTATTTCTAAGTCTAGGGGACTGATGACCTCAGATGTTAAGTCCCATAGTGCTTAGAGCCATTTGAACCATTTTTTCTTGCAACATGGGTTTCAACTGAAGGAAGTTTTTCTTGTCTGAAATGAGTAAAAACGTATTTCAGGTACAGTATGGCCCAGGACCACTTATCAGCTCCTGCTCACACCTCAGTTGAAAAACCAGTACTGCGAATATCTGAAAGACACACGGTACGAGGCTGTCATCGGAAGATTCTGGAAGAAGAAGGATCGCCGAATTAACTTGTTTTACAAGAACAAACTTCAGACACCCAATCTACCAGTCCGTTTGTAAGTAAAATGAGAGGCATAACTGTTGTTGTTGTTATATTTTTATTATTGTTATTGTCATTATTATTATTAGTAGTAGTAGTAGTAACAAAAGTAGTAGTAGTAGTAGGTAGTGGTGGTGTTTAGGAACGCTAGATACGTGTGGGTTAAAATGTAAGGAAAGGGGATTTCCCAATACGTTTCCCGGCCTTCCCGGAATTTAGGTCTATGATCCGCCACTGCCCTACAGCTGTATCCAGTACCATGGAAGTTATTCCCTGATGTCTTAACACATGTCGTACTATTCTCTCCCTTCTTGTCAGTTTCCCATATATTCCTTTCCTCGCCAATTCTCGAGAGAACCTCCTCTTTCCTTAGCTTACCAGTCCACCAAATTTTCAAAATTCTTCTGTAGCACCAATCTGAAATTCTTCGATTCTCGTCTTTCCCGGTTTTCCTACAGTCCAGTGCTGCGCACGATACGTACATTCTCAGAAATTTCTACCTCAAATTACGGCCTGTGTTTGATACTAGTAGACTTCTCCTGGCTAGGAATGCCCTTTTTGCCAATGATAGTCTGCTTTTCATGTCCTCCTTGCTCCAATCGTCATGGGTTACTTTGCTGCCGAGGTAGCAGAACTCCTTAACTTCATCCGCTTCGTGATCATCAATCCTAATATTAAGTTTCTCACTGCTCTAATTTTTACTACTTCTCGTTACTTTCGTCTTTCTTCGATTTACTCTCAATCCATAATCTGTACACATTAGACTGTGCATTCCGTTCAGCAGACCCAGTAATTCTTCTTGACTTTCACTGGGGACAGTAAAGTTATCACCGAATCTTATCATTAATAACCTTTAACCGTGAATTTTAATTCCACTCTTGAACCTATCTTTTATTTCTGTTATTGTTTCTTTGCTGCATAGGTTGAAATGTAGGGGCGGAAGACTACATCCTTGTCTTAGGCCCTTCTTATCCGAGCATTTCGTTCTTGGTCTTCCACTCTTATTGCTCTCTCCTGTCTCTTGTACATTTTGTGTAATTCCCGTATTCCCCTATAGCTCACGCCCATTTTCCTCAGCATTTCGAACACATTGTACAGTTTGACATTGTAGAACGCCTTCTCGAGATCGACAGATCCTACGAGTGTGTATTTATTTTTCTTTAGTCTTGCTTCCATTATAACCGCAACGTCAGATCTACCTCTCTGGTGCTTTTATCTTTTCTAAATCCAAATTGATCGTAATGTAAAACATCATCGGTTTTCCATTCTTCTATGTAGTATTCATGTCAGCAAGCTGGATACATGAGCTGTTAAGCTGATTGTAGGCTAATTCTCGCACTTGACGTTTTTTCCAATTTTCGGAAGTGTGTGGATGATGTTTTTTCGAAAGTCAGATGGTATGTCGCCCGACTCATACATTCTCCACACCAATGTTAATAGTCCTTTTGTTGTCACTTCCCCCAGTGATTTTACAAATTCTGATGGAACATTATCTGTCCCTTTTGTCTTATTCCCTTAAGTCTTCGAAAGCTCTTTTAAATTCTGATTCTAATACTGGGTACCCTATGTCTTCTAGAACTACTTCTGTTGCTTCTCTATCAAGCCATCAGACAAGTCTTCCCCCCTCACACAGAGGCCTTCAGTGTACTCTTTCCACCTACCGGCTCTCCCATCTGCATTTAATACTGGAATTCCGACTGCAAATTGTTACATAGCTTATAAATGAAAGTATGCTACGCTATACATTAAGTCTGGTTAACATTGTTTTTATGAAATCTGCCATTATTCTGATGCCATTATTCTGATGTAAAATATTCAATGAGATCTGATTTTTATCCATTGGCAGAGGCTACTACCAGGAAATGGATTTTGAAATATTGGCAAAAAAATCCGACGTTTTACAGCTTATGAAAGTGGAAACTCAGTTTACTCTAAATTTAATTCATATATATGTGTAACGTCATTTTCTATGTTAAAGGTGAAAAGTCCCGTTGAATACATTTGAAACTTCCTATTCATTTTTCAGTATAACATGCACACGTAATTCACTACTTAATCACTATCTGTGTTCCATGTTTCGCTATCATTTTCAGGACTGTCACTTCTAAGGTTCCCAAGCCTGTTAACAATGTCCTAAACATGCTTCTTACACTCGAAAGGTATGCTATGTATTTATTTCGTTACATCTCTTTGTCTTTGGTACTTTCTGTCGTTTCACTATGACAGACATTATGTGGAACGTCCTTAGGAATTTAAGTGCGTTTAAAGTGGAATACTTCATGTTGCTGGCTGTTGGTGCAGTCATAATATCATTTGTGCACTGTAGAATCTCGGACGGAGTTACTGTCCATTTTTAGGCTTGTAGGATCTCTTTGTTGTCCTGTCTGTCCGTCTGATAAGACCCCCTTTTCTCAGGAACGGCTAGAGGTAACAAACTACATTTCCTTTACGGCGATAAAATTTAATTTTATGAGGCAGAGCAGTCAAAAGATACTGCCATTTGTGTCACATATTTTGATACTCGCTGACGGCTCTTGATTTTCCACCACAATCGAGTCCATCAACATGATGTGGCAAATATGAGGTAGCCAAGGAGGTGGAAACGTGGGTTATACTATGCCAAGACTGCTTGGTAGCTACAACAGGAAAACACAACTAATTAGCAGGAGTACAAAATAAGAAAGTAGTTATTACTTAACTTTGCTGTAGTTCATGATCAATTGGTTGACAATTATAGAAGACGCGACTAGACTAAGCGTCCGTAGAATGACATACGAGGTGTGGCTAGAAAAAAACCGGACTAGTACTGGTGAAACAATAAAACGAATGCAATAAGGCTGAAAGTCGCGTGGCCTGTCACGTGACTCTCGCTCCGCCTACTGCTCGAGTTTCATCTGCCTCCTGCACTCAGTCTGCCTGTGGCGTCTGTTTTAAGTAGTTGACGTTTTGTCCGTGCGTCGGAAAATGTTGAGTGTACAGAAAGAACAGCGTGTTAACATCAAATTTTGTTTCAAACTAGGAAAATCTCCAAGTGAAACGTTTGTAATGTTACAACAAGTCTACGGCGATGATTGTTTATCGCGAACACAAGTGTCTGAGTGGTTTAAACGATTTAAAGATGGCCGCGAAGACACCAGTGATGACACTCGCACTGGCAGACCATTGTCAGCAAAAACTGATGCAAACATTGAAAAATCGGTAAACTTGTTCGACAAGATCGCCGTTTAACAATCAGAGCAGCGTCTGAGTTAACAGGAGTTGACAAGGAAAGTGTTAGGCAGATTCTTCATGAAAGTTTCAACATCAACAAAGTTTGTTCAAAAATGGTTCCAAAGTGTCTCACAATTGAACAGAAGGAACGCCGAAGAATGATTTGTTCTGACATCCTGGAAAACATTGAAAGTGATCCCACCTTCTTACAAAATCGATGCATTGGAAAACTCTTGGTTCTCCACGACAAAAAAAGCACGAATGTCAAAATAGAAATTCAAGGCAATGATGATTGTTTTTTTTGACATCAAAGGGATTGTGCACATTGATTGGGTACCAGAGGGACAAACAGTGAATCAGCATTACTACATTAGCGTCCTGGCTACGCTACGTGAGCGAGTACGGAGAAAACGGAACGATTTGTGGAGAAAAAAGTCATGGATGCTTCACCAAGACAATGCCCCAGCTCACAGTGCGTTGTCAGTGAAGACGTTTTTGGCAAAACACAACATTCCCATCTTAGATCATCCACCCTACTCACCTGATTTGGCCCCCTGTGACTTTTTTCTTTTCCCTAAAGTCAAGTCAGCTTTGAAAGGAACTAGATTTGAGACTGTTGAAGCAGTAAAAGAAAACGCGACGGAAGTAATGTATGGACTTACCGAAAATGATCTGCAGCATTGCTATGAACAGTGGAAAATTCGTATGGAGCGGTGTAGAGACCGAGGAGGAGAGTACATTGAAGGAGATAACATGAAATTGTAAATAATTGTAAATAAATGTTTTTTCCAGCATCAGTCCGGTTTTTTTCTAGCCGCACCTCGTAATTTACAACTCACAAATCTTGCAGTGACGACTTAATCTCTCGCAATCTTGAATGTCGAATCCGGTGAATTTGAAGACTAACTTGGAACGGAGCTACAAAGACTTGATGGCAGCAATGACAGCTGCAGACGGCGCTGGCTGACCACTGAGCGCGGCCACGAACTTGAGACTGGCACAGCTGCGCTACTCCCTGCTACACATGAAGTGGCCTAGCGGCACCTCGCGGCGAGCATAAGTACTGCGACTGGCTGTGAACTCTTTGGTTAAGACAGCCGTTCTTGTGTTCCTTTTATCGAGAGAATCGTATACGGCGGATCGATCTCTCAGGCGGCGGTGTGGTCGTGTTACTGTCGACATCACACTCGCAACATCACTCGTCAATACCTACAGGGTACTGTCCGTTGACCTAGAACCACGACATTTAGCAAGAAGGATGCTCTCACTATACAAATCATCATCATCATCATCATCATCATCATCATCATCATCATTTAAGACTGATTATGCCTTTCAGCGTTCAGTCTGGAGCATAGTCCCCCTTATAAAATTCCTCCATGATCCCCTATTCAGTGCTAACATTGGTGCCTCTTCTGATGTTAAGCCTATTACTTCAAAATCATTCTTAACCGAATCCAGGTACCTTCTCCTTGGTCTACCCCGACTCCTCCTACCCTCTACTGCTGAACCCATGAGTCTCTTGGGTAACCTAGCTTCTCCCATGCGCGTAACATGACCCACCATCTAAGCCTGTTCGCCCTGACTGCTACATCTATAGAGTTCATTCCCAGTTTGTCCTTGATTTCCTCATTGTGGATACCCTCCTGCCATTGTTCCATCTACTAGTACCTGCAATCATCCTAGCTACTTTCATATCCGTAACCTCAACCTTATTGGTAAGGTAACCCGAATTCACCCAGCTTTCGCTCCCATACGACAAAGTTGGTAGAAAGATTGAACGGTGCACAGATAACTTAGTCTTGGTACTGACTTCCTTCTTGCACAAGAGAGTAGATCGTAGCTGAGCGCTCACTGCATTAGCTTTGCTGCACCTCGCTTCCAGTTCTTTCACTATGTTGCCATCCTGTGAGAACATGCATCCTAAGTACTTGAAACCGTCCACCTGTTCTAACTTTGTTCCTCCTATTTGGCACTCAATCCGTTTATATCTCTTTCCCACTGACATTACTTTCGTTTTGGAGATGCTAATCTTCATACCATAGTCCTTACATTTCTGATCTAGCTCTGAAATACTACTTTGTAAACTTTCAACTAAGTCACCCACATATGCGAGACTGCTTATTTTGTGTTCACATATCTTAATCTCACCCAGCCAGTCTATTGTTTTCAACATATGATCCATAAATAATATGAACAACATTGGAGACAGGTTGCAGCCTTGTCTTCCCCTTGAAACTACTCTGAACAATGAACTCAATTTACCGTTAACTCTAACTGCTGCCTGACTATCTATGTAAAGAGCTTTAATTGCTTGCAAAAGTTTGCCTCCTATTCCATAATCTCGTAGAACAAACAATAACTTCCTCCTAGGAACCCGGTCATATAACTTTTCTAGATCTATAAAGCATAGATACAATCCCTGTTCCACTCGTAACACTTCTCCATTATTTCCCGTAAGCCAAAGATCTGGTCCTGACAACTTCTAAGAGGCCTAAACCCACACTGACTTTCATCCAATTTGTCCTCAACTAATACTCGCACTTTCCTTTCAACAATATAAATAAAACAAAAAAAATCGAAAATTGTTTATTCCTAATTATATCAGACAAAATACACTCCTGGAAATTGAAATAACAACACCGTGAATTCATTGTCCCAGGAAGGCGAAACTTTATTGACACATTCCTGGGGTCAGATACATCACATGATCACACTGATAGAACCACAGGCACATAGACACAGGCAACAGAGCATGCACAATGTCGGCACTAGTACAGTGTATATCCACCTTTCGCAGCAACGCAGGCTGCTATTCTCCCATGGAGACGATCGTAGAGATGCTGGATGTAGTCCTGTGGAACGGCTTGCCATGCCATTTCCACCTGGCGCCTCAGTTGGACCAGCGTTCGTGATGGACCTGCAGACCGCGTGAGACGACGCTTCATCCAGTCCCAAACATGCTCAATGGGGGACAGATCCGGAGATCTTGCTGGCCAGGGTAGTTGACTTACACCTTCTAGAGCACGTTGGGTGGCACGGGATACATGCGGACGTGCATTGTCCTGTTGGAACAGCAAGTTCCCTTGCCGGTCTAGGAATGGTAGAACGATGGGTTCGATGACGGTTTGGATGTACCGTGCACTATTCAGTGTCCCCTCGACGATCACCAGTGGTGTACGGCCAGTGTAGGAGATCGCTCCCCACACCATGATGCCGGGTGTTGGCCCTGTGTGCCTCGGTCGTATGCAGTCCTGATTGTGGCGCTCACCTGCACGGCGCCAAACACGCATACGACCATCATTGGCACCAAGGCAGAAGCGACTCTCATCGCTGAAGACGACACGTCTCCATTCGTCCCTCCATTCACGCCTGTCGCGACACCACTGGAGGCGGGCTGCACGATGTTGGGGCGTGAGCGGAAGACGGCCTAACGGTGTGCGGGACCGTAGCCTAGCTTCATGGAGACGGTTGCGAATGGTCCTCGCCGATACCCCAGGAGCAACAGTGTCCCTAATTTGCTGAGAAGTGGCGGTGCGGTCCCCTACGGCACTGCGTAGGATCCTACGGTCTTGGCGTGCATCCGTGCGTCGCTGCGGTTCGGTCCCAGGTCGACGGGCACGTGCACCTTCCGCCGACCACTGGCGACAACATCGATGTACTGTGGAGACCCTACGCCCCACGTGTTGAGCAATTCGGCGGTACGTCCACCCGGCCTCCCGCATGCCCACTATACGCCCTCGCTCAAAGTCCGTCAACTGCACATACGGTTCACGTCCACGCTGTCGCGGCATTCCACCAGTGTTAAAGACTGCGATGGAGCTCCGTATGCCACGGCAAACTGGCTGACACTGACGGCGGCGGTGCACAAATGCTGCGCAGCTAGCGCCATTCGACGGCCAACACCGCGGTTCCTGGTGTGTCCGCTGTGCCGTGCGTGTGATCATTGCTTGTACAGCCCTCTTGCAGTGTCCGGAGCAAGTATGGTGGGTCTGACACACCGGTGTCAATGTGTTCTTTTTTCCATTTCCAGGAGTGTATATTTGTTGCCATTTGTTATCCGTTTGCCTGACTGTCCGACTGTTAAGACCAATTTTTCTCAGGGACGGATAGACGTCTCAGGCTGACACTTATAGGTACCAAGGTCTACGACCTCTTGTCGGCGTAAAAAATTCAAGCTTCTAACTCAATATCGGCAAACGATACGGGCATGTATGTCACAATTCTGTATTTAAATCCACCGTTCTGCACTGTTTATTATGTCGTGCAGTTTTATAATCACTTCATTTCGTTACATTGACATTTTAATGGAAGGCAGCATACTTTTGCACCGAGCGAGGTCGCGCAGTGGTTAGCACACTGGACTCACATTCGGGAGGACGACGGTTCAAATCCGCGCCCGGCCATCCTGATTTAGTCTTCCATGATTTCCCTAAATCGCTTCAGGCAAATGTGGGGATGGTTCCTTTGGAAGTATACGCCCGATTTCCTTCCCGATCCTTCCGTAATCCGAGCTTCTGCTCCGTCTCTAATAATCTCGTTATCGACGGGGCGTTAAACACTAATCCCCTCTTCCATCCTTTTGCACCCTGTTTGGTGTAAGACGAAACAGAGAAGTCGATGTCAGGCTTAACTGCTTTCAGGCAATAGGTGAACTTGTCCAGTTTTGCATGACATATTTCAAGTGTGTCTAAATTTTTATTAACGGAGAATGGCTTCTACTAATATATCGGGAGATATCGAATAACTTAATTATTGAATAAGTAAAGTTTTCTTTGACTCAATCACAGAACCTGTCCTATACTGTCAACCAGTGTTGATTACGGCCGGCCGCTGTGGTCTAGCGGTTCTAGGCGCTTCAGTCCGGAACCGCGCTGCTGCTACGGTCGCAAGTTCGAATCCTGCCTTGGGCATGGATGTGGGTGATGTCCTTAGGTTAGTTAAGTTTAAGTAGTTCTAAGTTCTAGGGGACTGATGACCTAAGTCCCGTAGGGCTTAGAGCCCTTTGAACTTTTTTTTTTTTATCACGTTCTTAAAATTTTGTAAAAGTTTACAACACAAAATCTGATAATTGCATACTAAACAATTTTATAATTGACGAATATGTGTAGACTTACAGAAGCGACATCTAATGAACTTACGGCACACACATATGTTGTGGCTACCGTACTGCAGTTTGTTGTGAACTGCGATAGAGACAGTATGACTCTGCCAGAACTATGGCCTATTTTACACCATATTTAAAACATGTGCGACGATGCTAAACTCATTTTCTGACGATGTTACTATGGCTTTATTATATTAGGACATGCTATAGAACAGGTATGACTCGTCATATTTTAAGCGAACGTTTTCACATCCGAAAGTAATAATTTTTCGTTATGGCATATTTTATTGTTCCAAGACGTAATCTATTCACTAGTTGCCTTTCATTTCCCATGTTTTGCTGCAGATCTGAAAATGGTCGCTGCTGACGGAAACTGGTAGTCTAAGGACCAAAATTTTGCAGTCATTGGCGGAAATAAAAAAAATCATTCTAAACCCTCTGGATCACTGTTTTAATCCCCCACCATGTCACAACTTGTGACTAAATTTTGCCTTGTGGTTTTAGATGTCTTTTTTGGTACTGTAATTCATTGTTGTAGGTAATTTGTTTTTAAGCTTCTAATAAACTATGGTCGTTTTTCAAAATTTTGTAAGGATCTTTTAAACTGAATTTTTGATTTAACCATTACTGTAAACTTTGCCAGCTGTGCGCCCAGACTTGGCGCGTCTGTATAAATATAAAGAGAGAGATAATTGTCCTCACAGAACACTTCCATTCTATGTTTTATTCAGTTCACTGAGCATTATTTAAAGAGCATGTAATACCGTTTTCAGTCGGAATGAAAATTAATTTTCACTTCACTTTTTCTTTTGTCCTATTTGCATAGAATTAAGAAAATAAGAAGGATATTCTTTTCGTTTTCCAGTTCTAATGATGGAAAACTGTTAACGGTATAGAGTATTTTCCTTATATACACTGTGTATGACGAACTGTGATTGTATGTAGGTTATATTCAACAAGTCGCTTTTTTTATTTGATACGATTTATTGTACCGTAAACTAGTTTTCAGCCTCTGCAAGTTCAACATCGTCATTTACAGGAACATTATTCTCTGGGCCCTTTGCCGTTAGACGTTAGCGTCACGCCCGGAAAATCAGAGACCAATATCCTGAACGTCGGTTTGCTGCAGGATTCCAAACCATATTCTGGGTTCGAATATAATATATTTCCTTATGTCCACAAATCAGCACGTTTCAGGAAGCTTCGCTCATGTGAAACTTGTCCTTTCCTCACATGATATACTGCTAACTATGGACAAAGGGCAACATGCGGGTTCCACATTTCTAGATTTCAGGCAAGGCATCTGAAAATGGTGCAAATGGCTCTAAGCACTACGGGACTTAACATCTGAGGTTATCAGTCCCCTAGACTTAGAACTATTTAAACCTAACTAACCTAAGGACATCACACACATCCATGCCCGAGGCAGGATTCGAACCTGCCACCGTAGCAGCAGCGTGGTTCCGAACTGCAGGACCTAGAACCGCTCGGCCATAGCGGCTGGCCAAGGCATCTGACACGGTGCCCCACTGTAGACCGTTAACGGAGGAGCAGGAGATTATTGTTTAACGTCCAATCAAGAACGAGGCCAGTAGAAACGGAGCACAAGGGAAGGACTGAGAAGGAAACCAGTCCTGCCCTTTCGAAGGAACCATCATTGCATTTGTCTTAAGCTATTTAGATAGCGGAAAACATAAATAAGGATGGCCGGACGCTGGTTTGAACCGCCGTCCTCCTGAATGCGAGTGCAGCTAGCTCTAAATGTAGAAAAGTTAGTGCGGATGTTCTGATACAGCATAGCATTCTGCATGACATAATCACGCCGTTTACATATCTGGGCGTTACGCTGCAAAGCGAAATGAAAACGAACTAGGATCAGGGGATTGCGGTCGATTTTGGTTTATTGGGAGAATTCTAGGAAAGTATTATTCATCTCTAAAGCAGACCGCATATAGGACGCTAGTGTCACCTGTTCTTAAGTACTGCTCTTGTGTTTGGGATCCGCCCCAAGTAGGATTAAAGGGAGAATTCGAAGCAATATAGAGGCAGGTTGCTAGGTTTGTTACCGGTAGGTTCTACAACTACATCTAAATCTACATGATTACTCTGCATTTCACACTTAAGTGCCTGGTAGAGGGTTCATCGAACCATTTTCATACTACTTCTCTACCAATCCACTCTCGAATGGCGCGTGAGGAAAAGGAACACCTAAATCTTTCCGTTCGAGCTCTGATTTCTCTTGTTCTATTACGATGATCATTTCTCCCTACATAGGTGGGTGTCAACAAAATATTTACGCATTCGGAAGAGAAAGTTGGTGATTGAAAAAATGGCACTGAGCACTATGGGACTTAACATCTGAAGTCACTAGTTCTCTAGAAGTTAGAACTAGTTAAACCCAACTAAACTAAGGACATCACACACATACATGCCCGAGGCAGGATTCGAACCTGCGACCGTAGCGGTAGTGCGGTTCCAGACTGAAGCGCCTAGAACCGCTCGGCCACAGCGTCTGGCGGTAATTGAAATTTTGTAAATAGATCTTGCCGCAAAGAAAACCGCCTTTGTTTCAGTGACTGCCACCTCAACTCGCATATCATATCAGTGACACTCTCACCCCTATTGCGCGGTAACACGAAACCAGCTGCCCTTCTTTGCACTTTATCGATTTCTTCCGTCAGTCCTACCTGGTAAGATTCCTATACTGTGCAGAAATATTCCAGCAGAGGACGGACAAGTGTAATTTAGGCTGTCTCTTCAGTGGGTTTGTCGCATCTTCTAAGTGTTCTGCCAACAAAGCGCAGTCTTTGTTTCGCCTTCCCCTCAATATTATCTATGTGGTCTTTCCAATTTAAGTTGCTCGTAATTGTAATTCCTAGGTATTTAGTCGAATTGACAGCCCTTAGATTTGTGCGATTTATCGTATAACCAGAATTTATTGCATTTCTTTTAGTACCTATGTGGATGATCTCACTCGTTTCTTTGTTTAGTGCTAATTGCCACTTTGTGCACCACATAGAAATTCTCTCTAGATCATTTTGTAATTAGAATTGATCGTCTGATGACTTTACTAGACGGTAAATTACAGCGTCATCTGCAAACAGTCTAAGGGAGGCTGCTCAGATTATCACCTAGATCATTTATATAAATCAGGAACAGCAGAGGGCCTATGACACTAACTTGCGGAACGCCAGTTATCACTTCTGTTCTACTCGATGATTTACCGTCTATCACTACGAACTGTGACTTCTTTGAGAGGAAATCACGAATCCAGTCACACAACTGAGACGATACTCCATATGCACGTAATTTGATTAATAGTCGCTTGTGACGAACGGTATCAAAAGCCTTCTGGAAATCTAGGAATATGGAATCGATCTGAGATCCCTTGTCGACAGCACTCATTACTTCATAGGAATAAAGATGGTTCAAATGGCTCTGAGCACTATGGGACTTAACATCTGAGGTCATCAGTCCCCTACAACTTAGAACTACTTAAACCTAACCAACCTAAGGACATCACACACATCTATGCCCGAGGCAGGATTCGAACTTGCGACCGTAGCAGTCACGCGGTTCTGGACTGAAGTGCCAAGAACCGCACGGCCACCGCGGTCGGCCAGGAATAAAGAACTAGCTGTGTTGCACAAGAACGATATTTTCTGACTCCGTGTTGGCTATGTATCAATAAGTCATTTTCATCAAGGTGATTCATAATCTTCGAGTATAGTATATGCTCCAAAATCCTGCTGCAAATTGAGGTCAGTGATATGGGTCTGCAATTCAATGTGTTACTCCTATTTCCCTTCTTGAATATTGGTGTGCCCTGTGCTACTTTCTAGTCCTTAAGAACAGACCTTTCGTCAAGTGAGCGCTTGTAGGTTCGAACAATACGCAAGTGCTACGGAAAGGCTTCGGGAACTCAAATGCGAATCCCTGGAGGGAAGGCGACATTCCTTTTGAGGAACACTGTTGAGAAAATTTGGAGAAATGATATTTGAAGATGAGTGCAGAACTATCCTACTGCCGTCAATACGCATTCTGCGTAAGGGCAACGAAGATTTTTTCCTCGGTCTATCTGCGAGTGGAACAGGACAGAAAACTACTTGCAGTGGAACAGGGTACCCTCCGCCACGCACCGTACGGTGACTTGCGTGGGATGTACGAGGGTCACTCCAAAAGAAATGCTCACTGTTTTTGTAAAAATATAGCTTTCATTCTGCATGTGTGAAAGTTTTACAGTGTGTAGATGCATACTTCCCGCTTGTTTTCAAACTTAGTTCAACCTGTTCCCGTGAGTGGCGCCGTCACAGCATGTCTTCAAGATCGCTGCTACACTTGACGTTCGTCAGAAGCAATGTGCTGTCATAGAATTCCTGTGCTGTGAAAACGAGACAGTGGGAAACATCCACAAGAGGTTGAAAAACGTGTATGGAGATGCTGCTGTCGATCGCAGCACAGTTAGTCGCTGGGTGAGCAGGTTGCGTGATGAAAGCGGGAATGGCAATATTGAGGATTGTCCTCGCAGCGGCAGGCCTCGTACTGCACACACTCCAGACAATGCGCAGAGAATTAACCAATTGGTGACTGCTGACAGACGCATCACAATGAACGAATTGTCACGCTACGTTGGGATAGGGGAAGGAAGTGTTTGCAGAATACTGAAAGTGTTGGCGTTAACAAAGGTTTGTGCCAGGATGTTGAGAGTGGCTCACAAAGAAACATGAAAAACGGTATGCAGCGAACTTTTGGAAAAGTACGAGAGTGGTGGAGATGAATTTCTTGGAAGAGCTGTGACAGGTGATGAAACATGGCTCCATCGTTTTTCACCAGAGACGAAGAGGCAATCAATGGAGTGGCATTGTGAAAATTCACCCAAGAAAAAAAGAATTGAAAACCACATCTTCTGCTGGAAAAGTTATCGCTACAGTATTTTTCGATTCCGAAGGACTCTTGCTTGTGGACATCATTCCAAGTGGAACCACCATAAATTCTGATGCATATGTGACGACACTGAAGAAACTTCAAGCTTGACTGAGTCGTGTTCGACCACATCGGCAAAAGCAGGATGTTTTGCTGTTGCACGATAATGCACGGCCACATGTCAGTCAAAAAGCCATGGAAGCCATCACAAAACTCGGATGGACAACACTGAAACACCTGCCTGACAGTTCTGACCTGGCTCCATGTGACTATCATCTCTCTGGGAACTGAAAGACTTTCTTCGTGGAACAAGGTTTGAAGATGATGACTCCGTTGTGCACGCTGGCAAACAGTGGCTCCAACAGGTTGGTCCAGAATTTTACCGTGCGGGTATACAGGCGCTGGTTCCGAGATGGTGTAAGGCAGTTGGGAGGGATGGAAATTATGTGGAGAAATGAAAATATTGTTCCTAAAGGATGTATCTACACACTGTAAAACTTTCAGACATGTATAATAAAAGACGGATTTAAAAAAAGGATAGTGCGCATTTCTTTTGCAGTGACCCTCGTATTTAGATGTAGAGTGTAGACGCTGGCGAGAATAAGATAACTACGACTAAGTTACCGAAATGTTTACGAAACGAGAATATTTTTTTCATCTCGTAAACAGATCGGTAGCTTATGCCTCGATTTACGCTGCCACTTCAAAACACTTTATGTTTTTGCGTCAAAGAGCACTTTGCATGAATCGGCACTTAATTCAGATGAAATGCATTTCTTACGCAATGCCTTCCGTGGCACTCATTGTGGAGTGAGAGTGAAAGGGTGAGCGTCCGAGAGTGACTCGCGGCTGGCTATTATGGCGACGCGCGAGCGGATGCGAGGGGACTCCGCCAAGTGCTGGACCAGTTCTTGTAAGAGGAGAAACCTCCGGTGTCCCTCACGGCCCGGCGAGATGCGCGCTTATAGTGGCTGCACGCTCGGCGAAAGTTGCTCCGATATGTGGGCTTAGAAACGCTACAAACTACGGTACGTGTTGCATTAATGAGGCCGAGGTACCACGAGTAGTTGCACGGATTAAACAGTGCTGCCACGGAAGAAAAAGTAGAAGTAGGAGAGACAGAACGAAATAAACACTTTTTATGTTAGCCATACTTATTTTTCTCGCAGCACTAGAGAGTGGACAGACTGGAAAGTTAATTTATACAGATACTGAATTAAACGGCTTTTCGTCTAAACTCTTTACTAACGTACAAGGAGACAAAACACTTTTGACGCTTCCAGTTAGCAATATACAGGGTGGTCCATTGATCGTGACCGGGCCAACTATCTCACGAAATAAGCGTCAAACGAAAAAACTACAAAGAACGAAACTTGTCTAGCTTGAAGGGGGAAACCAGATGGCGCTATGGTTGGCCGGCTAGATGGCGCTGCCATAGGTCAAACGGATATCAACTGCGTTTTTTTTTTTTAGTAGTAACCCCTATTTACATATTCGTGTAGTACGTAAAGAAATGTGAATGTTTTTATCGCTTTGTGAAAGATGGCACTGTAAAAGTCACAAACATATGGCTCACAATTTTAGACGAACATTTGGTAACAGGCAGGTTTTTTAAATTAAAATACAGAACGTAGGTACGGTTGAACATTTTACTCCGGTTGTTCCAATGTGATACATGTACATTTGTGAACTTATCATTTCTGTGAATACATGCTGTTACAGCGCGATTACCTGTAAATACCACATTAATGCAATAAATTTTCAATGCATTTGGCAATACGTGTAACGACATTCCTCTCAACAGCGAGTCGTTCGCCTTCCGTAATGTTCGCACATGCATTGACAATTCTCTGCCGCATGTTGTCAGGCGTTGTCGGTGGATCACGATAGCAAATATCCTTCAAACTTCCCCACAGAAAGAAATCCAGCGACGTCAGATCCGGTGAACGTGCGGGACCAATCTACCTGTCATCAAATATGCTAGCTTCAACCCCATGCGAGCTATGTACCGGACATCCATCATGTTAGAAGAACATCGCCATTCTGTCATGCAGTGAAACATCTTGTAGTAACATCGTCAGAACATTACGTAGGAAATCAGCATACATTGCACCATTTAGATTGCCATCGACAAAAAAAGGGGGGCCAATTATCCTTCCTCCCATATTGCCGCACCATACATTAACCCGCCAAGGTCGCTGATGTTCCACTTGTCGCAGCCATCGTGGATTTTCCGTTGCCCAATAGCGCATATTATGCCGGTTTACGTTACCACTGTTGGTGAATGACGCTTCGTCGCTAAATAGAACGCGTGCAAAAAATCTGTCATCGTCCCGTAATTTCTCTTGTGCCCAGTGGCAGAACTGTACGCGACGTTCAAAGTCATCGCCATGCAATTCCTGACGGTAGAAATATGGTACGGGTGCAATCGATGTTGATGTAGCATTCTCAACACCGACGTTTTTGAGATTCCCGATTCTCGCGCAGTTTGTCTGCTACTGATGTGCGGATTAGCCGCGACAGCAGCTAAAACACCTACTTGGGCATCATCATTTGTTGCAGGTCTTGGTTGACGTTTCACATGTGGCTGAACCCTTCCTGTTTCCTTAAATAACGTAACTATCCGGCGAACGGTCCGAACACTTGGATGATATCGTCCAGGATACCGAGCAGCATACATAGCACACGCCCGTTGGGCATTTTGATCACAATAGCCATACATCAATACGATATCTACCTTTTCCGCAATTGGTAAACGGTCCATTTTGACACGGGTGATGAAGCGCGAAGCAAAAACCGTCCGCACTGGCGGAATGTTACGTGACATCACGTACTTATACGTTTGTGACTATTACAGCGCCATCTATCACAAAGCGAAAAAAGTTGTCCAACTAAAACATTCATATTTCTTTACGTACTACACGAATATTTAATAAAAATGGGGGTTGCTATTTAAAGAAAACGCTGTTGATATCCGGTTGCCGTATGGCAGCGCCATTTAGCGGCCCAACCATAGCGCCATCTGGTTTCCCCTTCAAGCTAGACAAGTTTTGTTCTTTGCAGTTTTTTCGTTTGATGCTTACTTCGTGAGGTATTTGGCCTGGTGACTATCAATGGACCACCTTGTATAGTAGGGGCAGTTAGTGTGATAATGAAGCCATTGAAGTGACAAGCCTGGTTGTAGCTGGAGATAGGAGGAACAGGCGTGCAAGTTTGTTCACAACCGCGTAACCACCCTTCTATGAAAAGAGAAAAAGTAGACTAGTGTAAATCTATGAGCCTTTGTTGCCAACATGATGGTCAATTTGGAAGTTGATGTCTTTCAAATGGAAAGGTGATATTCCCATGTGGAATAGACACAGAATTACACGAGACAAAAATGGGCTCTTTCATTTCTACGTAAGACTTATGGTTCTTGCTAACAGGTGACGTGAAACCTGCTATCGTTAACACAAGCCGAATGTATTCAGGCTGTTCTGATACCAGGAGAGAGAAGTTCTTGTGTTATCACAGAGGATTTCAACCGAAGCCAACCAGACAGACCACTCATTACTCACAATGCGACGGTGAGATTTCTCGCGGAATTCCTTGAATTCTCTAACGAGGCAGACGGAAAGTTGGACGAACGAAAACGGAAATGGATGAAGCAACGTCAACATCGTTCAGTAATGCCCTCCGCACACGGAGCGACTCAAAAGCAACTCGTTGCCGATGTGAGTTGGTAACTGATCGGCAGCTTATCACTTCCCGTGTTGTTAAATATGGGTTCCGGAGAAATGCCACCTAGATTGAGAAGGCCTGTGCGCTTCCTGTGAGCAGCATGATGGGTATGCCAACAGTAGTCATAACGAAAAGAAGCGGCCAGTGTTGTGCTGAGCGTAAGAGTGCTACAGTGTGTAACTGTTCTATAATGTTTTTAACTTTATTTCTCTTTTACACAGTCTTCCTTTGTGTTAGTGAGGCACAAAATGCCATATAGATGTTGTGTGACCGGGTGTAAAGGCAATTTTCCCACAGGCCTGAAAGTGCAATTTTTTTTGTTTCGAATTGAAGAAGAATTATTAGAAAAAATGGAAGCAGGCTATCCCCAGTGAAAATTTAACAATCAACAAAAAAAATTGAAGTAAGTCAATAAAATACCTTTATGAGTAAATATACTGTAGTATGAAGTTAACGCGAAGTGTAGCCTCAAATTTACGCACTACCTAGCACTTGCTATGTTAATGTTTTGGCAGTATGTTATTGATTTACAGCACTGCATATGTGAGATTTATTACTATGTCAACTGAGCTGCTCATGGAAATCCAACAAGCGATTGTGTTGAGCAGTTTTAGATATTTAGGCTCGTTAGCTTTTCAGTACGATTACCATAGAGTTGGCTTCATCAACTGTAATTTTAAAACATTAAGGGAAAGTACTATCATCACTAATTTTATTAACAAGATAGAGCATTGGCATTCTAGTTTCCACAATAATACATTTTAGAACATTGTTGTAGAGCTCGTGACAGTCCTCTCTCCTTGAGCTGTTCAACATGTTTACCGAGTAATTAAGATCTGTAGCAGTAATTCTTCCCCAAGTGAATCTTTTACCAGGTGTAGAAGTATGCAACCGGAATTTGGTTGCAATAATTACATGTCTGTTGTTTGAACCTGCGACCGCTACGGTCGCTGGTTCGAGTCCTACCTCGGGCATGGATGTGTGTGATGTCCTTAGGTTAGTTAGGTTTAAGTGGTCCTACGTTCTAGGGGACTGATGACCTCAGATTTTAAGTCTCATAGTGCTCAGAGCCATTTGAACCATTTTTGAAGTCCGAATGCGATTATAATTATTATTATTACTATGCACAACTAACTCTTTGCAATAACGATTAACGACAACACGGTTTCTAGTTAACAGTCTCTCTGCTTTCCAATGACGACTGCTTGGCCTGAAACTAATTGTTGCACGAGGATGGAAGTAAGCTCATACGAGTAAAAATCATTTTACGCCTTAAGAAAAGATTAACAAAGCTAATACCTTTTTGTCAGTTTTATGATTACATGTTTCTTTTCATTTTGCTACCATGAACAAATTTAAAATACCAAAACCCATACAGAGGAAGAAAGGTGATAGGAACTTGGGGTAGGAACCTGTCGCTATAGGACATATTAGTCAGTAATGATCAGTGGAATTCGGATGCAGAAGGCGATGGAAACCACTGTATTAAAGACACACAATCTGTGTGCACAGGGTATGTGGCCTGCGGCTGAAAAAATGTCATTACGCTCTATCCATTGGCAAAATTTTGAATCAGTCAAAATGGAGATTCGGATGTCTGGGAGGGAGCTACCAAGGGGGGAGTGATCATGAGGGCAAGACTGTATTACAAACGAAAGTGTAGCATTCTACGAGTCAGAGCGTGGAATGCCAGAAATCTGACAGTGGCGGGAAACACAGAAAATCTGATAGCAATGTAAAGGCTCAGTCTAAAAGTAATACACAATATTAGAAGCCAAGGTCGCTTGCTGTGAAATAGCTTATTTCACGACCAGTTCTGAGTGTAACTAACTGTCATCCTCAGCTTCTAAGGTTTCCCATGAGTATAAATACACCTCAGTGTCGTCGAAATACTGAGAACATGTTGCAATTACAGTGGTACAGCTCCACATTGGTTTGTAAGAAATATAAAACATGGTAAATGAAAGATGTAGTGGGCATCAGTGAAGTGAAATGGGGAGAGGCCATCCAAATAACGGTATAACAAGAATAGAATTCGTTATGAATCTAGTTTGGTGCAATTAAGTGCCCAGTGTCGATTCGGCAGAATGTCGGTATAGACTCTATACCGCAGACTCTATAGGCAGGGGCGGGCAGGAATCCTGCACATGTGCGGTGCACTTGCACGCGTGCAGTTAACAGGTGTTCCGCGTGCACACAGGGGCAAGCTGGCCACCCGCTTATCTCCCATCCCCACCATACCTTCTGTCCGCTCCTTCCTCTGTAATGCGTTTTGTTTCCTAACTTGCTTTATTGAGTGAATGAATAAGGTTAGTAGGAGTGTTTGAAAGAAATCATGGTTTGAAAGAGTACCTGTTACCTACGATACGTTTTATTTAATTATCACAGGTGGATTTTACAATACGTTTAATACCTGGAACAAAATTTCTACATACAGACAAACACAAACAGTTACGTAAATTTTCATCACTGATGTTTGCTCTTAACCGAGACTGATTAATTCAGCAAATGGTTTTCCAGCTCTCGCTATATTAAGCGCAGTCTTATAACTTGCACATACCGCTGGGCTATTATTGTTGTCGTCCTGAAAACTTGAAAAAAGTGCTCCATAAAATGTTAAATCAGTTAGATGAGAGACATGACGAGAGAAAGTCGCAGATCTGTCGTGACAACAGCAAATACGACAAATTCAAATGGCTCTGAGCACTATGGGACTTAACTGCTGTGGTCATCAGTCCACTAGATCTTAGAACTACTTAAACCTAACTAACCTAAGAACATCACACACATCCATGCCCGAGGCAGGATTCGAACCTGCGACCGTAGCGGTCGTGCGGTCCCAGACTGTAGTGCCTAGAACCGCTCGGTCACTCCGGCCGGCCAACTACGACAGATTCATCTGGTATCGTCAGATCGCTCTTCTTAAGCTCAGTCAATTCCCCATCCGTTCAGAATCCGACAATAAATTGTACTCGACCTTGTGAAATTTATTATAATGGCCTTCAATACTAAACTTCCGTTGACCAGCGAGAATACTGCCACATATTAAACATTTCGAATTTTCACGTTTTTGCACAGAGAAAAAATGATTCTCCCATTACTTTTTAAAAGATAGCATATCTCCACTTCTCCGTTTCTTCAAATACAACGTTCATTACATAGTGCTCGCTTCGCATCAACGTCCGCAGCTTAGCCTGGCACGACACTGCCGCAACCTGCCGGCTGTCGCCACAGCCCCGGTCGACGCCTGCACGCGAGCAGCACACGTGCAGCGCTGTGCGCTCATGAGCCGCGTGCAACGCTTGCCCGCCCCTGGTATAGAGGGAGAAGTGCCAGTTAATCAGGAGGACAGGCGCTATGGAGCAAGAATGTGTGTTCAAAGTGCCGAAGCAGTCTTTCAGTACCCTGACGCTGCAGAATATGCTACCCATCGCCTCTCAGTATGGAAGATGGGACACTTTACAGCAGCGACTAGGGGTCTGGGACAGCTGACCGGACAGGAGAACCTGGTTGAATGGAGTTATGGTAGCCTAACGGTTAAGGCCGGATACTCCATCGTGTTAAAATGTCTGGGCTGTAGTGCTGGCAGGGGGAAACACTGGCCAGTCCAGTTCCCATATGTACCACCTAATACAGATCTTCACATTCAGTTGTTCATCGCACCCAGCAGTAACCAGGTCTATGCCAGTCTACATTAGACGATGACTGCGAGATGCGGTACAAAATGAATCAGTCAGCCACTGTTCACAAACTTTGCCACCAGTAACTGCATGTTTCTGCCTGAACTTAAGGCTGAATGCAGTCAACTTGGTGCTTTTACGCTGCTTGGTGACTACCTTCTGTTGACGGCACCCTTCCCGGAGGGCCGTGAGTTCGAGCACGGGCCATGTAGGTGCCCACCAACGCTGTCGCTGTTCTTCAGCACGCACTGGCCTAAATTGTGGCTGACCATCATCTTCAAACATACACAGACATCGCAGTTTAAACACCACGTATCCCGGTGTGTGTATGATGCGGCCAGGAGCCGGCCAAGTAGGGATGAGTTGCTGCTGTCACCCGTCGCTAATGCCACACCGCTCTTGTCGTGACTCTCCGCCCACTCTGATGCCAGCAGCTACTGCACTTGCTGCCTTCCTGGGGACAAAAACACTGACTGTGGCCCATCGTGTGCCAGTTGCCACCTATATCACAGAAGGCAACAACCTTCTCTCCAGATACGATTCTCTTAAAATATGGTTCAAATGGCTCTAAGCACTATGGGACTTAACATCTGAGGTCATCAGTCTCCTAGACTTAGAACTACTTAAACCTAACTAACCTAAGGACATCACACACATCCATGCCCGAGGCAGGATTCGAACCTGCGACCGTAGCAGCAGCGCGGTTCCGGACTGAGATCCCTCAGAGTGGTTGGTGCGTCACGTCGTCCATAAACAGCCCTTTTGAATCTATCCCAGGCATGTTCGATAGGGTCCATGTCTGGAGAACATGCTGGCCATTCTAGTCGAGCGATGTCGTTATCCTGAAGGAAGTCATTCACTAGATGTGCATTGTCGGCCATGAAGACGAATGCCTCACCAGTACGCTGTCGATATGGTTGCACTATCAGTCGGAGGATGGCATTCACGTGTCGTACAGCCGTTACGGCGCCTTCCATGACCAGCGGCTTACGTCGGCCCCACATAATGCCACCCCAAAACAGCAGGGAGCCTCCACCTTGCTGCACTCGGTGGACAGTATTTCTAAGGCGTTCAACCTTACTGGATTGCCTCCAAACACGTCTCTGGTTGAAGGCATATGCGACACTCATCGGTGAAGAGAACGTGATGCCAATCCTGAGCGGTCCATTCGACATTTTGTTGTACCCATCTGTGCCGCGTTGCATGGTGTTGTGGTTGCAAAGATGGATCTCGCTATGGACGTCTGGAGTGAAGTTGCGCATCGTGCTGCCTATTGCGCACAGTTTGATTAGTAACACGACGTCCTGTGACTGCACGAAAAGCATTATTCAACATGGTGGCGTTGCTGTCAGGGTTCCTCAGATGCATAATCCGTAGGTAGCGGTCATCCATTGCAGTAGTAGCCCTTGGGCGGTCTGAACGAGGCTTGTCATTGACAGCTGCTGTCTCTATGTATCTCCTCTATGTCCGAACAACATCGCTCTGGTTCATCCGAGACACTTGGACACTTCCCTTGTTGAGAGCCCTTCCTGGCACAACGTAACAATGTGGAAGCGATCGAACCGCGGTATTGACCGTATAGGCATGGTTGAACTGCAGACAACACGAGCCGTGTACGACCACCTGGTGGAATGACTGGAACTGATCGGCTGTCGGACTCCCTCCGTCTAATAGGCGCTGCTCATGCATGGTTGCCTACTTCTTTGGCCGGGTTTAGTTATATCTCTGAACAGTCAAAGGGGCTGTGTCTGTGATACAATATCCACAGTCAACGTCTATCTTCAGGAGTTCTGGGAACTGGGATGATGCAAAAATTTTTTTTGATGTGTGCATAATTGAGGGAAACCTCTTTCTGCTGAATAATTTCAATAAAGGGCTCTGAGCACTATGGGACTTAACATCTATGGTCATCAGTCCCCTAGAACTTAGAACTACTTAAACCTAACTAACCTAAGGACATCACACAACACCCAGTCATCACGGGGCAGTGAAAATCCCTGACCCCGCCGGGAATCGAACCGGGAGCCCGGGCGCGGACCACGAGCTGCAGACGCTGAATAATTTGTTAAGGAATTTGCTTGGTATATAAAGTTTCGTAATTTTATTTATAAGTTATCTGATGATTCACAGTAACACTTAAGTTAGTCCATAGTCAACTAAACCCGTGGTTTCACCAAATTAGAGTAAGGGGAGGTGGAGAATCTATTTTATATCAACTGCTGAAACATTTAAAATTTATTTTGTCCAGAACTGAAAACCGTTCCCCAATATGGGAGACCAGATTTCGTGAAAGGAAGAAGGATGGTTGCGCCACAATCTAGTTTCTTGTAATGAACTGCCCAGATTCGATTCAGCAGAATGACATCGCAGAGGTGTAAGTGCCCATCAAGTTGTAGGCCAGACGTTATGGAGCAAAAAGGGCATTCCGGGTGCAAGACCACTCATTCAACACGCTAACGTTGCGGAATATGGCAGCCAACACCTCTGAAAGCCAAAGTTGTGACATATTGCAGCAGTGGCAAGGCGTCTGGAAGAGACGTCGAACAGGAAAACCAAGATGCATTAAGTCATTATTGCCTCTTGATTACGGCCGTCACACCCAGTGAGGTGTTTCACGTGCAGTTTGTGAAGAGTGAAGCCGGAGGTACTTCTGTGATATTTGGGGGCAACTTTTCGTACCGTTGCTTGGGCTCACTTATTCAGATTACCATGAATTCGAGCCGGGATGTTGATTTCAGAATTCCCGGCAACCAAGTGTTTCGCTTCGTTCTGCATCTTCATGATGAATATGCTGTGGACACTTCCGTGTTACAAGAAGATGATAGCCGTGTTCAGAAAGGTGCATGGGTGCATACCTGACCTGACGACAATTCATGCTCCCAACCACACTTAGGCGGCGTAAGCAGCCCGGTGGTTTTACGATTTTATGAACATTCGTTAAGTTGCCCAGGGGTTTCAAGATTTTATAAATTTCATTTACTTAACCTATTGTTTTCTGCCGTATTGATTCAGCATAGGACTATAAGTAGACAGCACTTACCGGAAAACTTATTGCGGATGTACATGTATCAGTGTTATAATTTCAGTAAGTGTTTGACTATGTGGCACGCCTTCTCAGTCTTCTTCTGCTGCCGCTCTCAAAATACTGTGATGGACTCTTCAAATGGTTCAAATGGCTCTGAGCACTATGGGACTTAACATCTGTGGTCATCAGTCCCCTAGAACTTAGAACTACTTAAACCTACCTAACCTAAGGACATCACACACATCCATGCCCGAGGCAGGATTCGAACCTGCAACCGTAGCAGTCGCGCGGTTCCGGACTGAGCGCCTAGAACCGCTAGACCACCGCGGCCGGCGATGGACTCTTCCCGAAATTAAATAGTGTGCAATTAACAAAGGGTTTATTATGTCTTCATTTTATTAAACGGTCGCTACGTCGATCAATATTTCACTCAGGGTCCTCACATTGTCACTTGAGTTAACCATTGACCTTTATGACACCATTCGATCATGGCAAAGAAACCGTACAGTACTGATCATACAACATAGTCACATTAATGTACCATCTCCTATGTTCGACGTCAACGTGCAATAACCATTCAGAGATGGCTGGTGGCAGCACTAGAAGTGGAGGGTTTAGAAAGCGTGTCTGAGGAACGCGCTAACAGAGCAGTCTTCGTGATGGGGAAATGAAGCGATTTATCTGATGTCCATATGGACATGATCATTGGCTTTCGGGCCAATCGTGGAAGAATTTCGGAAACGGCTAATTTGTAAACAGTTCGCGTGTCGCTGTGTTTAAAGTATACCGTGCATGGGGAAACGGTGCTATCCGAAACTGGCGCTGAGGCAACTGTAGCACACCGCGGGCACCAGATGAGAGGGCTGAAAGATGGCTGCGGAGGTGCGTATGGCCGCACACACGTGCATCTGTTGAGCAATGCTGAGGAACTGACCACTCAGATGAACCAAGGGGCTACCAACAATGTTTCCTCTACGACCGTTCAGCGAACATTGTTGCGCATGAGTCTCCGCAGCAAGTTCCTTGTTCATGCACCAATGCTGACTGCCGTTCATTGACGACGAAGGCTGGAATTTGCACGGCACTGCCGCAACAGGACGTCCACTGAGTGGCGACAGATGGCCTTTTTAGATGATTGACGTCGTGTGCTCCATCAGACCAACGGCCACTGGCGTGCACAGCGTGTAACGTCTGAAATGCCGGAGGAGGGAAAGCTGTGATCTGGGAAATGTGTTCATGGCATTCCCTGGGAGATCTTGTCGTTCTGGGAGGTGCATTGGATCAACATAAGTGCGCAGCTATTTATCCCTTCATGAAGTTTGTTTTTTCTTAGCACAATGTCATCTACCAGCTGCAACGTGTCACACAGCTTATAGCGTAAATGCATATTTTGAAGAGCGTAAGATTGCATTTGCCGTACTCCTCTGACCATCAAACTCTCTGGAAATAAAGACAATCGAGAATCTGTGGGACCACCTAGACCGGGCTGTTCGCACGATGGATCCTCGACCAAGAAACTTTACACAGCTGGTCATGGCACTGGAGTCAGCGTGAGTCCACATTCCTGTCGGTACCTTTCAGAACCCCACTGACTTTCTGTCTGCATGTCTCGCAGAGATCCGTACTGCAAAATGTAGTTATTCAGGCTTCTGACAGATGGTCACATTAATGCGACTGGGAAGCGTAGGATAAATACTTCGCATACCTATTCGCGCCAGCGAAACTGGGACCCCGACTTGTACTTGTTGACTACATGAGCCGATCTCGCTGATTAACTGTCTACGCCCCTTTTTTGCAGGCCCCCAGAGCTCAACTGACTCCATAGCAGGCGCGGGATCGCCGAAGAGTTTGTGACAGTTTTGCGGAGTAATACTTGGGCGGAGATGGATTGTGCTGACACTTCTGCGTAGCCCAGCACATGTAGCACAGTTATTTTTTTCCGAAATTACACTCATGCTAATAAATTAAGGATAATTGCAGAATGTGGTGCCACACAACGCGGCACTACACAAAACTGGTGCTAATAGCATAGGCACATGGGGAACACACACGAGACAGATCTGTAAGTCCACGGTATTGGTGATATGTTGAGCAAACCGCCCCGAACACATGTGCTACAAAGCGCCACTGTTTCCTCCGTATGTACCCCGACATCTATATGGGATATGATCACCGTGCACACGTACACAGGCCGCACAACGGGTTGGCATACTCTGAATCAGGTGGTCGAGCAGCTGCTGGGGTAAAGCCATCCATTCTGGCACCAGTGCCTGTCGGAGCTCCTGAAGTGTCGTAGGGGTTTGAAGACGTGCAGCGATACGTCGACCGAGAGCATCCCAGACGTGCTCGACGGGGTTTAGGTCTGGAGAACAGGTAGGCCACTCCATTCGCCTGGTATCTTCTGTTTCAAGGTACTCCTCCACGTTGGCAGCTCGGTGGGGCCGTGCGTTATCATCCATCAGGAGGAAGGTGGGACCCACTGCATCCCTGAAAAGGCGGACATACTGGTGCAAAATGACGTCCCGATACACCTGACCTGATACAGTTCCTCTGTCAAAAACATGCAGAGGTGTACGTGCACCAATCATAATCTCACCCCACAACATCAAACCACGACCTCTATACAGGTCCCTTTCAAGGACATTAAGGAGTTGGTTGACGCCAGATGAAAACCCGCCGAGAATCACAATTCAGACTATACCTGGACTCGTTCGTGAACATAACCTGGGACCACTGTTCCAATGACCAAGAGCTGTGTTCTTGACACCAAGCTTTACGGGCTCTTCTGTGACCAGCGGTCAGCGGAATGAACTTTGCAGGTATCTGGGCGAATAAACCATGTCTGTTCAGTCGCCTGTAGACTGTGTGTCTGGAGACAACTGTTCCAGTGGCTGCGGTAAGGTCCCGAGCAAGGTTACCTGCACTACACCGTGGACGTCTACGGGCACTTATGGTGAGATATCGGTCTTCTTGTGGTGTTGTAAACTGTGGACGTTCCGTACTGTAGCGCCTGGACACGTTTCCTGTCTGCTGGAATCGTTGCCATAATCTTGAGATCACACTTTGTGGCACATGGAGGGCCCGTGCTACGACCAGCTGTGTTTGACCAACCTCCAGTCGCCCTAGTATTCTACCCCTCATAACGTCATCAATATGTGTTCTTTGAGCCATTTTCAACACACAGTCACCATTAGCACGTCTGGAAACGTCTGCACACTTACTCGTTGCACTGTACTCTGACATGCACCAACATACCTCTGAGTATATGGACTGTTGCCAGCGCCACCGTGCGACAACCGCACGTCAAAAGCACCGCATGGTCATACCCTGAGATGATTTAAACCCGCAAACCGCCCACCTGAGCGTTGTTTCACCATGTATCAGCATTATCCTTAAATTATGAGCATAAGTGTTGATTGTCACAATCCAGCGTAAGCTAGACCCTGTCGTAAGGTACAGATCAGTCTATGACGACAACCAGGTCTTTTCTTTCACATTCGCCGACTTCGCCAACTCACAAACAGACTACTTGTGAAACGGTACTCATCGCAATAAGAATCCCCCGTTCTTTAGAAATGTCTCTCCAAAGAAGTCACTCCGCACAGGTTTTCCAACGTCTTCCCGCGTCACCTGTGATCTTATGCCCAACAGAGGTCGATGAAAATAACATTCGATACATTGTAGCTGCATCGATATATGGAAACTTTGCAAATGACCCGCTAAATTTCTGGGATTATTTGAAACAGTGGGTAAAATGTAGTAATCAATACAAACGCGATTTGAGAACTCTTTAGGATCTAGTCATCGATGATTGGTTTCGGTTGGATTTGGCGTACCTCAAGGAAAGTGTTGCTCCCTTATTCGCCAAATTATGGCCACTTTCGAGGGTGGAGGCGGTATTACACGATATTAGAATGATTTCTACTAAGAGTCACTAATTTTTTTGTCTGGTGTGGTTACGTACGGCCAAGTGCCTAATATTTTCTACATCCAAATGACTGTTCTACAACTGATAATTAAGAGCTTGGGAGAGGGTTAATCGATCCACCTTCGAACTATTTCTCTGTCGTCCCGTTCTCTAACGGCAAGCGGGAAAAACGAACACTAAATTTTTCCTTGAAAGCTCTGAGTTGTTTTATTTTATTGCCATAATTACTTTTCCCTTTGTAGGTGAGGGTCGAAAAAATATTTTAGCTCTCGTAGGAGAAAATTGGTGATCAAAATTTTGTAAAATGATGTCGCCCCAACGAAAATGCCTTTGTTTTAATGATTACCGCTTCAACTTGCGTATCATATTCGTAAAACTCTCCTATTTCGCGATAAATTTTTAGGTATCATCCGTCCAACCTATATGATAGGGATCCCATACCACACAGCAGAAATCTAGAAGAGGACGGACAAGGGTAGTGTGGTAGATCTGTTGCATCTTCTAAGTATTCTGCCATTAAAACGCAATCTTTGTTTCCCTTTCCGCACAACATTATCTGCGTGATCTTTCCAATTTATGTTACTCGTAACTGTAATCTATAAGCATTTAACTGGACAGCGTTTATATTTGTGTGATTTATTGGGTAACCGGAATTTAGCGGATGACTTCGCACTGCCACTGAGCCGTGGCTGGCTCATGCTATGCGTTGGATTAAACCTTGGTTGCTACTCTGTGTTCAGTCTCCTGCGGTTATCGCGATTTTGCTGTTATCCTATCTTTCTGTGGGTGGCAGCAGCCGTTGACGTAAATTCAGGCAGTGTATTTTCCTCATCGTGTTGTCGCTGTCCATCACAGTGTGTAGTTTGACAGCTCAATGCATAATTGGTTGTGGACGCCAATACCTTCTACGTTGTGCCATTGAACCCCCTGTTGTGTTCTGGTTAGGTGAAGCAGAGGTTTTCTTGTCGGTGGGTCCGTTGACTGTCTGTCGGTTGGGTGTCGTCGGATCGACAATGGTTGGGCCTACTGCCTGTCTCACCTAAGTGAGCGTTAGTGTTTGAATTCGAGGCCGACCCTCGGAAATTCTGAGCGCTCTTGGGTGTACTGCCTTTTCTTGTTTGTTCTTGTTGCTTGTCCTAGTATGGCCTCTAGCCACTTTTTAGATTAAGGTTGTTTTGCCCTTAAGGCGCCAGATAGTTTGGGCCTTCAGCCTAATTTAAGAACTGTTTTACGTAAAGCCTTTGGCATTTTTAAAATTGACAAACTGCCTATTGGCTTCTGTCTCGGGTTCTTCGGCCGACGTTCATCTAATGATTTTTCTGACCGCACCGGAAATGACCGCGGAGAAGCCCTCGGACGTTGGCGCGCCAGGTACATATAGTCTGCGCCCGCGAGCTCGGCTCCAGTTCACCACCGGCAATGGAGGGTGAAGCTTTGACAATGCCAGCCACTCGTGCTGGCGAAACGTCAGTAAAATCATTAGATGAACGTCGGCCGAAGAATCCGAGACAGAAGCCAATAGGCAGTTTGTCAACAAGTAGCCACGAAAGCCTCAACAATTTTGTATTTTTAAAATTAATGTTATTGAATCTTAAGTGTTGGGCCTTCAGCCGAATTTGAATTTAAGTTGTTTTGCACTTAAAGTGTCAGATTCTTTGCGCCTTCAGCCGATTTTGAATTAAAGTTGTTCTGCTCTTAAGCTGTCAGATGGTTTGGGCCTTCAGCCTAGTTTAAGAACTGTTTTACATAAAGCCTTTGGCATTTATAAAATTAATGTCATTGAGTCTTAAGTGTGGGCTTTCAGCCAATTTTGAACTTAGGTTGTTTTGCTGTTGAAATGTCAGATTCTTGGGGCCGTCAGCCGATTTTGAATTAAAGTTGTTCTGCTCTTAAGGTGTTGCGTGGTTTGGGCCTTCAGCCTGATTTAAGAACTGTTTTACGTAAATCCTTTGGCATTTATAAAATTAATGTTGTTAAGTCTTAAACGTTGGGCCTGCAGCCGATTTTGAATTTAAGCTGTTGCTCTTGAAGTGTCAAACTCTTTGGGCCTTCAGCCTAATTAAGGAATTAATTTAAGATAAGGCTTTGCCGTTTAAATTTCTGATTTTGGTTGAGCTTTAAGTTATTGGCTTTCAGTCGCTTTTAAATTAAAGTGGTCTTGCACTTAAGGAATGAAATTGTACGGCGCATTCAGGCCCTAATTAAATTCCAAAACTCAAGCAGTGTTTTTTTTTTTTTAATTTTTCTTGTCTCTTGTAATGTTTGATCAAATAAAAGGTTGTATGCTAGAGTGTAACTGACAGCCGCTTATTTTGGCCCCTTTCCACAACTTAAACTACCTATCCTGTTGAGGGACTGATGACCTTCGCTGTTTAGTCCCCCTTAAACATCCCACCAACCACCACCACCTATCCTGTCCTGTGGGTTTAGGAGGGCGCATCATCCACTATTTAGACGCAAAAACCAGTTTTCGGACTATTCAGGTATCTTGTCTAAATCATTTTGCAGTTGGTTTATGGTCACTGTACATTATGTAAAATGACAGAATTATCTGCAAGCAATCTGAGATGGCTGCTCTGATTCTCAATTGTTTCTATAGGTTAGGAACAGCAGAGGGCCTGCAACACTTCTTTGGGGAACTGTTTCAGTCGGTGACTCTCCGTCAATTCTTCATTGCAAACAGCGAATCCACTAGCACAACTGAGACTGCATAGTCACACAGTTTGATTAGTAGTCGGTTGTTAGGAACGATGTCAAAAGCTTCCTGGAAATCTAGAAATATGGAATGAATTTGACATCCCCGGTCCATAGCTCTCATTACTTCGTCTAAATAAGTAGCTAGTTGTGTTCCACAAGAACGATATTTTCTGTATCAGTGCTGACTTTGTATCAATAGATCGTTTTCTTCGAGGTAATTCATAACGTTCGAACACAGTTGCAAAATACCATTGCTGCAAGGGGTCTGAAATTCAGCGAATTACTCCCATTTCTTTTCTCGGGTAATGGTGTGATCTGTGCATCTTTCCAGTCTGTAGGTACGGGTCTGTCGTCGAGCGAGCGGTTGTGTAAGATTGCTGGTACGGAGCTATTGAATCAGCATCTGTGAAACTCCGTGTTTATGTTATTCCGTGTACGTATCCTTGTTAGGGCAACAAGTTTCACAGACGTGGTGTCGCACCTTAATGTTCGCCGTCGCTCGCCGTGCGGGACAGAGGTCGCGGCCCGCGGCCTGGTCCAGCTGGGACGTAACACCCGCCGCGCTGCCGGTCGCTTTCTCCCGGCGGCGTCGCAGCCCCCGCGGCTTTCCCGGGCGTCCGCGCCTCGGACGCACGCCGCCTTCTCTTCCGCTCTCCGGACACGCGCCTCTGCTGGCTTTCGTCGTCAACCGGCCCGGCAGCGTTCCTCGCCATCTCCTTTCTAGGAGTTTCGGCGCAGCGATCCGCGACGGTATGTGGTGGTGTACCAGAGCTACCTGCTCAGTTGCGCAACGATCTCTGACGAGTCGTCACGCAGGGTTCTGGATGCAACAAACGATGCACGTCTGCTTACCTCGTCTTCTCTTTTCTTTTAGTGATCAGCCCTGAGGTTGGTTTGCAGCAGAGCGCCATTTCTCTCTTCTGCCTGCCTTCCTCTTCATTTCCACGTATGTGTTACATCCAACGTCCTCTGATGTATTTCGACGTGGCTGCCGGGACCTTGGTCCCTGACTCCTTCGTCGGCAGCGCTGGGTCAGTCGGTGTCAATGAAGAGGGACCATCTGAAAGGCAGGACATCCGGTCACCATCTGACGGAATCCTGTCAGCGTCCTCTGTGTCAGACAGTTCTTCGGCTAGGGTACCTTCCCTGTCCCCTAGGCTAGAGGGGGACGTATCACCCGAACTACGGCGACGCTTTTTGCGACGCTTCGGCGATCGCTGTTTGCGTGCCCTGCCCTCTGCTGCCTCACTGTGTTCGTCGATCGTTCGTTGGTCCGTTGCCGGCGCCACTGTCTCGACATCTACTTCCACGCCGCGTGCTACATGTGAGTTTTCGGAATGTTTCTCCCTCAACTGACGTGACGTGGGTGTAGGGACATTCTCCGAGTCACTCGGTCTGCTCTTGCATAAACACGTCCTTGTCACGCTCCGAACTTGGCAACACCTCCCGACGGGCCACCGACACGTATGTCATCGGCAGTTGCGTGGGAACTTCTCGCTGTGACGCTTCTCCATGTGGCAGTTGCACGACGCGGCGTTGTATGCACTCCGAGCGGATATGTCCTTCTCCACCACAGCCAGAGCAGGTGCGTGGCTGGCCATCGTAGATCACAATAGCTCGACATCCACCAATGTATAAATAAGACGGGATATGTTTAGTAAGGACGATCCGCACCTGTCGCACGCCGTTTAGCACTGGATAGGTACTAAAACTTGCCCATCGTTCAGGCGTATGACTAAGTACCGTTCCATATGGTCGCAGCGATTCAGTAACCACCGATTCTGGCACCTCAAACGGCAATTCAAAGATCCGAATGACCCTCACACCCAATCCTGAAGGAGCTACTGTTACATCGCTGATATGGCCATCAGAGTGTCGAAATTTAAATCCTCTTTGAGCAGCGGAGAGAATCCTTTCACACGCAGCTTCATCGGTCATCTTTACGTACATTGTACTGCTTACAATGGACAGGTGTATTCCAATTATGTCTGCAGCAGGTAAACGAACTTCTTCCCTCAAAAAACGCTCTATTTCGAAAGCTTTGGGTCTGACAAATTCGTTGTCGAACGTAAATTGGAGCGTAGTCTTCCGAAAATTATGTGCCATGGTGATCGAGTCAGACAACAACACACGCGAGTACCGGCGGTGTAAACACTTCCTCGTCCACGCGCGCCCGCGGCCGGGACAGCAGGTCCGTGCCGCGCCACCGCCTAAAGCAGACTGCCATCTGAGCTACTGAAGCACGACTCACGCCCGGTACTCACAGCTTTACTTCTGCCAGTATCTCGTCTCCTACCTTCCAAGGCAAAGGTCCCGAGTTCGAGTCTCGGTCGGGCACATAGTTTTAATTTGTCTCTTCTTGTTTGGATGTGCCTCCAGAAAGATCTGGTTTTCTGTACTCTTCTAAGCACCTCTTCATTTCTTACTTTGTCTCTCCAGCTGATTTTCATCCTCCTTCTATAGCACCACACCTCAAGGCCCTCTAGCCGTCTTCTCTCTTCTCTTCCAACTGTCGAAGTTTCACATCTGTATAGGGCCACAATCCAAACGAAACCTTTCATGACACATTTCCTTACTTTCAGACTGATGTTGTTGCTGGTGAGTAAGTTCCTTCTCCGATTGAAGCAATTCTGAAGTTTTGTATTCTGCTCGCAATTTCTTTCCGGCTTCTACCATCCCCTGTGATTCTACTTCCCAGGTAAGTACGCTACTGGCCATTAAAATTGCTACACCACGAAGATGACGTGCTACAGACGCGAAACTTAACCGACAGGAACAAGATGCTGTGATGTGCAAATGATTAGCTTTTCAGAGCATTCACACAAGGTTGGCGCCGGTGGCGACACCTACAACATGCAGACATGAGGAGAGTTTCCAACCGATTTCTCATACACAAACAACAGTTGACTGGCGTTGCCTGGTGAAACGTTGTTTTGATGCCTCGTGTAGGGAGGAGAAATGCGTACCATCACGTTTCCGACTTTGATAAAGGTCGGAATGTAGCCTATCGCGATTGAGATTTGTCGTAACGCGACACTGCTGCTCGCGTTGGTCGAGATCCGATGACTGATAGTCGATGGGTTCAGGAGGGTAATACGGAACGCCGTGCTGGATCCCAACGGCCTCGTATCACTAGCAGTCGAGATGACAGGCATCGTATTTGCTTGGCTGTAACGGATCGTGCAGCCACGTCTCGATCCCTGAGTCAACAGATGGGGACATTTGCAAGACAACTACCATCTGCACGAACAGTTCGACGACGTTTCCAGCAGCATGGACTATCAGCTCGGAGACCGTGGCTGCAGTTACCCTTGACGCTGCATCACAGACAGGAGCGCCTGCGATGGGGTACTCAACGACGAACGTGGGTGCACGAATAGCAAAACGTCATTGTTTCGGATGAATCCAGGTTCTGTTTACAGCATCATGACGGTCGCATCCGTGTTTGGCGACATCGCGGTGAACGCACATTGGAAGCGTGTATTCGTCATCGCCATACTGGTGTATCACCGGGCTCGATTGTATGGGGTGCCATTGGTTACACGTCCCGGTCACCTCTTGTTCGCATTGACGGCACTTTGAACAGTGGACACTACATTTAATCGTATAAAAGTCACAGACCAAAAATGCAAGTTATTAAAAATTAATGGGATACTTTCACTATAAGCAGATGGACCCACACATTTATGCTACTGATTTTAGGTTGAAATTATACTCTTTCCATTTATGTTTGAATATCTCTCATTTTAAAATTGTTCTTCACTATGGGGCAACATGACATTCAACACATTCAGAAGCTGATTAATGATTCGTCCACAAACGCAATGCAATCTACAGATTAACAAAATGCTTGAAAACGGTAATGGAAAGAAATAAAGTTTTTCAGGAATATCATTTTTTGTTGTAGGTAACAATTTTAAAACTTAACGAGTAACTACGACGAGCGTTCAGTAACTAAAGCAACACAATTATTTTTTGAAAGCAAGTTGGTTTCATTCAGGATTCCAACACACCATATTATTCCCCACTTTCTTGGCAACAAACTCTATTTTTCACCATAATCACCGATCAGTGCGATGGCCTTACCCAACCTTACTGGGAGGGGCTGTACGGCGGCATAGTACCACGTTGACCATGTTGACGTCATAGCCAACGTCTCACTGCATCAATACCTTCCACATCATCCACGTACTGCTTCTCGCGAAGTGCGTCTTTCATTGTACCAAAAAGACGGAGGTGCGAGATTCGGACTGTATGGTGGGTAAGGAAGAATCGTCTAATGGGGTTTTGTGAGCCCTTCTCGGGTGCGCAGACTTGTGTGACGCCGTGTGATGTCATGGAGAAGGAGAAGCATTTTGTATGGCGATGAACACGCTGCAGTCCTTTCTTCAATTTCCTGAGGGTAGCAGAGTACCCTTCAGAGTTGTCGTTGCACCCTGAGGGAGTACATCAAAGAGAATAATCCCAGAAATCGTCACCATGACAACCGGCTGAGGGTACGGCTTTGAAATTTTTCTTCAGAGGGGAGGCCGTGTGGTGCTACTCAACGGATTACCTTTTTGTTTCTGGTTTGGAGTGATGAACCCTTGTTTCATCGCCTGTGGAAGCGTAAGCAATTCCTCACAGGTGGCCCGTCACTGTACTTTACGATCTTCAGTTACGCAGCGGGGAACCTAGCGGGCACACACCTTTGATTACCCGAACTGGTGGAAAAGTGTGTCACCATTATCAACAGAGACGTCGAATTGTGCAGGGAGGTGTTTGATTGTGATCTGTCGAATGAGTGTCCGCACGTTCCAACATTGTAGAAGTCACAGTAGTGCGCGGCCGGCCGCCACAGAGGAGATCGTGCAGGTTAGCACGACCTTGTTTCGTTGGTGACTGACGTTTCGTCGAACGACTCACCGTGCTTTTGTTGACTGACAGGTTTCCGTAGACATGCAATGCTCTGGTTTTCCACCAAAAGAAACTCAGTGAGAGCACTGTGCTTGGAACGCACCTCCGCTACATACGCCATTTTGAAGGGAACGTACAGCATCTCCATCTATTGGAACTTCATTAAACTGCAGAGGCTGAAGCGGGGATGACTCACACCAAACTCCGCATTTTTTCAACTGAAACTGGCCGAGAAAAAATATGTGTGGCGTTACTTATTGAACGCCCTTCGTTTTTTGTTTTTTTAAGTGAACAACGTAGTAAGGTTTCATAAGACAATTCTCTAATGGTGGTGTATTTAGTAAAGCTAAAATGTCAGGAAGCTGTAGCTGGATGCAAATCTATAGTGGATCGAAGCTTAGTGCAACTATTGGCAGATAACCATCAATCCCTGCAGCAACCTTCAGTCAAGTGTAAAAACGTTAAGTGAAACACCGTTTTCTGTGGAACTCAGCAGTTACTGGAAAGCCGGCCGCGGTGGTCTCGCGGTTCTAGGCGCGCAGTCCGGAACCCTGGGACTGCTGCGGTCGCAGGTTCGAATCCTGCCTCGGGCATGGATGTGTGTGATGTCCTTAGGTTAGTTAGGCTTAAGTAGTTCTAAGTTCTAGGGAACTGATGACCATAGCAGTTGAGTCCCATAGTGCTCAGAGCCAATTACTGGAAAAACAACCGTAACAACATAGAGTGAACAAAAGTTATCGAAAGGCAAGAGGACAGGAGTCGGATGTGTTTGTCTTCATACAGTCATGGCAGAAATGGGTTCCTGTTACCCCACACTCAAATCGAACGCGATTTGACTCTCTGTAGATCGTTGATTACTCCGTATGGCTCTCCAGTCGTGTGCGACGTCGTTCGTCAAAAGCCTGTTGTCGTCCATTGGGGAGGATTGCACGTGTGAAAACGTTGTCTCTGAGATGCTGAAGATTCGTCCTAGATTCTTCTGACCTTGGAATGCGAATTTTTGTGTAATCTTCGATATGGTATTGTCCATAAGTCTTGCTCTAATTGTCATCCTACGTTCAAAGTAGATTAACTCGCAATATGCTAAATGTTCACTGCATACCTGTCTATAGCAGACTGCTCAGAGGTCGTGTCTACGTTTGCCCCGTGATGCAGCATCTAGTTATAACATTTGGACACCGTACGTGGCTCGTCTTCAAATGGGACGACCCTTCATGTGACTTTTGGCCACTGACTTTTTGTACGAGAGTCCGTGTGGAGCGAGCTGTGGATCAACTACATCACACTAGCCGTACAAATAGCACATGGCTTACATATTCATTGGAAGAATCCCACCGAAATACAGTATTCATCTACAAAAGAAAGGGTTCATATAAACTTGTTCGACAAGTACGTTTGTCATTCTGTGACTCGTAATACGTAAACAGACAAGGCACAAAGAAGAGCTGCACGTTTAGCCACAGGCTCAGAAATTTGTTACGCTCAAGCCAGCTTCCATCTTTAGTTTATTCAAAAGATAGTGTTCATGTTTGTGGACGGGTGAATATATTAGTGAATAAATACTAGACTTAACGTTATAAAGCAACAGGAAATGGAACCAGCACGTGTGTTCCGTCGTAGGAACGGCAAATAGTGAACTTGGGTTATTGAGGAAGTTTAGGAAAGTGTAGAGCATCTCTAAAAGGAACAGTGTACAAAACACTTTTGCAGCCTATTTCGACTAGTGATCGAGTGTTTGGGATCCCCACCAGATTGGATTAAAGGAAGACATCGGAGGAATTCAGAGGCGTGCTACTTTATTTGTTACCGGTACGTTTGATCCACAAACGAGTTTTACGGAGATACGTCGTGAACTAAGATGGGTATTCCTCGAGAGAAGACGACGTATTTTCTGCGAAACACTACTGAGAATCTTCAGAAATCGGGTATTTTCGACTGATTGCAGGGCGTTGTTACTGCAACCAACAGTCATCTGGCGTAATGACCGTGAGGACAAGATAAGAGAAATCAGGGCTCATACGGAAGCATATTGACAGTGGTTATTGTCTTCCTCCATTTGAGAGTGGACAGAAACGGAATGACTAATAGTGGTACAAGGTACTCTCCGCCATGCACCGTGTGGTGGCTTGCGGAGTATGTATGTGTGTAAACCGAAAATATGAAAGGGTGGCTATGTAATTATTCTATAAGGTTTGCTTAAAAACAATACCATCACCAATGCGCATAAGGTGTCAGTTATTTTGCTTATATAAGACTTTTATTTTAGCCATTATACAGTGCAAATGTACAATAACTTAATTAATTTTCTGATGTTTAACAGTCTTTGAACGCGTCGAAAACGTTCGTGTATCAAACAGAAGCAACACGAAACACGTGAAAATTAAATTTATGAATCATAACTTTAAAAAAGCATGGGTTGGCGAAACGTGAAAATTTACGCCAGTGAAAATAGCTGCATTATTTACCGCTACGTTATGTTTTTTACTGTTTTTTTCATGTCAAGCAGGTGTGGATCATGTTTGCTGTTCTCAAATACACTGTTTTTAAACAATAAACAAAATTTTATATTTGAACTTTTGGTAGGTAATAATATGTATCTAAAATCAATTTGTAGCCACATATGTTCGTGCACTGAAGTAGTTTTTCATTTTATTGATAGCTCATTCATCCTTCTGACAATGAGAGCGATCCGGCTGTATCTACACATCTGTTATTGCACTGCACAATGTAATGTTGTCATGCTGTCGCGTAAAATTTCAGGTTGTCAAGTTTTGGTCCTGTAGACATATGTAGCGTAGTATTTATTTCCGACCAGCAGTAGAATTTAGGCAGTATTGTATTCTTAGGATTTGTTAAAGTTATTTCTTTACTTGAAGTTTCGTAGTTCAGTTCATCGTGCCGCGTGTAGCGCGATGCCAGAGCCATCTCCTGGGTAACGCAACAACGCCAGGGAGTTCTGCTGCCGACGCTGAGATGGCAACACCTTTGCCAAGTACAATCTTTACAAAACTATGAGTTTTGAACCGTGGAGCACTAAAAACACGATGTGCTCAGCTTGTAAGCAAATCTTTCTCGAATGCAGCTTAATAACAAGTGTTGTGAGAAACTTTCGATTCTCAGTGGTTCATTGTCGACTGCTCATCGGAGCCAAAACATAACTGTGTTAAAAGCATTTGTTTAGGAGATTATTGTGTTTTGTAGGGAACGGAATGGAAATATCTGAATGAAAAATGATCCCTGATTAATGAAGATTGAAGTTATGATAAACTGGAAAAAAATTTTACTCACAAATATGTCATGTAAAAAGAATTAAGTGACATAATATAAAAGAGACATAATAACTTTGCAACGTCCATCTGTATCTACATATATACTCCGTAAGCGAACTTACAGTGTGTGGCGGAGTTTATTTCTGTTATATCTTCACCTCTTCTCCGTTCCATACATGAATCGTGCTCGAGTAGAACGATTGCCGATAAACCTCCGTATCAGCTTTGATATCTGTACAAAGGGATTTTCATTAAGAAGACAAATCTGGCGATGCCGAGATTGAAATGATGTTTTAAATTACTGACATCATCTGGTTCTTCCAAATTTGTGGTATATGCTGGGCTTGGCTGAAGTGAAAGTGATAAAAGTGGGAGCCCCATATGGCCAAACGTTTAGCAAAAAATGTCCCTTGGATTCAGTTCCGTTAAGACATGAGACATTTACTTTAACCTAACTCCAGCCAGCGACTGGCGTAGTGGAGAGTACAGACCGGTTATGTGAGGGTCTTTAATTCGACTGCGTCTGAAGAAACAAATTTTTCTGTGTAATTTTCTTTTTTGCGTTAATTAGTCTGCAAGTAATCCGAAGTAATGGTCAACACACTGGATTTATTAATTTTTCATAAAAGACATGAAAAGGAAAGGCGTAGGAAAACATAGCATTTCAAATAAATTTCGGAGAATGTATTGTAAGGCTTTCACTAGAACTACGTACGTAAAATTACTACCATTATTTTATAGCGGATGATTTTAGTGCGGGTGTGGTATTCGTAGTAAAAACGGGGGAATCAGTAATTTTTTCGGAGTCTTGCACACGCTGTAAGAGCTGCATTTTTTATATCGCCTGCTTTTTTAAAGTTCCTATAGCAAAACTAGCTTGCTTTATAGTCATAAAAGGTTCTCTCTCATCGCATAGTTTCGCAGAAAAACGTGCCAAACATAGTCAACTAACAGCGGAAATTTGTTCTCCTGCACTCAGGACTTCATCAAATCAGTTAAAATTCTTTTCGTATAAGGCTGACATAATTTTGCCGGATTTTGATCGGGTAATGATGACATTCCTATATTTCGCCGCGTACTCATCTACCGCATTTTGAAAGTGTTCTCCTGTAGCTACGTGTAGGCTGTTGGCAACAATTTTCTAGAAAGAGTTACAGCATATAGCGCGGTATACGAAACGTTTTTTGAATTCATACTTTGTCGTTTTACGAAAATTACTTTTCCTCCTTTGGTTCAAAGTCATTAGGTACTGGCAACGTGGAAAGACAACACGCGAATGTAAATATTTTATTATATGTGACGTTAAGAAAACTATTTTGGTTCCTACGAATGTTAAATCTCGATTACCTGTTTGAGCGGTTGTTTTAATTACAATTCACTTTTGGAAAGGTATTTGCAGAGTCCTTGTGGACGCTGTATATACAAACCTTTCTTGGAAATTTAGTTGCAATCCTAAATTTCCTTTGCCTTACCTTTTCAAGCGTTTTTTGAAAACAGTAACACAATAAATAGAACAATATTTCGGTTTGTTTGCAGTGTAAGTAACGTAAAAAAAAATTATTTTCGACAGAGGGAATGGAACCCTCGGCCGTTGGAGTACCCTTCTCTACTGTTTCCACTGTAGCAGTCGCTTGCTAGATATCAGGTTATATCAGGTTGACACAAATGGGTAAGGTCTCGCCCCGGCTGCATCAAAAAGGCTACTTCTTGCTAAAAACTCGGCCATCTGGAGCTCCTACTTACGTCACTTCCAGTTCCAGCCAAATTCTGTATCTACCATGTATTTGGACGAAATCGGTGATGACATGTAGATGCGGTCTCCTTGTAAGTACGAATAGGAACACACAGAATGAGATTGAGAAAGGCGAAAAACGAATGGTACAGAAACAGAAAACAATAAAAGGAGGGGGAGAACTATGAAGAAAACATGCTCGAAGAAGAAGCCAATGACATCACATGCGCAGCTAAATTTGTATATGAGAAAAATTAAATTAATAATTCGTTGACCAACAGATTAATTATACACAACTGTTAAATGAAGGCAGCAATTTTCCACTCCCTTTTATTTGTTTACACCTCTTTTTCGTTTCAAAACTAGTTTCGGCCTTTTAAGCCATTATAGTGTGTTCACTTTGTGATATTCCTGGCTGTGGCCGCCAGTATTTTATTTTGCTAGAAGCTCGCCTTGATGCAACTTAATACACGTGAACTGGCGTATGGTACAAAAGTGGAGTCAGGTACAAACGGCAGATGGTACAGAATGAGAATGCATCAGTCCCGTGGGAGAGTCCGCCAATTGTACTGAACTTGCTTCTAATTGGTCGGTACGTTCGGGTGACAGGCGCCAAATCGCGAACTTATATTATTTATTATTTGTATACTTTTCATTGTATTTAACTTAGTTTTTAGCATTACAATTTGTCATAGTTGCCCTACGAGTCTATCGTTTTTGTTTATTAAATTTCACTGGTTTTGAGAAACATAAGAGTAACGATATTGTAACTGAAGTGTTTCGCACACCTTCGGTCGCTTTGGCGTGCCTGGGAAATGAAGTACTTCGGCTGCGCTTCTCATTCTGTTTCGGTTGTTCTGGAGGGCCGGACACTTACGCTGTGTAATCAAAAGTATCCGGACACCCCCCAAAACATACGTTTTTCATATTAGGTGCATTGTGCTGCCAACTACTGCCAGGTACTCCATATCAGCGACCTCAGTAGTCGTTAGGCATCGTGAGAGAGCAGAATGGGGCGCACCGCGGAACTCACGGACTTGGAACGTGTTCAGGTGATTGGGTGGCTGACGTCTGTAAGCGAGGTTTCCACACTCCTAAACATCCCTAGGTCCACTGTTTCCGATGTGATAGTGAAGTGGAAACGTGAAAGGACACGTACAGCACAAAAGCGTACAGGCTGACCTAGGTCTGTTTACTGACAGAGACCGCCGACAGTTGTAGAGGTTCCTAATGTGTAATAGGCAGACATCTATCCAGACCATCACACAGGAATTCCAAACCGCATCAGGATCCACTGCAAGTACTATGACAGTTAGGCGGAAGCTGATAAAACTTAGATTTCATGGTCGAAAGGCTGCTCATAAGCCACACACCACGCCAGTAAAAGCCGAACTTCGCCTCGCTTGTTGTAAGGAGCGTAAACATTGGACGATCGAACAGTGGAAAAACGTCATGTGGAGTGACGAATCACGGTACACATGCAGTGGTGTTATGGTGTGGTCATGTTTTCCATGGATGTGGCTTGCACCCCTTGTTGTTTTGCGTGACACTATCACAGCCCACGGCTACATTGATGTTTTAAGCACCTTTTTGCTTCCCACTGTTGAAGAGCAATTCGGGCATGGCGATTGCATCTTTCAACACGATCGAGCACCTGTTCATGATGCACAGCCTGTGGTGGAGTGGTTACACGACAATAACATCCCTGTAATGGACTGGCGTGCACAGAGTCCCGACCTGAATCTTATAGAACACTTTTGGGATGTTTTGGAACGCCGACTTCGTGCCTGGCCTCACTGCCCGACATCGATACCTCTCCTCAGTGTGAAAAATGGGCTGTTATTTCCCAAGGAACCTTCCAGCACCTGACTGAACGTATGTCTGCGAGAGTGGAAGCTGTCATCAAGACTAAGGGTGGGCCAACACCATACTGAATACCAGCATTACCGGTGGAGGGCGCCACAAATTGTAAGTCATTTTCAGCCAGGTGGCCGGATACTTTTAATCACAGAGTGTATCTCTGCTTTTGGGAGTTCTGGAGGGTTCAAATGGCTCTGAGCACTATGGGACTTAATTTTTGAGGTCATCAGTCCCCTAGAACTTAGAACTACTTAAACATAACTGACCTAAGGACATCACACACATCCATGCCCGAGGCAGGATTCGAACGTGCGACCGTAGCAGTCGCGCGGTTCCAGAATGTAGCGCCTAGAACCGCTCGGCCACTATGGCCGGCTCACGTATCTCAGTATCGTGCGTTACTTAGATTTGAGTATGTAATAGTCACTCTGTTTCGGATGTTCTTCAGAGCCGGACATGGTGTACTTTACATCGGGCGTAACTTAGTTGTGAATATGTAATATTCATTCTGTCTAGTGCTTACCGGAGAGGGGGACATGTGTATCATATTTCGGAAGTTGGATGCAAAAGTTACCAAAAAATTAAGAAAGCTATGTCGAGTGTTATAAAAGACTGTAAATGTGTGAATATTTGAATAATAACCAAACAGGGTACATTAATGAGAAGTGTCGGTACCGTCATTGTAAGTACTACAGATCTTGGTCTCTGTAGATACAGAGACTAACATGGGCAAGTGACATTCCGCAAAAAGCACAAGCACAAGTTCGAATTAACAGCGTAGCAGCCTCCACCGAAGAAGATCTCACGACCGACGAGCTGTCTTCTGCGCTGGGGACACTACTTTAGAAGACGACAGGTTGGTGGAAAGAACGGTCAGAGACTCTTCTCCAATCTCTCCAGCTTCCAGATCTGACTTCCAAAAGGACACATAATTTATAACCTCCAGAAAGGAGCCATACATATGGAAGTGGCAGCCTATTTACATGATGTTCTACCACTGGAGTTGGCTTACCAGTTATAATGTTCTTGGTGGTATGACAGATATTCAAGGCACTTAAAGGGACAAGGGGGAGGGGATCCATGGAAAGATGTACACACAGCTCCTTGTAAAAACTACAATTATACGAAGGAGTCGCCAGAAATGAATGAAATTAAGTGGTGCAAGGAATCGAGTGTACAAGGCAATAAAACAACATTACCCACTGAAAACAGTTGTTTTGTAAAGCCGCAGAAGATTCCTGCCTTTATAAAAGCATTTTCAATATTTCGCTTATGACTATCATTCATGGAAGATTATAATTGTGCAAGTCTAAAGTTAATATGCAGCACTTCTGAAGGAATAATGGAAACGGATCGTCAATCGCCAGAATCCATACATTCTCAGGATTGATGCACGAGAATTATTCTTTTGGAAAATATTCATAATATTCAGCTACATCCGCTTACGAATTGTGTTGCTACTAAATGAAATGAAATTATTAATTTGGTGTCTGTGTTGCATACTTTCGTTGATTGCCCAAGACTGTACCAAGAATGTAACAAATTCCAACAAAGCTTTAGGTACGGGAAAGCGATTGAATATTTTCCGTTTCAATGCACCTTTGTACACCACTGACACAGTTTCTCAGATTATTTACACAAATGTACCTTGCGCATTTAAAATTCTGTCCAAAATATATTTGTGTAATTAATCTAAGAAAATGTCTGCCTGTTGTACAAAGTTGTATTAAAAAAAATTATTTTCGCTTACGGATAGCCCCGTAAAAATCTAAACCACAAGAAGGGTGCAAAACCCTGTAAATCTTTAAGCTATCACAAAACCTTTATCATACATGCTGCAGTTTGTAAACGATATATGGTGAGAAATTTTCAGTGCTGATCTCTCAAGGAAAATATGCAATGCAGATCCCAAAAACTGCATGTATATAACATTACTTCATTATAAATGTTGTAAGGGGTTCATTAGGGGTTCATTACTATTCGGTAGCGCACTTGACCAGATGTAATGTCGATGGATTCGCACGCGCTGCCTGCGATATGGAATATCTATGCGACTATAGAATCGCAGGTCAGAGCAGTGTTGGCAGTAAGTCGAATTTAGTAGTTCGCAGAGAGTAGTCGTGTTTTGTAGCTCGCACAGAGCACGTAAGTTCTGAAGTTCGGACAGGGCAGTCCAGCGTTTGACTTGTGTTGGGCCGGTCGTGCAGAACGATGGCAGTGCCTGAGTGATGTAGTATAAGGTAATATATATATATATATATATATATATATATATATATATATATATATATATATATATTGTTCTTTGCTGCCGCGCGCGTATGTTAAGTGCCACAAATGATTTAACCACAATTGTAATGTCCTATAAAGTCCCATGTAATTCCTTGAAGAAATGTTTCAATAATAACTTTTGTTCTGAAGAAAACTTTTGCCAGTCATTTATCTGAGTTTAAAGATTTGTCGAATTTTTCCTGTGCATTCTCATGTTGATTAAGCAAAAGAAGATCAGTTGTTTTCATAAAAATGAAAATCTTGTGGCCAGCATTGCACTGGGCTGAGCCAAAAATTTCTTATAGGAGCAGATATAGAGACAGCGTTATCCGACGACATCATTGTGAGGTAAGAATTTTTCAGTTTATTCAGGATAATTTCACAGGGCCATGACGCAGTGCTGCTGACGTCAAAACGTATTAATCTCGCTCGATATGCAGTCAGTCTTTAATGGAAGGTCAATTAAAAACTTGAAATTTTATTATTGGAAAGAAATTTTTCTATTGGGAACTTAAACGAAATTTTTCTGTTGGGAGGTTATAATGTTAATTTGTTTATGTACTAAGTTATATTCAAACCATTAATTCAAATTCCTATTAATTTTGAAATTTTTTACTTTTTGACGTTCCCGAGAGCATTTATTTAGAACCAATGATCAAGCTGACAATGCGGCGGGGCTTTCGAGAAGCGTCGTGATAATACCTATTAAGATGTAGTAAATGTTTTACGAAGTGTTCCTTTATTTACAGGAGGTAATCTTGAGGATTAAGCATATTCAGAGATTTATTTACGAAATCACATTACAGTAATAGCCACTTTTTTCTTGAAATACTGTGTTTGCGGTAGGTGAGAGAAATACGGCGACGAAACAGACGTGAAGTTTAAAGTGATAATTGACCACTGTGCAGCCATGGACATATGTTCACAGTATCGAGAAGGTAGGTAGAAGAAGGTGTAATGCCCTGCCAACAACAAACTCATTGGAGAAGGTGTACAAGCTGGGATAGGATAAACATGAGGAAAAAAATCGGCCGTGCTCTTATCAAAAAGCCTTAACAACATTCATTTTAACTATTTTACGGAAATCACGGCAAATCTATATCAGGAGAGACAGACGGGAACTCAAACTACGCTCCTTCCGACTTTAAGCATAACTGGACGCAAGATCGTTAACCCGTTAATCATTAACTAACGAAGTTAAAATTTCGAGTAATGGAGTAACCTTTACGTTAATAAAAAAAACATAAACAAGCATTAGCGCACTGTTCAACTTCCGTTAACTTTCCTTGAGTCCGTTAATCGGTAACTGGGTATCACTATTTATGAGGAAAGTAACGCCACGTCAAAAAAAATGGCTCTGAGCACTATGGGACTTAACTGCTGAGGTCATCAGTCCCCTAGAACTTAGAACTACTTAAACCTAACTAACCTAAGGAGATCACACACACCCATTCCCGAGGCAGGATTCGAACCTGCGACCGTAGCGGCAGCGCGGTTCCAGACTGTAGCGCCTATAACCGCTCGGCCACTGCGGCCGGCAACGCCACGTCGCCCGCGAAAAATATGTTATGACAGCTTTGGGTGATGTAGGTGTGTGGTTAAACAGTGAGTGAGAGCGAGAATAACTAGGTGTTAACTGTTTATCGTTAATTGCTTGCTGAGTTCGTCTTAAGTACTATTTGTTAGTGTATTTACTTTGGAAGCTAAATTATGAAACTGAATTCTAGCTCTACAATTGAAGAAACGTGGGCGCTTACAAATGATTACGTTAATTTTGTATCCAGGTCGTGAGAACAAATTGTGACTGCCTAAAAAATCAACAGTTTGGGCTTATACTTCGAGTCTTAACAACTTGAAACAACATGTAAGGAGCGCACATGGATCGCGATACGCAGAGTTTGAAGTAACAGTGAAGGCAGGGTCCAGTCGAGGAAACCTAAAAAGAAAAATCAATGTTGGGCATTCAGATATCGACAGCGCAGTCAGTAGCAGCAGTCCGGTTAAAAGAATACGACGGAGAAGCATTACAGGCTATTTTGCCATTGTACAGACCGGCAGCGGTGTGACACAAGCTAGTGTGGACAAATGTACAGTAAAGTTTTTTTGTTCTTTTATACGTCATCGAATCGAAGTCGTTTGAGAAGGTGATAAAAAACTAGAATCGAAGTCGTTTGAAAAGCTGGTAAAAATCTTAAACTCCAGCAAAAGTTCAGTTTCGAATAGAAGCATTCTTGATTAGCACTTTAGATTAAAAGCAACATCTTATTAGCTAAGATCTAAATAAGAAACTTTTTCATTGAAATTCAAACTAAGCTACCAAAGAGTATTTTATGAGTACGAGCTATTACTTCAAAAAATTTTCATTTGAGAACAATGATAATATTATCATTCAGTTTTTACAAACGGTGGTGTAATCTTTCTTGTACTGTTCTTTTAAAAACCAGTGTAGAGACGGACATCGTTTTAAAAGCATAGATATTACGATTGTTATGTGACTATACTGATGGCGAAAATTAAAAAACATTAAATGTTCTTGCAATAGCTGAGCGGATTGTAAAATGCAATATCTTATTTATACCCGCATCTCGAGTCTTTTCAAGCTCTCATTATCAAGAGGTGGTTTAATGAATCTTAAACTACTCACTTTACTTGGCAAAATCGATTGGCTGTTTACTACGGCTGACTGATTGTCAGCTCTCGACAAAAGTTGTTTGGCATGACTGCCCACTGTTTAGATCCTGACACAAGAGCCAGAATGCGTGCGGTGTTAGCGCGCATACGATTAAAATTTGACGTTAATAATAATATTGATAACTAAATAATTACAAAACTAGACCACTGGGCATTAAAATTGCTACACCAAGGAGAAATGCAGACGATAAACGGGTATTCATTGGACAAATATATCATACTAGAACTGACATGTGATTACATATTCACGCAATTTGGGTGCATAGATCCTGAGAAATCAGTGCCCAGGACAATCACCTCTGGCCGTAATAACGGCCTTGATACGCCTGGGCATTGAGTTAAACAGTGCTTGGATGGCGTGTACAGGTACAGCTGCCCATGCAGCTTCAACACGATACCACAGTTAATCAAGAGTAGTGGCTGGCGTATTGTGACGAGCAAGTTGCTCGGCCACCATTGACCAGACGTTTTCAGTTGGTGAGAGATCTGGAGAATGTGCTGGCCAGGGCAGCAGTCGAACACTTTATGTACCCAGAAAGGACTGTACAGGACCTGCAACATGCGATCGTGCATTGTCCTGCCGAAATGTAGGGTTTCACAGCGATCAAATGAATGGTAGAGCCACGGGTCGTAACACATCTGAAATGTAACGTCCACTGTTCAAAGTGCCGTCAGTGCGAACAAGAGGTGACCGAGACGTGTAACCAATGGCACCCCATACCATCACGCCGGGTGATACGCCAGTATGGCGATGACGAATACACGCTTCCAATGTGCGTTCACCGCCATGTCGCCAAACACGGATGCGACCATCATGATGCTGTAAACAACCTGGATTTGTCCGAAAAAATGACGTTTTGCCATTGATGCACCCAGGTGCGTCGTTGAGTACACCATCGCAGGCGCTCCTGTCTGTGACGCAGCGTCAAGGGTAACCGCAGCCATGGTCTCCGAGCTGATAGTCCATGCTGCTGTAAACGTCGTCGAACTGTTCGTGCAGATGGTTGTTGTCTTGCAAATGTCCCATCTGTTGACTGAGGGATCGAGACGTGGCTGCACGATCCGTTTCAACCATGCAGATAAGATGCCTGTCATCTCGACTGCTAGTGATACGTGGCCGTTGGGATTCAGCACGGTGTTCCGTATTACCCTCCTGAACCCACTGATTCCATATTCTGCTAACAGTCATTGGATCTCGACCTAAGCGAACAGCAATGTCGCGATACGATAAACCGCATTCGCGCTATGCTACAATCCGACCTTTCTCAAAGTGGGAACGTGATGGTACGCATTTCTCCTCCTTACATGAGGCGTCACAACAACGTTTCACCAGGCAACGCCGGTCAACTGCTGTTTGTGTATGAGAAATCGGTTGGAAACTTTCCTCATGTCAGCACGTTGTACGTGTCGCCACCGGCGCCAACCTTGTGTGAATGCTCTGTAAAGCTAATCATTTGCGTATTACAGCAACTTGTTCCTGTCGGTTAAATTTCGCGTCTGTAGCACGTCATCTTAGTGGTGTAGCAATTTTAATGGTCAGTAGTGTAGATTATTAAATGAGTAAACTGTTTCCTTGTTTATCTTAAACGTACCATCTAAACTTCCCCACCCAAAACATTGTTGCATGAGTAACGGTAATAAGTGTGATTTACTTGTTCAATATACTACACCCACAACATAAAGGTTACTATTATGAATGAACGATTAATAATCATGAACTTTAACTTCCGATAAATCTCCTGCGAAGTAACGCTCTGACGTTCAACGAAGTTAATTTGTTTAGTAACGGATTAACGATTAGCGAAGTTAAATTTTTGATTATCGCTGCCCAGCTCTGATTCTGAGTACATCGCGTTATCCCGCTCGGTAGTATCGATTCACAGAGTACCATTTTAGAAGCTGACGGCTATCCTTGAGCTGATGCATCGCGGCAAGAGGAAAGAGGAAACGACATAGCATCACGTCAGAACCAGTCCCGCCTCCTACTCGTGTCTGCAGCGGATGCCGCGGCGCCGTCCTTCAGCTGAAAGCCGACCAGCAGCCAGGAGATTCAGGCGCGTTACTGGCGTCTCCGATTGTAAGTTCAAGCGATGTTTACCTGAACACACAAATGAATGCTAAAACTACAAAAAAATCTGTCCGTACACGCACACACACACACACACACACACACACACACATTTTCTCTCTGCTCATTTCTTTACGTGTGTGACTTTTGTACACTTTCTTTTAGCAACTAAATTTGTTGAATTTCATATGCTGTCAATTTTCCAGATGTAGGGTCCTAGAAAAGCATTGCTAGCAACTATACCACCAGATGAGCACCGGCGAAGTACATACGCTGTGGTGACGAAACTCAAGGAATGCCTCCTAATAACGTGTCGTATTTTCTTTTGCTCGGGGTAGTGTAGAAACTGGACGTGGCATGGACTCAACAAATCTTTGGAAGCCCCCTGCAGAAATACTGAGCCATGCAACCGCTATACCCGTACACAACTGCAAAGTTTTGCCGCGGCAGGACTTTGTGCAGTAACTCACGTCTCGATAACGTCCCATATATGTTCGATAGGATTCATATTGGGCGGCCAAATCATTCGCTCAAACTGTGCCAATCTTTAGCTAAGAACATCGCGGGACTACAACATACTGAATCTGATCTTACTCCTTTGGCGTGTAGCATGACAGCAAGTTTTACTGTGATATGCAGGCAATGGCAGCTGCGAACCATTACATTGCCAAATGCAGGAATAATACCCGAAAAGAGACCCTCTATCACCGCCTAGTTTGGCAACGCGCTGAGCGCCACCGCTCTACCTTAACAGAAATACCTCATGTTGGACTTTTAGGCTCCTGCGAAAGAGCAAAAATGGAGGGATAAAAGGCATAAATCGCTTTTCTGCTTCGGATCACTTTCAGATTTCCATGCCACAGCAAAAATTGCTGTTATACTACATTCCAAAGGGATGAGATCAGATTCAATACGATTGCAGCCCTGCGATGTCCTTCGAAAAAGATTGGATCATCTAATGATGGCAGCAATGACAAAATTTGTGAAGGACGTCCTCCTCCTGCTCATTGCATTGCGAACTGTCGTTTTCGACCGCTAATTGTGTGGGAATCCAAGCCACAAAGGAGGGCTGATTTCAATGACGTCCTTTATGCCACCCCATAAGGCGCAGTGTCTGAGATGATTTTCCTGGTCACCCATACGAAAATCGCGTGAAGTCACTGGTGGGCGTCGTGATTCTGCCTTCGATGTAGAAGCATCAAAAGATGGGATGAAGCGTGGCTAAGAGTGGTTGTGACGTCCTTCCCACCGTGTGACACGTCCGCGGTAGCAGAGGGCACATTTGTCGTGAATTTCGGTGCCAATGTGACGTCATTAACGTACCTTACAGCTCACATCAACTTCTGAGCCCTGCCCTTGTCTTCGCATGTGTCGACCGACACCTTGCTGTCTGAAATGTCGGCGTGCCCGAGAGTGATAGATCCATCCAAGACCACCTGTCTGGAACCATCTGACTAGCTAAGCGTACAGGGTCGCGTTGACGCGGATGAAGAATCGGATTAGCGAACTGTACGTTGTTTTCAAAAATGGCTCTGAGCACTATGGGACTCAACTGCTGAGGTCATTAGTCCCCTAGAACTTAGAACTAGTTAAACCTAACTAACCTAAGGACATCACAAACATCCATGCCCGAGGCAGGATTCGAACCTGCGACCGTAGCGGTCTTGCGGTTCCAGACTGCTGCGCCTTTAACCGCACGGCCACTTCGGCCGGCCGTTGTTTTCCAGAGTTGCGAGATGATCCATGGGTGTTGGAAAGAATTTGTAGCTCACTACAGAGACGCATGTAGTATCGCATCCAAATATGAGAATGATACATTGGAACACCCCCTAATCAGCTACGATCGTAAAGTACCGTGCCGGAGCAGTAGCGCTTTTTTGCTAAGACAGGACATGGATCAGATTTGAGCCAAAGTAAATAAGGAATCAATAGAAAAGCTGAATTTCAAATACATTTTTACTAATTTGAACGATTTTCGTGATGAAATCAGTGGCTAGTCATAACGATAAATTCACATTTATCTCACACTGGAAAAGTTCTACTTCTGTTATCGTATATTACCAACAGTGCCAGCTTTCACTATTAATTTTCTTACATCCTGTATACAATACGTTACCAGAATTCTCGCTAGAACACGAAAGACATGTAAAAACGCACGGTAAATAACAGTTTGAATACGAACCTATGCGGCTGGAAGTCCTGTTTCCACGCTGCTGAGAGAAACTAGAAAAAAACGGTACATTTCTCTCTCACCTGTTTACTAGAATAACGACAGTAACTTGCTGTGATTAACATAATTACCGCATTTGCTACTAACTACTTTATGTGGTAACACTGTCCAGTGCTATCAGTTGTAGTAGTGGAAAGGAATGTGGGACAGCGATGTAACAAGGGACACCGACTGTGTAGTGTAAAATGTGAATACTGTATGTTTCGTATGTACTTTAGCACAGGACATTCGAGAATCGGGAATATTCGGATTATTGTGAAAAAAGGCGTCATATATTTCCAGTGTTAAGACACTCGGGAGAACGGTTGTTCGAATTTCCTTAGGACAAATCTGCTTTAGCTTTTTCTGTGCTTTCCCTAAACTGCTTAACAGTTCCTTTCAAAAGAATGGGGCTGATTTTCTTCCATTTGTCACGGCTCTTTTATTATACCGAATGAGTTTAACTAAAACAATTTCTACCTTCAGCTGTCGAGGGTATTGCAAAAAATTTAATATGTTTCTTTTTCTCTGGTTAAGCAACACTGTTACGGCGTAACATAAAAATCCGATGTTATTGTTAATATTCCAACACAATATTCGTGACTGGGGTCCTGAATTACGTGTCTGGCTGCGCTGCGTATGAATAGTTTAACTGCTATAATGAAGTTCTGACGCTCCTGGTATGAGTCAAAACAGCAAAGAATTTTCCAGCGGAAATCTAAGAATAAATACTGACCCTAAGCCTCACGCAGTTATTTCCGATAAACTGAAACTTCATAATCTGTAATGAACTGGGCAAATATGCGAGCCGAGCGAAAACAACATTCCTCACAAATTATAAAATAAGTTCTAGTTCGAATTTTCATACCTAAACGAAGTGTGGGAAATGCTCAAATGAGGTACAAATGTGAGGCACAGTGCTACCAAAAAGTATTTACTTGCTTGAAAATAAAACGTAATTAGTGATCGGAGGGAAAAATGAAATACCGAATAGCTGCCGCTAGCTATGTAAATGAAGCGTAAAACAGATCATCTCTTCGGGCCTAGTTCTTTTGCGCTTAGAAAGTTGCATTGGTGGCATATTTGATTCTTGAAATGACTTCCTTCGAACCAGGTACTAAATTCAGGATATTTCGAGAAGAGCCTACTAGGAAGACAAATGAGGTGTCAAAAAGTTTGTCTTTTCAATGCCTAGCTACTTTGCAGATAAAAGGGTATTCGTGTAATATTTAACAGTGAACACGGTTTCCACTACATTCAGGACATTTCTAGAATAGAAGACACTAGAAAAGCAAATGAGTTTTCAACGGAACCATGCTTTCTCAGTAATGAAAATAAAACAAGTTGAAAAAACGTCGCTAAAATGTTGTGCGAAGTTATTTAACTAAAAGAAATAACACTGGGCAAACACATGACGTGTCTTTGAATGAGGCGAATGATGCGCGAAATCATTCGCAGCAATTGAAGTGTGTCAAATATCTTCCTAACGTGTTTTATTTCTACTTTTAGTCATATCATTTCACAAAAAAATATGACTGACTTTTTTTCTTTTGAAACAACAAGTCGCATAGTCTCATTTATCCTCTCTATACATAAATGTCACGTTAGACTAGTGAACACTAAGATAATATTTTCAAACAGAAAAAAAATCCTCCTCTAAGGAGGACATCAGTCAATATTAAAGGCAATAATCCTGGCATGGTGCAATAAAAAGGCGAGTGCCGGAATCGAATACGAATAAAGGACTGACGGGTACAACAGACTTTTTTCATTTCTTTTCTCCAACAACAGCTAACTGTAGTCACCGTATTGTTGCTATCGTCCTGCGTCTCCACATTCCGTGCATCCATCCATCACCCAGGTACATCCTTCCCTGGAGCTCGAAGCTGTGTGTTGACTAGGAAGCTCTTAATCGACGAGAACGTCTAAGAGATTTTTCACGCAAAGATTAATAAAATATTTTATTTCCTGTTTCCGATCTTCTCCCGACAGTCAGCTAACATTTGTAATACATTGATCTAGTTTTGTATTGTGAATTAATATTTCGTGGAGGAATAAAGGAAATGGAAGTGCTGAATCTTTAAACCTACCCCTTCCCTAACCCGAGCGCGTGTTCCGGCGCTAATGATCACATCGCCGAAGAGACGTTAACCTGTAATCTTCCACCATTTTTGCATTGTATATTTTCCGCTTTAAACGTCAGAAATAATTCCAAATCTAATTTTTGTGACTCCATGAGAAACACATTAAAATTACGGATGGAAAGCACGAACTCCTTCAGTAAATACATTCCAGTTCAGGTGACAATACTGCAGATCACGTTAGGTAGATTATTAGACTCACGGTTTCTGTCTTCATAGCACGAAGTAATTAAATTGTGCAACAAAATTAAATGGTCATTTTTCGGAAACCCCGAAATTGTCTCCCAACTGCGACGTATAAGTCTGAAATATTGGACAGTGTTATCACATTAAGAGGTTAGTAGCAAATGCAGTAATTATGTTAATCACTGGAAGTTACTGTCGTTATTACATCTAATAAACAGGTGAGAGAGAAATGTACCAATTTATTCTAGTTTCTTTCTGTAGCGTGGAAACAGGACTTCCACCTGCGTAGGTTCCTATTCAAACCGCTATTTACCCTGTGTTTTAATACGTCTTTCGTGTTCTAGTGAGAATTCTGGTAACGTTTTGTACACAAGATGTAACAAAATTAATAGTGAAAACTGGCACGGTTTGTAATATACGATAATAGAAGCAGAACTTTTCCAGTGCGAGATAAACGTGAATTTCTGGTTATGACTCGCCACTGTTTTCATTATGAAAATTGTTCAAATTAGTAACAATGTGTTTGAAATTAAACTTTTCTATTAATTCCTTATTTAATTGGGCTCAAATATGGTCCGCGTCATGTCTTAACAAAAAAGCAATACTGCTCAGCACGACACTCGTTATAAGTTTCTGTGCGGTCGTAGCTGATTAGGAGGCGTTCCAATGTATCACTCTCGCATTTGGATGCGATACTGCATGCGTCTCTGTAGTGAGCTACGAATTCTTTCCACCACCCATGGATCATCAAGGAAATCTTGAAAACAATGTACAGTTCACTCCTCCGATTCTTCAACCGCGTCAACGCGATCCTGTACGCTTGTCAGATGGTTCCAGACATGTTGTCTGGCATCGATATAGCTATCGTGGATGATATTGGCGTTTCAGATGTCGTCTCATGTCATTATCAAAGTGCGCCAGTGGCCCGTCACCTATGTGACACGTTTCGCGAAAGGCATGAAATTTGAATCGAATTAGGTAGGGACTTAATGGAAAAGTTTACATATACTGCTACGCATGTATGAGAGCTAGATAAGTAACGTATCATACGAGGGCAGTTCAATAAGTAATGGAACACTTTTTTTTTCTCGGCCAATTTTGGTTGAAAAAACCGGAAATTTCTTGTGGAATATTTTCAAACATTCCCGCTTCGTCTCGTATAGTTTCATTGACTTACGACAGGTGGCAGCGCTGTACGGAGCTGTTAAAATGGGGTCTGTAACGGATGTGCGTTGCAAACAACGGGCAGTGATCGAGTTTCTTTTGGCGGAAAACCAGGGCATCTCAGATATTCATAGGCACTTGCAGAATGTCTCCGGTGATCTGGCAGTGGACTAAAGCACGGTGAGTCGTTGGGCAAAGCGTGTGTCATCATCGCCGCAAGGTCAAGCAAGACTGTCTGATCTCCCGCGTGCGGGCCAGCCGTGCACAGCTGTGACTCCTGCAATGGCGGAGCGTGCGAACACACTCGTTTGAGATGATCGACGGATCACTATCAAACAACTCAGTGCTCATCTTGACATCTTTGTTGGTAGTACTGTCACAATTGTTCACCAGTTGGGATATTCAAAGGTTTGTTCCCGCTGGGTCCCTCGTTGTCTAACCGAACACCATAAAGAGCAAAGGAGAACCATCTGTGCGGAATTGCTTGCTCGTCATGTGGCTGAGGGTGACAATTTCTTGTCAAAGATTGTTACAGGCGATGAAACATGGGTTCATCACTTCGAACCTGAAACAAAACGGCAATCAATGGAGTGGCGCCACACCCACTCCCCTACCAAGAAAAAGTTTAAAGCCATACCCTCAGCCGGTAAAGTCATGGTTACAGTCTTCTGGGACACTGAAGGGGTTATTCTGTTCGATGTCCTTCCCCATGGTCAAACGATCAACTCTGAAGTGTATTGTGCTACTCTTCAGAAATTGAAGAAACGACTTCAGCGTGTTCGTAGGCACAAAAATCTGAACGAACTTCTCCTTCTTCATGACAACGCAAGACCTCACACAAGTCTTCGCACCCGAGAGGAGCTCACAAAACTTCAGTGGACTGTTCTTCATCATGCACCCTACAGCCCCGATCTCGCACCGTCGGATTTCCATATGTTTGGCCCAATGAAGGACGCAATCCGTGGGAGGCACTACGCGGATGATGAAGAAGTTATTGATGCAGTACGACGTTGGCTCCGACATCGACCAGTGGAATGGTACCGTGCAGGCATACAGGCCCTCATTTCAAGGTGGCGTAAGGCCGTTGCAGTGAATGGAGATTACGTTGAAAAATAGTGTTGTGTAGCTAAAAGATTGGGGAATAACCTGGTGTATTTCAATGCTGAATAAAACAACCCCTGTTTCAGAAAAAAAATGTGTTGCATTACTTATTGAACTGCCCTCGTATTAAGTGTTTGATGGAAACGAATGAAACTGAGGGAGCATGATGCCAAAGGTCTGTTAGTCGTTGTTCGACGTGACGCGGCGTGAGGTCAGCATGACTGTACAGGTAAATGGGACTGGCCCAGCAACATTAGGCAGCTGAAAGATCGGGAAAAGAGAGTGTGTGTCAATCAGCGAGCAATTACGGTGCACTGTGGTGGTGTTCTTCATTACAACATGGCCCGAAGACAACATCTGGATGATTTCATATGGGAAAGGCTTATCGAAAACCTGCAAGAAGAGCAAAGTATGACGAATGTATACCAGGAACTCGGTATTGTCCACAGCATTGTCTCGCATGCATGGAGAGCGTTCCGAACCACAGTCACTGGTGCCTGAGGAGAAGAGGCAGTCGACAATGGTAAATTGTAGCAGGAAATGGTAACTACGTTGTGCAACAGAGAAGGGACCCACATCAGAAAGCTGGTGCAGTTGCGTCCACTTTTAACAGGACTTGAAGGCGCGCAATCTCACTCGCCATTGCGGTACAGAGTCTGCACGCATATGATCTCTTTGCCCAACGACTAGTACGTTGTGTTCCGTTGACACCCGCACATCAGCTGCACCGTTTACGATGGTGCTAAGAGCGTAGGGTCTGGACCAACGAGGAATGCAGCCGTATGCTTTCCTCGGACAAGAGCAGAGTCAGTTTGAAAAGTGATTCTGGACTTACCCTACTGTGTCGAGAGGCCGGAACATGTAGTCGACCATTGAACACTGTAGACCTTTATCGTTTAGGCGGTCCAGATGTTATGGTGTGAGGAGGCATAATGTTTCGTGGGCCTACTAATCTCCAAATCTCTGAATACGGTACAGTCACCAATTAACGTTATTGTAACATTGTACTGCTTCCGTTGTTTTAACCCCTTACTTCTCTTTTACGGATGACAATGCGCGTCCGCACACGGTAGCGTACGTGGAAGAGCTACTGGAATGAGAGGATTTTCATATTTGGCAAACAGAATGGCTTGCCCGTTCCCATGACTTAAATCCCTTCCATCACGTGATCGGTCACGTGGTGATGCGTCGAGAGGCCGGGGGGGGGGGGGGGGGGGGGGTTTATGGCAGCACGTCCCACGTCCGCATGCACCAACGACCATCCAGCAAACGAAGTACCGAAAAGCCTTGCAAAAAGAACTCCTTAGCAACCATGCGACAGCAGGGGAACACATTTGCACAGAATGTACAGCTATTCGTGGGGGTCACACACACCTATTCACAACCATTTCCATCCTTTTGTTATGTCCAGGAGACCATCACCAATTGCGGTGACTTCCGTGTAATTATTGTCTTTGAATAATAGTGCCATACCAGTTCGTCTCCTAGCGTACTACTTTGAGTTAGCCTCTCTACTAGCAGTTGTTTCCACGTGTGCTCCAAATTTCGTGGAGGTATGTTGCTTGGCAGTTACACATCATGTGAAAGCTACTTTCGTCATTAAGTTTCGTACACGATTGTACGTCTATGGTGAATAGGACAATATTTCGTGATGGAATCAGTACCGTTGCTTATGCATTTACCTCTCATAAGTCGTTTCCGTACCTTTGGTTATTGGAAAGAATTTACTGCTGTTATCATAAGCTTCCATCTGTGCCTGTTTTCGCTATGAATTTTGATACACCTTGTATAATCAATGGGACTCAAGCTATTATCCACGCTGTAAATATCATGCAGACACGGCCACAGCGTGAATCAGAAGCTATGACGTAATTTGTTCGGTCGTTCCTCCCTAGTCTACAACGGATCAATAAAACGACTTTCCGTGTCCCGGTTACTGCACTCTTGCGCATTAGCTACCCATGTAGGACACTGCAGCTATAATGAATTTAACATGTTCATTTTTTCTTTTATTATCGTTGTGTCTTCAGTAATTAGACCAATGTGTGTCAGTAATGACACTCGTAAACTGCATGTATTTAACTGCATGCAAAGCGGTCATTCGAATCCCTTCACTTTTTCGGATAAGACGAAACTGGACGGATGTGGCGGGGAGGGGGGGGGGGAGGAGAAAAACTCTGTCTTAGGTCACACCAGTTGAACATAGTGGAATGAAGATACGTACTGTATGAACGCGTATGATAGGCTTCGCTGTGAATGTTGTACAAGGTTGGGGACGTGTCACATTGCTCACTTAAACCACAATAAGCACTCTTGTCAGACATTATGAATAACGTGGTTGAGGCTGGCGAGGATGTAGGGCGAGGGGCGTTCTGGTGTTCGTGAATCACCTCCCCCTCACCCCCCAAAAAATAACATTTAAATGAAAGCGACTATATTTTTATAGAAAACTACATGGCTGAACTTGCAGACTGACTAGCTGCAGAGATCATTTAAGTATTGTAAAGGCGTCCATTCTCGCGCTCATTATGTCTGCTGTCAGCAACAAATCCGACATGATTCTGCATTCCACAGGTCGAAGCAGTAAACCACACCAAATTGAGTAACGCAATACACACAGGAAAAGGCCCTCTACGAAGAAAAAAAAATAGGATCACTGACATTCTTCACCTTGCCGGAAACGACCAAAAGAAACAGCGTTACACGCTCGACGTCCGTAGTCTGCACACCTATGCTGACAGTAGTAGGTAGGCCTATGTAAAATACTCATAGTGGTGAGTGCACGATTTTGTACCACGTAGATAGTTATTTTAGCAAGTTATGATGCATTGATGTACGAAGCGTTAATGTATTACTATTGACTGAAGTACCGAAACTGGGCTGCAAATTTGTGTGTGAAATCTTAAGGGACTTAACTGCTAAGATCATCAGTCCCTAAGCTTACACACTATTTAACCTAAATTATCCTAAGGACAAACACACACACCCATGCCCGAAGGAGGACTCGAACCTCCGCCGGAACCAGCCGCACAATCCATGACTGCAGCGTTGGACTGCAAAAGTTGTTTCTAACTTGAAAAACAAAGAGAATACGTTCCATAGCAACATACTTGTAATTGGTACGAAATGCATCTACTGTATATTACAGACAACTGAAGGTGTTTCATGAATAATAGAAGCGAAAAAACAAACTGCCCTTCTTTTAGTTGCAAAGACGGAACACGCCTCCATGAATTATGAAGTAACTAAGGAACGATGAGAAAACGAAAAAAATTATTACATTATTACTATATTAATTATTTTATATGTTTTATTGTTATTATATCCTAGCAGCTGTGGCGATAAGAAGTGAGACTATGTGAGCTAGAGGCAAAAATCGTAAACCGTAACCACCCCCTCCTCCTCCTCCCCCCCCCCCCAGGAACACAAGCCTGGATCCATTGGTTTGCATTAACATCTACATAAATAATCGTTAGTTACTGCACTGCCTGTGGCTTAGGGAGTGTTTTACCTCTGCTACTAATTCCTGGCAAAAAGCACATTTCTGATTAAGAGGTCTTACTAGTGTCAAACATAGGCCTTAATTTGAAGAAAAAATTTCTGAGAACTACTTTGCAGCCCAGGATTGTATCGTAGTGAAACATGGACTGTAGGAAAACGGGAAGAGAAGAGAAGCAAAGCATCTGAGATGTGTTGCTACCGAAGATTGTTGAAAATCAGGTGGACTGACAAGGTAAGCAATGAGGAAGATTCCCGGCGAGGAAAGGAATGTACGGAAAACATTGAGAAGAGGGAGGGACAGGGTGGAAGCACATCTTTTAAGACATCAGGGAATAACTTACGCGGTACTAAGGGAGCTGTACATGGTAAGATACGTAGAAGAAGACAGAAATAGCAATATATCCAACAAATAATTGAAGACTTACATTGCATTTGCTATTCAGATAAAAATGTTAACACAGGAGAGGAATTCGTGGCGGACCACATCAGACCAGTCAGAAGACTGAGACACAGAGAAAATGTAATTCCTTTTCCTGTACACTTGCAAAAGGAGGCAGTACAAAATGATTACATTTATGCCTCTGCTCGAGTTCTAATCACCCTCCTAATTGTCCTTACGCGAGGAGCACTATCATGCTCTGCGCGATAGCAATGGAGATACTATCGAAGACAGTGCTGCCAAAGCAGAGTTACTAAACACAGCCTTCCGAAATGCCTTCACAAAAGAAGACGAAGTAAATATTCCAGAACTCGAATCGAGAACAGCTGTCAACATGAGTAATGTAGAGGTAAATATCCCCGGAGTAGTGAAGCAATTTAAATCACTTAATAAAAGCAAGCCTTCTGGTCCAGACTGTATACCAATTAGGTTCCTTTCGGAGTATGCTGATGCAGTAGCCCCATACTTAACAGCCATATACGACTGTTCGCTCGCTGAAAGATCCATACCCAAAGACTGGGAAGTTTCACAGGTCACACCAATATTCAAGAAGGGTAGTAGGAGTAATCCACTAAATTACAGGCCCATATCGTTAACGTCGATATGCAGCAGGATTCTAGAACATATGTTGTGTTCGAACATTATGAATTGCCTCCAAGAAAACGGTCTACTGACAGACAGTCAACATGGGTTTAGAAAGTATCGTTCCTGTGAAACACAACTAGCTCTTTATTCACATGAAGTGTTGAGTGCTATTGACAAGGGATTTCAGATCGATTCCGTATTTCTGGTTTTCCGGAAGGTTTTTGACACTGTACCACACAAGCAGCTCGTAGTGAAATTGCGTGCTTATGGAATATCGTCTCAGTTATGTGACTAGATTTGTGATTTCCAGTCGGAGAGGTCACAGTTCGTAGTAATTGACGGAAAGTCATTGAGTAAAACAGAAGTGATTGCTGGCGTTCTCCAAGGTAGTGTTATAGGCCCTTTGCTGTTCCTTATCTATATAAACGATTTTGGAGACAATCTGAGCAGCCGTCGTCGGTTGTTTGCAGATGACGCTGTCGTTTATCGACTAATAAAATCATCAGAAGATCAAAACAAACTGCAAAACGATTTAGAAAAGGTATCTGAATGGAGCGAAAGGTGGCAATTGTTCCTAAATAACGAAAAGTGTGAGGTCATCCACATGAGTGCCAAAAGGAATTCGTTAAACTTCGGTTACACGATAAATCAGTCTAACCTAAAAGACGTAAATTCAGCTAAATACTTAGGTATTACAATTACGAACAACTTAAATTGGAAGGAACACATAGAAAATGTTGTGGGGAAGGCTAACCAAAGACTGCATTTTATTGGCAGGACACTTAGAAAATGTAACAGAACTACTAAGGAAACTGCCTACACTACGCTTGTCCGTCCTCTTTTAGAATACTGCTATGCGGTGTGGGATCCTTACCAGGTAGGAATGACGGAGTACATCGAAAAAGTTCAAAGAAAGGCAGTACGTTTTGTATTATCGCGAAATATGGGAGAGAGAGTCACAGAAATAATATAGGATTTGGGCTGGAAATTATTAAAAGAAAGGCGTTTTTCGTTACGACGGAATCTTCACACGAAATTACAATCACCAACTATCTCCTCCGAATGAGAAAATATTTTGTTGACACCGACCTACATAGGGAGGAACGATCACCACGATAAAATAAGGGAAATCAGAGCTCGTACAGAAAGATATATGTCTTCATTCTTTCCACGCGCCATACGAGATTGGAATAATTGTGAAGGTGGTTCGATGAACCCTCTGCCAGGCACTTGAATGTGATTTGCAGAGTATCCATGTAGATGTAGTTGTAGATGCTCAAACGTATCTGAGCGAACAGAATTACGCTCCACCTGATTTGCATACAGTTCATATAATGTAACTGCTTTTCCGCTTCTCTAATCACGTTTCGATGCAGTCCTTTGACTATACATAATGGTTACCACGAGTGATCACTAGAGAATAGTGCTCTGTATGGCAGTAACTCCTGATTTAAACAAATACCACGATACTAGAAGTAACAGCAGATACCTTAGCAGAAATGAGACATTCCTTAACGCCTGTAAACTCAGGTTTATTAAAATACATGATGTTTCTAAAATGTTACCACACTTGTTAGAATCTGAGACTTGTCTTTAACTCTACCACTTAAAGCATTCCGTAATCGTTATCCAAAACTAAATTCATTTGCGACTAAGAGATTTTTCAAGAAAGTTTTAATAAAAATTCTGATACCTCGAAATATTCTTGCTCTCCGAAAAGTTTTCTAAACACCTATTAACCGTCATTCAGTTGATGATCACCGTAAAAATTTTAACAGGAAAGTCGGTGTTAAACTGGATAAAATTTGGATGTCAGTGTTACACCGGACGCGTGACGATCGATTACTTTCAATCGAGATTGTGTTCATTAGCAGAGACAGTCTCATAGCCGACGCCACGTGATGAACAGCGGCGCTCTCTGTACTGCCTACATAGGATGAGTCACTAACTATTGCCACCTGGAATAACTCAGAAGGTATGATAGGAACTGAAACGTTTGTGGGACAGAAGTTGCATGGGACAACGGGGGCCATAATATGACGGTTTTTTGTTACTAGGTGGCGTCGCTTCAGAGATGCGATGGTCAACTTTTTTAATGGGATGTTAAAGTTTGGTACATATTTTCTGATAGCGGCTATCGAGACGAATCCAATGATGTGTAACAGTTAGGCCTTTGAAGGTCAACAGAAGTCAGGAAGATGGCATGAACGTCCATCTACGGAAGGTGATCGAAGTGATGGCCATTGGTATCAGTACAGTGCTGCAATGTTCTTATCGTGGATTGAATGGTATTTCTTATCACATGCTCTGACATTTCTCTCTCGCATATCTTCAGATATAGTTGAAACGTCTTTATAAACAATGTATTTTACGAATCTCCACAAGAAAAAATCACGAGTCTGCAGCTCGTGGTCTCGCGGTCTCGTTCTCGCTTCACAAGTACGGGGTCCCGCGTTCGATTCCCGGCGGTGTCAGGGATTTTCACCTGCTTCGAGACAACTGGGTGTTTGTGTTGTTCTCATAATTTCATCATCATCCATGAAGGGGGCTGAGCAAAGTTTGGGATTTTGTACGGGCGCTGATAACCACGCAGAACCAAACATCAACATCATCATCATCATCAAAACTCCAGAGGCGTCAAGTCTGGCGAACGAGCCGGCCACGACACATCTCCTCCGCGTCCAATCCAACGATTTAAGAATTATCTCTGCAACTCATTTTTAGCAATCAGCGAAAAATGTGCCGGACACCATCGTGTTGATACCACATTCTGTTCCTTGTTCCGAAAGGTATTTCTTCCAATAACAGACCTAATGTTTCTTGCAGAACTGCGGTTTACTTCCTACCATTAAGGTTTCCTTCGATGAAATAGGGGCCTATAATTCGGTCCTCCAGAATACCACACCACGGATTCACCGACCACGATTTTTGGTGCGGAACGTGCCGCAGCCAACATGGATTTTCAGTTGCCCAATAATGCATGTTATGCAAATTAACATTTACATAGTTCGTGAATGAAGCCTCGTCAGTAAATAAAATCAAATTAATGAATGAGTCATCCCTCTGAATCTGAAGTTGAGCCCATCGGCAGAATTCAGTGCGACGCATACAATCCGTATCAGTTAATTCTTGGTGGAGCCTGATATGGTAAGGATGATATTTATGGCGATGCAGAACACGAACAACACTACTCTGACTCATGCCAGATTCCCTTGTGATTTGATGCGAACTAACACAAGGATCTCGAACCACAATGGCAAGAGTGCCCGTTTCCTCGTTAGTAACTTTCCTTTGCCAGATATGTTTCCGATGCGTTAAAGATCCAGTTGTTCTCACTTTATCATACACATATTTAAATGTACTACGTGTAGGGTGAGTACGTTGAGGATATCATTCAGCGAACAAGTCTCTAGCTCTCACTGAATTTCGTTGGCATTCTCCGCGAATGAGAAGCATATCGACTTCTTCTTCGAAGGAATACATCATTGAAGAAGATTGCAGCACTTCTCACACCTTCTGTAAATGGACGTTTATGCCACCTTTTTGACCTTCGTTGACTTTCAAAGACCTTACTGTTACACATCACTGGATTCACCTCTATAGACGCTATCAAAAAACAAGTATCAAACTATAGCATCCCATTTAACATAACAAAGTTGACTTTCACATCTGTGACGTGACCCCACCTAGCAACAAAAAGCAAACGTCAAATTATGGCCCCCGTCGTCTCACGCAACATTTGTCCCACAAATTTCTCAGCTCCTATCATACTTTCGGAGTTATTCTAGGTGGCAATAGTTAATTATTCATCCTGTACAATCAGCGCTTCTTCGAGTTCTCTTTGCAGTACGCTGCTTTACCTCGGAGGATGTCGCCCGCAATAGGAGACGAAACGTCAGGGGAGAGTTTTATACATGGACCACGGCCTGTCAGCCCGGAAGCTTTAACTGAAGACAATACCAGCGTGAAGTGTATGGTCAAAAAAATGGTTGAAATAGCTCTGAACACTATGGAACTAAACAGCGGAGGTCATCAGTCACCTAGAACTTAGAACTACTAAAATCTAACTAACCTAAGGACATCACACATATCCATGCCAGAGGCAAGATTTGAACCTGCGACAGTAGCGGTCGCGCGGATCCAGATTGAAGTGGCTAGCATCGCTCGGCCACTACGGCTGGCTGTACGATCAATTGACGAGTAGTTTTACGTAAGCTTGTTAAATAACTAACAGGTTATAAAAATCTTCAGTCTCAGTTGTTCATTATTATTACTCGATATGTTTCGATAACTCGGGATCATCTTCAGAGCTAAATAGTTGCATCAGGAATCCGTAACGTCTGCTCAGAACCTCACATCAGAGTACTTTGATGCGAGGTTGTCAAGAGGAGAAATGGGTTTGCTGATGCAACAGCTTAAATCTGAAGACGATCCAGAGTTATCGAAACATGTCATGTAATTAAAATGTGTAACTAATACTGAGGAATAAATTACAATTATTTTAAATATCATTATTTTAAATATCAATACAGCTGCTGATTCTTTATAAACGCAGGCATTGTGTAAATTCGTGGAAAATTTTTGTACTGGACCTCTCAAAGAACCACGAAGGATATTAATGGTTAGACCCACAAGCAACGAACTTGAAATGACGTGACGAAAATTTTTCTTTTGGTTGGGGTTTGGAGCACGGCACCAATCGGATTGTTAACTAAGCACAATCAAATGTCAGATATCGGATTTTGTCGCCAGTGGCGAGATGTCTGAAACTGAAATGATGAGACAATTAAATAACTACCGCCTTCCCGGGATTGGAGCCCAGCAGCTATCGCCGTTGTTTTCTACCCACGAGTATTGGTTCCTTTCACGAGTAGTGAGACGTGCGCATCTTTGAACCTGAAATAAAGTGACGAAGAGCTCAGTGCTGACTGTGAATCTAGTCCCTCACATACCGTTCTTGACTGCACACGAAGGGTGGTTAACTATCGAATCATTTTTCACCTTCAGCTAGGTGTGCTCATGTTAGAGCTTGAAAAAATACGATAAAAAACTTTTATGCAGGACCAAGCTTCGTATCCAGACACACACCTCACGTGCAAGCACTGAGGGGCTAGGAATCTTGAGCGAACAACGACTTGATGGAACTGTTTCGTCACCAGTGGATCAAACCCCACGAATGAGAAGATCAGAGTTCGAATTATAGTCAAGAAACAATATGTTAAACGTCTTAGGCTCAAATAAAAGAAATAATTTCTCTGGACGTTATATGGCCTTTGGTTCAGTAACTAAAAATTGTCATTGTGAGACAGGTCACTGGAGACAGGTCACTGGAGACAGGTCACTGGAGACAGGCTTTCCACATACCGCCACTTCCGCATATGCTGTGGGAAAAAAAACCATGGAGTGTAGTTTACACATAGCGAACTACAGTAACATATGGGGATACGAAGGGAACGGTGTAGATGGGTAAACTGTATTGGACTATATGGAGACTATAAATAGGGTAAGATGGGGGTTTTCAATCATGGGGCAATGTGAATAGAAATAAAAAAAAGATATACTACTGCGCAGCCCGTGTGCGCAGCTCGGGCGCCATTATGTTACAGGATCTTTGTCAGGTAAGTTGTGCACAAGCTGCAAGAAACGTTTTCCAAATATAGTTAACCAAGACAGCAATCATAAAGAAGGTAATGTTACATGGCAGACCTTTTTTAAGCAGTACCGTATAGTGCTGCTTACAGAATTTCGCCATGTAACATTAAGTCAGTTTCAAATAAGATCTAGTGTTCGAATACGTAAACGCTAGTTATGCTACCAATTGTATAGGATACATCACGTCGGTCAACAGAACAACTAGCGACGTCTGCTACAAATTTGAGCAACTACATACATTTTAATAATACACTACTGGCCATTAAAATTGCTACACCACGAAGATGACGTGCTGCAGACGCGAAATTTAACCGACAGGAAGAAGATGCTGTGATATTCAAATGATTGGCTTTTCAGAGCATTCACACAAGGTTGGCGCCGGTGGCGACACCTCCAACGTGCTGACGTGAGGAACGTTACCAACCGATATCTCATACACAAAAAGCAGTTGACCGTCGTTGCCTGGTGAAACGTTGTTGTGATGCCTCGTGTAAGGAGGAGAAATGAGTACCATCACGTTTCTGACTTTGATATAGGTCGGATTGTAGCCTATCGCGATTGCGGTTTATCGTATCACGACATTGCTGCTCGCGTTGGTCGAGATCCAGTGACTGTTAGCAGACAACAACCATCTGCACGAACAGATCGACGACGTTTGCAGCAGCATGGACCATCAGCTCGAAGACCACGGCTGCGGTTACCGTTGACGCTGCATCACAGACGGGAGCGCCTGCGATGGTGTACTCAACGACGAACCTGGTTGCACGAATGGCAAAACGTCATTTTTTCGGATGAATCCAGGTTCTGTTTACAGCATCCGTGTTTGGCGACATCGCGGTGAACGCATATTGGAAGCGTGTATTCGTCATCGCCATACTATCGTATCACCCGGCGCGATGATATGGGGTGCCATTGGTTACACGTCTCGGTCACCTCTTGTTCGCACTGATGGCACTTTGAACAGTGGACGTTACATTTCAGATGTGTTACGACCCGTGGCTCTACCCTTCATTCGATCCCTGCGAAACCCTACATTTAAGAAAGATAATGCACGACCGCATGTTGCAAGTCCTGTACGGGCCTTTCTGGATACAGAAAATGTTCGACTGCTGCCCTGGCCAGCACATTCTCCAGATCTCTCACCAACTGAAAACCTCTGGTCAATGGTGGCCGAGCAACTGACTCGTCACAATACGCCAGTCACTACTCTTGATTAACTGTGGTATCGTGTTGAAGCTGCATGGGCGGCTGTACCTGTACACGCTATCCAAGCTCTGTTTGACTCAATGCCCAGGCGTATCAAGGCCGTTATTACGGCCAGAGGTGGTTGTTCTGGGTACTGATTTCTCAGGGTCTATGCACCCAAATTGCGTGAAAATGTAATCACATGTCAGTTCTAGTATAATATATTTGTCCAATGAATACCCGTTTATCATCTGCAGTTCTTCTTGGTGTAGCAATTTTAATGGCCAGCAGTGTATTATTAAAATGGGGCTATCTGAATCAATTTTCGTGGGGCTCTCTGAATCGGAATGTAACATGTACTATTTCTTCTTTATTGCATAATTCATGTAGCCTAATAATTATAACTTATAATGATAGTTCAATCATGTTCTAATTTCGGCTATAGTAATTAGTAAGAGATACTAATTTAGTAATTATAAAAATAATTTTTCATTTTTCGCTTTTTTCAGGTGATAAGAACATATGAAATAAGCCATTCATGTTTACAGCAGTCAGAAGCTCGATGGCAAGTGCTATAACCAGTGTTTTACAAGGGCATGTAAGCATGTTCGCTGCAGCTGGACTTTATAACGGCCATTTACAACGCTATATAGACGGGTTCAAGAAACTCGTTCCTTCGAGGAATGGAACAGAATCAGACGCATCAAGTTATAACTGAGAGAAGAAGAAAAATGGGCCATCCAAACGTTTTATTAGCAGACGAAATGCCAAAATCAGTGCCATTGTGGTTCCATGGGGAGAAGATACGAAAGCTGCTGGTAAGGATTCATTCCTTCCTTTCATGAAACGACATGTGGAAGGTATTTCATTAAGGAAGCCCCAGGCACTTTCTAAAACTCGGGACATGGCATTAAATGAGGAAGCAGTTAAAAAGCTTTACAATGTATTGATATCTTTCTTATATGAATTTGATTTAAAAAATAAACCACAAAATATATATAACGTGGACGAAAGCGGGTTTCCCATGAACGAACAATAGGCTTGAACAAGTTGTGGGGAAAAAGGAAAACGAAAAGTTGTTGCGATAACAGCTTTGGACAAGGGGCAAAATGTGACAGTCTTTGTGGCCTGCAATGGCACTGGGATATACATTCCATCACTCATAATCTTCAAAGGCGGAAGAATGCGAGAAGAATACAAGGAGGAAACTCCTCCAGGTACCCAAGTGTCTACGTCAGATGCGGACTACATAGGGGAAGATTTTTTCTTTTTTCTTTTTTTTTATTTGTCTCCAACACTTCTAATTTTGGACAGACACCTTTCTCTGCAATGCCTAGGGCACAGCTTGAAGAATCACATTGGTGTCTCTTCCACCACATATTACGGTCTCACAACATACTACGCACATTCGGCAACCGCTGGGCAGGACTATTTTCAAGCCGTTAGAGGCGTATTACCATCAAGAAACAAATTCATTTATACACAATAATCCATCAGCCTCCATTACAAAATTTTTGACGTCGCCTGGAGGCATGGAGCTAGTGTAGGAAATGCTGTGAAGGGATCTGAGTGCACAAGAATTTTCCCCTTCAACCCCAGTAAAATACGATTATTCAAATTCGTTCCTCCGTCTACATTCCTGAACGATGCATCCCATTCTGTTATCGCAGAATCCGAGGTAAACCGGAGCCCTGCAACTACTTGTAATCTCCAAAGACTTTTGGAAAGAGAGGACCTATAATCATCATTATTTTTTTCTGTTCTGCTAACTCCAAAGAAAACTACCGGTACCACACTTACGAGAAGAGAGAAAAATTCTGTTTGCTATCTGACTTCATCATCTCAGTCTTAAGAGAGGGAAGAGTAAAATGCATTTTGAAAACTCCCAAAGGAAAGAGATCAAGCATTGCAGAAATGCGTTGGAAGTTCAAGAGAAACCTTCAAATGAAGAAAATGATTCATCTTCATAATCACCGGAAGCTGACTCTGAGGAAGACAACGTATCTTCTGGTTTCTGCAGCATCAAATATTACCACCCTGCATCTGCTCATAGTCTTCCTAGCTCAATTGTTGGGGGTAGTCTTCTGCTGTAAAAGCTCAGAAGAATGATTCGAAAAATAATACTTCTCATGCAATGAATAAAGTTATTCCTCATCGTAGTCCAACACCTTACATCTGTCAAGAAAGAGGAGTGTATCAGGTGTGATAAGTGCAAGGCTTGGTTTCACGAAATTTTTGTGGGGGCTGCTGGTCGTAAACGATACCGTTGTGGGAAATGCTTGTAACAACTAGTGGAGCATTTAAGAACTGTAACCGAAGTGTAATCTTCCATATTTTGTATAACTGTATGACGTACGACAATGATTCATTTAGCCCAACTTACGATTCAAACAGCCTCACATATTTTTAATTTCCCCGATGTTTCAACACTCTATATTTTCTTATCTACAATGAAGAAAAGTAGTTTTCGAAGCTATGTGCCTGTATCATACAAAACTTATAACTATGACATGTTTTCCAGTATAAACTAACATGTGTACTAAAATAATTAGTAACCATTTGGAGCCCAAAAAATTGAAATGATACATTTAGCCCCTCCTTACCCTATGCTGCTGATTCATTACGTCAAACTATCAAGATTCTTTAACAGAGGTCATTGTCAGCCATATTTTAACTAAAACTTAATTTCTGCCTTTCAAAAGACTATTTAACAGAGCATGCACAACATCATCATCTATGTATCCCACGGATAACACAACCTCACTGCATTGTAGCCAATCACAGCAGTGTGCCCTGTGTTTACACGCTTTTGTAGACGATTTAATATCTTCGAAGTAGACGGTCACTTAATTTTGGAGGCGATAAAAAAAATGGCTCTGAGCACTATGGGACTTAACATCTATGGTCATCAGTCCCCTAGAACTGAGAACTACTTAAACCTAACTAACCTAAGGACAGCACACAACACCCAGTCATCACGAGGCAGAGAAAATCCCTGACCCCGCCGGGAATCGAACCCGGGAACCCAGGCGTGGGAAGCGAGAACGCTACCGCACGACCACGAGCTGCGGACTGGAGGCGATAAACAAGTGTAACAAACTATTACGCCATCATACAATCATACACGTCATTCATCAGCATTACGCCGCCCGCCTACAACCTCCATAGTGGATCTGTCATAAATTATGATCCCACACAACGAAAAAAAGTCTTGATGTCTGTGGTTTGGAAATTCGCTACGGATCTCCAATGTCTGTGTTGTGAAACTGGTATAGTACAGAAAATATTTATGGTAACATGTCCTGCCCTCGTCCGGGAGGTAGGAATCCTCTTCCTCCTCCGAGGAGATACAACTACCGACTCCTTGATTTCGTGTGTACAAAATTGCATCTGAATTTCTTTATGGTAGATGCATTTCCGCCATTCACCGCTACAGGCACAGTTTTATTGACATCTAGTATCCTAAAAGCACTACTCTATACAGTTGAAGGAACTTCCTCACCATGAATGTTAGAACAGTTCACCTGACGTCAAGTAGAGCACAGTCGACAAAAGCAGCACCTTATCATTATTGGTTGTACAGGGAGATTAGAAAGAGTCTACCAAGCTTGTAAGGGTGTTGCAAGCTAGGCTGTAGTGAGTAATAATTGTTGAGAAAAGAATTAGATTCTTTGCGCCGTTTCCAAGTTAATTAGAATTGAAGCTAGCCAGTCAGGACGTTGCGCGCGCAGATTCAAGCGCCCACCAGAGATGGTGCCGCCAAACGTATTCTCCGTTTGGTTTCCTGAAACCGAACTAGGGAGTGATACAAAAACTGGACATGGTACGGGGGCAGGGATCGAACCCCAGCCAAACGCTGAGCAGTCTCGAGCGCTATTATCAACGTTATGAGAACAACTGATACTAATTGTATCCGGCGGGACACTTGAATCTGCGGCCTGATTGGTTACCTTCAGTCCTAATTAACTTGGACACGGCTCAACATATCGACATTTTTCTTAGCAGTTATTTCTCAGCACTGACTACAACGAAAACACCTTTCCAAGCTTTACAGTCTGTTTCTGACCACCTTGAATGCAAATTGATAAACCGGACTTGCGTATCTTCAGCTCCTAGCGCTTTTAATTTACTGAGGCTCTCACAGCTCGTTCCGTCGTTAAGAGAAGTCACTTTTCAACTACTAAAAATAATCTGATTGGGAAGAATTTGTCTTGCAACAACTCGTTCCTATAGGCTTGTAGACGAAATTTTACAAAGTAGCTCGATAGTTCCATAGCAGCCAATTATGGTTACTCACACAATACTCTGAATCATGGTTGCCAGGGGACTTAAGAATTGTCTTCAATAACAGTTAGCTAAAAACTCTGGGATTTTGACCCAAAAGCAAGAATTACTCAGTATTTCAAACTTTTCATACTTTGTTACAGATGTATCGGAATCTCAGCCCCATGAAATATTTTCTGCCATTCTCAGTTAATTCAGTGGAGACAACAGATGAAACAACAGAAAACCATTCTAGGCTAATCAGGACCACGCATTCGTGACTTCCTGGCAGTTGTAGCGTGTTTGCTCATTCTGTAGCTGGGTAACAGGTCCCAACGTGAACTGCTTTGTCGTCTCGGTGATGTCACCAGAAATGATGATAGATTTTTACCTGCAGTACCGGCTACCCGTTGTCATCTCTTCTGACTGGGTGTTCTCCTTTTACTCTGAATATCAAGTGACCAGCAAAGATAAACGAAAATATTGCGGGTGGCGAACATCCAGTGCTTCCGTCTCTCCAACTCAGCATTCAAGAACATAGTGATATAAACGACATAGAAGTTTCTAATAATGAATAAATAACAGTAGCAGTAATAATATCATAGTAATAATATCATTCAGCTGATGATTACAAAAATTTGCACTTTAATCTAAGCGAAAACTGCAGTAAGAATACAGATATTTCTTAACATTGCGTTACGGAATTTTATTCTGGCCCTTCTCAGTGGTTTCTGGTTAGGTGGAAAAATAACGACTTTACAAATTCATTTCAATTTATTGTCATGAATTTTAGGTCAGTTATCTGGGAATCCAAACAAGTCGCACATAATTCAAAATCACGGTGATATACAATGTTTTCTGTTATGTATGTAGTAATAAATTATGTTAACCGCAGTTATTATTGATACAGGGAGTTTCAAAAAGAATATACGTTTTACAAATTATTATTTCGTCCAAACTACCGATCGCTGCGCCTCGGCTTGGCTATTGGAAAAACGAATACATAGTCTAGTTTTATCAATAGCTGCTAGATGTCAGTTGCCTTCTTTTTTTGCTTGGTAACCGTCATATATTTAAAATGGCTACTCCGCAGCAGAAATCATTTTGCGTTCTCGAGTTTGCGAAGTGCAGTTCCGTGATTACAGTGCAAAGACGTTTCAGGTTGAGGTACCAAATTGATCCACCGAATGGGTGGGACATTCGCAAATGGTATCGACAGTTTCTAGATACAGGATGAGTATGTAAAGGAACGAGTCCTGGCCGCCCTCGTCTTCCTGAAGAAACTGCTTTCCATGTAGTAACTGGATTTGACACCCCTCTGACTTTTTTGAAAGACATCATGTTTACTCCAGTTAACCCTCTGACTTCTTCCTGTGGGGCTGCATTAAAGACGTTTATAAACCACCACTCCCACAGAACCTGGAAGAGTTGAAGAACCGGATCTGTACTACCATAACATCAGTGACGAAAGATATGCTTGCCGGAGTATGGGAGGAATTTGAGTATCGGTGTGATATTGTTCGTGTCGCTGATGAAGGACATATTGAACATCTGTAATCTGAACGTGAGAGGTTCGCAAAAATGTATGTAAAGTTTCATATTGGTACGTCTTAAAATTTAATAAATATATGCATTCTAAATATGTATATTCTTTTTCAAACACCCTGTATTAAGGTAAAAATAAATCAGAATATTGACAATACAATCAGTTAAAAGTAACATAACATAAAAAGAATTAACTCAAATACCAAGTGAATAACTTACAGCTTATACTACTAGATACGTTACTGGCAACCTCGGAATAACTTGAAGTTTCCTGAATAACTAAAACTATACCTACTTCCAAACCTACTGTTGCTACACTATTCTGCCTTGCTTACACTGGTGCATGCGTGCTTTTGCAACCCTCGAGTCTACGCATACCTGTGTGGGTTGCCATAATATATTAATATTCTTACATACAAAAACACACACACACGTACACATACTTTAAGTCTATAACATCAAGTGGATGCTCTAAATATCAAAATAACGTTAACAGATCACAAGAATAACGTCAACAGATCACAAGAAGCGTTTCCTCCATTATAGATAATGATAGGTACTGTTCACGTTACTCTTGTGATCTGTTGTTATTTTGATATTTAGAGCATCCACTTGATGTTATAAACTAAAAGTTATGCAGTTGCTTTTTAGATACTCCATGTGCAATGTTATTAACTGTAGTCACAACGTTTGGTCACTTACAATTGTTTGCAGATCGCAATTTAATTGTCTGCAGCGTGTCTCTACTGGAAAAAGGGGACAACTGCAGACGATATGATCAGCGGAACCTTCCTCTCACATCCGATGCATTACTACATCCCACTCAATGCATATGTTTGGGATAGGGTCCGTGACCTGTTAATAGGAGCACCATATCTCGAGTAGGGGCAATGTCAATTAGTCTGAGCCTGTTCCTAATGCTTTGGAATATGCTGTATACCCGCCTTGAAGCGTTTATAGTGTCCCAGTCAGACTGCCGTTCGTCGTACTACCAGGCTCACGAATGTCTTTTATCAGTAATACGAGATCCTGTGATCATATTGTTCAGGCCCCAACCAGAACAGCGCTGCCATGTAGCTACCACGACATCCTTAAAAAAAATGGTTCAAATGGCTCTGAGCACTATGGGACTTAACTTGTAAGGTCATCAGTCCCCTACAGCTTAGAACTACTTAAACCTAACTAGCCTAAGGACATCACACACATCCATGCCCGAGGCAGGATTGGAACCTGCGACCGTAGCGGTCGCGCGGTTCCAGACTGAAGCGCCTAGAACCGCTCGCCCACCCAGGCCGGCACGACATCCTTCGACATATCCCGGGAATCACCAGAAAATCCACGACAGATGTAGCGCGAAAGCCACCGGTGAGCCTTAAAGTACACTGCGCTGAAATCGTCGTGGAATTGGTTTGTGACAACCTAGTCTAAGGCTATGTGCCCATACGTTGACAGCGAAGCCCACAACGCCGTTGAAGATGGGTTCGTGATATGACCGCACAACATGCGACGATAATTCACGGTCAGCAGTGCTAGCGTAGCCAGTCTTACACATAACTTTATCCACTTTCTGAATAACAGATTTTACAGATTCTACAAAGTTTATGTCTCATCTAGAAGAATCCCTAAATACCTGCAAACACTGCTGCGTTTTACAAGGACTCCGTCAAGACTTAGGGAAGGATTCCGGGTAAGAGAAAGTCATCCCATCAGAGGTGTGCATGTCATTTTATGAACAGCTGTAGTCAGTTTGTTGCCTTTTCACCAATGCTGCACCTGAGCAAGCACATCATTCATCTCTGTTTCAAGTCTCGCCCTAGTGTCTGCAGATACAACTACTGGGGTGTCATCTTTGTTTGCAACAACGCTTTCAGCAGCATCTGTCCCGGCTCACAGGTGAAATAGGGGTTCAATACTAAGATCTCACAACAATGGACCACTTATGGAACCTTGAGAGCGTCCCTCGGCAATCTTTTCGATTTCCTTGCGCTGCCCTTCAAGCCACTGGATGCTACGTCCACTACTGTAATCGACAAAGCTCTTATACAGACATTTCAGGACCCTGAAATTTCGGAGACGTGCGAAAATCTCAGGCAACTAAAGATTACCGAATTCGCTTGCGATGTCAATCACGATCGCGACTGCGTACCTCATTATCAAATTTTCTACAATCTGAAGAGCTCTATTAATCGCATCATCTACAGACTTCTCTGTCATGAACCCATACCGACAATTTTTATATGTCCATCCTTCTGACTGAAGGTCTGAGAGACTTCGGCCGTTCATTTATGTAATAAAATGGTACACCTACAGCCATCCTTTCGATGTTATTTAGTATGTAGCAACCAGTTTCGGTGATTCAGAACACCATCTTCAGGACTTAACTGACGCTGAGGTAGTGAACTCCAATCGTATACACGATCGCTTCAGTGGCCATCATCTGAGAAATGTTTTCCATAGACTACTGTAACAGCGATGTTGTGTCTGCAACCGTCGACTACCAACTTGATGGTTGCAGACACAGCACTCGCTGTTACAGTAGTTTACAAAAACTAGTCTACAGATGTTGGCCACTGATGGGATCGTGTATACATTCACTCTTCAGCGTCAGGTAAGGCCTGAAGATGGTGTATTGAATAACCGAAACTGGTATCGATATAATATCATCGACAGGACGGTAGCAGATGTTTCACTTTATTACATATCGACAGTGGTTTCGACATAAGAGCTCCCTGTGTACCTGCAACTGGTCACAATGCAGACTCTCCTGAATTTTGGTCAAGACTTAAAACAAGCAAGAGGTCTACCGCTTTTTGATGACACCACGTCTTTATCCTTTCCATTTTTAATCACTACTGCTATACCTGCTTTCCATATCGCCGAAATCCTACCTACTCGCAACGCCTCGTTTAGTAATGCTGTCACATATGGCGCTGTAGGTGGACCTACCTTCCGCACGACCTTAGGGCAGGCGCCATCCGCAACAGCTGATTTTCCATTTTTGAGTTTGGAAATTGCAATAGCAACTTCTTCTTGGCCGAAAGATAACCAAAATCTGATAGTCCCTTTCGTTCTCTAGTTCACTCCTAAGTTGCGCGCGTATTTCAGTATCTGTGTCTATATAATCATCAGGAAGTAGGACGGTTAGCATATATACTGCTCCCTCTATCCATACGTCATTGAGCCATCCCCTTTACGAATAGTGGACGTGAGCGTATGTCCCTTAACCTTTTCAGTCAATAGCGTACATGGTCTTCCCCATATGTAAAATTTCAGTTGCCTTCGTAGAAACTTCTCTAATGTTTCGTATCGAATCTTAGTTGCCCTGTACTCATGGAGCTTCACAGTACGCTCTGACTGCCCTAAGGCACGTTTATAAGCTCTTCTTCTTTAACTTGCCTTTCGCCTCAGCGTGGAAAGTTCTGGGATCCAAGGGATTGTAGCCTGACTGTTAATCTTTTTCTTAGGACTATAAATGTCATGTGCTCTTAGCAAGAGTTCAGTTGGCAGCTGTGCACCCAAATCTACATATACCGGAAGCGATTCCATTGGAAATGCATAAAGGTAGGCAACTGAGCCATCCCAGCCCTGATGTATAACGGAATCATGCTTTCCTCTGCTTGTCTCCCTTTATTGTTGCCACTTTTCCCTTCGATGACGACTGCAGTGGATGCTAGGTACTGGAGCATTTGTCAACTATTAATCTTGGATCCTGTCATTCGCCTTACTAAAGTGGCACTATGTTAGTGGCTGCATCTTCTCGCCCCTCGAATGTCTTCGGCTGGCCTTCTTCATTTAAAACAATGAGGTCCATTTCCTGTTTTACGTTCTCTAGTATCTCACCACGTTCGTCAGTTTACCTGCTGTGCCACAGACGGATTTTGCGTTTGCTTCTGTCGCCACAAGGAAACACGCACATCATTCATATAGAGCTAACTCCCTGAGATAAGGTGTGATGGGATGAGAATACTCATTTATGTGCTTAGTACAATCCACTTTGTGTGCACGTCCTTCACTTTCACTGTGACCATGTGCCTGTCACATAACTTTGTCACAGTGAAATTCCTAATTGTAATGACAAGGCACAGCTTGTCTCATCTTGGGTAGTAACTGTTAACATTGTATGGGAGCCCATTTTTTCTGCAGTATGATTCTTGGAAGCAGACTATTTCAACTCTCAGATCGTCAATTAGTTTTCGCAATTCACTCATAGTCAGTTTACTTCGGGCAGCATTTATCTTTACATTTACCACTTTTCCAGCTATATTCGACCCTATGGCAACAGTTTAATTCTCATCAGCAAACGAGAGTGATATCGCAAAACTAGAGAAGCGCCGATGCCAGCAAATTCTCTCTCACTGCTGTAGTAATAGCTAAGACAGAGAAAACAAAAGATTTCTCGCGCTGGCTCGACGAAATTCGTACCTAAAGAAGGGAAGTTGTACAGGTCACGTCAGCATTCAAGAAAGACAGTAGGAGTACTCCACTAAATTACAGGCTCACATCATTAACGTAAATATGCAGCAGGATTTTGGAACATATTTTGTGTTTGAATATTACGAATTACCTCGAAGAGAACGGTCTATTGACACACAGTCAACAAGGATACAGAAAACATCGTTCTTGTGAAACAGAACTAGCTCTTTACTCAAAAGAAATGTTGAGTGCTATTGACAAGGTAATTCAAATTGATACCGTATTTCTATATTTCCAGGAGGCTATTGACACTGTACCTCAAAAGCGGCTTGTAATCAATTGCGTGCTTACGGAATATGGTCTCAGTTATGCGACTGAATTCGTGATTTCCTGTCAGAGAAGTCACAGTTCGCAGTAATTAACAGAAAGTCATCGAATAAAACCGAAGTGATTTCTGTCGTTCCCCAAGGTAGTTTTATAGGCTGTCTGCTTCACCTTATCTATATAAACGATTTAGGAGGCAATCTGAGTAGACGTCTTAGGTTGCTTGCAGAAGATGCTGTCGTTTATGGTCTAGTAAAGTCATCAGAAGGTCAAAACAAAATGCAAAACGATTAAAAACAGATATTTGTAGGGTGCTAAAATTTGCAATTGATTCTAAATAATAAAATGTGTGAGGTCATCCACATGACAGCTAATAGGAATCCGTTAAACTACGGTTGCACGATTTGGAAATTTGTGGTAAGATCTTATGAGACCAAACTGCCGAGGACATCGGTCCCTAAGCTTACACAATACTTAATCTAACTGAAATTAACTTACGCTTAGGACAACACATACACCCATGCCCGAAGGTGGACTCGAACGTCCGATGTGGGAGAGCAGCGCGAACCGTGGCAGGACGCCTAGACGGCGCAACTATCCCGCGCGGCAGATTGCACGATGAATGAATCAAATACAAGGGCTACAAATTCAACTAAGTACCTAGGAATTTGGAGAAGAAATAAAAACTTTGAGGTTTGCGGATGACATTGTAAGTCTATCAGAGACAGCAAAGGACTTGGAAGAGCAGTTGAACGGAATAGACAGTGTCTTGAAAGGAGGATATAAGATGAACATCAACAAAAGCAAAACGAGGATAATGGAATATAGTCGAATTAAGTCGGGTGATGCTGAGGGAATTAGATTAGAAAATGAGATACTTAAAGTAGTAAAGGAGTTTTGCTATTTTGGGAGCAAAATAACTGATGATGGTTGAAGTAGAGAAGATATAAAATGTAGACTGGCAATGGCAAGGAAAGCGTTTCTGAAGAAGAGAAATTTGTTAACATCGAGCATGGATTTAAGTGTCAGGGAGTCGTTTCTGAAAGTATTTGTATGGAGTGTAGCCATGTATGGAAGTGAAACACGGACAAGAAGATAATAGAAGCTTTCGAAATGTGGTGCTACAGAAGAATACTGAAGATTAGATGGGTAGATCACATAACTAATGATGAAGTATTGAATAGAATTTGGGAGAAGAGGAGTTTGTGGCACAACTTGACAAAAAGAAGGGACCGGTTAGTAGGACATGTTTTGAGGCATTAAGGGATCACAAATTTAGCATTGGAGGGCAGCGTGGAGGGTAAAAATCGTAGAGGGAGACCAAGAGATGAATACAATAAGCAGATTCAGAAGGATGTAGGTTGCAGTAAGTACTGGGAGATGAAGAAGCTTGCACAGGATAGGGTAGCATGGAGAGCTGCATCAAACCAGTCTCAGGTCTGAAGACCACAACAACAACCTACGAATTACAATTACGAACAACTTAAATTCGAAAGAACACACAAAAAATGTTGTGAGGAAAGCGAACCAACGGCTGCGCTTTATTGGCAGAACGCTTAGAAGATGCAATAGATCTATTAAAGAGACTGCCTACACTACACTTGTCCATCCTGTTTTGGAGTACTGCTGCGGGTTGTGGGATCCTTACCAGGCGGGATTAACTGATTACACCGAGAAAGTTCAAAGAAGGGCAGCACATTTTGTATTATCGAGAAATAGGAGAGAGAGTGTCACGGACGTGATACAGGATTTCGGGTGGACATAATTAAAGCGAAGGCGTTTCTCGTTGCTGCAGAATGTTCTCACAAAATTTTCATCATAAACTTTCTCCTCCTAATGGGTAAATATTTTGTTGACGCCGACCAACATGACGAGAAATGAGCATCCTAATAAAACAAGGGAAATCAGAGCTCGCACGGAAAGATACAGATGTTCGTTTATTCCTCGCGCTATCCCAGAGTGGAATAATAGAGAATTATTGTGAAGGTGGTTCGATGAACACTCTGCGATGCACGTAAGTGAGGTTTGCAGGGTATCCATGTAGCTGTAGATGTAGAAAGTGAAAGATGAGAATAATTATTTTAACGTACGAGTAAAATTAGCTTCGTGAAGTCTAAAAGTAAATTTTCTCTTTGTCACTTATTAAATACAATTTTTTAGAATGTTTCATCAAAAAATGGGTCAAATGGCTCTGAGTACTATGGGACTTAACATCTGAGGTCATCAGTCCTCTAGAGCGCAGAACTACTTAAACCTAAGTAACCTAAGGACATCACACATGTCCATGCCTGAGGCAGGATTCGAACCTGCGACCGTAGCAGCCGCATGGTCCGGATTGAAGCGCCTAGAACCGCTCGGCCACAGCGGCCGGCCCGCCCAGATGAACCAAGGGGCTACCAACAGTGTTTCCTCATCGGCCGTTCAGCGAACAATGCTGCGTTTGAGCCTCTACAGAGACATCTGGCTGATGCACACATGCTGAGTGCTGTTCATCGGCGACGAAGGCTGGAATTTGCACTCCACTATCGCAACTGGACGTCCACTGAGTGCTGACAGGCAGCCTTTTCAAATGCACCACATTTCATGCTTCATCGGGCAGATGGCCGTTGGTGTGTACGACGTGAAACATCTGAAATTAAACACCCAGAACGATCGTCGGAAGGGACGGAGGGCTTTCCCTGGATGACGTGATTCTGGAAGGCACAGAGGAGCAACGCAAGTATGCATCAATCCTTGGCGACCATGTCTTCCCCTACATTGATTCTCATTTTGCTCAGCACAATGGCATTTACCGGCAGGACACTGCAACTTGTCACAAAAAATAAGTTCAGATGGCTCTAAGCACTATGGGACTTAACATCTGAGGTCATCAGCGCCCTAGACTTAGAACTACTTAAACCTAACTAACCTAAGGACATCACACACCATGCTCGGGGCAGGATTCGAACCTGCGACCGTAGCAGCAGCGCGGTTCCTAACTGAAGCGCCTAGAACCGCTCGGCCTCAGCGGACGGCCCAACTTGTCACACAGCTGACAGTATAGCACCGGGATGAGTTTATCGTATTCCCCTGGCCACCGGACTCCCAGAATTTAAACCCAATCGAGAACACTGGAACCACCTCGATCGGACTGTTCGCGCCAGGAATCCTCAGCCGAGAAACCTGGCGCGGTTGGCTGTGCCAATGGAGACGGAATGCCTCCACATCCCTTTCGGTACCTCGCAGAATCTCATGGACTCTCTTCTTGTACGCCTTGCAGCGATCAGAGCTGCAAAAGGTAGTTATTAAGGCTTATGACATTCAGCTTAGTGTTTTGGGGGGTCTGGGTGCTCATGGTTAATGAAACAATAAGGACAGTATAGGAGCGTGGAACGCGTATGTTGCTGTTTACTGGCCTGTTTCCTTTGCGACACCAGCCGCCTTGATGCTGTGATCGTGTGCGGGCTGCCGAGCCCAAGTCTTCCCACTACGAACTATCTGAAGCTTGATGTAGAGGAGAGGGTTGGATTGCTGATACTGCACACCATGACTCAATTTGGTTATCCGCTCCTCACTGTGCTTTAGCTAAAACCTCAGAAAGGGGTGGATTATCACACTAGAGGTCACACTCACATCTCAAGATCTGGAACTAAAAGAGTGATAGCATCTCTCACAATCTAATCAGCATTCGACTCTATCATATCGGACACAAATGACAGTGACAACCCATGGCGTTCGCCGACCGTGCTCAACAGAACTAATGTGGATGCTTCCTTCAGTGGTAAAACTCAACCCAGGATTTAATAACATGGATGCGCTTAGCAGTACATTTTTGAAAGAGGTTCACACATTTGGTCCAACATTAAAGAAGTAATCAATGTTTTAACCATTGCCTCCATGATTTGGTACTCGGAACAGGTCTAAGGCCATGCAACGAAGTACAGAGAACGCAGCATGACTGAAGACGGGTTTTATGAATAAAAAAGCACTTTGACTGACCCATGGCTCTCAGTGCGAGGGGACGCTTTCATTCGGCAAGAATACCTTGCGAGAATTTCGAGAGGTCGTGTAGTTAAACTAGTCAAGAGAGGTCGTGGTTTCGACGCGAACGAGGAGACGTGTGCGGACGGAGGTTGTGAGATGGAGTTGGGAGGACTGCTGTAGGCCCGCATCTGGTGTGGAGACCGACGCGTAGTCGGTCGGCTCCTGCTGACTTGGTCGGCTAGGATTGTCTTTGCTGTGGTTGTCCATGTAGCTGCTATTGATACCACTGTGTAAGCTACCTCATGGGACCAGTTCCGGCGATTGAAAATGGTAAGCCATGCTACACTTCGGACAGATCAGAGTGTAATGAATGTTTCCTAAGTGGCAAGTTGGATCACAAGATGGTTGTGAATGTTTCTCATGAATCGAGCTTAATGCTTGGAACTGTGTACGCTGGTTAAAGGTATCACAAGTGGAGCAAGCCCAAGCATACGTTTGCATGTGATTTTGTGGTACAGCTTGGTCAGCTGAATTGCATGTGCTAGTCTGTTAAGATTCATAACTGTAAACGCTCTCTTGCCGTGCCGTGCTGCAACTGCATACATTGTACCTTATTTTGGGCAGAATTGCAGTAACTTTTTTCGTTCAAATGTCATTCTTGTCAGATAACGGAGTTGAAGCTTGTGTCAATGCTCATATGCCAACCGTCCCCTTAAGCAATATAACCTTTCGGTGCGGCCAACTACTGATCCTTAGTAACGTAATAAACTTTCTAAGTAGGATGTTTAGGTTTTTATGTTGGTTACGCCACGTAGCGCTCTGTATGGAAATCACTGACTGTGCTGTGTGCAGTCTGTGGCTGGTTGGACTCATTGTTGGAATATTCGCTTGTGTAGTGTTGGGCAGTTGGATATGAACAGCGCGTAGCGTTGCGCAGTTGGAGGTAAGCCGCGAGCAGTGGTGAATGTGGAGAGAGAGATGCCAGAGTTTTGAGAGGTTACTATGAGCGGACGATCTGGACGTGTGTCCGTCAGAAAGAGGAAGTTTGTAAGACTGGATATCATGAACTGATATATATATATATATATATGATTACTTTTGAACATTATTAAGGTAAATAATTTGTTTGTTCTCCATCAAAATCTTTCATTTATTAACTATGCCTATCAGTAGATAGTGTCTTCCGTAGTTAGAATCTTTTATTTAGCTGGCAGTATTGGCGCTCGCTGTATTGCAGTAGTTCTAGTAACGAAGATTTTTGTGAGGTGAGTGGTTCATGAAAGGTATAGGTTATTGTTAGTCAGGGCCATACCTTTATAGGGATTATTGAAAGTCAGATTGCGTTGCGCTAAAAATATTGTGTCAGTTTATTGATGATCAGAATAAGTAAAGACAGAAATGTCTGAGTACGTTCAGTATTACTCAGGTGTCTCTGTATCAAATAACATAGAATTTTACCAGCACAGTAATTTATAGTTTTTCTAAGGGGACGTTTCAACTTCGTCTGTTTTACTGCGCTACTCCTCGGGTTCTGTAATCGGTCGCCTTCCCACCATTTTACTGGGCAAGCAGTTCAAGTTGTTTATGGCGGTCCGAATGGTCTGGGCCGATCAGTTGATGAGGGAAGGAAACTGCCCAATGAAGTAACCGTATTTGTAATATTTCTGTGAGAAAGGAGAGCGAGTCGAGACCTTGGCGTTATTAGCCGGTTGTACGTCTTGAGAAATAATTGTTTCTAAAATGAAGTGATTAACGGTCTTATTTGTGTTGGTATTCTTGGCGTTATAAGTTTAATCAGTCACTTTCCTAACGTCAGTATTTGGTCAGAATTCAGAGTTGCTAGTAGTTTAAGATGTCGATTGCTAAATACTTATAGCAAACATCTTCTTTAAAATACCATTATTCTGATTTTCTATGGATTTGCTATGGGGCTCCGGAGAGTCGTACCTTTCCAATGTTAAAATAGCGCTGATAAATTACATGTTTTCTCAGAAAGTATTTGAGCTAGGTAGTAGAAATTTTTACAGGTTATTTATTGGGGTATTGGCTACAACGTAACACAGCGATATTTAAAAATTTGAATTCATTGGTTATAGATTAATTATTTCTATTGTAATGACAATTGACTACTTTTTGTGCCAGTTTTTGTTTATAAATTCAAGAATATACAGATTTCCGGAAAAAGGCTGTGTTAAGTTACGCAGAAGGAACTGTGTAATATTTCCTGAACATCTGAAGCAAATTGGTTTGCTAGATCCTGACAAAATATGTAATTTGTGTGAAAAAATAAAACTTTTGGGAATCGAGCGACAATGTTTGGATTACTGTTTTAGTGCGTTCTAGGTCCATAGGATTATCTTCAAATTCTGCAAACTCCTACTCCTGTTTCCTCTTTGTCCTCCTCCTGTTTAGTCTGGCGTGTATTTCTAGGTAATTGTTGACCATAAAACACTATTTACGCTATCATTGGGGTTTTGAGTTTTTTCAAGAACACACTTTTTCAACAGTTCAGATGCTGCCAAATATCTCAAAATAGGTTTTATCGCCTCCATTACCGCAACACGCAGATTATGTTTATAAGAGTATCCTTCACCGGTTAGGAATCCCTTGTTGTACTTACACCAACTGTTTTGTTCTTTGGGAGACAAGTAATGATAGCGACTTTCATTGGTTGAAAAAGAAAGGAAAAAAAAAGAACCAAACAGCCTTCTTCACTTCATCGACAGTGTTGATTTTCTCTCGCATCACTAAAAAGTACACGATGAGCATGTAGATTCATGAGTACAACATCTGACAGCAGTTTAATAGCACCACAATGGGTCACATAGAACATATTTCAAAAATATTTTATAAATAATTGTAGTCATCTGAACTGAATAAATTGTATGTAAATCCAAAAGGGAATGTGTGTACATTTTTAAAATGTGAAAAAAGTAAAAATTGGATATTTCACGATTTTGAACCTTTCTGGAGCCCCTTAAAACAATTTATAATACAGTGTTTTTAAGAAATCTTTTATCTACTTTACGGAGATAATTATTTTTATCTTTTTTAAGTGTTCGTCATTTTATATACATCTGCGATTGTTCAAAATGTGTGAAATCGGAAAAAAAATCCTGAAGATTTCATTATCATAAATTCCAGCTGTCAGTTAAGGTTGTTAAATCAAGTTAAGCTTTCCAGTTGTTAAATAAATTTCTGTTAAAAATTTGTAACTTTGAATAATGTTTCTGTTGTGTTACCCTATCTTTAACACCACAGCCCTTGTGCTGGCCTTTGCCTTCCCCAAGGTAAAACACTTTTCATTGGCATTTCCAGGGCACAGATGGCACGGGCAGCTATAGTGATGTGGGAGAAGAACGGTCAGGCAGGTCTGTGGGTGGCAGCTTTTCTGAGCGCCTCTGACAGATGGCTGGCCTCAGCTCTCGTGGCGGTCATCCGACGCCTTACCTGCACACAGGCGGCTTCCGCAGCCGCTGGCGTTGCCAGGAGACCGCCTACAACACGGCCGGCTCATCGACCGCGGCCGGCCGAAGTGGCCGTGCGGTTAAAGGCGCTGCAGTCTGGAACCGCAAGACCGCTACGGTCGCAGGTTCGAATCCTGCTTCGGGCATGGATGTTTGTGATGTCCTTAGGTTAGTTAGGTTTAACTAGTTCTAAGTTCTAGGGGACTAATGACCTCAGCAGTTGAGTCCCATAGTGCTCAGAGCCATTTCATCGACCGCGCTCGCGTTCTGCCGCCGCCAAAGGGCACGCCGAAAGGACACCCGACGATCGGCAGTACAGGTGCTGCCTGACGTATCTGGCAAATTCGTCTGAAATAACGAGGCAGCTCTAGTCAGCCTGTCTACCGTAACCTTACCCATGAGCGGCGACGGCGTCGTTATTCATTCCACATCAACGTATATGCTGCACTGGCTACTGTACAGCGCATGAAGGAGCGTACACCCTCTCAATATTCTGTGCTAATCCATTTGTGCGTTGACTGCCTGTTTGATTCTAAACGCACGCCATTGTTTTATTGAGCTGGATATTGTTCTTCTGTCTGGAATACGGCAATGGCAGTCTCTTCCACAACGGATTGCGTATTGGACAACCGTAACGCTCTGTAAGCGACAACCTACTCTACCACTTCAATAGGTACCTGCACCGCCCAACATTCCTTTTTTGATGCTGCACGCCACAAATTCCTCTCTTGTGCCAATCTTTTCATCTCATAGTATCACTTGCAACCTACGTACTCAATTATTTGCTGGACATATTCCAATCTCTGTCTTTTTCTACAGCTTGTACCCTGTACATCTCTATTGCCGGCCGCTGTGGCCGAGCGGCACTAGGCGCTTCAGTCCGGAACAGCGCGACCGCTACGGTCGCAGGTTCGAATCCTACCTCGGGCATGGATGTGTGTGATGTCCTTAGGTTAGTTAGGTTTAAGTAGTTCTAAGTTCTAGGGGACTGATGACCTCAGATGTTAAGTCTCATAGTGCTTACAGCCATTTGAACCATCTCTCTCTATTACCATGGAAGTTATTCATACTGTCTTAACAGATGTCCTGTTATACTGTCCTTTATTCTTGTCAGTCTTTTCCATATATTCAATTTCTCGCCGATGAGAGGCTTCTCATTCCTTACTTTATCAGTCCACCAAATTTTCAACATTGTTCTGAAGCAACACATCTCAAATGCTTCTGTTTTCTTCTGTTCCGGTTCTCCCACAGTCCACGCCTCATTGCCATACAATACTGTGCTTCTACCGTATATTTTCAGAAATTTTATTCCAAAATAAGATCTTTGTTTGATACTAGAATACATCTATTGGCCAGTAATGCCCTTTTAGTCCAGTGCGTTTTATGAAATGGTAATTAAATCGACACCCTAGCTGCAAACAGGTGTTGTTATACATCATTGTGGACATGTTGAAAATGTGTGTCCCCCGACCGGGACTCGAACCCGGGATCTCCTGCTTACATGGCATACGATCTATCCATCTGAGCCACGGAGGGCACAGAGGATAGTGCGCTTGCAGAGACTTATCCCTTGCACGCTCCCCGTGAAACCCACATTCCCACCTTGTCCACATGACTACATTCCTAGTGCTCCTAATAGATGTTTGCCCATCACACTCATTACTCGTGGCAGATTAATCTACCAAGTCCCGTACGAGTTGGGGCATAGCGTGTGCATTCGCACAAGAAGGTCAATGGCCGGGTAGCCATATTTTAACTGTATGTATATGAAGGTAGTATTTGTTCCCGAAAGAACAGATACCATTGATGACGTTGCAGCTTCTCTGGAATGAAATGATAATTAAATCGACACCCTAGCTGCACACAGGCGTTGTTATACATCGTTGGGGACATGCTGAAAATGTGTGCGCCAACCGGGACTCGAACCCGGGATCTCCTGCTTACATGGCAGATGATCTATCCATCTGAGCCACCGGGGGCACACAAGATAGTGCGCCTTCAAGGACTTATCCCTTGCACGCTCCCCGTGAGACCCATATTCCCAACATGTCCACACCACTACTTTCGTAGTGCGCCTAATAGATGTTTGCCAATCACACTCATTACTCATAGCAGATTAATCTACCCAGTCCCGTACGAGTTGGGTCATTGCGTGTGCGTTCGCACAAGAAACTGCACGGTCATCAACGGTATCTGTTCTTTCGGAAACAGGCACTACCTTCATATATATTTAGCTTTTTATGCTTTCCTTGCTCCGTTCGCTGCAGGTTATTTTGCTGCCACATAGCAGCATTCCTAAGCTTTATCTACTTCGTGATCACCAGCTATGAAAGTTTCTCGCTGTACTCATTCCCGCTACTTCTCATTACTTTCATCTTTCTTCGATTTACACTGAATCTATATTCTGCACTCGTTAGACTGTTCATTCCACTCATTTGATCCTGTAATCTTCTTCACTTTCATTGAGGATAGCAATGTCGCCAGCGAATGTTAACACTGATATCCGTTCACTTTGAATTTTAATCCCTCTCTTGAAACTATCTTTTATTTCTGCCATTGCTTCTTCGACTTATAGATTGAACAGAGCTTTCATTATCAATGATAACGTCAGAACGGTCTCTCTGGTGCCTTTACCTTTAAAAAAGCCAAATTAATCGTTATCTAACACATCCTCAATTTTCTTTCCATTCTCGTGTATATTATTCTTGTCAGCAACTTGGATGCAAGAGAGGTTAAGCTGACTGTGCGATAATTCAAGCATTTGTTGGCTTTTGCTATCCTGGGAATTGTGTAGACGATTTCCGAAAGTCTGATGGTTTATCGCTAGTCTCATACATGGTACACACCAATATGAATAATCGTTTTGTTGCCACTTCCGCCAATGATTTTGCGGATTGCGATGAAATGCTATCTATCACTTCTGCCTTATATGATATTAAGTCTTACACAGTATTCTAAATTCAAAATATAATGCTGGATGCCCTATGTCGTCCCTGTCGTCTCCTTTTTCCTCTTCTACCATAAGTCCTCTCCCTCATAAAGGCCCTTAATGTACTCTTTCCATTTATCCGCTCTCTCTCCTGCATTTACACTGGAATTCCCATTGGACTCTTCGTGTTACCGCCCTTGATTTTAATTTCACCGAAGATTGTTTGGACTTTTCATTATGCTAAGTCAGTCCATCCGACCATAATTTATCTTTCGATTTCTTCACGTGTTTTTTGCGTCCATTTCGTTTTAGCTTCTCTGCACTTCCTATTTATGACACTCCTAAGTGACACTATTTACGTATTTCTGAATTTCCGTGAACATTTTTGGATTTCCTTCTTTCGTGGATCAACTGAAGTATTTCTTCTGTTACCCATGCTTTCTTCGCAGCTACTTTCCTTGTACCTATGTTTTCCACCCCAGCCTCTGTGACTGTTCTTCCGAAATATATCTATTCCTGAATGAGATTTTCACTCTGCAACGGAGTGGGCGCTGCTATGAAACTTCCTGGCAGATTAAATCTGTGTGACGGATCGAGACTCGAACTCGTGACCTTTGCCTTTCGCGGGCAAGTGCTCTACCATCTGAGCTCCCCAAGCACGACTCACGCCCCGTCCTCACAGCTTTACTTCTGCCAGTACCTCGTCTCCTACTTTCCAAACTTTACAGAAGCTCTCCTGGTCTCGGTCCGGCATACAGTTTTAATCTGCCAGGAAGTTTCATGTCTATTCCTCTTCAACCGAACTACCTACTGAGCTATTCATTGTCGCAGTACCCTTTGCCTCAGGGAACTTAAACCATGTCTTTTCATTCCTTAGTACTGCCATATCCGACTTCTTTGCGCGCTAATTCTGCGTTACTAGTCTCTTAAACTTCAGCCTACTCTTCTTCACTAGTAATTTTTGATCTGAATCTGTATCTATCCTTGAGTATGCCTTACATTCCAATATATGATTTCGGGTCTCTGCCTGGTCATGATGTGACGTAACCGAAATTTTCCTCTATCTCCCGGCCTTTTCCAAGTACATCTCTTCTGATTCTTGAACAGAGCATTCGCTTTACTATCTGAAATTCATTGCAGAGTTCCCTTAATCTTGCTTCCCTTTCATTTCTACTACAGAATCCATATTCTGCCGTAACCCTTTCATCTGCTCCTTACATTCCTATACCCCATGACTATTTTATTTTCGTCTCCCTTTGCGTGCTGCCGGCCGCGGTGGTCTAGTGGTTCTAGGTCCGCAGTCCGGAACCGCAGGACTGCTACGGTCGCAGGTTCGAATCCTGCCTCGGGCATGGATGCGTGTGATGTCCTTGTTGTCCTGAGACTGGTTTGATGCAGCTCTCCATGCTACTCTATCCTGTGCAAGCTTCTTCATCTCCCAGTACCTACTGCAACCTACATCCTTCTGAATCTGCTTAGTGTATTCATCTCTTGGTCTCCCTCTACGATTTTTACCCTCCACGCTGCCCTCCAATACTAAATTGGTGATCCCTTGATGCCTCAGAACATGTCCTACCAACCGATCCCTTCTTCTGGTCAAGTTGTGCCACAAACTTCTCTTCTCCCCAGTCCTATTCAATACTTCCTCATTAGTTATGTGATCTACCCGTCTAATCTTCAGCATTCTTCTGTAGCACCACATTTCGAAAGCTTCTATTCTCTTCTTGTCCAAACTATTTATCGTCCATGTTTCACTTCCATACATGGCTACACTCCATACAAATACTTTCAGAAACGACTTCCTGACACTTAAATCTATACTCGATGTTAACAAATTTCTCTTCTTCAGAAACGCTTTCCTTGCCATTGCCAGTCCACGTTTTATATCCTCTCTACTTCGACCATCATCAGTTATTTTGCTCCCCAAATAGCAAAACTCCTTTACTACTTTAAGTGTCTCATTTCCTAATCTAATTCCCGCAGCATCACCCGACTTAATTAGACTACATTCCATTATCCTTGTTTTGCTTTTGTTGATGTTCATCTTATATCCTCCTTTCAAGACACTGTCCATTCCATTCAACTGCTCTTCCAAGTCCTTTGCTGTCTCTGACAGAATTACAATGTCATCGGCGAACCTCAAAGTTTTTATTTCTTCTCCATGAATTTTAGTACCTACTCCGAATTTTTTTTGTTTCCTTTACTGCTTGCTCAATATAGAGATTGAACAACATCGGGGAGAGGCTACAACCCTGTCTTACTCCCCTCCCAACCACTGCTTCCCTTTCATGTCCCTCGACTCTTATAACTGCCATCTGGTTTCTGTACAAATTGTAAATAGCCTTTCGCTCCCTGTATTTTACCCCTGCCACCTTTAGAATTTGAAAGAGAGTATTCCAGTCAACATTGTCAAAAGCTTTCTCTAAGTCTACAAATGCTAGAAACGTAGGTTTGCCTTTCCTCAATCTTTCTTCTAAGATAAGTCGTAAGGTCAGTATTGCCTCACGTGTTCCAGTGTTTCTACGGAATCCAAACTGATCTTCCCCGAGGTTGGCTTCTACTAGTTTTTCCATTCGTCTGTAAAGAATTCGTGTTAGTATTTTGCAGCTGTGACTTATTAAACTGATAGTTCGGTAATTTTCACATCTGTCAACACCTGCTTTCTTTGGGATTGGAATTATTATATTCTTCTTGAAGTCTGAGGGTATTTCGCCTGTTTCATACATCTTGCTCACCAGATGGTAGAGTTTTGTCAGGACTGGCTCTCCCACGGCCGTCAGTAGTTCCAATGGAATATTGTCTACTCCGGGGGCCTTGTTTCGACTCAGGTCTTTCAGTGCTCTGTCAAACTCTTCACGCAGTATCATATCTCCCATTTCATCTTCACCTACACCCTCTTCCATTTCCATAATATTGTCCTCAAGTACATCGCCCTTGTATAGACCCTCTATATACTCCTTCCACCTTTCTGCTTTCCCTTCTTTGCTTAGAACTGGGTTTCCATCTGAGCTCTTGATATTCATACAAGTCGTTCTCTTATCTCCAAAGGTCTCTTTAATTTTCCTGTAGGCGGTATCTATCTTACCTCTAGTGAGATAGGCCTCTACATCCTTACATTTGTCCTCTAGCCATCCCTGCTTAGCCATTTTGCACTTCCTGTCGATCTCATTTTTGAGACGTTTGTATTCCTTTTTGCCTGTTTCACTTACTGCATTTTGATATTTTCTCCTTATGTCTCCTTCTATGTGATGTCCTTAGGTTTAAGTATTTCTAAGTTCTAGGGGACTGATGACCACAGACGTTAAGTCCCATAGTGCTCAGAGCCATTTGAACCAACCTTTGCGTGCTGAATTACTCGTTCAATGTCCTCATTCTTTTTCTGTTTCTTTATGTTCTGCTTGTGACGTCAGCATGTATACCTATCTATTGTTGTCGGTGTTAGTTTGCTGTCGATTCTAACAAGAACAAACCTATCACTGAATAGTTCAAAGTAATTCACTTTCCATAATGAACTGAACGGCATACTACTGTACGTGAGTCCGATCAGGTGCGGCAGATGGCGCGAGCTCATCTACATCACTTCGTCAGATTGCTTGCGTACTGACGTAGATCGTGTGTGGCGGAGAAAACTTCTTTTACCACTAACTGATTCCCTCTTCCCTGTTACAGATACGAGTAGCGCGTGGGAAGTATGATCGTCGGTAAGTCTCTGCGTTAGACCTAACTTATCGAGTCTACTCATCGAGGTCATTCCGCGAGATGTGTGTAGAAGGACGTAATATGTTGTCCGACTCTTCCCGAAAATTACTCTCTCGTAATTACAATGGTAAAGCTCTCCTTGATGCACAACGCAGAGACGTCTGCCACTGGAGTTTCTTAAGCATCTCAGTTTCCCTCTCGCGCCGACGAAACGTTCCCTTGACGAAACTGGCCGCCCTGGATCTTCTTTACCGCTTCTGTCTGCGACCCAGATGACGTACAGTACTAAAGAATTGGTCGTAGAAGCGGTTTGGAAGCTACTTCATCGTAGTTAGGTTTTCTTAGAGATTCTTCTTATGAATTTCAATCTGGCATCTACTTTTCCTACTCTTTCTTTTATGTGGCTGTTTCACTTATCGTCGTTCTGGATAGTTATTCGTGGATATTTTACGGCAGACACTGTTTCCAGTAATCTGTCGTCAATATTGCAGTTGTATAGGCCTATTAGTGGATTTCTTTTCCTACGTATGCGGAATACGTTACATTTATATACGTTCTTCGTCAAGTGCCAAAGTCTATACAATTTGTCAGTCCTCTGCAGGTCATTTAGCAAATCGGTACTGTCTTGTGGAGCTGCTACCTGCTAATCGACAGCTGCATCATCTGCTTTCTACCTTACCGTTTATATACACTGAAGCGCCAGAGAAACTGGTATAGGTATGTATACTCAAATACAGAGAATACAGATAGAAAACGTCACTACGGTCGGCAAGGCCTATGTAAGACACAAGTTGTAAGTAGCCTGTTTATGTGTCTGTACGTTGGTAGCACGAGAGACTGCATTAATAACTCTGACAGCTCTGTAAGAGACTCTGTGGCTGGTCGGACTAGCAGTTGGAAGTTTACAATCAGCCGTGATGGAAGTTAGATGTGAGTAGTTAGCACTGATGGAGGTTAGAGGCTCGAAGTGTTAGCGCGTGCGGACGATCTGGACGTGTGGTTGTCATGGAAATGTAATTTGTCGATGATTATATAATTTTTGAAACTGGATGTCATGCACAATTATCTAATTTTTGAACTGGTTGTCACATTATTAAGGTAAATACATTGTTTGCTCTGCAACAAAATCTTTCCTTTGCTAACCACGTGCCTATTTGTAGTTAGAGCCTTCTGTAATTAGAATCTTTTATTTAGCTGGCTGTATTGGCGCTTGTTGTAAGAGAGTAGTTCGTGTAATGAGGATTTTTGTGAGGTAAGTGCCTTATGATATGTATAGTTCATTGTTAGAATTTCCTATAATTCAGGGCCATTCTTTTGTATTAATTATTTGAAGTTAGGTTATCAATTTTAAAGCAGTCAGATCGCGTTATCCTTGAATATTGTGAGTAATTAATGAATAGGAAAAGTTTGAGTTCTGTTTGTCAGGACAAATTCTATAGGTCAGTGTTGAGTGTTGAGATGATACAGTATAGCAAAGAACAGTACAGTCAATTTCACTCTGCAATTTAAGCAGAAATTTAAATAAGGAAGTTTCAAAGTGTGTGGCGCAGTTGTTAGATCGGTCACTGCTGCTATAACGGCAGGTTATCAAGAGTTACGTGAGTTTGAACGTGTTGTTATAGTCGGCGCACCAGTGATGGGACACAGCATCTTCGACGTAGAGATGAAGTGTCGGTTTTCCCGTACGACCATTTCACGAATGTACCGTGAATATCAGGAATCTGATAAAACATCAAGTCTCTGACATCGCTGCGGCGGGAAAAAGATCCTGCAAGAATGGGACCAACGACAACTGAAGAGAATAGTTCAGCATGACAGAAGTGCAACACTTCCGCAAATTGCTGCAGATTTCAGTGCTCGGCTATTAACAAGTGTCAAAGTGCGAACCATTCGACGAAATATAGTCGATATGGGCTTTCGGAGCCGAAGGTCCACTCGTGTACTCCTGACGACTGCGCAGCACAATGCTTTACGCCTCGCCTGGACCCGTCAACGCCGACATTGGACTGTTGATAACTGAAAACGTGCTGCCTGGTTGGACGAATCTCGTTTCAAATCTTATCGAGCGGATGGATGTGTACGCGAGTGGAGACAACCTCATGAATCCATGGACTCTGCAGGGAACTGTTAAAGCTGGTGGAGACTCTGTAATGGTGTGGGGTGTGTGCAGTTGGAGTGATATGGGACCCCTGATACGACGCTGACAGGTGACACGTACCTAGGCATCCTGTCTGATCACCTGCACCCATTCGTGTCGATGATGCATTCTGAAGGACTTGGGCAATTCCAACAGGGCAGTGCAATACTCCACACGGCCAGAATTGCTACAGACCAGCTCCAGAAACACTCTTCTCAGTTTAAACACTTTCGCTGGCCACCAAACTGCCCAGATATGAACATTATTTTGTACATCTGGGATGCCTTGCAACGTTCTGTTTCACCCCCTCGTACCCTTATGGACTGATGGACAGCCGTGCAGGATTCATGTGTCAGTTCCCTCCAGCACTACTTCAGACATAAGTCGAGTACATGAACCGTCGTGATGTGGCACTTCTTCGTGGTCGTCTGGGCCCTACGCGATATTAGGCAGGTGTACCAGTTTCTTTGGCTCTTCAGTGTATATTGTATACAAGAAAGGTCCCATCAAACGTCCTTAGGGTACTCCGGAAATAAGGGACGTGTTGAATTCTATCTGCAAGAAAGTTTTGAACCCAGCCGCAAATATGTTCCGATACTCGGCAAATTCGTTCTTTTTCGATTAAACCACAGTGCGGGACGGTACCAAATGCAGGATGGCCAACTGAAACCGTACATTTCCCGTGGGCCACCCTGTAGGTCGTAAGCCTTTAAAATGTGGCTTCATCAGTAATAGCAGTAGTATCGATAGAACTTCATTCCTATTAGCTGGATTACGAAACTTCAAAGTCCTGGCATCTGTTTTCATTAATAGACTCAAGTTCAACATGAATTACAAGCTCTGCATCTTACTACCTCATTTAAGCATCAAATTCTCTTTTCAATATTTTTAACATATCCGCCTGCTTTCGACTAATCTCCTAAAATTACTCCTATTTAGTTTTATGTCAAAGACTTCCCTCTTTAAAGAATGATTGTTGACATTTCTTACTGATAATTTTAGTTCCCAATTGTTTCGACGTTAATGAGGCAGCAGGAATACAAGATAACTGAACAGCAAGAATCCTCTTTTCTTCAAAATCTTTGTCCGCCTGTGATCTTACTTCCTTAAAGATTTCCGACAGTTCTCTCTTGGCCATTTCACCTTTCACTGAGATACTGTTTTCACATCCTCGACAACGTACTTTTTTACCTATACAGGGTGAGTCACCTAACATTACCGCTGGATATATTTCGTAAACCACATAAAACACTGACGAACCGATTCCACAGACCGAACGTGAGGAGAGGGGCTAGTGTAATTGGTTAATACAAACCATAAAAAAATGCATGGAAGTATGTTTTTTAACACAAACCTATGTTTTTTTAAATGGAACCCCGTTAGTTTTGTTAGCACATCTGAACATATAAAAAATACGTAATCAGTGCCGTTTGTTGCGTTGTAAAATGTTAATTACATCCGGAGATATTGTAACCTAAAGTTGACGCTTGAGTACCACTCCTCCGCTGTTCGATCGTGTGTATCGGAGAGCACCGAATTACGTAGGGATCCAAAGGGAACGGTGATGGACCTTAGGTACAGAAGAGACTGGAACAGCACATTACGTCCACATGCTAACACCTTCTTATTGGTCTTTTTCACTGACGCACATGTACATTACCATGAGGGGTGAGGTACACGTATACACGTGGTTTTCGTTTTCAATTGTGGAGTGGAATAGAGTGTGTCCCGACATGTCAGGCCAATAGATGTTCAATGTGGTGGCCATCATTTGCTGCACACAATTGCAATCTCTGGCGTAATGAATGGCGTACACGCCGCAGTACATCTGGTGTAATGTCGCCGCAGGCTTCCACAATACGTTGTTTCATATCCTCTGGGGTTGTAGGCACATCACGGTACACATTCTCCTTTAACGTACCCCACAGAAAGAAGTCCAGAGGTGTAAGATCAGAAGAACGGGCTGGCCAATTTATGCGTCCTCCACGTCCTATGAAACGCCCGTCAAACATCCTGTCAAGGGTCAGCCTAGTGTTAATTGCGGAATGTGCAGGTGCACCATCATGCTGATACCACATACGTCGACGCGTTTCCAGTGGGACATTTTCGAGCAACGTTGGCAGATCATTCTGTAGAAACGCGATGTATGTTGCAGCTGCTCGCCGATCGTGGCCCGTGTTTGTTACAACACGCAACTGAACGTCGGAGGTTTCAAGCGTCAACTTTAGGTTACAATATCTCCGGATGTAATTAACATTTTACAATGCAACAAACGGGACTGATTACGTATTTGTTTATATGTTCAGATGTGCTAACAAAACTAACGTGGTTCCATTTAAAAAAACGTAGGTTTGTGTTAAAAAACATACTTCCGTGCATTTTTTTATAGTTTGTATTAAACAATTACACTAGTCCCTCTCCTCACGTTCGGTCTGTGCAATCGGTTCGTCAGTATTTGATGTGGTTTAGGAAATATATCCAGTGGTAACGTTAGGTGACTCACCCTGTATACAAAGGAAGATGCTTTCATTTTCTTAAAATGTGGGGCTTGGATCATTGTAGTCGAAAACATACTCCTGTCCAAGAGAGTTACAAGAAATCGTTCCTGCAGCCTCTTAGTGTAATTTGCATTTTTGTCTAATTAGCTTCCTGTGACCTATTAGTGAGACTCTTCTGTTTCTCTCTCTCTCTCTCTCTCTCTCTCTCTCTCTCTCTCTCTCTCGCTCGATCTCTCTCTCCGCTTCTATACGTTTCTTTCTCTAGCACGAATGGTAAGGAGGGTTGTTCAAGGACCTACGGGAATTTTAGCCAGCCAGTTACCAGCGACGTGGTAATGGGGCAGATATCAATATGGAATATTTGGGAAGGTGTTTAAAGTTACGCTATTAGTCTTACAACCAGAAAGATTCTCGCGAAGTACTTGCTCATAACCGGGAGATTAGAGCGATTTTTATTTAGTTTTTGAGATAATTCGCCCCAAACAAAAATTTGAAGTCCTAATGCGTGTTTGAATATCTATTTGTGTAAGTAACGGAATGTGGTTGATGACGTGCTCGACATGTACCGTGTGCCTACCGACCGCGAACAACTTTCGGTTTCTCTTTTTTATAGAACTTAAGAACATTATATAAAGTTACCTGCTCTGAGATAGCGTCAGATGCGACGATTTATTCGAATGTACACTGCCGGAAAAAAATTAACGCATCCTTTTAGAAGTTTCCAATTCACTTAAGATTTACTGCTGCAACAGTGCATATGGAGTACATGAAATGTTTACAAAATGGCTCTAAGTACTATGGGACTTAACATCTGAGGGCATCAGTCCCCTAGAATTAGAACTACTTAAACCTAACTAACCTAAGGACATCACATACATCCATGCCCTAGGCAGGATTCGAACTTACGACCGTAGCAGCAGCGCGGTTCCGGACTGAAGCGCCTAGAACAGCTTGGCCAAAGCCATCTGTAAATGATTACATTTACAGATCAATAGCATAAGCATTTCTGAGGTACCAGGTGCCGAACAGTGCTCGAATACCCATATTAGTACGTGGTATAGCCTCCACGGGCAGCATAGCCTCTGGCATCCAGTCGATAGATGGCGAATACCGTCCTGTGTTACGTTATGCCACACACGCTCGACCTGTTCACGTAATTCTGTAAGAGTTGTTGGTTGACGAATAGTACGAGTCACTTCTTGTCCCGTCATATCTGGCATGTGGTCGGTTGGAGACTAGTCCAGAGATCGTGCTGGCCAGGGAAGTTACTGTACGTCTTGCAGAGCGCGTTGAGTTTCACTGGCTGCGTGTGGCGAGCATTATCCTACTGGTATAACACATGACTTTCCTGTTGCAAGAACGACAAAAGAACAAGGCTAACAGCATATGGCACGTATCGAACGCTTGTTAGTGTCCACATAATGAACTCTGGTTAGCTTCTCTTCAGAAACACCAAAGATGAATGGGAGTTGTAGCTTATCACACCCAAGACTGAGTGGGGTAGACCGAGCGAGGTGGCCCAGTGGCTAGCACACTGGACTCGCATTCGGGAGGACGACGGTTCAATCCTGCGTCCGGCCATCCTGATTTAGGTTTTCCGTGATTTCCCTAAATCGCTCCAGGCAAATGCCGGGATGGTTCCTTTGAAAGGGCACGGGCGACTTCCCTCCCTAATCTGATGAGACCGATGACCTCGCTGTTTGGTCTCTTCCCAGAAAAAAACCAACCCAACTAACTGGGTTGGGGCTTTTGTCTTGGAAAAATGCACTCTAAGGGACAGAGCCCACCAGGCTTACGTCATATGTGCAAACGACCATCACTTGCGTGCAGGCAGGATGTGCTTTCACGCTGAAGACCACGGCGCGCCATTCCAAGTGATCCTCTGACAGCACCAGACGAGCCGTGGCGTGAATGGAACACGGACTAGAGTTGAGCGTGCCTGTAGTCTCACTGCTGATAACCCGTTCATAACAGTTCGTATTGACACGTCTCGGCTCACAAGCTCACTTATCTGTGCTGGTAGATGTGCAATCTGTCATTGGTGCTCTTGCAATACAGCGACCCTGGTGGTCGTATGTGCAGCGTGGACATCCAGAACGTGATCACTGATACCAGCATTGTTGCACAACTGACGCAGTACGTCCAACGTTTGTAGCAGTTCTGCGAAACGGCAATGCCGCCATTCGGAAGGCCACAATTTATTTGAGCAGTTCGCTGTAGTAAGCAGTAATGGATTTCTGATGTATAGATGGGTATTGGATAGCAAATGGTTATAAGATTTACCTTTTTTTGTGACATGTTACAATGGCGCATCACCTATCTTTTGCGGTCTAACTGTGTTGGTAAGGCAGTGGATTTAGCCACAGGTCAGTGAAGCTGCGTCACTATAGCGCGCTTTGGGGGGTGACTTGCGGTCCCGTGCCACCCTCTGACGGTGACAGCGCTGCATCAGACAGGCAGAAGAGCTTACCGTAACGTGGGCGGCTAGGGTGGGAAAGTATTGGACGCCTAAAGTGCAGCGAATGATTAATGCCGAGAGTAGTATCAACTGCCTGCGTTAACTCGACAATCCGTGCTACGGCCGCATCCCTATGGATTAAGTAACCAAAGATGTGTATTGGAAGACTGTATGAAGCGATTACAGAGGTCGGACGTGTTTTATGTTGGTGAGATTTTGCTATTGTTGTGCGACGCAATTAAGCTCCATTGTGAATGCTTTGTTAGTCGATGGCTCAATAAACAAATTCAAGAATTCATGAATAATACGCATTCAAGTTGTGTATTTATCGATTTATAAAAGATTTGACAAACATTCTTCAGATATCACGTGACGTAGATCGATCGGAGGTGCAGTGTGGAATGATAGTGCGAGCCTGCATCTTTTCACGGTAAATACTCTTCGACAGAAAATCTCAGAAACAATAAACTTTTCGTTGATAAAAAAGTTAGACACACCAGTCCATACAACATAGCACCTAGTTGTGCCGAACGATCTTCGTAGCGTAATAAACATTTTAGAAATTTCAGGCGAAGCAGTTCCGACGAGTAGAATCAGCGAGATCGACACTGCGGCACATATACCTAACTCCCCTGTGGCATTTAAAACCAAAGACTTATATCCTTTAGCTTTTAAAAGACTGAAGCTAAACCGCAAAGAAAACCACTGGAATCATAACTAAAATTACTAAAAATAAATAGGAAGTAGAGAATATTCTTAAGAAAAATTCTTTGAATAAATAAATAAATTAATTAAAATATTATAAAGTTGCCTGCTTGCTTCACATGTTTGCACCACAATGAGCCTTCTGGCTGTGAGCACAGCCTATTAAAAGGTGGACACAGATAGCGCTCTGGTAGCTACCTGACGTTGAAATCATGATCAGTACACCCAGTATCCGTCAAGTGGCATTTCCCGTCATGGGATCATCACAGACATCGTTAGTTGTTGTTGTGGTCTTCAGTCCTGAGACTGGTTTGATGCAGCTCCCCATGCTACTGTATCCTGTGCAAGCTTCTTCATCTCCCAGTACCTACTGCAACCTACATCCTTCTGAATCTGTTTTGTGTATTCATCTCTTGGTCTCCCACTACGATTTTTACCCTCCGCGCTGCCCTCCAATACTAAACTGGTGATCCCTTGATGCCTCAGAATATGTCCTACCAACCAATCCCTTCTTCTAGTCAAGTTGTGCAACATATTACTCTTCTCCCCAATTCTATTCAATACCTCCTCATTAGTAATGTGATCTACCCATCTGTTCTTCAGCATCCTTCTATAGCACCACATTTCGAAAAGTTCTATTCTCTTTTTGTCTAAACTATTAATAGTCCACGTTTCACTTCCACACATGGCTACACTCCATACAAATACTCTCAGTAAAGACTTCCTGGCACTTAAATATATACTAGATGTTGACAAATTTCTCTTCTTCAGAAACGCTTTCCTTGCCATTGCCAGTCTACATTTTATATCCACTTTACTCCGACCATCCTCAGTTATTTTGCTCCCAAAATAGCAAAACTCCTTTACTACTTTAAGTTTCTCATTTCCTAATCTCATTCCCTCAGCTTCAGCCGATTTAATTCGACTACATTCCATTATCCTCGTTTTGCTTTTGTTGATGATCATATTATATCCTCCTTTCAAGACTATCCATTCCGTTCAACTGCTCTTCCAGGTCCTTTGCTGTCTCTGACAGAATTACAATGTCCTCGGTGAACCTCTAAATTTTTATTTATCCTCCATGGATTTTAATTCCTACTCCGAATTTTTCTATTGTTTCCTTTACTGCTTGCTCAATATACAGATTGAATAACATCGGGTATGGGCTACAACCCTGTCTTACTCCCTTCCCAACCACTGCTTCCCTTTCATGCCCCTCGACTCTTATAACTGCCATCAGGTTTCTGTACAAATTTTAAATAGCATTTTGCTCCCTGTATTTTACCCCTGCCACCTTCAGAATTTGAAAGAGACTATTCCAGTCAACATTGTCAAAAGCTTTCTGTAAGTCTACAAATGCTAGAAATGTAGGTTTGCCTTTCCTTAAGCTGTTTTCTAAGATAATTCGTAGGGTCAGTATTGCTTCACGTGTTCCAATATTTCTACGGAATCCAAACTGATCTTCCCCGAGGTCGGCTTCTACCAGTTTTTCCATTTGTCCAAAAAAGAATTCTTGTTAGTATTTTGCGGCCGTAGCTTTTTAGACTGATAGTTCGGTAATTTTCTCATCTGTCAACGCCTGCTTTGTTTGGGATTGGAATTATTATAGTCTTCTTGAAGTCTGAGGGTATTTCGCCTGTCTCATACATCTTGCTCAGCCGATGGTAGAGTTTTGTCAGGACTGGCTCTCCCAAGGCTATCAGTAGTTCTAATGGTATGTTGTATACTCCTGGGGCCTGGATTCGACTTAGAACTTTCACTGCTCTGTCAAACTCTTCACGCAGTATCGTATCTTCCATTTCATCTTCATCTACATTCTCTTCCATTTCCATAATATTGTCCTCAAGTACATCGCCCTTGTATAGACCCTCTATATACTCCTTCCACCTTTCTGCTTTCCCTTCTTTGCTTAGAACTGGGTTTCCATCTGAGCTCTTGATATTCATACAAGTGGATCTCTTTTCTCCAAAGGTCTCTTTAATTTTCCTGTAGGCAGTACCTATCTTACCCCTAGAGATATGCGCCTCTATATCCTTACATTTGTCCTATAGCCATCCCTGCTTAGCCGTCTTGCTCTTCCTGTCGATCTCACTTTTGAGACGTTTGTATTCCTTTTTCCTGCTTCATTTACTGCATTTTTATATTTTCTCCTTTCATCAATTAAATTCAGTATCTCTTCTGTTACCCAAGGATTTCTATTAGCCCTCGTCTTTTTACCTACTTGATCCTCTGCTGCCTTCACTATTTCATCTCTCAAAGCTACCCATTCTTCATCTACTGTACTTCTTCCCCCATTCTTGTCAGTCGTTCACTAATGCTCTCCCTGAAACTCTCTACAACCTCTGGTTCTGTCAGTTTAACCAGGTCCAATCACCTAAAATTCCCACCTTTTTGCAGTTTCTATAGTTTTAGTCTACAGTTCATAACCCATAGATTTTGTTCAGAGTCCACATCTGCCCCTGGAAATGTCTTACAATTTAAAACATGGTTCGTAAATCTCTGTCATACCATTATATAATCTATCTGAAACCTGTCAGTATTCCAGGCTTCTTCCATGTATACAACCTTCTTTTATGATTCTTGAATCAAGTGTTAGCTATGAAAAAGTTATGCTGTGTGAAAATTCAACCAGGCAGTTTCCTCTTTCATTCCTTACTCCCATTCCATATTCACCTTCTACGTTTCCTTCTATTCCTATTCCTACTATCGAATTCCAGTCACCCATGACTATTAAATTTTCGTCTTCCTTCACTATCTGAATAATTTCTCTTACCTCATCATACATTTCATCAATTTCTTCGTCATCTGCAGAGCTAGTTGGCATATAACCTTGTACTACTGGGGTAGGCGTGCGTTTCGTGTCTATCTTGGCTACAATAATGCGTTCACTATGCTGTTTGTAGTAGCTTACCTGCGCTCCTATTTTTTATTCATTATTAAACCTGCAGCTGCATTCCCCCTATTTGATTTTGTATTTATAGCCCTGTATTCACCTGACCACGAGTCTTGTTCCTCCTGCAACCGAACTTCACTTATTCCCACTATATCTAACTGTAACCTATTCATTTCCCTTTTTAAATTTTCTAACCTACCTGCCTGATTAAGGGATCTGACATTCCACGCTCCGATCCGTAGAACACCAGTTTTATTTCTCCTGATAACGACATCCTCCTGACTGGTCCCCGCACGGAGATCCGAATGGGGGACTATTTTACCTCCGGAATATTTTACCCAAGAGGACGCCATCATCATTTAACCATACAGTAAAGCTGCATGCCCTCGGGAAAAATTACGGCTGTACTTTCGCCTTGCTTTCAGCCATTCGCAGTACCAGCACAGGGGAGCCGTTTTGCTTAGTGTTACAAGGCCAGATCAGTCAATCATCCAGACGGTTGCCCCTGAAACTACTGAAAAGGTTGCTGCCCCTCTTCAGGAACCACAGGTGTGTCTAGACTCTCAACAGATACCCCTCCGTTGTGGTTGCATCTACGATACGGCCATCTGTATCGCTGAGGCATACAAGCCTCCCCACCGACAGCAAGGTCCATGGTTCATGTGGTGGGGAGGGGGGGGGGGGGGCAAAAAATACTGGCAAACGTATCAAGACTGTGTCAATGTGCATTTTGTTTATCAGTTAAGAATTTAAGGAGAAAAGGGCTCTACAATTGAAGTTTGACGACTGACATAGTAATTTATTTTGTTCTGATATAAAAAAAAAAAGTTTTAAATAGTTGATGTGTGAAGACTATAGCTGTGCAGCAAAGATGACTTTACGGAATAATATGAGTGGTAATATCGTGTGAAGCTAATTGTTTTACACGGGGAACTCGGTAGTAAGTGTGAACCAAAGTGAATCCACTTTTGGACACCAACCATAGTGACAAGATAGAAAACTCAGTGTGTGTTATACAACTGTGTACATGTGTGTTGCGGACGACGGTACAGAGTTGGAGTTTATGAAAAGTGACTACAAAAGTTCACAGGACATTCTAAGAGTGCCAGACTTAGCTAGTTACGGAGTAATAAACTGTATAATTTTCTAAGGAATTTGACAGAAAACACATCGTGTCCCGAGAACTGGACTAAAGGTTACTCGGAAACTTGAATACGTTACACAACATTGAAACAAATATTCGTGAATGAATATTGAATGAATGGACTTCTAATAACTCTCTTTTCCCCCTAGCCTGTAACATCTGTTAGGGAATTAATTAACACTAATGCTAGTATGGGTTATTTCATGTTCACGCGGACGATGCTGAGACGGCACGCAAGCAGAGGCGAAACAGCTGACCAGGGGGCCAACGGCCGCCGTTCAACAACCGCCTGTCCGCGCGTGCTGGGGAGCGCCAGGCAGCTTCGTCACGTGCAGCATCGCCGCACCACCATCTTCGTTACGTCAGCGCCGCAAATGCGGAGAATCGATTATCGACGACGTGTATTGCATGTGATGAGTGTGTGTGTTGTGGTAGCAAGGAGTCAAAGTGTGTCTGTCACGAAAAAGTCAAAAGTATGCTCCGAATATCACATATGAGAAATTTATGTAATATATATCAATAAGTAACAACTGTCACTGTATTTTCTTTGACTGTATCTTTTCTCTGACCAAATTCACTTGAGGAACATTCAATTAATATGTCCTTAAGCAATAACAGTATTCAGATTGTGATTTTTTTTGAGACACTGGATAAATGTTGTAATAGTCCGAAGACTCTGGGCTGCTTTTTGACTCCCGGTTTTCCCATGCTCGTGAACCCGAAAAGGGGGGGTTAAATTAAGTAGTTTTCCGATGAGATTAGTCAAAATTTTTCCGGACTGAAACTCCTGTCACACAATTAAGGAGATTATACTTGCTCTCCCTTACCCTTTGTGGAAACACGCTTTTTAAATAACAATATACCCAAACTAATTTTAGAAACGAACTGAATAAACATGCATGTACAATCGTGTGGAAGAACTGAACAGTACTGTGGTATGTCTGGTCCAATTACATCCTGTTGTCCCAGCCATACCAGTGGGCCATTGTACTGTTTCTCCTGGGTGGACTTGGGTTTTAAAAAAATACACTCCTGGAAATGGAAAAAAGAACACATTGACACCGGTGTGTCAGACTCACCATACTTGCTCCGGACACTGCGAGAGGGCTGTACAAGCAATGATCACACGCACGGCACAGCGGACACACCAGGAACCGCGGCGTTGGCCGTCGAATGGCGCTAGCTGCGCAGCATTTGTGCACCGCCGCCGTCAGTGTCAGCCAGTTTGCCGTGGCATACGGAGCTCCATCGCAGTCTTTAACACTGGTAGCATGCCGCGACAGCGTGGATGTGAACCGTATGTGCAGTTGACGGACTTTGAGCGAGGGCGTATAGTGGGCATGCGGGAGGCCGGGTGGACGTTCCGCCGAATTGCTCAACACGTGGGGCGTGAGGTCTCCACAGTACATCGATGTTGTCGCCAGTGGTCGGCGGAAGGTGCACGTGCCCGTCGACCTGGGACCGGACCGCAGCGACGCACGGATGCACGCCAAGACCGTAGGATCCTACGCAGTGCCGTAGGGGGCCGCACCGCCACTTCCCAGCAAATTAGGGACACTGTTGCTCCTGGGGTATCGGCGAGGACCATTCGCAACCGTCTCCATGAAGCTGGGCTACGGTCCCGCACACCGTTAGGCCGTCTTCCGCTCACGCCCCAACATCGTGCAGCCCGCCTCCAGTGGTGTCGCGACAGGCGTGAATGGAGGGACGAATGGAGACGTGTCGTCTTCAGCGATGAGAGTCGCTTCTGCCTTGGTGCCAATGATGGTCGTATGCGTGTTTGGCGCCGTGCAGGTGAGCGCCACAATCAGGACTGCATATGACCGAGGCACACAGGGCCAACACCCGGCATCATGGTGTGGGGAGCGATCTCCTACACTGGCCGTACACCACTGGTGATCGTCGAGGGGACACTGAATAGTGCACGGTACATCCAAACCGTCATCGAATCCATCGTTCTACCATTCCTAGACCGGCAAGGGAACTTGCTGTTCCAATAGGAGAATGCACGTCCGCATGTATCCCGTGCCACCCAACGTGCTCTAGAAGGTGTAAGTCAACTACCCTGGCCAGCAAGATCTCCGGATCTGTCCCCCATTGAGCATGTTTGGGACTGGATGAAGCTTCGTCTCACGCGGTCTGCACGTCCAGCACGAACGCTGGTCCAACTGAGGCGCCAGGTGGAAATGGCATGGCAAGCCGTTCCACAGGACTACATCCAGCATCTCTACGATCGTCTCCATGGGAGAATAGCAGCCTGCATTGCTGCGAAAGGTGGATATACACTGTACTAGTGCCGACATTGTGCATGCCCTGTTGCCTGTGTCTATGTGCCTGTGGTTCTGTCAGTGTGATCATGTGATGTATCTGACCCCAGGAATGTGTCAATAAAGTTTCCCCTTCCTGGGACAATGAATTCACGGTGTTCTTATTTCAATTTCCAGGAGTGTATAATCTTAATATTACGACAAATTTTATAAATAATCGACAAGTACGCCAAAGAAGAAGAGATAGAACTACAATGGGCATGTTATTCCATGGACTCTTGCGCTTCTATGCATGAGCTCTCTCTCCTTTGTCATTCGCTTATCTTATCTGCTTGGATTCGGACCTAAGAGGACGTTCTTGTGTTAAGCTCATCTTGCTGTACCAGGTGATAATGTAAGTTCTACTTAAAACCCGAAAAATATAATGGTTATTTTGTCAAAAGAATTTGTGTATGTGGTCAATCTATTTATTGTCTTAAGTAGATATGGGCCTTAACAAGGAATCGTCATTGTTAGGCGCCATATTAGGAAATCTTTAACATTTTTCTTTTAGCTCATCTACAAGACGTGCCGTCGGTTAGGACAATTTACTTTATTTCAGATTCCACGAGACCGGATGCAGATACTCATAATTTAACAATTTTACTTACATATTTTCTACGAGGGCTGTCCAGAAAGTAAGTTACGATCGCTCGCGAAATGGAAACGACTATGAAAATCCGATAAAGCTTTGCAAAGATGTGTTGGGCAGTGTCTCTACTATGACTGTAGATAGAATTATGTCGCTCTTTTCATTCCTGAACTCTTAGTGAGCGCGTAAAGATGTTATAGAAAATAGTGTCTCCCGCCAAGTGCGAGGGCCTGGTGAGAATTTTCCCCTGAAGCTATGCAACCAACATTACATAACTGTCGTGCGGTTTCTTCTTCAAGACAATTCTCAGCCTCATTCTGCAGGGGCAATGAAGATGTTCCTGCATCGTTTCAATTGGAAATGTTTGGTTACCCACAATACAGCCCGTAATTGTCTCCCACTGAGTTTCATCTCTGCTCAAACGAACCGCTGGCTGTGAAGACAGCATTTTGGCACAGACAACGAGCTTTAGGCCAGCGTAGAGAATTGGCGGAAAGCACTGGCGGCTGCCTTCTATGATGAGGGTATTGGAAAGTTGGTACAACGCTACGACGAATGTCTGAGTCAGAACGGTGACTACGTAGAGAAGTAGCTGAATGGTGTAGCCAACTGTTACAAATGAAACATTTCTGATTTTCACTGTGATTTTCATTTCGCGATCAATCGTAACTTACTTTCTGGACAGCCTTCGTATATATCACGAGATAACATCCCAGGCAGAAAAGGTCTGGTCACAGGATTGCAGTTCCATTATAGGATTTCATTTGTAGATGCTACTCTTGTTATCTTGTATTCGGGAATCGAGACGAAACTACGATGTATCAACGATTACGTAACTACCCTGAGAACTGAGCTAGTTTACTGAGTGCTTATGCACGTCGGGCTACATTAACCAACACTGTTAATAATATTCCTACATTAGTTATTTCTCTTTTATGCTGAGCCATTACATTAACGCGTGTTTCTTTTTATATAAGTCATGGCTCACATTTTATTTTATTACATTACATTTCCTCACCACGAAAATCGATAAGTTGATTATTCTGATCCACAATACGCAACTCCAAATAGTCCAGTGTCTGAACAGCCACTGGAAGGTATATTGCATCTGAACTGACTTGTAAAATTTACAAGGGTCCTTCTTCAAAACTTGCTCTTTTGTGAAACCCTGTAGGCGTCCTATTGAAACTTTGTGGTTAAAGTCTGTCGTTGCATTCACAGTCCTTATTTCAGATTTAAGTGTATTGATGTTTGCACTTAGCTCAGTACCTGTTCAAGACTGTTTTAAGACTTCGTTTAAATTGTCGAACTCGTATGCACCAGGTTCTATTTCCACAATGTGTTTTTCACCATTACTATGGAGATGCAGTTTGTTGTTAGTCTTGGTGATATTTGGGATGCTGTTGTACGTCTCCAGTCCAATCAATGCAATACTCCATTCATAAGGACTCAAATCAATTTGTGGGAAGTAATTTGCATATAATAAAAATTATTGTTCTTTCAAAGTCAAAGTGTACGACATTGCATTGAACGTCAACTGATGAAGGAATGTTTAAATTTCTTCCTTATATATTCTGCTTGCTTTTCTTTGTAAACGTCAAGTGAAAAATGATGCATAGATGTCCGCAGAGGCGTGTATTAAAGTTGTGATAGCACCGAAAATTGTAGGACCACGTCTTCTGCTAGTCAAGTATCGTTGTAATTCTTGTGGCCGCTGCAGGTCACGAAATGAGACGAAATAGTAGACGGTATCTGCATTTTTCATAACATATGACAGCTAGTCAGTAAAGGGACCTCCAGCAACATCTAAATTCACAACACCACATTCACCAGTTTTCCACGGTTTCTACGGTAGAGTATACCACGCAAACACTACACGGAATTTTAGAATATTAATTTGTTTCTAACAAACTTAAGAAGATCGGAATTTGTGAGTGGCCGATCTGGTAGTACTTCTAATGTTTTTTTTTTTTAATTTATGAGTAGACCAGGCCCTTGCTGTATGGTTTCAGGAAAAAGTCCCTTTCTGACGCCTGCTGCTTCCACTATCCACTTGTCTTCTTGCTCCTTCTAGCTGCTCCTGGGAGTTTTGCGCGTTCTTGACTGTTCTGGCAATAGCCACAGCACGACCAGCGAGGGAACCTACCACCGAGCGAGCGGAGAGGGCAGGGATGAGGAATGGAAGAAAACCACCTGAAGATTCCTGTATTGGCAGAACTCGAGGTGATTTAATCGCACCCTTCTGCTTCCACGCACTTTTAGCTGCATACTTTGCAGGCAGGACACAGCTTTTTAAAAAACCCTCCTTCTTCTTCTTCATCGCTATCTTCTTCTTCTTCAGTGCACGACGTGCAGCATCCATAGCTCGCTTGAAATTCATCACTCCTAAACCCAACTTAATTTTCTCACGCATTTTTTATCAACTACAAATGCTGCAGTGCGTTGACCTATACCGATGTCCTTCTGATTATCGCCATAGCCTTATCAGCTAAAATCTTATGTAAGTCTGCAGGTTTTCGTGGCCATGTCACTAAAGTTATAATCTTCTGCGTTGTCAGGCCGTGTCATATTTCCTCGAAAATAATCTACTTTTCGACCCCTCTGCTGGGATCTTCTTCAGGATCTTCCAGTGTCCACTGCCGCTAAAACACTCTGTGTAGTGTTCTAGCCGTAGTGGGCACGGGAAGATCCTGAAGAAGATCCCAGCAGAGGGGTGGAAAAGCCGATTTTTTTAGATTAAATATGACACGACCTAACAACCCAGAAGATATTAACTTCAGCTAAAATCTTGTCCGCAATGTGCCAACTAGGGAGATCTTTATTTGCAGCGTATGCAATGTCGTGTTCCATTTCGTCGAGCAGATGAACTCCTTGTGCCAAACGTTTTTGGAGCTTTGTTTTAGGTCCACAGTAGTTATGTCACGGAATGTGTAATCCTACTGGCATTTTGTCTAGAATACTAACACCTCTAATGCGTCTCCTAGCACGCATGTTATGGCATTGTCCAGGTTGTGCTCTAAGGATCCCATTATATAGCAAATCATCAGCGTCAATCCAGCCGTTTGGTGCTGCAGGAAAACCAATCCATTTAACTAGACTTCTGTTTCCCCGACATCTTATGATTCACTCCGCGAGAAACACGTCCGGTTCAAAGCTTTTCTGCTTCTCCTCGGCGTAGAAGCAAGCTGCAATTTCTTTACTTTTACTATCCTTCAAGATGTAACTTCTAGGATTTGTTCTTTGCACTTGGAAACTGTAAATATCACTGTTGACCACTTTGGCAGGTATGATTTCTCAAATGCTGTCTTGTGTTTTGAGATACGTACCAAATGACCTTCATTAAGTTTCTGTCTGCGTGGATCCAGCATTATATTGAGATAGTACACCGTATCCATGAGTCCATTATCACGAACATCGATTCGTCTCATTTTTATTGTGCTATGTTCGGTTCGATTATACTGAGCAATTACTTCTGGGAGAATATCTGTCCATTTGTATGAGGCACGATGATTAAAAAGCCTCCACATTTGAACTTTATTGTTCTGTTCAGACGTTCCATGATACTCGCCTTCCGGTGGATGAATGTTGAGTAATAATGTATTCCATACCGCTGCATCACGGTCTTGAAATTTCTATTATAAAACTCTCCACCGTGATTGGTTTAGAGGTTGTCCGGGCATCGATTCGTCCCTGTCTGCAGCAAACCTCAGACACATCCGCGATGTTTCTACCTGTTTTGTTTTAACAGGTAATTCCCAGGCAAATTTAGAGTATGTATCAATAACCATTAAAATATATTTGAATCCACTTTTCTCGTGCGAGCATTCCGTCATATCTACAAGATTAGCCTGCCATAAGTCATCGAAACCATATATCATAACTTGCCTAAGAGGATATGCTTTGTGTGCTGGTTTGTGCAGTTCTCTAACTACTGTCTCCATATTTATTCTATGTTACCTCTCTCTCTAAGCTCAGGGATTATTAAAACAACCTCATTTGAATAAGCTGTATTACCTGCAGCATCTCATGCCATTAGTAGATGTACTCGATCTATTAGCTAATTGGGGTCATCAAAATATATATACTGCGGGATTCGATTGTTAACTGCTTTATGTTCAATGTTAATATCATCGCCACCGCTGCTGCTGTTGTTGTTTTCACGTCAAATATTGTTTTTAGATTGGTTTGATATTTCTTGTTGGTCAGGCTTTTTGCCATCTTATGTACATCAGTGGAATGCAGTATTTCATGGTACATTTTGCCATCATTAGCTGAATAAAATGTGTGTGAAATCTTATGGGACTTAACTGCTAAGGTCATCAGTAGACCACGGATTTTTAGGTCGTAAAAAAGTGTGTTTTAGGCACCTAAAATAGGCTCCTTCAGTAGTTCATTTAGGCTACATAAAACCTAAAATAGGCTCTAATAAAAATGATGCAGAGAAAATAAAAATAAATTAAAATACACAGTGTTGACAGTATGAACATCTTATTAGTCATTAAAACACGGAGAATGAATATTTACACAGTTACAGAGCACAGCAATCTACAACATTAATGTTGAACATAACTCCAAATATTTTTGAGATCCTGCAAGATAAAGATCTCTGTAAAAAAGATGTTGCAATGGTTTAATTAATACATTCGTAGTTTCACATATTCTGACCATAGTTGTCTTCACAATAAATAACCAAAATCTTTTCTACGTTTTCTAGTGAAAAACTGTGGCGCTTGTCAGTCAGAATCAATTTATACACTGAAAAAGAACGTTCTACATCAAGAGATGTGACAGGGGCGTACTTCATTTTCGGCACATGTTGGACAGGAATGCTGCAGTCAGGAGTGCTGGATTTTCCACTAAGTATGTCGGCAGTTGCACGCAACTCCTTCAGGCCAGTGTTCTGCAAACCGTTTGCATTTTTGCCTGTACTTTTTCCCCTGCTTCACCTGGCGCTTCATTAATTTTCATTTTGACTTCTTCAAGCAAAAAAATATTGTCGTAGATTGGTCTCCCTGGGCCTTCTAATTGTGAAATTATTCTTGCCATAAATGTGTAGTGGGCCCTAATGTAAGATAAGTCCCATTTTAAAGAAGAATCTTTGAGTAACTCCATTGCTGCAGTTACGGTAACACCATCCTCCGGTATATTTTCAACCACCTTCTGGATAGCTGAGAGATGCGTACCATAGTATTCTGCTGCTATCAGCCACGTGCCCCAGCGGGTGACAACAGGCTCTGGTGGTAATGGGACATCTGGAAGCTGTTCTTTGAATGCCTGTGTTCTTGGTGGTGCCTTAACAAAAATTTTCTTCACCATATATATTACTTTATTTACTTTAGGAAATTGTAGCCTTACTTGCTGTGCTATGCGGTTGATCCCATGCACTACACAAGTTAGGTGCAGCATCAATGGGAAGAATACTTTCTATAGTTGAAACACTGCTATCATGTATGCAGCAACATCAGTGACGGCCAGAAGCACCTTATTCTCATCCACTCCGTTTGGGTATAGCACCTTAAGCGCATTGTTCACAGACTGTGCTATTGTTTGTTGGTTAGTTTCTGCAAGCTGTTTTGAGTAAATCAAATGAGCCCTGGATGGAGCATCTGGATCTAGCTTGCCAATAATCAGGTTTGCAATGTAACGGCCAAGACTGTCAGTAGTTTCATCCACAGAAATCCATATACAAGATTCTCCAACATCTTCTCGGATTCTGTGCAATGCAGCATTGTAAGCTGAATCCACATAATTCTTACGTAAAGTTGACTCTGCAGGAATAGACTGACGGCAGTACTTCTCAAGAAAACCTCTGAAAATAGGGTTTTCTAGTTTCCGAAAGGGGATGTTTGCTGCCACAAGTTCATGACACAAATCACTGCAGAACTTGTTTTTTTTTTTTTTTTTCGGAGGATTCACTGTAGTTTGATAGGACTGCCTGTAGACAGCAGCGAGAAAATGCACGAAGGGCAGTAATTTAGCTACAGAGGGCGTCTACGATTAACATTGTGATTTTCTAATCCGTGCTCAGCTTAAGGCCTATGAAACCGTTTCTTTGCGAAAATACACAGCTGGCCAGAATCCTACGAACAAAATATTTTCAAATATAACATTTAGTACTCCCACGTTCGATTCTAATGTGTAACTCAAATCTTTGACCGGTTCCCATTCGCTCACCGAAGTTAAGCATTGTCGCGCTCGGCGCGTACTTGGATGGATGACCATTCAACCGTACCGAGTGCTGTTGGTAGTAAGGTAAGCAAAGGAATTGTAAACAGTCTCTAACGACCTTCGCCTTCGACGAGACGTAAAGCCCTAAGTTTACTTCCTTTTTCTAATCTTTGAAAACACAAGAACTCTATGTCAGATTAACGAAAGATGTACTTTTTAGGATTTTGATGCCGAAATAGGCAAAATTAAGCGTCAACGTCGAAATACGCAATTTAGGTGCTATGGAACTAATGGTATTCAGATTAGTTAGTCATGAAACGCATAAGTACCAACTTATATGCAAACTGGAGCTTAGGGAAAAAAATAGGTTTTAACCTAAAGATCCGTGATCTGTTTTTTACATATGAATAATAAAACACCTATAAAGAGTATTTGGTATTAACAGGGATAGCGATATAAAAAAAATAAAAAAAGACCGAAGTGTTAGGCAAATACGAAGCACGAGCCATATCAACTAGCCACCTTGCTGCACGCTGGGCAGAAAATATTTTTTTCCATCTGTCGTATAGTGTGGAAAAACTTGGAGCCACTGTCTTATATGATGAAATAGGCACTTTTTAGGATATTAAAGCCGAAATAGGCAAAAATAGGCACTATCGTTGAAATAGGCTTTTTTAGGTCCTATAGAATTAACGCTATTAAGTGTAAATAGTCATGAAGCGCTTAAGAACAAATTCTTATGCAAATAGGAACTCAGGAACCAAATAGGTTTTTACCTAAAATTCGCGGTCTAGTAATCTGATATTCTCAGTGCCAAATTTTTTAAAAAAAATTGTAGACTATCAAGAAATTAGAGGGACTGCTTGATTTAAAGCTTGTGTTATTCTGATTAAAACTTGTGAAATCTACTATCTCTCTCTATTATAAATAGACTTTACAAACCACGGAGGCATAATATGGGGAGCTGGCGCTACAGACTTCAGCTGTACGTGTCTCTCAAGTCAACACCACCATGTTAGATGTCCCAAAACCTTAGCATACTACTGTTTACGATTGCTTCTTGTTCTTAAGTGCTGTCATGTGCACGATACAGTTGTTTCAAGTTTAAGTGTTAGAATGCTTTCGTGAATAATACGGTATCAGGAATGCGTTTCCAGGCGTTTTTTCTGGCCTTAGGTGCATATTTGATCCAGTAATACCATGCATTTCGCTTCGTTAACATAACTTCCTTTTTTTTTATACGTTTCGAGTCACGAAGAAGAGAAGTATATGATGTTAAAAAGCTGCTTTCTTATCCTGATTTCTTAATACGGATTGACGCAACATACGTTCGGTCAATGTCGTTTTCCCGAAAATATTGAGAACATATTTCACTATGTTTGGTCGATTTCTAACCTTTTTCTTCTCACAGCTTTCACTCAGAGAGTTTTCCGACTGATTGTGAATCTACATTCAAAGAAAAAAAATAAAACTTCTACCGTAAAATTGAACAGCGCAACCAAAATTCATGTAGGGCTATACAGGGTGGTCCATTGATCGTGACCGGGCCAAATATCCCACGAAATATAAGCGTCAAACGAAAAAACTACGAAGAACGAAACTTGTCTAGCTTGAAGGGGGAGAAAGAAGGATCCTTTATTGTATGATTATATGATAGCGGAACAAACACTGGTAGCAGTTACTTCTGTAAAATATCTGGGAGTATGCGTGCGGAACGATTTGAAGTGGAATGATCATATAAAATTAATTGTTGGTAAGGCGGGTACCAGGTTGAGATTCATTGGGAGAGTGCTTAGAAAATGTAGTCCATCAACAAAGGAGGTGGCTTACAAAACACTCGTTCGACCTATACTTGAGTATTGCTGATCAGTGTGGGATCCGTACCAGATCGGTTTGACGGAGGAGATAGAGAAGATCCAAAGAAGAGCGGCGCGTTTCGTCACAGGGTTATTTGGTAAGCGTGATAACGTTACGGAGATGGTTAACAAACTCAAGTGGCAGACTCTGCAAGAGAGGCGCTCTGCATCGCGGTGTAGCTTGCTCGCAAGGTTTCGAGAGGGTGCGTTTCTGAATGAGGTATCGAATATATTGCTTTCCCCTACTTATACCTCCCGAGGAGATCACGAATGTAAAATTAGAGAGATTAGAGCGCGCACGGAGGCTTTCAGACAGTCGTTCTTCCCGCGAACCATACGCGACTGGAACAGGAAAGGGAGGTAATTACAGTGGCACGTAAAGTGCCCTCCGCCACACACCGTTGGGTGGCTTGCGGAGTATAAATGTAGATGTAGATGTAGATGTAGACAAGATTGCGCCATGGTTGGCCCGCTAGATGGCGCTGCCATAGGTCAAACGGATATCAACTGCGTTTTTTGAAACATGAGCCCCCATTTTTTTTATTACCAATTCGTGTAGTACGTAAAGCAATATGAATGTTTTAGTTGGACCACTTTTTTCGCTTTTTGATACATGGCGCTGTAATAGTCACAAAAATATGGCTCAAATTTTTGACGAACAGTTGGTAGGTTTTTTAAATTAAAACACAGAACGTAGGTACGTTTGAACATTTTATTTCGGTTGTTCCAGTGTGAACTTATCATTTCCGGGAACGCATGCTGTTGCAGCGTGATTACCTGTAACTACCACATTAATGCAATAAATGCTCAAAATGATGTCCGTCAACCTCAATGCATGGCTCAAATTTTTGACGAACCGTTGGTTGGTTTTTTAAATTAAAATACAGAACGTAAGTACGTTTGAACATTTTACTTCGGTTGTTCCAGTGTGAACTTATCATTTCCGGGTACGCATGCTGTTACAGCGTGATTACCTGTAAATACCACATTAATGCAATAAATGCTCAAAATGATGTCCGTCAACCTCAATGCATTTGGCAATACGTGTAACGACATTCCTCTTCAACAGCGAGTAGTTCGCCTTCCGTAATGTTCGCACATGCATTGACAATGCGCTGACGCACTTTGTCAGGCGTTGTCGGTTGATCACGATAGCAAATATCCTTCAACTTTCCCCACAGAAAAAAATCCGGGAACGTCAGATCCGGTGAACGTGCTTCGACGACCAATCCACCTGTCATGAAATAGGCTATTCAATACCGCTTCAACCGCACTCCAGCTATGTGCCGCACATCTATCATGTTGGAAGTACATCGCCATTCTGCCACGCAGTGAAACATCGTTAGTAACACCGATGGAACATTACGTAGGAAATCAGCATACAATCCACCATTTATCCTTCCTTCCATAATGCCGCACCATACATTAACCCGCCAATGTCGCTAATGTTCCACTTGTCGCAGCCATCGTGGATTTTCCGTTGCCAAATAGTGCATATTATGCCGGTTTTAGTTACCGCTGTTGGTGAATGACGCTTCGTCGCTAAGCAGAAAGCGTGCAAAAAATCTGTCAACGTCCCGTAATTTCAATTGTGCCCAGTGGGAGAACTGTACACGACGTTCAAACTCATCGCCATGGAATTCCTGGTGCATAGAAATATTGTACGGGTGCAGTCGATGTTGATTGAGCATTCTCAACACCGACGTTTCTGAGATTCCCGATTCTCGCGCAATTTGTCTGCTACTGATGTGCATATTAGCCGCGACAGCAGCTAAAACACCTACTTGGGCATCATCATTTGTTGCTGGTCGTGGTTGACGTTTCACATGTAGCTGAACACTTCTTGTTTCCTTAAATAACGTAACTACCGGGCGAACGGTCCGGACACTTGGATAATGTCGTCCAGGATACCGAGCACCATACATAGCACATGCCCGTTGGGCATTTTGATCACAATAGCCGTACATCAACACGATATCGACCTTTTCTGCACTTGGTAAACGGTCCATTTTAACACAGTTAATGTATCACGAAGCAAATACCGTCCAGACTGGCGGAATGTTACGTGATACCACGTACTTATACGTTTGTGACTATTACAGCGCCATCTATCACAAAGCGAAGAAAGTGGTACAACTAAAACATTCATATTTCTTTATCTACTAAACGAATATGTAATAAAAATGGGGGTTGCTATTTAAAAGAACGCAGCTGATATCAGTTTGACCTATGGCAGCGCCATCTAGCGGACCAACCATAGCGCCATCTGGTTTCCCCCTTCACGCTAGACGAGTTTCGTTCTTTGTAGTTTTTTCGTTTGATGCTTATTTCGTGAGATATTTGGCCCGGTCACTATCAATGGACCACGCTGTAGAAATGTTATCAATAGCAGAGCAACTAATTTGCTGCAAACTGTGCTAGTGGGACATAGATTCTATGAAACTAGTCAATCCCCTCCACCCATGGTTCTTTAAAGAATGGAACTCCCATGCATAAGACACAGATCTCCCGAACTACGTGTTATACAATGATACTATTTTGCAGGTACGTGCAGCTGTATATGCGGACACTGTACGCAAAATAAGTGCTAATAGAGTAACTTGTAAAGCAGAAATAAGTTAAAACGTCATACCCCATGCTGAATTTTTACTGCACGGACAGCGAAAATGTAGTAATCGATTTTGTGGAGCGCGTCAGCTCCGCAAAGGTTAGGGAACTGTGTGTACAGTTTACTTGAAGTTGCTAAGTGTCCTCTTTCCCGAACAGTGGACGAATACAGTCTAGGTAATTTGCACGCACTGAGTTACTCTGCCTCAAGACACATACAGGCTTTTTAATTTTAATACCTGTCTTATTGAGCTGAACGTTTGACGTAAGATGATAACTCAAAATGAGTATATTATGGCAGCATTATGAATTTTTAATATAGGTATGTGACGTCTGTTCTGTCGAGTATGTCTGACAGACAGACGCCACTGGCGGTACAGCTGCTGTAAAGGAACTGTAACACGAGAAGTCAGGGTACCATCCTCCCACAAGCATTTAATAAATCAGTGGACAAAGTTGAAAATTTGTGCTAGTCTGGGGACTCGCACCCAGAAGTTCAGCTTCTCCAGGACGGTTAGCTTCATCGGTTCTGCCATAGGAACACGCTTCCCGTTCAGCCCAAACTGTCAACTTGTTATGCGCAAGAAGTGCCTCCACCCACTAGCCCCACTGCTCGAAGCATTTGCTAAATCCTGTAGGGGGTTCAGAAGGTGTGGTACATTCGCACTGAAAGTACCCAAAGTTTTCCTCGCACATATATATATATATATATACATATACGTGATATCTTTTCTGTTAAACAGAAACGGAGCATCAGGGTTCGAGTGCTGGTCCGGCACAAATTTTCAACTTTCACCACTGATTTACTCGTATTTCAATGCTTTTCGTGGCTGGAGTCCTGATTTCTCGTATTATAGTACTTTTCTAAATTTGGGAAACGATTATACGAAATTGCCCCTGGAAGCCGTTATATAGGTTACCTGCAACCGACCTCTTGTGCTCCATTTTAGCAGTTTCTTGATGCAGAGCGTAAAGCAGAGCCAAACCGACAAAATTTTGGAAGTTGTTCAAAATATTTCCTGAGTAGTAGTAGTAGTAACGTCTTGTCCTTAATTATCCTTTATGTGTATTTATTGAAAATATTTGCATAACTCTGCAACCGTCGACGGTACGCGCTTTGTGTCTTATTGGGAAATACTTGTTCCATTCACTTATGGTACTTGTTACTGACAACGGCAAAACACTCATTACCCTTCGACTTCAACTTTGCATTCATTACCGCTCGGTTATGTATCGTTTCTTCGCTGGATGAGTTAGTTGTTCGTTAACAGCGACACACAGCAGCACAGTAAGCTTTAGTGTTGAGTTTGACGAAATGCACTCGTATATGGCTTCACTCAGTGCAATGGAAGAGCGACTCAACGACACATCGACGGCAGCCCCATTAGACCAGTTTCGTATCTGTTTGAGGGTTGCTACATTATACTGTGTTTTCTGTTGCCCTATTGCAGACTTTTTCACTGTTATGGAGGTATTTTTCCACGAATGAAGGTAACTGAGAGGATAAACAGAATAAATCATAATCACATCATCACTCTGTAACGAGCCACCGGGGACTACAGGTCCCTTATACCAAAATAGTCAGAAAATATCCCTGAACAGCTTCCGAGAATTTGTCGCTGGAGTTCTGGTTCACCCTATAGATGGCAAGAAACTTTAAGAACAACTCTAGGTTGAAGAAAAGTAGGAAAATGTATCATCAATAAATGGATAAAATTGTAGAAATATGGCGGCCACCAGGCCCATTAACCCCAGCGTTCTACAGAGCATCGATTTTTGGATCTCGCTCTTGTGAGAACTGACCCGGGGTGAGGCAGCGATCATCGCTATAAGGAAGACAAGACAGGCAGCAACAGATGTTGTTGTTGTTGATGATGATGATATTTGGTGTGCGGACCGCTCAATTCGCTATCATCAGCGCCCGTACAAAGTCCCAATTTTTTCACATTCCATTGTTTTATGCAATCCAATCTAGCCATATCACGAATAATGAAATGATGAGAACAACATAAACACCCAGTCCCGGACAGAGAAAATCCCCAACCCGGCCGGGAATCTAACCCAGGGCTCCGTGATCCAGAGGCAGCAACGCTAAGCAACAGATGTGTTGTACGTATAAGCGCCGTGTAGCGAATCTGGGCGCAATGCTCAGTCTATCGCAGTCATCAGTGTCAAATTTAAGACAGCAGTTAAAATTTATTTTGCCGGCCGGAGTGGCCGTGCGGTTCTAGCGCTACCGTCTGGAACCGCGAGACCGCTACGGTCGAAGGTTCGAATCCTGCCTCGGGCATGGGATGTGTGTGATGTCCTTAGGTTAGTTAGGTTTAAGTAGTTCTAAGTTCTAGGGGACTGATGACCTCAGAAGTTGAGTCCCATAGTGCTCAGAGCCATTTGAACCAAAATTTATTTTATAAACACGTAGCTGACAAACCAGCCATTGCGGATGTTGACCCGAGAGAGGGAGGGTTTTAGGATTTTAGAGTTTAGAATTTCAGTTAGAGCTTTAAAAATGTTGACCCAAATATTTGGATCAACACTTGTAAAACTAATTCGTCTCTCTCAAACCCCACCCTATGGGGAGAGAGAGAAAGAGGTTTAGTTTTAGCGAATCAAAATTTACGAAGTAAATAAGTATGTTTTATTTTCTTGAATTACAGCGCCATCTACCAAGAATCAAAAAAAATGTTTAAGATAAAATGTACGTAGTTTTTTATGTAGATTCTGATTCTGCAATAAAAAATGGGGGTTCCTATTTGAAATTTTAAAGTTGCCTCCCGCCCCACCCCCAGGGGCCTGAGGTGGCGGGCTAATTTAGCACCAGCATATGTCCCCCTCGAAAATAATCAACTTTGGATTCTACACATTTTTTTCGTGTGAAGTTTGTTTCTCGAATTATTCTGGTTTATCAACTTAAAATTTACACCCTGTATATGTGTTTTCATCACGACGTACGTTTCGCTTCATTCAGTCAGAACATAGCGAACAGTAGGGAGTGTTCGTCCTTTACTTGCTTCACAGTGGTGATGTAATATCTGCTTGCACATTTCACCACAATTTTCCCTCTTGGTATTGGTGCTGTATGTTGTGACTAGGCGAAACCACTTTCGTTCGGCCACAGCAGTGGGTTCTTTGATTGCTTTGGGAGAATGCTCCTGAAATTAGAACACATGAAATACTAGTTCACTTTATTACAAAAATGAATAAGACACACAGTTCTTTGCCGCAGGGTACTGGACAATTTACAAATGTCATGGCCTAGAAAACCATCACTTGATGCACTAGTTAACAACTGCTCTCTTGGCGTACAATGTTCAACAACACGAAATACATTTCGTAAGAAACATTAATTGACACTGTGAACTGGGCTAAGATCTTGCATTCTCAGCACAAGAACGACCTCAGCGTTAGAACGCTGCTGTGCTGAGATAGGAGGCGCGGTCTTGTGCAGCGCCTCCCAAACGTCGTAGAGGATTGCACCGAGCCCTCGATAAAGTCTATGATATCGATTCGCTTTGCCCACTCTGATGTGGCGATCTCTTGACGATAACACACTGTACTTAAAAGTAGATGAAAGTAGGTGACCAAAATTAGCGAACAATGACGTACAAATTTTGTGGCTGGGCGCGCATCTAGACACGAAATTCTAAGCAAACTGTTAAGGACAGGTGTACACTGGGATGATAATCAGAGCAAGACTTCTATTGTAGGACAGTAAACACAAAGCTCATAAAAGCATGGACTAAAAATATCGGCCACTCTTCTTCAATGCAGGCGCCCTACAAACGGCTATTACGTGCTCCAAATTATCCCACCTGAAGATTGCAAAACTTCCCGTGGCGTCATGGAGGACGGTGTGGATAGTCCACTGAAGTGCAAATGCTTCCTTTAAAATGTTTTCCCCAATTGACACGATGTTCAAATTTGGGAGGAAAACCTCCATATCTGAAAGCGCGGATCCTAGGCTCAGTTCAGGGGTAGAAGAGGGGGGGCAGGGGGGGGAGGACGTCAGCATTTTGTACTCTCTCTCTCTCTCTTTCTCCCCCCCCTCTCTCTTTCTCTGCCCCATGCCCCCCCCCCCCCCCCCAAACGCAAATGTAACTTCCCATCACTCTCTCATTAACGTACGAGGAAGAATGTATTTTGATATAGTAATGATTTTCTCTGCCCCGTGATGACTGGGTGTTCTGTGATGTCCTTAGGTTAGTTAAGTTTAAGTAGTTCTAAGTTCTAGGAGACTGATGACCCTAGCTGTTAAGATGGATGACCATTCAACCGTACCGAGTGCTGTTGGTAGTAAGGTAAGCAAAGGAATTGTAAACAGTCTCTAACGACCAGAACGAGATTTTCACTCTGCAGCGGAGTGTGCGCTGATATGAAACTTCCTGGCAGATTAAAACTGTGTGCCCGACCGAGACTCGAACTCGGGACCTTTGCCTTTCGCGGGCAAGTGCTCTACCAACTGAGCTACCGAAGCACGACTCACGTCCGGTACTCACAGCTTTACTTCTGCCAGTACCTCGTCTCCTACCTTCCAAACTTTACAGAAGCTCTCCTGCGAAACATGCAGAACTAGCACTCCTGAAAGAAAGGATATTGCGGAGACATGGCTTAGCCACAGCCGGGGGGATGTTTCCAGAATTCTGCATGTTTCGCAGGAGAGCTTCCGTAAAGTTTGGAAGGTAGGAGACGAGGTACTGGCAGAAGTAAAGCTGTGAGTACCGGACGTGAGTCGTACTTTGGTAGCTCAGTTGGTAGAGCACTTGCCCGCGAAAGGCAAAGGTCCCGAGTTCGAGTCTCGGTCGGGCACACAGTTTTAATCTGCCAGGAAGTTTCAGTCTCTAACGACCTTCGCCTTCGACGAGACGTAAAGCCATAAGTTTACTCATTCGGGAGGACGACGGTTCAATCTCGCGTCCGGCCATCCTGATTTAGGTTTTCCGTGATTTCCCTAAATAGCTCCAGGCAAATGCCGGGATGGTTCCTTTCAAAGGGCACGGCCGACTTCCTTCCCCATCCGCCCCTAATCCGATGACCTCGCTGTCTGGTCTCCTCCCCCAAAAACCAACCTAAGTTTACTTCCTTTTTCTAATCTCTGAAAACACAAGAACTCTATGTCAGATTAACGAAAGATGTACTTTTTAGGATTTTGATGCCGAAATAGGCAACATTAGGCGTCAACGTCGAAATACGCAAGTTTAGGTCCTATAGAACTAATGGTATTCAGTTTAGTTAGTCATGAAACGCATAAGTACCAACTTACATGCAAACTGGAGCTTAGGGAAAAAAATAGGTTTTAACCTAAAGATCCGTGATCTGTTTTTTACATATGAATAATAAAACACCTATAAAGAGTATTTGGTATTAACAGGGATAGCGAATAAAAAAAATAAAAAAAGACCGAAGTGTTAGGCAAATACGAAGCACGAGCCATATTACCTAGCCACCTTGCTGCACGCTGGGCAGAAAATATTTTTTTCCATCTGTCGTATAGTGTGGAAAAACTTGGAGCCACTGTCTTATATGATGAAATAGGCACTTTTTAGGATATTAAAGCCGAAATAGGCAAAAATAGGCACTATCGTTGAAATAGGCTTTTTTAGGTCCTATGGAATTAACGCTATTAAGTGTAAATAGTCATGAAGCGCTTAAGAACAAATTCTTATGCAAATAGGAACTCAGGAACAAAATAGGTTTTTACCTAAAATCCGCGGTCTAGTCATCAGTCCCTAAGCTTACACACTACTTAACCTAAATTATCCTAAGGACAAACACACACACCCATGCCCGAGGGTGGACTCGAACCTCCGCCGGGACCAGCCGCACAGTCCACGACTGCAGCGCCTTAGACCGCTCGGCTAAACCCGCGCGGCATTAACTGAATAATTTATGGGTCTTAGGAAAATAAGATTAATTAAGCCAGGTTTTCTCTCAACCACTTATCACCAATCTGTTTTGTGTCACCAGTTTCATTTACACGCTGCGTACCCAGCTTGTATGGTCTTTCCCTGCTGACGTCGAATTTCCTATCTACCTGGCCGGGGACGTGGCTGATAATGAATTCGTCAACGGCAACACCGTCGTTTTCGTGTGGTTTTGTTTTTGCTGAGAGCTACCTGAGAGATTCAGTAACCAGCTTCAAGGTTTTTCTCAGTGTTTGTTGTCGATCCATATGCCCTAACCTTAGCAAACGTAATTTCTCTCTCTCCTGATTGATTTTCTGCTTCGTTGACATCTCGGTGTATACTAATTAGAAGTCTCTGCAGCTTGAGAATTTATATATCCGCTCTTCCTCCTCTTATAATGTTCCTGGACCGCCTTCTCAACAACAAGGACCTCTACATCTATTTTCCAACAAATAGCCTCGACCTTTTGAGTTAAGTCGGTTGCTTTTTTTCTGATTTCATTAAATAACTCATTTAATGCAATGATCACTCTCAGAAGAGTCCGGTAATACGTCTCTACTTCAGTCCGGAACCGCGAAGCTGCTACGGTTGGCCGGCCGAAGTGTCCGTGCGGTTAAAGGCGCTGCAGTCTGGAACCGCAAGACCGCTACGGTCGCGGGTTCGAATCCTGCCTCGGGCATGGATGTTTGTGATGTCCTTAGGTTAGTTAGGTTTAACTAGTTCTAAGTTCTAGGGGACTAATGACCTCAGCAGTTGAGTCCCATAGTGCTCAGAGCCATTTGAACCATTTTTTTGCTACGGTTGCAGGTTCAAATCCTGCCTCGGGCACGGATGTGTGTGATGTCCTTAGGTTAGTTAGGTTTAAGTAGTACTAAGTCTAGGGGACTGATGACCTCAGATGTTAAGTCCCATAGTGCTTGGAGCCATTTGAATACGTCGCTAACTCCCTGTGCATACTTCCAACATTATGTACGATAGCCTGAATTTTTGCACACATGTACAAGCGAATGTCCTGCCTATGTACACCCATTCTCTTGTGTTGAGAGCTAGATATGAGCACGAATTTGTCCATGGTGCAGCGTACACTGATGTATTCACCCCTCTTACCGTGCTATGTGTACAGAAACGTTTGGAAGTTTCGCCTGTACCTACCATTATTCAGTTTTCTTGTTTTATCAATAGCGAGAAACCCATACTGTGAATGATTCCAGCAATCTGCACATATCTTTACAAAATCATTGAACGAAATGTTAGCTCCTACGTGTGCATGGTAAATGTGTTTCAAATTCAGATTGTCTTGTGTGGTTTGCCTCATAGCTAACCAACTGTTTCGGGATTCTGGAATATGTTTGGCTTAGATAAAATACATCATCACCCATATGACGATCGAAACAGAAATATTTTCGAATTTGGTCTTGGTTTGCCACAGCAAGATCGTCACATGTGAACACAAGGTTTATTGGATTTCCTTTCTCATATGCGGGGGGAGGGGGGGAGGGGGGGTCCGAGATATCATCACTTCCACTGAATGTTGTGTATGTAACGCCTTTTGCACCGTTCGATATCTCCTGATATTTGGGCTGAAATAATGATTTTAAATTTTGGAAAAATGTTCAAATTGGACTCCATCCATATATGTTAGCAGCGATATGAGGACATTAGTCTTGCCACAATTGGATGCACCTACAATAGTTGCTCGTATGTTATCATGAATTAGTATAACCATTCTTCTTCTTCATCTTCAGGTCTTCTTTAGCATTTTCACAGGACCAGTCACGAAGTCCTGAGGCTTCACATAATAATAATATATGTGACCACTATAGCGCAGTCATCTTACCAAGTGAGCTAGAATGACTACATCTTACGTTATATAACGACAGAGTGGTTAAAAAAGAAAAACAACAAATATCTGCGTTTATACTCGTATATATTCTATTTACATTTCAGCAATGATACATAGGCTGCATTACATCAACAATGTAGAGGACAAGGGGTTATTTTTAGGAAAAATGGTGCGAAATTGTGGTTTTGATGTGTTTCAGTGCGCGATGCGCCAGCCTCACGGCAGACGGCAGACGAACGCTAGCTGGCGCGTTATGCAGGTGACACAGTTTGGAAACGAGCGTCGGTATGTGTGTACGTGCACGGCAGCCATCAACAGCCAGAACGCAGCATTAGCAGAATTACGCAGGCGCGGGCCGCGTGTGGCGCCGTTGCGTTACCCAACTCCTTGAGAACATTCTAAAAAACACAGCACCGTTTAACCAGCGGATTCAGCAGCAGTCTGCACTATTTAAGGGCATCAGAGTTGGGCATCGGCATTCGCTTCTACCAATTGGACGTTCAAATGGTTCAAATGGCTCTGAGCACTATGCGACTTAACTTCTGAGGTCATCAGTCGCCTAGAACTTAGAACTAATTAAACCTAACTAACCTAAGGACATCACACACATCCATGCCCGAGGCAGGATTCGAACCTGCGACCGTAGCGGTCGCTCGGCACGAGACTGTAGCGCCTAGAACCGCACGGCCACTCTGACCGGCGTGGGCGTTCAGTTGCTGTTACGTCGTCGTCATCTGTGACGCTGTCCCCGAGGACTGGCTGGCTTAGGGCGTTGCCCGCTGCTGTACCGGCGACTCCCGGCGTCGTCACGAGCCACAGCATCTGCAGGAGGCAGGCAAGCTAGGTCGGGCCTCATGCTGCTAACCTTTTACTGCCTGCACAGCCGCTGACTGAGCACTGCGTCATGTTCCCCAGGCCGCACGCATCAGCACGTCTCCACCATGACACGAGTGGTGGGGCTGAGCTACCGGAAAATGTATTGGAAGAATCAACAATAAAGAGGAAGAGTGTTAAAAACAGCCACCTTCTTCTACCCAGCAACGCCCTACAGCCCTGACCACATCACCCGCTCCAGTCATCCTATTACCAGTGGTGTCAGTTGCGCAACCAGCGCCTCACACATGCCTGTTACAATTGGTGACAATAGTGGTCTTCTCCCTGGATTTGGAGGAAATTGTGGCTGGTAATCGACGAGGATATGTCGCACCTGGGAAGGGCAACAATGGATCAGCAACTCCTGCAACATGACGAGTAAGTGCCAATTTTTCGTTTGGTGGTTTGTCTGAACCTGGAGCATAGTCCACCTTCCCTTTGTGTTCTTCTTTCTGGGCTTACTGTAGTCTTGATTCGATAGCTGGTAGTGATGGAGCAGTCTGTGTCAGCCGAGGTGGCTATTGAGCAGCTACTTGAGCGAGTGTCGGAATTAGAGATAGAGCTTGCTCGGTCTAAAGAAACGAGCAAGGTACGGTTTCCTTTTAATGCAGTAATTCTTGACACTAACGCTGCGTCTTTGGTCACCACTTTCTCGGGAAAAGTTGGAGAGGATGTTATAATTTTTTTTGAGAACCTTAGCACAGCCACTAAATTGGGAAATTGGGGACCAGAAACACTTTTGCATGTGGCTAAGTTGAAAGTAACTGGGGATGCCAGAGCGTACATCACATGCCATGAAGAATTAAGGTATGCTAGGACATCTGAATTATACAAAAAGGGTTGCTGGAAAGGTATCAGAGGAAAAATACGTCAAGATATTATCGGGGACAATTGAATAGAATGTATCAAAGGAATGGGGAATCAATAGAAGCTTTTGTAGATCGAGTTCGAAAAATTAATGTTAATACCTATGAGCTAACGGATTCTGATAGGGTTAATGAAGCCATTCAGCAGGAAGATGAGCAGAGGGCACTAGACGCATTTTTGCGGGGAATACAACCCGAAACCTTCCGCAATATTAGGATGGAATTCCCTAAGACTCTTAATGAGGCAGTCGGAATTGCTGTGGCGTTAGAGGAAGTTGAAGCAGTAACAAAGACGCAGGACAGGAAAGCAGTGTTTAATGCAGAAATAAAATGTTTCAGATGTGGTCGGATGGGACACATTAGACGCGATTGCTAGGAAGTGCAGTGCAGTAAATGCAGGCATTGGGGTCATTGGGAGCGTAATTGCAATGGGTCCTGGCAGAAACATGATAGAAAACCGCTAGGTGTGCCTCACCCCCCTCAGTTAAACGGGGCAGGGGGTGGTGTGTCCACTGTGCAACAGCGCTGGTAATGATTTATGCTAGTGCAGTATCAGTGGCAGATTTTTTTCTGACCGGCTTGGTGAGGGGCAGACCGTGCAAATTTTTATTGGATACCGGGTCTCAGAAATGTACTCGGTGAAGCAGAATTAAAACCACCACGCTGGGCGGTAAGTGGCGTGGGTGGGGGACAGGTGAAGTCACTCAGATCAGTGATGTTAAACTTCCAAGTGGAAATGAGGAACTTCCTGGTGAAGGTAGAAGTTCTTCCAATTGTTGGCAGCAGCTATTATGTCATACTCGGATTGGATTTCCTGGTTGCGCATCACGCAAAAGTTAACCTGGAACGGCGTACAGTAGAACTGGACGGAATACAATTTCGCGTAGATTCTGCATCCAAAAAACCGTTACTGTCTCAAGGAACCGTCCAGACGTCGGGTGGGCCACCTAAACTGCGTACAAGATCCCTTAGGGTTAACTCGCAGGATACCACACCGATGGCTACAGGGAAAATAATCTGGGCAGATGTTGGAACTAGCGTGCTGGTAAATTCGTTGTTTGCCGTTGAACCTTTGTCTGAGAATGAGCCACTGGATAAAATGAAGTGTTTTACGCGCCGTAGCTTGCCCTACGAGCAGGAGATAGAAGGAAAAAAGATTGTGCCTGTTAGTATTGATAATTTTGGCCTTGAAGAGGTGTAGTTAGCACGGGTTACCTTAATAGCGAATCTGGAGATAATAGGGGAATGAACTGGATAAAGATTTCGCAGCAGATTACACAATGCCAGGAGAGTCTGTCAGCTGGTACGCAATGAGGGCTAAAGTAGCACATTTAGAAGGGAAAGACAGAGAAGTCATGGAAAACCTTTTGACGGAATATAAAGAGGTATTTAATTCTCATGGTCCACTGCCCACCACACCATTACTTCAGAAATACATCCCCACTGGAAATGAAGCACCGGTGTATAAACTTCCATATCGTGTTCCAAAAAGTTTACAGCCTGTCATGGAAGAATTTATTAATCAACAGCTTAGGGATGGAATAGTAGAAACCAGTAGTAGTCCCTGGTCCGCTCCTGCCGTAATAGTGGGTAAAAAGTCACCTGATGGGGGCAAGGCATATCGTTTTTGTTGTGATTATCGTTTCCTGAATGAAAAAACTGTATCGGATGCATACCCAATGCCTAATATCTCTGAAACTCTGGATAATTTGGGTCAGTGTCGGCACGTCACGACCTTGGATCTTCAAAGCGGGTACCACCAGTTGGAGGTCGCCCCGGAAGACCGACCGAAGACAGCTTTTTCAACACCTACAGGTCTTTTTCAGTATCGGCGAATGCCTTTCGGACTCAAAAATGCTCCGGTATCCTTCCAACGGTTACTAGATAGCGTGTTACGAGGGCTGTAACCTAATCAGTGTATGGTATATTTGGACGACATAATTGTTTTCTCAGAGGACATGCAAGAATATGTGCGCCATTTGTGCGAAGTTTTAGATCGTCTGAAAGCAGCGCGGTTAACTCTTCATATGAAACAATGTCCTTTTTCATTGCAAGAAGTCTGTTATTTAGGTCATATTATAGTATAGGAGGGTGTCCGCATGGATCCAAAACTTGTAGAGGCGGTAATGAATTTTCCGACATCTACAAAAGTAAAAGAGTTTCAGTCTTATTTAGGTCTCGCCAATTTTTACAGGAGGTATATACCAAAATTTGCGGAAACTGCAAGGCCCCTCATGCAGTTGTTGGAGAAGGGAGCAAAATTTCACTGGTCAGCAGAGTGCAGAGCGGCTTTTGAAAATTAAAAGATTTTTTAACATCTAGGCCGGTTTTGGCTTTTCCAGATTTTAGTAAACAGTTTATATTATCTTGTGACTCTAGCGATTTTGCTTTGGGTATTGTATTATCTCAGGAAAAAGATGGGCAAGAACACCCAATAGCATATGCTTCCAGACAGCTAAACAATGAAGAAAAAAATTACTCAGCAGCCGAGAAGGCCTTATTGGCATTAATTTTCGGAATAACCTATTTCCGGTGTTATTTGTATGGATGACGTTTCAAGGTGATTACTGACCACGCAGCACTTAAGTGGTTGTTAGGGCTTAAAAATCGCACAGAAGCGGGGATGGTCTGAGTCGTAAAGTATGCGCCATGGAATGCACAGGAATAAATGAGAACGAATGGGAGGAGGCACAAACCGCCGACACAGATTGTCAACGATTTACCTCACAGCGACAGTTCGTCGTGGAAGATGGGATATTGTACTGTAAAACTAGGAACAGTCCACGCATAAGTCGTAGCAGAAAAATTGCGAAGCGAAATTTTAAGGCAAGCACATGATTCAACGTTTTCTGGTCATCCAGGTCGAAGAACAACAGAAAGGAGGGTAGCACAGAGTTATTGGTGATCACCGCATAGGCAAGATGTCGATCAGTACCTAAAGAATTGCGGCCGACCGGTGTGGCCGTGCGGTTAAAGGCGCTTCAGTCTGGAACCGCGTGACCGCTACGTTCGCAGGTTCGAATCCTGCCTCGGGCATGGATGTGTGTGATGTCCTTAGGTTAGTTAGGTTTAATTAGTTCTAAGTTCTAGACGACTGATGACCTCAGAAGTTAAGTCGCATAGTACTCAGAGCCATTTGAGAGAGCCTAAAGAATTGCATTCTGTGTGCTCAACGGGCGGAATTGAGTCATCAGAAAATTGTGTTGCAACGACTACTGGTAGCGGATAGACCTCTCCAATTACTTGGAGTAGACATCTTGGGACCCTTTGTGCAAACACCAGCAGGTAATCGCTATGTTTTAACAATAATAGATCATTTTTCGCGCTATGTGTTTATGACAGTTATTCCGGACCAGCGAGCCATAACAGTGGCTCACGCCATGGTACATCAATGGATATTGAAATTCGGAACACCTGAAACTATAATTAAAGAACAAGGGATAAACTTTATGTTTGATCTGATAAAACAGTTATGCAAGTTGTTGCATGTAAAGAAATTGAGAACGAGCGCGTTACACCCACAGGCTAATGGTCGGACTGAGAGAGTTTATCATACAATAACTAAGATGTTAAGTTGTTATGTAAATTCGCAACACAACAATTGGGATACCCTATTGGAGTTTGTAACCGCGGCGTATAACTCAAAAGTGCTTGAAAGTACAGGATTGTCTCCATATGAAGTATTGTTCGGTCGGAAGATGCCATTTCCGTTTAAATCGCTCAAGACCCCACCAGGAACCGATATATTGGCTGTTAAGGATTTATCCACAAAGTTGAAAACAATCTGGCGGCAGGTGAAAAAAATGAACACTAAAGCGTTAGAGAGACAGGGTAAAGTTCACAATAGAAAGGCGGCTTTACTCAAATATCATGTAGGACAATGGGTAATGATGACTAATCCGTATGTACCAAAAGGCAAAACGAAAAAAATTGTATCCCGTTATCAAGGTCCTTTCCAGATGATCGAGATGACATCGCCGGTGAATGTTAAATTATAGCTTCCAACTTGCCCTACTATTGTGCATGTGAGCCGAATCAGGCCTTTCAAGGGGAATTTTGAGGAACTTCCTTCACTGTCTGCAGTAACTTCCAGTGCAGAGAAAGATGAATATAAGAAAAAGAATAAGAAAAGAGTAGATAAACAAGACAACAAAGTTAATTGTGGGAGCGATCACGTGTAAAAAGGAAGAGCTAATGTGAGTTGTTTTTCTTTTGTTTCTCAAGAGGTATGACATTCTGGTAAGACCAGCAGTTCCAGCATCATGGGTTGCGCTGAAGAGGGAAGACGGAAGGTGTGCACTATCTCTCAACATAGTTATTCTGTTTTGCTGTTGCAACTTAGCTGAAGCCTTGAAGGTACGTCCTATATCAAGTGGTGTTTTGTTCTCGCAACAAGCGGACGTAATTATGTCCTGACATCAATGGACCGTAAGGGTGGACTGTAATATTTGGGCGGTTGAAGACGAAATCTGTAAATTAGAGGATACATTTAATGAACTTCATTCCATGGTGGCTAATCAGTCAAGGTTTAGTGACACACAGGGGGAATATCAGCTACTACGATCAGCTTTTGCACGCGTACAAGCTCAGTTGCGGCAAACTGCTCGGTTAATCCCGGACGTCCGTAGGAAAAGAGGATGGTTAGACGCAGGTGGCACTGATGCAGAAGATATTAAAAGTATTAATGAAACGCTACGGCAGGTACAGGATAATGTGAATAGCAACCAGGGAATGCTAGGTCTTCACACAACCCAATTAGAGAGTTTGGAGAAAGATGTAGTTAATAATACGCGCCAATTGCGAGCTTTGGCCGTGGCCTTGACGTCCCACATTAAGGCCACAGCCGACACAACCAGTCACGACTTTGGTATAATTAAGTAACGGTTGGATAACATGGATTCACAGCTGATAACCGCTAAGCTGCTCAGTTTTCTTGCTGATAGTATTACGGAAGCACGCATAGAAGCCACGGAACTACAGGAGGCTTTTTTGCACGCAATGCGCGGGCATCTAACCCCGGTACTGTTACCTTCAGAACGGAAGGATTATGGAAAGTTCAATCGAAATTGCCCCCATCCCTGGACATTAACAGATGAACACGTATCTCTGTACTACAAAATGGCCACTGTTACCAGTACGCGGACGGGTACCCTGCTGAGAATTCATATCATAATACCATTAAATGTAAGGATTGTAAATTTGAATGTTATGCCTTGCATACATATCCAGTGAAGTGGTAAATTTTGCAGAAATTCGTACAACTAACCGTACAGGAAATACTGTTAGTGGCATGTAACAGACAAGCTCATGCGTTCCTCACTGCATTGTCAAACAGGTCCAGTAACCATCTGCCCCACGAAATTGTTACACAGTTCCCAAATCTTGTGAGTATTCTCTATTCTGCTCTCAAGAACCAGTTGCGGAATGCTCTAAGGAAATTATAGCAGGCACGGTGCAGTTCTTTCAGCAAATGGGTCCACATTGGGTATTTTCAGTAATGGAAAACACAGTCGTTATTTGCGTTTGTTACGACCAGGGTAAGCAAGGGAGTACGCTAAGAATAGAATTGCAGAGGCAGGGACCGATAATTAACGGCACACAGTGTGACATTTCAGGGCCAACTTTCCGTTTCCCAGCCATTATTACTGGAGCCACAATCACGAACATAACACGCACATTGATCTATGTACCCGACCAACCGGTTCAATTCGTCACAAAACAAAATCTCACTCTTTTGAATAGCACATTAGACCCGACTTTGCTCGCCACTTTTGACTAGATGCTAGCAGCTCAGGATGGACGTATAACTATAGAACATCTTTTTCAACGAGTGCATGAGTACCGTAATGGGCATAAGCAATGCTTACTACTTATTGGATCATCAACCACCGCCATCTGTATTTTTATCTTTGTTGTAGGATTAGTGTACTATCGGCGCAAGAGGAAGGTAGCCCAAATCCCGCCCCTTCCAAACTTTAACCTAAGGACAAAATCACTGAACAGTTGTGAGGCACTGCAGCAGAACAATGAGTGATGTTTATGAACAAAGATTAGACTGAGGATAGAAGTGAATGAACATAGTGTAAATAGTGAATCAATCGCATTTTGTGGTGTTTGTGAAGTGAACTGTAATTGTTTTGACTTGTTGGTTGAATTCTGGGACGAATTCTTTTCGTACAAGTGAGGAATTGTAGAGGACAATGGGTTATTTTTAGGAAACACGGTGCGAAATTGTGGTTTAGTGTGTTTCGTTGCGCGATGCACCAGCCTCACGGCAGACGGCAGATGACGGCTGGCCGACGTGTTATGCAGGTGACACAGTTTTGCAACGAACGTCGGTATGTGTGTATGTGCGCGGCAGCCATCAAAACCAGAATGCAGCATTAGCAGAATTACGCAGGCGCAGGTGGCGTGTGGCGCGGTTGCGTTAGCCAACTGCTCGAGAACATTCTAATAAAAACAGCGCCGCATAACTGGCGGATTCAGCAGCAGTCTGCACTATTTAAGGGCATCAGAGGTGGGAGTCGGCATTCGGTTCGACAGATTGGGCGTTCAGTCGCTGTTACATCGTCGTCATCTGTGACGCTGTCCCTGAGGATCGGCTGGTGGAGGGCGTTGCCCGCTGCTGCACCGGCGACTCCCAGCGTCGTCACGAGCCGCAGTGTCTGCAGGAGGCAGGCAAGCTAGGCCAGGCCTCGTGCTGCTAACCTCCTACCGCCTGCGCAGCCGCTGACCAAGCACGGCGTCGCATTCCCTGGGCCGCGCGCATCAACACGTCTCCACCACGACACGAGCGGTGAGACTGAGCTACCAGAAAATGTATTGGAAGAACCAACAATAAAGAGGAAGATTGCTAAAAACAGCCACCTTCTTCTACCCAGCCATGCCCTACAACCCTGACCAAGTCATCCGGTCCGGGTATCCTATTACAACAACAACAAAAACAACTGATTCATTTTTTACTGTATTTCCTGAATAACTGTTTCTTGTATGCAGTAAATTCAGCATGTATTTCTCTCAAACTGATGGGAGTTCCCTTAGCTTCTTCTTTTGCTACCATATTGATGTACTGTTCTATATCATATACATGCACACTATACACACAGAGATAGTTCACAATGTCTTTGTACACAATTTGAACACACAGCATCCCATGGTTCAGTCTTCCCAAGAAGGAATAGCACTGTTCACAGACCAAACTAGTTTGTAACAGTGGAGTGTCACAGATAAATGAATCGATCTCCACAACTTACCTTGAGTGTCACGCCATCATAGAATGATGTTATAGAAAGCACCAGACCTGCACAGTAAATGTATGAAGATGTAGGATACTCAGAGGTTATCTGTTGGTTGATGCAATGTTCTACATGACACATTTCATCCCATTCCAACTCCATAAACCACACTTTAACATGACAGTCACTGTGCACTGATACGTCTATACCAATATTGAAGTGCTTTGAACCACTAGTTGTTAAATTACAAGCTGAAGTGAAAAGCAGTAGAGTACAGGGAGGAATTGTCAGCTTCTCATCCGCCACATCAACACTATATCCTTGCAGTAACACTGGAATGATCTGCGATGGTGCATACGTCAGGGACAAGTACTGACCTGCACGGTGTGGTATAGAACCGCCATCAAGCTTCTTCTGAGAGTCGGGGACTTGCTGGGTATCTAAATCAAACAACGGGATGGATAATAGCAGCTTGTTGTCCTGCTCCACCATGTTTCTTTTGTTGCTAATACTGACATGCCAGAGTTCGCTGCAAGTCCCGATGAGATGATGGTGGCTGCTGAAGGTTCAGATACCCCAGAGGCCCCTGAACAAGGAAGAAGAAGAAGAAACAATAAGAATCTGCAGACAATGACACAGATCTGAACGAAGAAAGGGATCTACATCTACATCTACATTTATACACTGCAAGCCACCCAACGGTGTGTGGCGCAGGGCACTTTACGTGCCACTGTCATTACCTCCCCTTCCCTTTTCTGTTCCAGTTGCGTATGGTTCGCGGGAAGAACTACTGTCTGAAAGCCTCCGTGCGCGCTCTAATCTCTCTAATTTTACATTCGCGATCTCCTCTGGAGGTATAAGTAGGGGGAAGCAATAAATTGAATACCTCATTCAGAAACGCACCCTCTCGAAACCTGGCGAGCAAGCTACACCGCGATGCAGAGCACCTCTCTTGCAGAGTCTGCCACTTGAGTTTGCTAAACATCTCCGTAACGCTATCACGGTTACCAAATAACCCTGTGACGAAACGCGCCGCTCTTCTTTGGATCTTCTCTATCTCCTCCGTCAACCCTATCTGGTACTGATCCCACACTGATGAGCGATACTCAAGTATAGGTCAACGAGTGTTTTGTAAGCCACCTCCTTTGTTGATGGACAACATTTTCTAAGGACTCTCCCAATGAATCTCAACCTGGCACCCACCTTACCAACAACTAATTTTAGATGATCATTCCACTTCAAATCGTTCCGTACGCATACTCCCAGATATTTTACAGAAGTAACTGCTACCAGTGTTTGTTCCGCTATCATATAATCATACAATAATGAATCCTTCTTTCTATGTATTCGCAATACATTACATTTGTCTATGTTAAGGGTCAGTTGCCACTCCCTGCACCAAGTGCCTATCCGCTGCAGGTCTTCCTGCATTTCACTACAATTTTCTAATGCTGCAACTTCTCTGTATACTACAGCATCATACGCGAAAAGCCGCATGGAACTTATAACACTATCTACTAGGTCATTTATATATATTGTGAAAAGCAAGGGTCCCATAACACTCCCCTGTGGCATGCCAGAGGCTACTTTAACGTCTGTAGACGTCTCTCCATTGATAACAACATGCTGTGTTCTGTTTGCTAAAAACTCTTCAATCCAGCCACACAGCTGGTCTGATATTCCGTAGGCTCTTACTTTGTTTATCAGGCGACAGTGCGGAACTGTATTGAATGCCTTTTGGAAGTCGAGGAAAATAGCATCTACCTGGGAGCCTGTATCTAATATTTTCTGGGTCTCATGAACATGTAGTAATAGTAGCACCGACATGTAATGACTACTTACTTTTACACAAACTTATCAAATCACTTAACGTAGAGGAAGGTATCAGTGATCACAATGCAGTGATAGCATCTATGACAACACGACTTGCAAAGAATGTTCGGAAAAGTGGAAAGAGTTCTGCTTAGCAAGAGTGACAGAATACAAATTTCAGAGTATCTGAGTATTCAGCACCAAATATCCAGTGATGAGGCCGGCGATGTGGAGAACAAATGGAGAAGTTCAGAGGCATCGTGCTATATGCCCTAGACAAGTATGTTCCGAGTAAGGTATTAAAGTATGAGAAAGACCCACCATGACTTAATAGCCGTGTCAGAAAGCTGCTGCGTAAGCAAAAGGAACTTCATTTCAGAGTAAGGAGAAGTAAAAACTTAGCTGACAAACAAAAGCTGAATGAAGCAATAATAATCGTAAGAAGAAGAATGCGTTCAATGACTATGAAAGTAAAACTTTCTCACTCGATCTGACTAAGAACCATAAGAGGTTTTAGTCGTACGCAAAATTAGTAAGTGGGTCAAAATCATTCGTTCATTCACTCAGTGACCATGTTAGGATCGAAACCTAAGATAACAGAGAAGGCTGAATACTGAATTCCATCTTCCGCGAGTGTTTCACCGCGGAAGGTCGTAACACGATCCCCCCTTTCAACTGTGGTACGTATGTAGAAATCGCATATATTCAGATAAGCGATTGCGGAATAGAGAATCAACTACAATCCCTTAGTAGTGGAAAGACCTCAGGACCAGATGAGATACCTATAAGATTCTACTAAGATTATGTGAAATAACTTGCTCCACTTCTAGCAGCAGTTTATGGCAGATCGGTTGAGCAACGAAGGGTACCTAGCGACTGGAAAAAAGCAAAGGTCATTCCAGTCAATAAAAAGGGCAATAGGACAGTTCTACACAAGCATAGAACTATATGATTGACATCAATATGTTGTAAAATTATGGAACATGTTTTATGCTCAAGAATTATGACTTTTTGGAGAATTAAAATCTCCTCTATAAAAATCAACATGGATTCCGCAAACAGAGATCCAGTGAAACTCAGCTCGCTCTGTTCCTCAACGAGAACCACAGCGCTTAGGTTGATGCCGTGTTCTTTGACCTCTGGAAGACATCTGCCACTGTCCCGCACTGCCGTTTCGTGAAGGAAAAGAAAATACGAGCTTATCAAGTATCGCAGCAATTTCCAAATGGATTCAAGACTTCCTTGCAGATAGAACTCAACACGCCGCTCTTAACGGGACAAAATCGGCAGATGTAAACGTAATTTCCGGAGTACCCCAAGAAGTGTGACAGGACCGTTACTGTTTACAGTATATATAAAAGATCTAGTAGGCAGCCGTTCCCAGATAGTGCTGTTGTCTATAACAAAGTAACAATTCCAGAAGATAGTAACGATAAGCAGAATTACCTCCAGAGAACTGATGAATAGAGAAGTGTCAGGCAGTTGACACAGAACGTAAAGAAAGTTACAAACTGCACGTACACAGGAAAAGAAATTCCTACTGTACAGCTACACTATTCATGCCCAACCGCTGGAAACAGTATCTACGGTAAAATAGCTAGAAGTAACTATTCAGAGCGACGTTGAATGGAATGACCACAGAAAGCAGATAGTGGGAAAAGCAGATGCCAGACTCAGGTTCATAGGAAGAATCTTAAGGAACTGTAACTCATCCTCGAAGGAAGTAGCTAATAAAGCGCTTGTTCGATCGGTTCTTAAGTATTGTTCATCTGTCTGGGATCCCTACCAGGTAGAACTCATAGAAACGTTAGAGAAGAGCGGTGCGTTTCGTCATAGTATCGCTTAACCGGTGCGAGATCGCTACGCAGATGCTCAACGAACTCAATTGGCAGACAGTACAAGAGAGGCGTTTTGCATCACGGAGAAATATACAGTTGAAATCTCTAGAGAGCACTTTCCTGGAAGAGTGGGTGAACATATTACTTCCCCACATACGTCTCGCATAATAACCAAGAGGTGAATGTTAGAGAAATTAGAGACGATACAGAGGCTTACGAATAATCATTCTTCCCAGGCGCTAATCGGTAGTGGGACAGGGTTGGAGGGCTCAGTTAGCGGAACAAAAAGTATCCTCCGCCGCACACCATTAGGTGGCTTGCTGAATCTGACGTAGGCGTCGATGGGAGTCAACGTACATTTCACCAGCTTACCTGTTCCGCGTCATGACGCTCTGTTCCCACCAGCAAAACACGACTCGGTGTGAGCACAGTGGCTCGTCTCAGCTTAACACAGACACCTCAGGTAATAGCTCAACAGGCCCCTAGCTGTTCATAGTGAAAAGTTCAAGTTTTAGTCTCGTGAAGGCGTGATACTGCCAGATGTAGACAGTAATCGTCGCGCACAAAATGGAATACACTGCGTGAAATTCCGGACGTCTCCCTGAATATCAAGTTACAAGAAGGCAACACTAAGGTAATCCAACATTCAGTTCACTTTGCATTGCCTTTAGAAAAATCTCTTATTCAGCTAACTTAAAGACAAGGGTGTTTCATATTTTGCATATAGTCACTCCTTCTTCTTATGGACTACGAGCAAACCCCGAAAATCGTACTCCCACACACAAAAAGGTGTAAAAGGGCTTTACATTAGGAATGAATTGACGTGTTGTATATTTGACTTTCAGGAGGTAAGTGAGAAAAAGCTTAGGATTGATTTGATATTATGCTTAAACGGTGCTGGAAGTAGGTAATTGCTCTCATTATGAAGCACTGAATGATTATAGTATAGGTAATTTGCGCTCCACTAAAATCGAAAGTATGTTTACGGCGTGGTATCTCCTCAACTGTACGTCCTACAATGATATAATTTGGCAGGTACATTCAGTGGTATAAATGAATACCCTTTGACAAATGTGTTGCAATACACAATATAATAGCGATACTAAAGACATAATAAGTTAAAACGACGTACCTGATGCTGATTTGAAAGGCAAATATCCATTATGTACGTTGTAGTCCGTACCAAGTGAGGAAAATTTTTCATAATAACGTTATGAGACTGAGACAATCGTGATTCACAAATCGAAAGGCCGACTACACATTTAACACGTCAAGAGATTCGTTTAACAGATGACAACAACTTTCATAACTATGGGCTAGTGCAGAAGGTAGAAGAAGGAGACGAATGTATGTGGAGGACTTGTGAGGGATTTTCAACAGTTGAGGCAGTATTGAAAGACAGTGAGTGCAGTGGTTGACACGTAGGACGAGTTTGCCTTGCAAGGGTGATTTGTGTACTGTAGTTAATATTTGATGCCAGTAGTGAGATGCATTGAGCACCGAGCCAATGTGGATCGTTATTGTAAAATAGACCTGTAGTATGACGCACCAATCTGCTATGTAATAACTTGCCACGTCAGGTAAAGATAGGTGAGATCAAGAAACCGAAGATGCAGGACTTGATTCACTATTTCGTATTTGCTGAGAGGCGGCTATCTGCCTAAAAAGCAGTCTTGCTTGAGGCCCTGGGAGGATTCCTTTCAGGACAGATTGGAACCAAAGCCAGCTGCAGCTCTCAGAAAAGGTAGACCGTTAGTGCAACCGTTTAACTCAGCAGACGTTCTACGCATGAACGTTCGTTTAAAACACTTCTAACCATTTTTCTGACTGGAGAGCACGTGCTTTCTTGTGTGTACCTACGTGTAAGTCTTTCGATTCGTCAGCTTCAGAATCCTGTCATGGAGTGGGAGAAGTTTTCTGTCTTCCTCCCTACACTTTCGAATCATTGGTTAATGCTAACAAAATTCACAGGAATACGAGTTTAACTTATGTACAAATCATTACTGAACGGAACTCGCAACGTCCGCTGCAATTTGCCAGCGAATATCCTACACTTGTAGAAACAGCCAAGTTACGAGGGATTAAAATAGATCACACTTGTTCTAGCAGAGGGAAGAATAAATACTTGTGGACAGGCGACTGAGATGAAAATACTTGCTACCAGATACCACTTGCACCTATGTGGATGGTTCCATTGTAGTTCCGAGTCCAGATGTCAAGTCAGACTCAACTGTTACCACTGCTGCCTACCACATTAATGCTGTATGGGAGTGGTAAGAATAAGCTTTCAATAGAATCACCAAGTCGATTCTAGTTAACTTCGATGAGGGCTTAACTGCACAATTTTGATATTCTCATCATACAGTTGCTTGTATCATGCACTTTAATGATTCTGCTGGCGTTCGTTCTTATTTTTTCACCTTCTTGCTTTTAACCACAACCTACCTTTTCTCCTCAAGGCTGTGGTGAGTTAAGATGTATGTGTCATTGTAAATGGGGGAAAATAATAGTCTATTTTACATCAGTAATGAGTTTATATATATTATTTGTTAATGTTAATCTGTCTGTTATATTATTAACAATTTACCAAATGTAAAAGTTTGTGCTATATAAACCTGAGGAAACACAGTTAAGTTTTCACGTATGTTTTCTGGAGTATTATCTAATGCACCAACCCGTTATGTGGTTTTATCTGTATATTCAGAAAAATAAGGATATTCATTTATTCATTTGCTGTGAGGGGCAAGGGTTGTTTGGTGGAAGTATTTAATAATGGTACCCAACGATACAAAGGAAATCTATGTCATGTACACATGTAACGGTAAGTCTGACATCAGCCTGAATAGTGGTTCGAAATCCACAGTAATTTTATAGCCATGGTTCCGTTGCTTTTTGCGACTTCTCAACTGATTTAGGCAGTCTACTTACTCACATTAACAAATGAATGTCGAACGTGAAAGTACCGATATGTGTAAAAAAATCTTTGGACCAATCCCGGATTGGTACTTGGACCGTCGTGATTTGTAATTTGACACTTACCCGTAGTACCGACAAACAAATTGGAAATTACAATATTTAGACATTTTTCAGTTATTGAAACAGACCGTCGCACATTAATAAAGTTAAAAACCCTTGTGAATTTTGTTAATAAAATAATGAAGGTATTTTATGATGAAACTGCAGGCAATTGAAAGTAGAACGTCTGCTTTGAAAGGATAAGCTGGGGATAGGACGATAAGCATGGTGTTGTAATGGAGAGAGAGCAGGAGAATTAGGGCTTGACCAGCGGTAACATTCTCATACTTACCACTGTGGTAGACACGTAAGCTTTTCTATTCTTATCCACTTACAGTTATGATTTGCATCAGCTGTGTAGGCAACTACTGTTTATAATAATTTATTAGTTTGAAAGGTTCAAAATTCGTCGTTGAATGATGAAGCATTAACTCTACTGAGGTTGGGTGAATTCGAATAATGATCAATTATTCACATTCTAGATGTTCTCTGGAAAGGGGGCTTACGTTAAGTTATTTCCTACTTTCCTTATTTAACTGAATTTGCTTTTGAGTTAGTAATCCCTGCACCGAGTGTTTCAGGTGAAAACACATTACTTTTTTTCGTTCGCTTTTCAGGATTATTTCGTTATATTTTCCCGGCGTCGCATTGCAGTTGGAAAGGTCTATACGTCGACGTACATGTCGCCTACATTTAGCAGTTGCAGAGCATTTGTTGCAGGAGTCGACGTAGATATTAGTGTGATGCCCTCCCAAGGTCACATATCCCGGTTAAGCGTTTAGGACTACTGTGGCAGTGGTGCTGCGTTACATAAGCTGGAAGAGATGGTAACATTACCTTAACTGCGTGTCGACACTTCTCTCGTCTTTTTCTTCCCTTGGCGGGTCGTTCCCCTCGTTCGTACGAATTTATCAGATTAGTTAGTACAAAGAGCGGAAAACTGTCACAACTATTTGAAGTGGCTAATTTTTCCTAAAATATATATGTTACATCTCTCAGTTTGTGGCGTTTACTATTGCTATTGCTCTCTATTGCTTGGCCAATTCACGGACAACTAATCCTGGCTGTGGAATGGGGCTGGAATTATCGTCCGATGATGACCCACTTTGCTCGACCGGAGAGAGATCTGGTGATGGAGCAGACCAAAGCAGCATGTCGACATTCTGTAGAGCATTTTGGGTTACAACAGGGGTACGTGGGAGCGTTATCGTGTTGGATATCACAGCCTGGAATGCTGTTCATGACCGACAGACAGTATTGCTGTCAAGGTTCGTGGGATAACCACAAGAGTACTCGTGCTGTCATACGAAATCGCACCCCAGACCGCAATGTCGCAGAAGGAACATCCAGCTTTTCGTACCTCTACTACTCTGCCTCATTCGTACTCATTGTGGAGCTCATAATGTCTCTTGACTAACGTCATCTCCCCTCGTTCAGTCTCAGCGGTAACTAACTCTCACGAAATTCGCAGTTAGTATTTGCATTCTCATAGGGACGCTATTGGGTTGTTTCAGTTTTTTCCGTCAGTGTATGTGGAATAAAAATAGCTATTGTTCATGTCATCCGTCTCAGTGACAAATCTTCCATTTTCGTGGAGGAGAGATTAAGCGAAAGATATAGGAAGTTAATATACCAGAAAAGTTGTTTGCCGTATTAGATAAAGGGACATAAAACAATTGTGGATGTTCGCTGCGCTGAGGGATTTAATTTTTGTGCTTGTGAAAACATTTAAACATTTACGTGGATGCGGGAAAGAGGACACGAGCGTGCGACGTCGCTTCGAAGCGATGATATAATCTGGAAAGCTGCAACATATATTTATCTTCTATTTAACATATATTATGTTGTGCTCTGTCGTCTCTATGGTTACTGATTAATGTTGGCCATATCGAGTGTTAACAACAATGCTGTGTCACCTAAACCGTAGAAGACCGTTGCCTAGCAATTACTTCCGTATTCTCTCGAGTACTAGAAGTGCCTATCCGTATTCGCTGTCTAAGTTATTGAGTGAAAGAAGCTTCAGCTTTCATTCAAGTGTCGTAGCGCTGAATTGTGTGTTTCGAGAACACCTATCGAAACATTTTAAAGTTCTTCTTGAGCTTTAGAAGCTTTGAGCGAAGCGAACGCCCAGCTTCAGAAGTGAGGAGCATTGTACCCGCAAGAGGTATGAGCCATTCGCGTATGTGTCATCTATTTACCTTGCGGAATCATCTGTAGTAAGAATGTCGTAGAAGCTTTTAATTGTCTCAGTACTTAGTGGAGAAATACTAGCAGATTGAAGCGTATGGTAGAGTGTGATGTTATTACAGAACATGAAGTTATTAACACTATATACCGTGAAACACCATTCTGCTCCAATTTTTCATGGAGATTCAAATATTAAGTGTTTGCTTTTTCAGACCGATTTCTATACTTTCTTTTTGGATAGTTCATGCGCTTTCGTCTTGTATTCTCGACTAATTTCTTAGTTGCTCGATGGCAAATGTGTCAAGTGCTATATCCTTTTCCACCAACAAAGAGGTTCAATTTGGTTTTACCGGTCACTCACTCGAGCGGTACATATTTTTTTTTTTTGCTGTGATTCGTAGTATTTGTTTACCTGATTTGGATGGAGTTTTTGGTGTTTGTTGGTGACTTATTGGTTTTCGGTTTTTGAGCTATTTATTTGCGTTTGTAGTGTGATTCCAGTTTTTGTTCTTATTTTCTTTCAATTTATTCTAAAGGAATATGTGTATATAATTTTTCGATTAAGTTAATGTTATGTGGGTGTTGCTTCGTATCTCTGTCCCCGGTTTAGGAATAGAGTTCACACGAAATATGATACCTGCTGTCCATGTGTATATCGTTTTGTTTCTTCGGTTTATTCTGCAGATATTCGTGTGCACCATTCTTGCATAATGAAATTCGTGTGTATGTGTATGTGTGTGTGTGTGTGTGTGTGTGTGTGTGTGTGTGTGTGTGTGTGTGTGTGCGTGTGTGTGTGTGTGTGTGTGTGTTTGGGGGGGGGGGGGGGAGTCTTGTATACACTTCGATACCATTTGTGTGTTATTTATTTTATCTTAATATTTAGTTTTATCAAGGAAAAGTTCTATGTAATGTTTTCCGATTAGTCGTTTTGTGGAGCTGAGTGTGATATCGCTGTCTTCCTCTGAGCTACGGGTCAAGCGAAGAATGATTCCAATTCTGCCATTTTTGCCGTTTTTTCTGTTTGTTAGAGACATTTGTAGGGGTTCTGTTATCGCTGACTGTTAAAGCTGTATACGTACAGTTGCGATTAAGCTAGTTACTTTTTACGTTTTCGTTTGCATCATTCCGGAAGGATGTGTGTGTGTGTGTGTGTGTGTGTGTGTGTGTGTGTGTGTGTGTGTGTGCAGATTTCCAGTTATGTTGTTTTGTGGACGTGTCTAGTACCACTGTCTTCATTTCATCTGTATAAATCAAGCGAATTATTCGAATTCAATTTTGTGTTTACTGTATATTTTCGTCCGTTTTTTCTATGAAAATTCTTAAATGTTCTTAGGTTTATGAACCTTTTTTAGTATGTCCCCATCCAAAACTCTCCCATTTCTGCGATTGTCCCGATACTTTCCTTTCATTTGCTGATTCAAATACTTCCCATGGTTTTTTTGTTTGTTAAGAACAGCATTATACAATATACAACGGTATATTTTAACTGAAAAGATCGAATTCGGTCTGGCATCAGACCATCATCGAGTCCAACAACCATCTCCGCTATCCGTCTGAGTAAATAGAATCTCAGTTATGGAATGTACACTGTTCCGTCATTGATACTAGCTGTACATATATAACATTACGTCCATTTAACCTTGACAAGGTTTTTGCCCAGTATTTTATATATAGAAATAATACCAATGATGGTTTGTACATCTGTTAACTGCTATACCGATTAAGCAAACGCATTGGAGAGATGGTTTTGGACACCATGATTTTCTGATGCTCGTGCGAAATCGATCGTCTGTAATAAAATATACCGTTACAGCTTTGTGCTGCATATGGCAGTTCTTAACATTCATTAAAGCTGTACAACACCACCTCCATAAAATGTTTTATGTTTGTTTTTGATTGTAATGGTCTATATCGCTATGTCATCGGGCTATTATTAAATGTTATCTGTGGTCATCGTAGTATCTCGTGTACTATCCACTTTACTCCAATATGACGTCGTGGGTCAGAGCAGACTGATAGAATTGTAGCATGCTCTGTTCCTTTTAATTGTTGAGATTAACAACGACAATGATGTTAGCGATCTTTCTCGCTTGTCGATTACACACACTTAGTGTCTGTGGTCATAACAGAGTCATACTGTTGGAATTTTCTTCCATCTGTGAAAACTAACACATTTTGGAAATTGATGCCAACTGTGTGGTGTCATTCTGAGTATAACTCTGCTGTTGGTTAAAGAAATTGAATAACAGCTTGGAGTATTTTTAATTAGTAAATCCTTTGGAGTTTGTTAGTTATTCGGGCATTTTCATCCTTTAGACACCGCTGTATATCTTTCAATAGCAAGGGATGATTGTTTCGTCTGACATAGATTTAAATCACTAACAATTTTACTGCACTCCTTGTTTACCTATAAAATAATGTGCTCTGCATTTGCTGGTATTGCTATTAGAGGGGTTGCTATTTAATGTTGTCCAAAGGGTATCATAACAGCCGCGCGTGATTAGCCGAGCGGTCTTAGGCGCTGCAGTCACGGACTGTAAGGTTGGTCCCGGCGGAGGTTCGAGTCCTCCCTCGGGCATGGGTGTGTGTGCTTGTCCTTAGGATAATATAGGTTAAGTAGTGTTTAAGCTTATGGACTGATGACCTTAGCAGTTAAGTCCCATAAGATTTCACACACGTTTGAACATTTGGTATCATAACAACAATGCTATGTTATCAAAACCGTCGACACCGTTGCCTAGCAATTCCTTCCGTATTCTCTCGAGTACTAGAAGTGCCTATTCGAATTCGTTCTGCAAGTTATTCAGTAAAATAAGCTTCAGTTTCGAGTCAAGGGTTGTCGCGTTGAAGTTTGTGTTTCGATAACAACTAAGGAAACTTCTTAAAGTTCATGCGGAGCTTTAGAAGCTTTGAAGGAAGCGAACGCCCAGCTTCAGAGGCGAGCTGCATTGTACCCGCAAGAGGTACGAGCCATTCAGTTAAACATAACTTATTTATTTACCGTTCATAGCCAACTGCACTTAGAATATCGCACAAGCATTTAAATGACTGTGAATTTAGTAGAGAAGTACTGGGATGTTGTAGTTTTATGACGGACCGTGTTATGATTTCGGAACACGTAGTTAGTACAGTGTAACATGTGAAAGATCAAATTACCTTGTTTCACAACGATGAGTGTGTCACCAACCTCCTTGCTTCTCAACTGTACATACATGTTGGTTGTGATCATTGCACAGTGGAGCCGCTGGAAATTTCTTTCGTCTGTGAAGAAGACAGTTTGTAAACTGATGGCAGTTGTGTAGAGTAACATTTAGTCGAACTGGCTCTGTAAATAAAGAGTTTTCGTCTCCTGTTGCTTCTCGAAATTGAATTAATATCGTTCAATCCATTGGGATTTGATTAGCTATTCTGTTTTTTTCATTATATACTGCTGGATACCTCCCAGTCGCAAAATACCATTATTTTGTGGTACTTACAACGATTTATTTAAAATTTTTCAGCACTGCTCGTTTACCCATTCCTATCAGCGTTGCTAAACAGTGTAGAGCTCTGCAGCTACTGGCGTTTCTGTTGAATGTTGATCAGAGGGTATGCTAACACCAATGGTATGTTATCTAAACCGTAGAGGACCGTTGCCTAGCAATTACTTGCGTATTCACTCGATTACTAGAAATAACGATACGAATTTGTCGAGTGAGTTATTGAATTAAATAGGCTCCAGTTTTGATTCATATGTTGTACTGTCACACTTTGTGTTTCGAGTTCAAAAAACGAAATATTTTAAAGTTCTTGAGGACTTCTTGAACCTTCGAACGAAGCGAATGCCCAGCTTCAGAAGCGAGGTGTTTACTTACCGTATAGAATAACATGTACTTTTAATATCGTATAAGCTTATACGTGACTGGATGTGTAGCGGCGAAGTACTGGAAAACGAACGATTTTACGTAGTGTGCTGTGATTTAGCAGTATGTAAAATCAAAAAAAAAGAAAAAAAAATAGTTCCATTCACATTCCAGTACATTGTTTCAATACGCTTTGCAGCTACAAAGGTTACGAGAGAGCGTGACTTATAGGGACAAATTTCTTCGCTGAGGTTTTCACAATCTCAGTTTCTTGAATCGTCTATTCTCTAACTTATTAATTACTTTCACAACGAGAGGGGCGTCACCTATCTCTGTCACCAAATCTGTTATATTCTACCTTCCGTGAAGAAGAAGGCAATACGTAAAAAGTTCCACCAGCGTGCAATCATACTGAGTTGACATGGCACCATAACAAAAGTATTTTCTCTTTCTGTTACTCAAAGAAATTAAATTAATACCTTTGAGCATAGTTAAATGTTAATTACGTTGGGAGTTTATAAGCTGTACTGGTGTTCTCTTCATTCAAATATCGCTAGTTAAATTTCAATCGTAAATATGAATGTTACGTCGTACGTGTTATTGATTAGTTCACATGGCGCTGAAGAGTGTTTCTAGGTTTAGTGTTCAACTTAGGTTGATGATGACTCTGCCACAAAGAAGAGAAGGTGCAGGCCGGTGAGAATACACTGACTCAGACAACGGGTATTTGTAAAATTCGTAGTCTCGTCAAACACTGCGGAGCCATTTGAGATGTAGCCAACAAGATGTTCTCTTAAGTACACACTAATTATATTAACAGAATCTTCCGTCGGTTCTTGGTAGAACAACATTATAATAAATGAAAAGCACCAGTTTGCTTTTGTTCTACAATATTAGTTTTATTGTTAACCGGTTGTCGGCTTACAAGGCCATCTTCAAACATTTACTGAATATTTTGGTGATAATACTCAGTAAATGTCTGAAAATGGCCTTGTAAGACGAATACCGGCTAACAATAAAAGTAATATTGTAGAACAAAAGCAAACTGGTGCTTTTCATTTTAACACACTAATTAAATTACCGATCCTGCCTCACGGTGCCATGTTGAACGAACTGATGGTAGTAAGCAAATCGCGGCGTAATGTCGCTCCAAATGCGAAGTTTAAATAACTATACTTTGTGTATATCTGAAACTAGTGTAGCGTTGCACTGTTTTGCTAATAGTCTTGCTGCCTGTCTAACTGTGATAGCTTTAAATAACTGCTATCAAAACAAAATTATTCATTGTAGAATAAATGTACCACGTTATGAACACAACTTTGGCTGTCAGCGAAGAACTAGTGTTATTTTAATTCATCTACAGGAATCAGTAAAAGTGAATTGAAATAATGAATTCCTCATCAGACATAAATGGATAAACTTTATCAAGTAAATCAATGATATTTATTCGATCTGTATGTTATAGATCTTTTGTAACACTGACAGCTCTTATTATTACAGAAGTTAAATATAAAGACATAATATCACGGTCTCAAGTTTTTCCTTGCGAGAGACTTGTGAGACATCGCAATAAGATTTACTCGTGGACACGGTCTGATCGTATCTAACACGCTGCCCGTTATCGGTTGCAGTAATGCTCCGACGCATCAAGACGTTTTTCTCCCGGTGTGTGGGTGGGGAGAAAGACGAAGGTCTGCGACTGGACAAGACCTTGGTCGCTGCTCGACGTACCTTTATGGTGAGCCACGTCACATTGCATTACTGATATCATAATAAGCAAAGCAGTAAAGTTTTACAGCTACTTCATTGTCGATAGGGTGGTCAACAGGTATTACAGACTGTCACGATTTACTGTAAATGAATTTGCGTTTCGCTATAAACTTCCCATGTGACAAGTCGTTATGAAAAATACATCTAAGACAGGAACCTCTACTACACTACTGACTATGACGATTGTGTGTTGGTTTCCGTGCAAGAAAGACTGAGGTTCAATGCGCTAAAACTGTAAAAATTCAACAAAGAATTAAAATGTAAAAAATGTCTAAAAACATTGCTTACACACGCACGCACAAGCAAGCACGTGCGACTACACACACACACACACACACACACACACACACAGACACACACACACACACACACACACACACACAAAGATAATTATAAAAAAATTATTTAATATAATTTCGATACCTGGTAGTAAAAGTGACTGCGTTTCACTAGTTTAGTAGAATAATCTAAAGTACCAACTAAGAAACTTATTACGTCAGGAGGAGCCTCTGAAGGCCCAACGGTACTGACCGACCTCCACGTAACACTCAACAGATAGGCTTCACTGGCTGCAGATATGGAGGGATCGTTGTCAGTTTTCGTGTCATTGCTTAAAATACAGCCACAGATGAACGTCACTGGCGAATGGATGGATTTCTTCGTCACTAGAGGGAAATGGAATTTGCTGGGTACTCAGAAACACACTGCCTTCAACATCGTCTCCAGAGATACACAAAATCTTTAAAATTTACCAAGTCTCGACTTCAAGTAAAATAAATGACTGTTCTCCTCTTAAATACCCTTCTGCCTTCTGATAAAAAAAAACGTGCACAGAAAATTTGCCGTATAAGAATATTTATGCCACAATCATTCCAGATTTAACTGTCTTCTCACCAGACTTTGAAGATATTAATTATAAATGTATCCTATTCGGATAAGAGTCAGGGTAACTTCTTTGTGTGACAGTTATATGCACAAGATCGGACTTGGTCTGATGATTGGCCAGTCAGATGTATTCCAACAGTCGTATGTCTTTCTCACCTGCAGGGTAATGGCACGTTGTCTCGATGGGTTAGTTGCCTACAGCCAAGAGGCTGCATGATATGCTCGCTCTTTTCCCCAGATCCCACAGGCTCCTGCTTGTCTCCTCCATGTTACTGGAATATTATATCATCACTCCTGGCATTAGATAAAACTAAGTCGATAGTCTAGCCGAAAGGCGATTAAATGGTTGCAACAACTCTACTGACGGCCATTAAAATTAACACTGACCAACCGGGAAGTTGTGTCTGGCATTAGTTAAGAATGTCTGGACTATTATGCTGATACGGAGGTGCTTGAGAATGGAAAAGACCCTAATAACTTGTTGAGAAGAGTGCTGAAATTTCTTGCTAGAGCAGAGTTTGACATAGTATGCGTCCAAGACAAGTGACTGGCTGAGGACAACATTGCAAACCATCTGGCTGCTCTACGAGTTACCTGACAACTGGTATTAATACCTGATGACCAAAGGAAATGTATTACTGAATTACACTTCGAAGCCTAATGTTATTTTCGGAGGAGTCAGAGAATAGGGAAACTGGAACTGTCAGTAAAAATTGTCACAGTCCCACTTACGTTCCTTTCAAGAGAAAGACCAAATCAGTACAGAGAATAAAAAGGTCTTGGCGACGCTGCACCTTGAATAATTCCTCTATAGCCCTCTGTCGTTCCAGCTTAACAGTTCGCCCGTAGCAAATGGTAGCCATTACAGCCAAACAATGTATACTCACTATCACTATCTACAGGCCTATACATTCTTAGTAAGTGTTACACTTGGTATCACCTATGCATATTAAGAAGTAGCGCTATATCTGAATTACAAACGTGCTCTTTATGATAAAACTAATAAATTCTTTTCCAACAGGACCGTCAGTTTACACTTGACGTGTTCTTTGTCGAGCTGCTGCAGAAACGGCTGCAGGAGGAAGAAGAAATCCGTGCTGCTCCGGTGAGTGTAAATTAGATCTGTGTATGGAATAATAGCGTTAGGTTTCAGTGTATTTTTCGTTTCCTGTTCACATGATCATTCACTCCCGAACGTGATACTTGTTAACTTCTGCTTCCGGGTATTTTGCCGAGTTTTTGTTTGTATTTTGTGCACAATTCTTCGACGATCGCCCCAGGCGTCTTCCTCGGGTACAGCGAGTTTTAGGGACAAAAACACAACAAAATTCCCGGAAGTGTATCATTAATCAATCGCGCCTAGAAAACCTTAGATATCACGGGATGTTAGTTGTGTGTTAGAATTACTATTTGCTGAGACGTGGGGAAGAGTGACGTTAATTGGATATTAAAATGAATCACTGTATGCATTATATCAACGTAAGGATGGGTGTGTGCCCTCCCTCCATTTTAACTCTTCCCCACTGTTTCTTTACTGTTTGTTCGCCTTGATGTTCGTCTCTTCTCTATCTGTGTTTCTCTAACCTTTCAGTTTTAGGCTGGAGATTTTAGTGTGTTTCAGAGTGCCTGGCTCATCGCTTTTCATTCATGAGATCAGCGAGCCCACGCATACTGCTACATTTTCTTAATACTTTCTACGGCATTTGTTTCTTTTAGTGCGCGTTTTCCCCTTTTGTTTTCCTTCTTCCGTTCTCTCTTTGACCAAGTAGTTTAGTCTCTTTACTGTCCAAAGTGTCCGCAGCTCGTGGTCTTGCGGTAGCGTTCTCGCTTCCTGCGCACGGGGTCCTGGGTTCGATTCCCGGCGGGGTCAGGGATTTTCTCTACCCCGTGATGACTGGGTGTTCTGTGTTCTTCATCATCATTTCATCATCATTGACTTGCAAGTCGCCAAAGTGGCGTCAACAATACAGGACTTGCAATAAGGCGGCCGAACTTCCCCGCTAGGGGCCTCCCGGCCAACAATGCCATACGATCATTTCATTTCACTGTCCAAAGTAACCAAAAAACCAATAACTGTAGGTTGCGTAATTCGGGATAAATATAACTCTTTGTTACACTCGGGCATATTAGCAAATAGCATTTACTCTGTATTATTACTCACTTTGGACATAATAAAACTAAAAATTTCTTTTCCAACAGGACCATGAATTTACAGTTGACGAGTTTTTTATGGAGCTACTGCAGAAACGGCTGCAGGAAGAAGAAGAAATCCGTGTTGCTCCGGTGAGTGTAAATTAATTCAGTATACGGAATAATGGCATTAGGTTTCCACGTGTACTATTCGCTTCATGTTCAGATCAATACTCTCTTACGAACGTGATAGTAGTTAGTGCCCTGCTTCGGGTGCTTTGCTGAGTTGTTTGGATTTGTTCAAAATGCTTCGATGACCGTGACTGGAGTGCAGCGAGCTTTGCCGTTATGTGCACTCGATCCCTGGACTCCATCTAGTCAGGGAATGTCACACGACCTAAAGGACAGGGCTCGGTCGGTCGCTGAAATATTCTGCATACAACAGGAACAACAACTCGGCAAAACTCCCGGAAGTAGTTCAACAACCAACCGCGCATACGAAAAACTTGTACATCATGGGACATTAGTATTTGTTTAGCATTATTAGTTGGTCAGACACGGACTGGGTAGTGATGTTACTTGAATATTAATATCGATCACTGTTTAATATTATCAACAAATGTAGCTAGCAAAATTATTGATAAATGTAGCACTTCGTAAAAAGCTGCCATGTTAGAATCTAGCACATGTTCTGTATTACTCCACATGTTGTGTACCAGAAAACTAATAAGTTATTTTCCAACAGGAGCGTCAGTTTACGCTTGACGCGTTTCTCGAGGAGCTACTGCAGACACGTCTGCAGTGAGAAGAGGAAAGCCACACTGCAATGGTGAGTGAAACTTCGATCTGTAGATTTTAGTTTCTAAGTGTGTTTCTGGTTTCATGGCCACATCGTAACTCCCTTCAGAATTGTAACCTGCGCCTGCGTTATGTTTCCGACTCTACATTGAGCATTTTTAATTTCACTGAAATGCTGTCAGCTTAGGTACATAAACAAGTCCACAAAATGAAAATTTCTATGGTCGAAACGTAAATTTTGATGTACTGAGCTGTGGGTGGTTATCACGATGCTTGTACTACTGTTCATCTATAACAACTTTGAAATGTGAACGGATACGCAGCGTTTTTCGATGGTGTATTATTTCGCGCTACTATTTCTAGGTTCTACATAATCTTAAGAATGTACGGTTCAATATGCTAGCTTAACCATTCACAGTATGGAGGCAGTTTCAGAAAGAAATTCTTACCTCCTCCCACCCATGAAAGAGTTATTAAGTTTTCAGTATAGTTGACCTTGGTCATCGTACACTGGTCTTTTGGTTCTGTTCTATTATACTGCTTCAAAGTTTACTTTTCTGTCGTATTATTATCTATGACGCCCTCAGAATTTGAATTCAACATTTTGGGAACTTTTTGTGACAACCACCTGTCATCATGATACAATGATCAGAAGGAACTGTGCTCAGGGAACAGGATAGAGGCAAACAGTCTGTGGTGTCACCGCCAGACACCACACTTGCTAAGTGGTAGCCTTTAAATCGGCCGCGGTCCATTAGTATACGACGGACCCGCGTGTCGCCACTGTCAGTGATAGCAGACCGAGCGCCACCACACGGCAGGTCTAGAGAGACGTCCTGGCACTCGCCCCAGTTGTGCAGCCGACGTTGCTAGCCATGGTTCACTGACAATCACGCTCTCATTTGCCGAAACGATAGTTAGCATAGCCTTCAGCTAAGTCATTTGCTACGACCTAGCAAGGCGCCATCACCAAGTATATTGAAATGGAGATTATATCTGTACAAGAGCGATGTTATACAATTATGGATTAAAGTTAAGTATTCCAGAAGCTACGTACTTTTCTTTATAGCATTCGTTACGTATCCTGTTTCAGACCTGACGCCAGCCTGCGTGAGTTTAAGCGCGTGCCTTTCGGCTTCCTCTCATTGTGTCTAGGCTGTCTTGTCTAGACACAACACAGTCTTTGCTGGTAGTTCTCACATTTAAATTCTTGTTTATTATACTCAGCAATCTTGAGTTGATGAGAGGGGAGAGTGAAACATCCCTTCACTGTACCCATATCGCCAGAGTGGTCGTGCGGTTCTAGGCGCTACGGTCTGTAACCGCGTGACCGCTACGGTCGCAGCTTCGAATCCTGCCTCGGGCATGGATGTGTGTGATGTCCTTAGGTTAGTTAGGTTTAAGTAGTTCTAACTTCTAGGGGACTGATGACCTCTGAAGTTAAGTCCCATAGTGCTCAGAGCCATTTGAACCATATACCCATATCTGAATCACAAAACAATTTATAATATATATTGTCATTGCACTCTTTTACTACACTTGTGGCAATAGTTATTAACTACTAACTCCATTTTGTGTCTATTTCATAGTCTTACAATGTTGATACAGAAATCGACCCTATATTAGCCTCAGGTCCTACGATAATTTTGCAGTTTTCTTTACGTATATTAACTCACCATAATGTGATCACGTTTCTAAATCTGAAATTTAAATTTGTCGACAGGTGACTCCAGTGGCTTCCCGGCCAACCAGGGAGGCTCAATACTCCACACCATGCAGCTCTTCATAGCCACCAAATTTGATGCTGTCTATTGAGGGTGCCGCCGTCAACTCGGCGCCTGGAGAATAGTCACTCCAGCGGCCTCCCCGCCAACCCACGGAGGCTCAACACTCCCCACCATTCAGCACTTCTTAGCCACCAAACCTTATGCTGCTTGCTTGGGGCGCCATCGTCAACTCGGCGCGAGGAGAAGACCGCCTGGCAGCTAAAGTGTTCGACCGCGGTACCGTGGCCAATACCACCTGAAACCAAAGTTGCCGATTGAATAAAACTATGGCTTAATGGGATAATATAATCTTTTTATTTATTTTAGATCTAGTGAGGTGGCAGTGGTACAAGCCAATAATTCGTCCATCAACATATAGGGTTTCGGTGGTTTCTCTAAGTAAATTTAGAAAACCACAAGGATGGTTCACTCGTAATACGACTCGTACGATTGTCTCCACAATATCAGTTCTGTTTGTTATTACCTCATCTTCGATGGACGTTATGTGCGAATAATTTCTACATATTTTCTTTTTTGAGCAAGAGATTCATTTGAGCAATATTTTTTTTTAAAAAAAAAAGCTATTGTGATTCCGGGTCACTAATAGAAGCACTTAGAACACACAGAACTTGCCTTCCAAAACTTGCTACGTAAGTTCATCTGCAAATTCATTGAAACTAATGATAATCCTTAAAAGAGTAATGTGACTAAAAGATCCCTGCATCTGAGGATAACAATTTAGTGCCTGTCATCCCGACAGTTACTTATTAACTATGTGCGCCACATGTAACATAACCCTAAACTATGCACCTTTACTCGTATCTGCATTATTATATGGGTACGAAATAGAAGGACTGATTTTAACTTTTTCTTTCCATTTCCCCGAAAGAAATGAGTTGGCGCACGTCTTACGATTTAATTGCAGGTATCAAATGTGGTGGGCAAATGAATATGCAATCGAACAGCGGAAGCTCAGTGTATAAGTGGATCAATGTTAATCACAAGGGAGTCGCACTTTCGATATATAAACATTTATCTACCTTCCTTCTCCCATATTTTAATTAAAAATTATTGATCAACCTACTTCACTCCGTGATTCAAAAGGAAAAAAGAAAAGAAACAGGAACGCTGATCCACACTGTTCCTCCCATGACTTAATTAAAAAACATTGTCCCACATACTGAGTGAGCTCACACAGATCGATTGCGCAGCAATAGGAAGCACAGAAATGTTTCACTACATTTTCTCGTATATCATGAGTTGTGACGCTGTCCTTGGTTTGCACATACTAGCACAATTTAAATAGCTACGACTCAAACAAGGAGCAAATGAATCTACGATCCCCTTTTACGGCAATTTTCCGCCCTTTCTTCCGAATGTATTACTTCTAAACATGTTGTCTGCCTGCTGCTCTCTCATTGAGTGCGTAACATGAACAGTTGACACACCTTCTTTTCCTCCCATCGTACATCATGGCAAGCGCTGACAACATTCCTGCACGAAACACGTAAGTACGGCATTGGCCCTATTGTAGACTTTTCCTGAAAGATCAGTCGACATGTATAGCTCACCTTAAAAACCAGTCACCAATACAAAGAGCAGAAAGCGATACCAACACAGGAAGCCAAAAATTGATGTCAATACATACGGCTAAAAGTCGCTGGTATTGACGGTACGCGGTAACAAGAACACTTGGAATTACCGCACGTTCTGTTTCCACACGTCTATTTTGACCTACGACGTTATATCGGGGATATAAAGCGTACTTTATTATGACCACTACTGATTTAATAAGACTAAAAATACTACAGTAAGACTAACAATACTCAAAGAGAGTCACGTAATCGAAAAATAACTCTCACGAATTCCTCTAGAATATACCCAATCAAAAAGTGTAAGTAACACACAACTGCAATAGAATATATTTCTACAACTCTGTAGCATAAACGAAGGCAGTGATACAGGTCCCCCCTCCTCCCGCACCCCACGCCAAAGAAGGAAATCCATTATGAACAGTATAGGAAATTTCACCTGACATACAAAGCTGAAACGAATACAGTGATGTAGAACAGTCCCTCACCAACAAAGCTTTTAAGGATGGTTCAGTACTGCTCTGTATTCGCTTGGTATTAGTATGTTTGCTTCTGAAAGTCCTGGGTCGAATTTTGATTTTCCTGACACCTTCTAATCTTTATTTATGTAATGACAACTGTTACGTTGTGCCTTAAACCATTTTAACGCTTATCCATGAATATGGTCGATGACTGAAACCAGTCGAGATATATGGGTTTAAAATAAAGCAGCTGATGGTCAAACATTTAATACATTACTTGACGGCCGTTGATGGTAACCTTTCAAACATGTTTAATCAAAGTGGAATCAAAATACACACACACACAGAAACACAAACCATACTGCAAACAACAAATTGTTTAAACTCAACTTGAACGCAAAACTCCACACAACTTTCACTCTAGAAAACCAAACTGTAAATTAAAAGCAACAGTTCAAGAACCAAAAACAATTAGATAATCAATAACTACTAAAGACTCGTTCTCATTCAACTGCATCTTGACTAGAAACCGAATCACAAACCTAAACGTAAACCACAAAGACACAGCATCCGCCTACAACATGTCACTTACAAAATCAATCCCTTTCGAATATGCCGCGTCTCCTCGACGTCGCATCCGAAAAAATACTTTAAGAATCAAGATTATAAATATGATCAGAACTTGTTTCTCTCGTAACAATCTAAGCTGTTTTCCTAGGTTCGTACCTAACATCTCCATCGACAAACGTGCCAAATTCAAAAAACCACTAAATATTTGTGGGAAGAATCTTTAAAAACATAATCACATACCGTTTCTCTCGCAACAATTTAAGCGCTGCATTTCGTTTCCTGCCTAACGTTACCCTCGGGAGTCGTGCCACATACGGAAAGAAACGGCCAGACATTTGGAGATTGGCGCATGGTCTGATTCCACCAGTCGGCTTTGATCCACGACTTCTTCTTTATAATAAACAGCATATGCAGTTTACACCAGTCAATACGGCCATGCCGCTCACATTCTTCGCATCCTAAACTCAAGACGTCACACAGCACGTCACTGCTCAAAGCAAAGGACAAAACGCGGTATCGTAAACATGGCTTCACTAACTCAGCCAAATTTAAAACAGAAAAACCATTTAGAGGGAAGTTGTACGCCATAATCCGGGCTTGGAAATGGTGAGTTACTTTATTCTATCGCTCTTTACCGTCTTAGCGGCTGTCCAACACAGGTAAGTCTGGTACACCCTTATAGATCACTTTCAGTTATTAAAATCACATGTTTTACACTGGAGTTAAAATAGCTAATTATTATTTAGAATTAAATTTCTGCAGACTTACGCATTTCGTAATCATCGAAGTATCACCTTTTCTTATTTGAGTGGTATTACGATTAATGTTCCTTAAATAAATTGAGAAATATAAATTCTGACAGGAAGATGCATTTACAAGTAATTCCAAGTACACATATTGTCTTGTTAATCAGTGTCTACTCTCGTTACTAAGATAATAATAATTCGATCAAAGATAATGTTTAAGCTCTGGCTGATAGGGCGTGTAAGCAGAGTCACAGTCGAAGATATACTGTCGCAGCACTCCGCCTCTTATCTGTTGCCCACGGCAACCGCAGCGCGCCAAGCGGCCAGGAAGTTATACTGTTTAGTTCGCCGAGATTTTGTAAAAGCGAAAGTTAATCTTAATTGTTTATATTGGTCTGTAGAATGTTTTTTACAAACAAGATCGTCTGCACCACAATAAATTGCAGCAACCAAGAAGAAGAAGGAACCATTTTTGCCATTTTTTAGATTTCTTATCAACCCTAGTGGATGTGAATCGCCGTGTCACAGAAAATTTTATTTACGGCTTTCTTGTAACCTTGAAGATATTTACTTGAGAACGTCGTGTTGCTTAAGAACAGAAAAAGTGGTAGTAAACAGCAGCAGACCTGACGTTTTGCAGAAAGGAGTCGTATATTTGCTCAAAAACGTACGTTTTCTTCACTACACTTCCAGCCAAATCAGCGAATGTGGAACGAAGGGAACCAGCATGGAATGAAATACCTACATTATTTTACGTACCAGACTATCTAACTCATCTGTAGCTGGACAAAAAGAGCCACACAGATGTGATGATAAAAGAAAAAATAGCAATAAATTATTTCCCAATACAGAAGAAACCAATTCCACGATTGTTGCTGCATCTGAGCCACAAATGACAAGAACCATCAACACATCCGCGTTTGAAACAAAGATAATTACATTCACAAAAATATTATGTGTTAAGCAGTCGATAAAGTGTAAGACTGTGCGAAACTTTCTGTTCCATAAAAAATTGTTACGTGTCAAGGAAAGTGTCTGGCATATTACGAACAGTCAAAAAAAAGTATTATTCTCATGCATGAAATGTGTGTTTATATGGTCTTGTTTTCAGTGGAGTAAGCTACAATCATACACATATTCGAAAGTATTTCTTCATAATTATGATGTAGCTTATGTCACTGAAACAAGGAGATTCGGTCGTTTCTACATGTATCTCACGATCATTCACGTCTTATAATAATTTAATAATTATTTACCTAATTAACCAGAAAAATTATTAAAAACAAACTATAATTTTACCACTGCTTTGTCGCCCAATGGTGCGCTAGAGTCGCACAAACTGTCAGATGGTAACAATTTTCTCAGCAGCGAGTGTAGTGACTGTATATGTTACTCTGTGCCAGAGTGAAGCGGAAACTCATTATTTTCTCTTAACTAAACTTGTGGAATCAATAACGTGCCCATAACATCAGAATCTGCAACGCTCTCTATGAACCCAATTCAAATTACAAGCGTGGCGTAACCTGACACTATTAGCACGCCTAAGCAAAACAAACCACCGCTCCGCACAGGTATGTCATTCGCTACGCTAGTACATCACAGCTCAAACGCGACGAGCGACATCGAAGTCTCAAGCTGAGCCAATTACTATGCTGTCGTATTGTCTGCATCCTATCGTTTCTGCGGCAAATCACTGTACTAGTCAAGCTAAAGCGAAAATTCTGTAGCTCAGCACCGCAATGACTTTGATGACTGCTGCGCGCCGACGGAAGGTTCCGTCCAGTAACAACCCCTATTCTTTACACCTCACGCACTTTTTCGTTTCCCTTGCTTTTGATTGTTTGAAGATAGTGGGAGGCATGTTATGGGAACGAAGTGTCCCGGCGAAATTCATAGGGCATTCCCCTACTTACTGCTTCGATCTACATGCTACCAAAAGGCTCTCTACGAATAATTTTGTTTATATATTCAACATACAACGCTTGATTACGAATTTTTTAGCCTTTTTTGCATCATGTTGCTATTTCTCCAACCTTTTCTAGTGTTAACAACTTACTAACAAGTAAAGAATTCCAGAAGCACTAAATCAATTTAACTTTTCTGGTTTTATATAATCGCTCAGTTTCAATATCAGCTTCCCTATTGGATCAAATTTCTTACAACAGCGCAGAGCGGTGAGTAGTTACATATCGGAAGGAACCAGGGGATATCTTTACTGCATGCAAATTTTTAATCACACACGGGAACACATTCAGTCGACAAGTTAAGTATATTCGATAGTTCCTCTTCTAACAGTCGCTTATCGCAGGTCGCTGGAGCAATGAAATGTACTTTTCGACTGAAAAAAGGTCAGGTCAATCTGCATTTCAACAAAACACACATAACTGTAGGGCTTATTTTGTCGTAGAAATGTGGGCCATGTTTTACGATTAGTTGTTACGTCCATCTTAGGCATCAGGAACCTACTCTCTAGAAATCAATATGGATTCCGCAAACATAGATGTAGCGACATTCATTTCGCTATGATACCCCGTGAGATCCAGAGCGCCGAAGAACACAGTGGCCAGGTGAACGTCGTGTCCCTCGAATTCCGAACGGCCCAGCACTGTACTTTAGTGAGGAAAGTAGAGCTTGTCGAGTAGTGGGCCAGAAGCCTGGTTGGAGCACGCGCTAGCTCCAAACGTATAGCTTGAGGTCCAAATGAGCTCTACAGGGCCGTTACTGTTTACAATATTGAGGATGTAATGCGTGTAAGTCCAGATATTTCTATTGGTGGCTGTGTACGGTGTGGTGCAAGGCATTACATCAGTACATACATCATTTACAGACTAGTAATTACAGTTTACAATAGTAAAAGCCAAGATCGCTCAATGGAAAATAGTTTATTTCATCACCAGACTCGACAATACGTAGCTGTCATCATGGCATCCTCAGATCGCCCAGAAATATAATTATACATGATTCAGTCGACGTTCTGAGAACACGCTCAACCGATATGTTACTTTATTATTATATCTGGAGAAAGTTCGCAGTATATCAATGATATGATGTGTAACTAAGTTTCTGAGAGATGTCAGGGTACTGTCAAAAACTGGTCTTGAAATCAACTATTTCAAATCAAGCTATCTTAGCTTACAATATTATACATTACAATATCAGATCGTCCCAAAAACATGTGCGAATTATATAATAACTATAGAAGGGACATTAATAAGTTATGCAATATTTTCTTTCTGAATACAGTTTCTCTATTCTTTATCCCAATGCACCATATTATTCTTCCCTCTTTTGGCTACAAAAGCATAAAGTTCAACATAATTTCCATTCAGTATGGTTGCCTCATGCCACCTCATTGGAAGGGCCTATATACACGCATCGTACCACAGCCGACGTCTTCCTGCACCAGTAACCTCTCCCATCATCCTCATACTGCCTCACGCAGAGTGCCAGAGTGCATCCTACATTGGGACAAACAGATGGAATTTGGAAGGTACAAGATGGGAAGCTGAAGGGTGGATGAGTGGAAACTACCAAGTGTTGTCAGTTCCTCTTGGTTGCGTGGCCATTTTGAGTTCTTGCATTGTTAGGGAGATGGAGAATAGCGTTTGCTTTTTGTGGCAATGAACAGCCTGAAGATGTTTCTTCAATTTCCTGGTGGTAGCACAGTAGGTTTCAGAGTTGAACGTTGCAAAATATGGGAGGACATCAAACAGAATAACCGCTAAAGGTGCCAGAAGACCGTCGCCATGAATTTGCCCACTGCAGGTGCTGCTTTGAACTTTTCCTTCGGAGGAGATGTGATATACTGCTCCTCCATGGATTCCTAGTTTGTTTCCAGATCGAATGCCGGCCGCTGTGGCCGAGCGGTTCTAGATGCTTCAGTTTGGAACTGCGCTGCTGCTACGGTTGCAGTTTCGAATCCTACCTCGTGCATCGATGTGTGTGATCTCCTTACGTTAGTTGGGTTTAAGTAGTTCTAAGTCTAGGTACTGATGACTTCAGACGTTAAGTCCCATAGTGCTTAGAGCCATTTGAACCAGTTTGAACCGGATCGAATGGTAGGCGATTTGCCTCTGTTAGTCTCATAACCGTCAAACAATTTTGCACAGATTGTCCTTCATTGATCTTTATGGTTTTCTGTTTGGCAGCGAGGCTATTGGTGGCACCACACCTTCGAGTATCCCAACTGGTGGATGAGAGTTCCAGCACTACCAACGGAGGCGTCCAGTTGTGTAGCGAGGTGTTTGACTGTGGTCTGTCAGTCTCCTCGAATGAGAGTATCCACCCACGCCAGCAATGCAAGAGTCACGGCTGTGTGCTTCTAGCCGGCTAGTGGGAGATCGGACACGCCCAACGACTCACCACGCTTTTGTTCACTAGCGGGTCTCCATAGACATTTGTAAGCAATGCCCTAACATTCCACAAAAGAAACCCATTGACAGTTTACTGCTTGAAATGCACCTCCGGTACGACCACGGTTTTGATGGCTGCTTATACGTCTGCGACCTATAGGGACTACACGAAACTATAGCGGCGGGAGTGGTAATATTCCACAATGTTCCACAAAAACACCGATTTTTTTTTTCAAAGGAAACCGGCTGTAAAAACTGTGTTGCATTGCTTACTCAAAGGCCCTCGTAAATATTACAAGTTTTTTGTTTTTAGGCTGGTTAGTGCCTTCAAATTTAGGTGGAAAAAGGCAGCCATTAATGTCTGTTTCCCACTGAGCAGCAGGTCAGATGTTGAAGTGTGGACGCATGGACGCGAAACGAGTTATCTATATTACTGGCGACGTCTGTTTGGTGGTGTAGTTTCTGCAAGCGGAAAAATTCAGGTTGTAAAGTTCGTTACGTGTTTGTGGAAAGACTGGTTGATGGAGAGGAAAAACAACTCAAACGTTGATGCGTGGACATATTAAAGTATCACATATAAAATTATCTGGACTTACACCCGTTACACCCCGTATATTCATCTTTTAGTCAATACTTACGAAAGATCTACGAGGCTGTTTGCAGGCGTTGCTGACTGTATATGGAAAGGCTGCATTGCCAGAAAACTTTAATTAATGCAGGAAGACCTCCAAAGGATTGAAGATTGGTGTAAATCACTCTGATCACACAGAAATGTAATGCGTAATTCCAGATATCCATTACTTTTCTGTAGCACCACTGGCGTTAAATCACTGGATACAGGAAGAAATGGAAAATGTCTACATCTACATCTAGATCCATACTCCGCAAGCCACCTGACGATGTGTGGCGGAGGGTACCCTGAGTACCTCTATCGGTTCTCCCTTCTATTCCAGTCTCGTATTGTTCTTGGAAAGAAGGATTGTCGGTATGCTTCTGTGTGGGCTCTAATCTCTCTGATTTTATCTTTATGGTCTCTTCGCGAGATATACGTAGGAGGGAGCAATATACTGCTTGACTCTTCGGTGAAGGTATGTTCTCGAAACTTTAACAAAAGCACGTACCGAGCTACTGAGCGTTTCTCCTGCTGAGTCTTCCACTGGAGTTTATCTCTCATCTCCGTAACGCTTTCGCGATTACTAGTTGATCCTGTAACGAAGCGCGCTGCTCTCCGTTGGATTGCATTTCCTTAGGATTCTTCCAATGAATCTCAGTCTGGCATCTGCTTTACCGACGATCAACTTTATATGATTATTCCATTTTAAATCACTCCTAATGCGTACTCCCAGATAATTTATGGAATTAACTGCTTCCAGTTGCTGACCTGCTATTTTGTAGCTAAATGATAAGGGATCTATCTTTCTATGAACTCGCAGTACATTACACTTGTCTACATTGAGATTCAATTGTCATTCCCTGCACCATGCGTCAATTCGCTGCAGATCCTCCCGCATTTCAGTACAATTTTCCATTGTTACAACCTCTCGATACACCACAGCATCATCTGCAAAAAGCCTCAGTGAACTTCCGATGTCATCCACAAGGTCATTTATGTATATTGTGAATAGCAACGGTCCTATGACACTCCCCAGCGGCACACCTGAAATCACTCTTACTTCGGAAGACTTCTCTCCATTGAGAATAACATGCTGCGTTCTGTTATCTAGGAACTCTTCAATCCAATCACACAATTGGTCTGATAGTCCATATGCTCTTACTTTGTTCATTAAACGACTTTGGGGAACTGTATCGAACGCCTTGCGGAAGTGAAGAAACACGGCATCTACCTATGAACCCGTGTCTATAGCCCTGTGAGTCTCGTGGACGAATAGCGCGAGCTGGGTTTCACACGACCGTCTTTTTCGAAACCCATGCTGATTCCTACAGAGTAGATTTCTAGTCTCCAGAAAAGTCATTATACTCGAACACAATACGTGTTCCAAAATTCTACAACTGATCGACGTTAGAGATATAGGTCTATAGTTCTGCACATCTGTTCGACGTCCCTTCTTGAAAACGGGGATGACCTGTGCCCTTTTCCAATCCTTTGGAACGCTACGCTCTTCTAGAGACCTACGGTACACCACTGCAAGAAGGGGGGCAAGTTCCTTCGTGTACTCTGTGTAAAATCGAACTGGTATCCCATCAGGTCCAGCGGCCCTTCCACTTTTGAGCGATTTTAATTGTTTCTCTACCCCTCTGTCGTCTATTTCGATATCTACCATTTTGTCATCTGTACGACAATCTAGAGAAGCAACTACAGTGCAGTCTTCCTCTGTGAAACAGCTTTGGAAAAAGACATTTAGTATTTCGGCCTTTAGTCTGTCATCCTCGGATTCAGTACCATTTTGGTCACAGAGTGTCTGGACATTTTGTTTTGATCCACCTACCGCTTTGACATAGGACCAAAATTTCTTAGGATTTTGTGCCAAGTCAGAATACCTGAGAATTGCTAGCAGATGACAAGCTGAGGTCTATTGGAGCAATCTGAAGAGAACTTTAACTCATCCGTGAAAAAAGTGGGTCTCAAAACATTATAATGATCATCTACTGTCTATCGCTCGTCAGTATTCGAAATGGCTCTAAACACTATGGGACTTAACATCTGAGGTCATCAGCCCCTTGACTTAAAACTACTTAAACCTAACTCACCTAAGGACATCACACACATCTATGCCCGAGGCAGGATTCGAGCCTGCAACCGTAGTAACAGCGCGGTTCCGGACTGAAGCGCCAGGAACCGCTCGACCGCAGCGCCTGGCCATCAGTATTCGATGACTACCAGCTGCTAGAAAAGAGAAAGAAGATACAGAGAAGAGCGACACGTTTTGTTGGTAAGCGCGAGATTTAACTGAACTACTTAGCAAACTGGAGAGGCAGACATTATAAAAGAGTCGTTGTGTGTCATACAAACGTTTTTTGTTGAAATTCTGAGAGCGTACATTCGAAGAATAGTCGTGGGCAATATATTTTTTCAGATAGAAGCGTCTCAAAAATACCAAAAATTTAGAGTAATTAGGTTTGCCGAACAGAATTCTTCTCATGCACTATTCGAGAATGGAACAAACAAAGAGAGGAGTGAAAGAAGTACCACAAACGCCACACACGATAACTTGGCTTACAGAGTATAGATGTAGCGGCAGTTGGTTCGTTGAAGTTTCTTTGAATTTCCCGCGTTTCACAAATAGCAGACGAATGGTCAGGTGACGCGGGCTCAGTGACACGTAGTTTTGTTTAACGAATGTTACCTGTAGGAATGGGCTACTACGGCAGCGGAATACGTGCTGCCTGCATATGGGGCCTCTTTAGGTTCGATGAACCCTCTATCACAACGGTCCTTGGGGTGGCATCATCTGCTAATTTCGGCGCATGATAGGAAGATATATTGCTTATCAAGAAAGACGGGATACAAACTTAAAAGAACCTGAACAGTCAGCATAAAATATTCGATGATAAATACTGAGATGCTGATAGAACTCAACACGCCGCTCTTAACTGGAAAAATCGACAGATGTAAACGTAATTTCCAGAGTACACCAGGAAGTGTGACAGGACCATTATATATAATGGATCTAGTTGATAGCCGTTCCCAGCTACTGCTGTTGTCTGCAACAAAGTAGCAACGCCAGAAGATAGTAACGATAAGCAGAATAACCTCCAGAGAACCGATAAACAGAGCAGTCTCAGGCAGTTGACACTAAACGTAAGCCGGCCGCGGTGGCCGTGCGGTTCTAGGCGGTCCAGTCCGGAACCGCGCTGCTGCTACGGTCGCAGGTTCGAATCGTGCCTCGGTCATGGATGTGTGTGATGTCCTTAGGTTAGTTAGGTTTAAGTAGTTCTAAGTTGTAGGGGACTGATGACCACAGCAGTTGAGTCCCATAGTGCTCACAGCCATTTGAACCATTTGAACTAAACGTAAATAAAATAAAGGTACATACTGAGCTTACACAGGAAAAGAAATTACAACTGTATAGCTACACTATTGATGCCAAACAGCTGGAAACAGTATATACGGTAAAGTAGCTAGAAGTAAGTATTCAGAACGACCTTGAGTGGAATGACCACATAAAACAGGTAGTGTGAAAAGCAGATGCCAGACTCAGATTCATAGCAAGAATCTTAAGGAAATGTAACACTTCCATGAAGGAAGTAGCGTATAAGGCGCTTGTTCGATCGGTTCTTAAGTATTGTTCACCTGTCTGGGATCCCTACCAGGTAGAACTCATAGAAGCGTTAGAGAAGAGCGGTGCGTTTCGTCATAGTATCGCTTAACCGGTGCGAGATCGCTACGCAGATGCTCAACGAACTCAATTGGCAGACAGTACAAGAGAGGCGTTTTGCATCACGGAGAAATATACAATTGAAACCTCTAGAGAGCACTTTCCTAGAGGAGTGAGAGAACATATTACTTTCCTCACATACATCTCGCATAATAACCACGAGGGGAAAGTTAGAGAAATTATGTCGGGTACAGAGGCTTACCAATAATCATTCTTCCCATGCGCTAATCGGTAGTAGAACAGGGATGGAGGTCTCAATTGGAGGTACAAAAAGTACCCTCCGCCACACACCATTAGGTGGCTTCCGAAATATGAGGTGACGTTGCTGGGTGTCAACGTGTGTTTCACCAGCTTACCTGTTCCGCTTCATGACACTCTGTTCCCACTAGCGGCACACGACTCGGTGTGAGCACAGTGGCTCGTCTCAGCTTAGCAGAGACACCTCAGGTGATAGTTCAAAAGGCGCCTAGCTGTTCACAGTGAACAGTTCAGGTTTTACTCTCCTGAAGGCGTGATAGCAAGACAGTAATGGTCCCGCACGAAATGGAACACACTGCGTTAAATTCCAGGAGTCTCGCTGAATATCAAGTTGCAAGAAGCCAACACTAAGGTAATCCAGACTTTCAGTTCACTTTGTTTTGCCTTTAGAAAAATCTCTTATTCAGCTACCTTAAGGGTGTTTCATATTTTGCATATAGTCACTCCTTCTTCTTATGGACTACCAGCAAACCCCGAAATCGAACTCCTATACACAAAAAGGTGTCAAAGGTCTTTACATTAGGAATGAAATGATGTGTTATATATTTAACTTTCAGCTGTAAAGCGAGAAAAAGCTTAGGATTGATTTGATATTATGCTTCAAGTATGCTGGAAGTGGGTAATTGCTCTCATTATGGAGCACTGAATGATTGTAGTAGGGGTAATTTGCGCTCCACTATAATTAAAAGCACCTTACGACGTGGTATCTCCCGAACTGTACTTCCTACATTGATATAATTTGGCAGGTACATTCAGTGGTATATATGGATACCCTCTAATAAATGTGTTGCAAATAGTTGATACTAAATACATAATAAGTTAAAACGACGTACCTGATGCTGATTTGTACGACAAATGTTCTTTATGTACGTTGTAGTCCGTACAGAGTGTGGAAGATATTTCATAATTACGTTATGAGAGTGCGCTCCTCGGGATTCACAAATCGAAAGGTCTACTACACATTTAACACCTCAAGAGATTCGTTTAATAGATGACAACAACTTTCGTAACTCTGGGATGGTGCAGAAGGAAGAAGAAGGAGACGAATGTATGTGAAGGACTTGTGAGCGATTTTCAACAGTTGAGGCAGTATTGAAAGACAGTGAGTGCACTGATTGACACGTAGGACGAGTTTGCCTTGCAAGGACGATTTGTGTGCTGTAGTTAATATTTGATGCCAGTAAAGAGATGCATTGAGTGCCGAGCCAATGTGGATCGTTTTTGTAAAATATACATGCAGTACGACGCACCAACCTGCTGTGTATTAACTTGCCACGTCAGGTAAAGATACGAGAGATCAACAAACCGAAGATGCAGGACTTGATTCACTATTTCGTATCTACTGTTCACAGGGGATGCAACTGTCATCCGGTGGAAGTCCACTTTTGTGATGTTAAAAGAGTTTTACAGCAGAACGAATACCACCCTTGGATGCAATGGTTTGATGAAGAAAACTAGAATGTGAAAAATTGAGCTCACTTGAGCTCACATATACAGGCACAGTAACTACAGTAAGTAAATATTTTGCAGTTGTAACGAATATCATGATAAAGCCTTCTGCATTTTTATAGTATCAACGTTCTGCACTGGTACCCTTGTGTGTTTCAGAAAATTGGTACGAGATGCCGATAAAAGAGAAAACTTTTACTCAAATACAATAAACAAAAGAAATAATCAGAAGAGAGAGAGGGAGAGACAGACAGACAGACAAAGAGAGAGAGAAGGAGAGTGAGAGAGATAAAGAAGAAAACCCATCATGATAAACAGGGAGTATGTAAATGCAAAGTACCACCTCATTGCTTTGCTTACGGCGCGCCAGTAATTTATGTATCGTGAATGACAAAATACATGCACGAAATTCCGTTTAGCTTCCGCGGATACCTCAGAAAGCTCCACTAATCTGTCCTCTTTCTTCTAGAGAACGTCATCGGTAAGAGTTACAATAGTTTAATTAATATAGAATCAGTATTGGACGTTGAATGATTTCTTTCATTGTTTAAGAGGTCCAGAAGACTAAGATCGGATGTTCTAATTTTAAAGTCCCTGGATTACAGTCACGTTTGTAAAGTAATGGACACATCATTTTAAATATTTTTGAAGGCCTCAGGGTCACAGGTTTTTTTGGGTAAAATATGCTGCCAAATGGCAGCTCACTCCACTCGACTTGAGACCCCACCGCACTGCACATGTTTATGGCTTCCTCTACCACTTTATGATAGCCTCGAGCCAACCATCTGTCAGACAACGAGGTTATGCTTCAGAGGTAGTCCAGCCTATGGCTGTGGTTATAACTGAGTGAATGTTTTGCTATTGAAATATGATGACTGTGAATGGAGTAATTAATTGTAGATCGATTTGAGTATCTGTGGATTGTGGCAAGCCACCCAGGTGTGTGAGGCCATCAACGCACTGCCTTCATTCATGAGTGTTCTCAGAACATTCAGGTTCTGTATAATATTGTGCTCCTGGTGTTTCTTCTTCTTATTACATGTAACCAGAAATAAATTTACCGTTACAGCAGTACATAAATGCGAATGTGAAGAGGCTTGTAAACAATTGCGCTTGTGTATTTTCTTCGTGTTACTTTGGAACCAGCTTTACCCTTATAATCCAAGGCATGTTAGTTATCAGACGATGAGTATGTGAAACGAAAAGTAAAAATGATGCCCATGTCCCAGTTAAAATGTCCTTGACGAACTTATGCTACGGGTGAAGCTCAGCGTAATTTGCTCACAGCTCGTAGTAATAATAATAATAACAATAATTATAATAATTAGCATTGCTGCCTCTCGGTTACGGGTCTCGGATTCGATTCCCGGCCGGGATGGGGATTTCCTCTGCCTGGGAACTGGGTGTTTGTGTTGGCTTCAGCATTTCATCGTCATCATCATCATTCGTGACAGTGGCTAGCTTGGATTGCGTAAAAATTGGACTGTGTAAAAATTGGGACATTGTATGTGCGCTGATGACCGCGCATTGAGCTTCCCACAAACCAAACATGAAATTGATGAGCACAATTTCAACAGCATCCATTTTATTCACGACGAGAATGTGATTTTGCATAGAAGTTTGTCCCTAAACTCTTACAAAGCGTTTAATGTCATATGCACATCCTCATGGTCAATGCAGTCGATCCTTTAATGCTGCCTAATAACTGTAGATGATATTTAGTATTTCCAGTGACTGCACAGCTAATTTATTCTCTCACATGCTTTTTATAAAAGTGAAGGAAGTCATTTTCTGCACCAATGGAGAGCTTTTTCTAGTGGGCTCACAATAAGGGAGAATACCTGAAGGATCAAGGAGAGCAATAAATTCGTTCAGTGCTGAAAGCTACTCTTGAAAGTAGGTAAGGTAAAGAATGTAGAATTCGCTTGGTCCCAACTCCCCACAACGGGCGACTTAGGGGCGGCTATCTGCCTAAAAAGCTGTCTTTTTCGAGGCACTGGGAGGATTCCTTTTATTATAGATTGGAACCAAAGCCAGCTGCAGCTTTCAGAGAAGGTAGACCGTTAGTGCAACCGTTTAACTCAGCAGACGTTCTACGCATGAACGTTCGTTTAAAACACTTGTAACCATTTTTCTGACTGGAGAGCACATGCTTTCTTGTGTGTACCTACGTGCAAGCCTTTCGATTCGTCAGCTTCAGAATCCTGTCATGGAGTGGGAGGAGTTTTCTGTCTTCCTCCCCGCACTTTCGAATCATTGGTTAATGCTAACAAAATCCGCAGGAGTACGAGTTTAACTTATGTACAAATCATTACTGAGCGGAACTCGCAACGTCCGCTGCAATTTGCCAGCGAATTTCCTACACTTGTTGAAACAGCCAAGTTACGAGTGGTTAAAATAGATCACACTTGTTCTAGCAGAGGGAAGAATAAATACTTGTGGACGGGCGACTGAGATGAAAATACTTGCTACCAGATACCACTTGCACCTATGTGGATGTTTTCATTGTAGTTACGAGTCCAGAGGTCAAGTCAGACTCAACTGTTACCACCGCTGCCTACCACATTAATGCTGTATGGGAGTGGTAAGAATAAGCTTTCAATAGAATCACCAAGTCGATTCTAGTTAACTTCGATGAGGGCATAACTGCACAATTTTGAAATTCTCAACCATACAGTTGCTTGTATCATGCACTTTAATGATTCTGCTGGCGTTCGTTCTTATTGTTGCAGCTTCTTGCTTTTAACTACAACCCTTTCTTGCAGTATCCAATACTTATTCTCGTGATCGTACTTTTATTGCGCTCACTGACCTAACACAAAGTTAGATTTCATGAATTCAATCTTTCGTTCATTCATTCAATGTTCAGTATCTTCATGATAATAAACCTGAGTCTTCCAGTGACTGCCTCTCTCCTTTACGGATAAGAATCCCCCTATCACTAATAGATGCACGTGTAGTGTGGTTCCTATAGAGGCACAACAGTATTTTTTCTTTACTTTCTTGATTATATTAAATGTTTTTCTTTTTGGGAAAGATATAATGTGGAAGAGGGTATCAGGCTTTAAAATGTAATAATCATTAAAATGATACCAGTTAAAACGCAGCTGAATGAAACGACCACCTTTGTCAAATTAATCTTCGTGTTTTTACTGACTTTCTTCACCTGTCACTTTCTCTTTCACCTTTCCTCCTCAAGGCCGTGGTGAGTTAAGATGTATGTGTCATTGTAAATGGGGGAAAATGATAGTCTATTTTACACCAGTTATGAGTTTATATTTATTATTTGTTAATGTTAATTTGTCTGTTCTATTATTAACAATTTACCAAGCGTAAAAGTGTGTGCCATATAAACCTCAGGAAACACAGTTAAGTTTTCACGTATGTTTTCTGGAGTATTATCTAATGCACCAACCCGTTATGCCGTTTTATCTGTATTTTCAGAAAAATAAGGATATTCATTTATTCATTTGCTGTGAGGGGCAAGGGTTGTTTGGTGGAGGTATTTAATAATGTTACCCAATGATACAAAGGAAATGTGTCATGTACACATATAACGATAAGTCTGTCATCAGCCTGAATAGTGGTTCGAAATCCACAGTAATTTTATAGCCATGGACTCGTTGGTTTTTGCGACTTCTCAACTGATATAGGCAGTCTGTTGTAAGCGGCCCTACTTACATTAACAAATGAATGTCGAACGTGAAAGTACCGATATGTCTAAAAAAAATCTTTGGACCAATCCCGGATTGGTACTTGGACCGTCGTGATTTGTAATATGACACTTACCCGTTGTACCACCAAACAAATAGGCAATTACAATATTTAGACATTTTTCAGTTATTGAAACAGACCGTCGCACATTAATAAAGTTAAAAACCCTTGTGAATTTAGTTAATAAAATATTGAAGGTATTTTATGATGAAACTGCAGGCAATTGAAAGCAGAACGTCTGCTTTGAAAGGATCAGCTGGAGATAGGACGATAACCGTGGGGTTGCAATGGAGAGAGAGCAGGAGAATTAGGGCTTGACCAGCCGTAACATTCTCATATATACCACTGTGGTAGACACGTAGGCTTTTCTATTCTTATCCACTTACAGTTATGATTTGCATCAGCTGTGTAGGCAACTACTGTTTATAATAATTTATTAGTTTGAAAGGTTCAAAATTCGTCGTTGCATGATGAAGCATTAATTCCACTGAGGTTGGGTGAATTCGAATAATGATCAATTATTCACATTCTAGATGTTCTCTGGAAAGGGGGCTTACGTTATTTCTTCCTTTCCTTATTTAACTGAATTTGCTTTTGAGTTAGTAATCCCTGCACAGAGTGTTTCAGGTGAAAACACAATCCTTTTTTTCGTTCGCTTTTCAGGATTATTTTGTTATATTTTCCCGGCGTCGCATTGCAGTTGGAAAGGTCTATACGTCGACGTACATGTCGCCTACATTTAGCAGTTGCAGAGCATTTGTTGCAGGAGTCGACGTAGATATTAGTGTGATGCCCTCCCAAGGTCACATATCCCGGTTAAGCGTTTAGGACTACTGTGGCAGTGGTGCTGCGTTACATAAGCTGGAAGAGATGGTAACATTACCTTAACTGCGTGTCGACACTTCTCTCGTCTTTTTCTTCCCTTGGCGGGTCGTTCCCCTCGTTCGTACGAATTTATCAGATTAGTTAGTACAAAGAGCGGAAAACTGTCACAACTATTTGAAGTGGCTAATTTTTCCTAAAATATATATGTTACATCTCTCAGTTTGTGGCGTTTACTATTGCTATTGCTCTCTATTGCTTGGCCAATTCACGGACAACTAATCCTGGCTGTGGAATGGGGCTGGAATTATCGTCCGATGATGACCCACTTTGCTCGACCGGAGAGAGATCTGGTGATGGAGCAGACCAAAGCAGCATGTCGACATTCTGTAGAGCATTTTGGGTTACAACAGGGGTACGTGGGAGCGTTATCGTGTTGGATATCACAGCCTGGAATGCTGTTCATGACCGACAGACAGTATTGCTGTCAAGGTTCGTGGGATAACCACAAGAGTACTCGTGCTGTCATACGAAATCGCACTCCAGACCGCAATGTCGCAGAAGGAACATCCAGCTTTTCGTACCTCTACTACACTGCCTCATTCGTACTCATTGTGGAGCTCATAATGTCTCTTGACTAACGTCATCTCCCCTCGTTCAGTCTCAGCGGTAACTAACTCTCACGAAATTCGCAGTGAGTATTTGCATTCTCCTAGGGACGCCATTGGGTTGTTTCAGTTTTTCGGTCAGTGTATGTGGAATAAAAATAGCTATTGTTCATGTCATCCGTCTCAATGAGAAATCTTCCATTTCTGCGGAGGAGAGATTCAGCGAAAGATGTAGGAAGTTAATATACCAGAAAAGTTGTTTGCGATATTACAAATGGCTCTGAGCACTATGGGACTCAACTGCTGTGGTTATCAGTCCCCTAGAACTTAGAACTACTTAAACCTGACTAACCTAATGACATCACACACATCCATGCCCGAGGCAGGATTCGAACCTGCGACCGTAGCAGTCGCACGGTTCCGGACTGCGCGCCTAGAACCGCGAGACCACCGCGGCCGGCTGCGATATTACACAAAGGGACATAGTACAATTGTGGATGTTCGCTGCGCAGAGGTATTTAATTTTTGTGCTTGTGAAAACATTTAAACATTTACGTGGATGCGGGAAAGAGGACACGAGCGTGCGACGTCGCTTCGAAGCGAAGATTTAATCTGAAAAGCTGCAACATATATTTAACTTATTTAGAATCTTATTTCAATGGTCATTTAACCATTGCTGTCGTCGTTCCTATAAAATGTTGTGCTCTGTCGTCTCTATGGTTACTGATTAATGTTGGCCATATCGAATGTTAACAACAATGCTATGTCACCTAAACCGTAGAAGACCGTTGCCTAGCAATTACTTCCGTATTCTCTCGAGTACTAGAAGTGCCTATCCGTATTCGCTGTCTAAGTTATTGAGTGAAAGAAGCTTCAGCTTTCATTCAAGTGTCGTAGCGCTGAATTGTGTGTTTCGAGAACACCTATCGAAACATTTTAAAGTTCTTCTTGAGCTTTAGAAGCTTTGAGCGAAGCGAACGCCCAGCTTCAGAAGTGAGGAGCATTGTACCCGCAAGAGGTATGAGCCATTCGCGTATGTGTCATCTATTTACCTTGCGGAATCATCTGTAGTAAGAATGTCGTAGAAGCTTTTAATTGTCTCAGTACTTAGTGGAGAAATACTATCAGATTGAAGCGTATGGTAGTGTGTGATGTTATTACAGAACCTGAAGTTATTAACAAAAATGGCTCTGAGCACTATGCGACTTAACTTCTGAGGTCATCAGTCGCCTAGAACTTAGAACTAATTAAACCTAACTAACCTAAGGACACCACACACATCCATGCCCAAGGCAGGATTCGAACCTGCGACCGTAGCGGTCACGCGGTTCCAGACTGCAGCGCCTTTAACCGCACGGCCACACCGGCCGGCAGTTATTAACACTATATACCGTGAAACAGCATTCTGCACCAATTTTTCATGGAGATTCAAGTATTAAGTGTTTGCTTTTTCAGACCGATTTCTATACTTTCTTTTTGGATAGTTTATGCGCTTTCGTCTTGTATTCTCGAACTAATTTCTTAGTTGCTCGATGGCAAACGTGTCAAGTGCTATATCCTTTTCCACCAACCAAGAGGTTCAATTTGGTTTTACCGGTCACTCACTCGATCGGTACATTTTTTTTTTTTGCTGTGATTCGTACTTTTTGTTTACCTGATTTGGATGGAGTTTTTGGTGTTTCTTGGTGACTTATTGGTTTTCGGTTTTTGAGCTATTTATTTGCGTTTGTATGGTGATTCCAGTTTTTGTTCTTATTTTCTTTCGGTTTGTTCTATAGGAATTTATGTATATAATTTTTCGATTAAGTTAATGTTATGTGGGTGTTGCTTCGTATCTCAGTCCTCGGATTAGGAAATATGGTACCAGCTGTCCATGTGTATGTCTTTTTGTTTCTTCGGTTTATTCTGCAGATATTCGTGTGCACAATTCTTGCATAATGAGATTCGTGTGTATGTGTGTGTGTGTGTGTGTGTGTGTGTGTGTGTTTGGGGAGGGGGGTGAGTCTTGTATATACTGCGATACAATTTGTGTGTTATTCATTTTATCCTAAAATTTAGTTTTATCAAGGAAAAGTTCTATGTAATGTTTTCCGATTATGTCGTTTTGTGGCGTTGAGTGTGATAGCGCTGTCTTCCTCTGAAATACAGGTCAAGCGAAGAATGATTCCAATTCTGCCATTTTTGCCGTTTTTTCTGTTTGTTAGAGACATTAGCAGGAGTTCTGTTATCGCTGACTGTTAAAGCTGTATACGTACAGTTACGCTGCGAATAAGCTAGTTACTTTTTACATTTTCGTTTGCATCATTCCGGAAGGATGTGTGTGTGTGTGTGTGTGTGTGTGTGTGTGTGTGTTTTTTCTATGAAAGTTCTTAAATGTTCTTAGGTTTATGAACCTTTTTTAGTATGTCCCCATCCAAAACTCTCCCATTTCTGCGATTGTCCCGATACTTTCCTTTCATTTGCTGATTCAAATACTTCCCATGGTTTTTTGTTTGTTAAGAATTGCAGTATACAATATACAACGGTATACTTTAACTGAAAAGATCGAATTCGGTCTGGCATCAGACCATCATCGCGGCCAACAACCATCTCAGCTATCCGTCTGAGTAAATGGAATCTCAGTTATGGAATGAACACTGTTCCGTCATTGATACTAGCTGTACATATATAACATTACGTCCATTTAACATTGACAAGGTTTTTGCCCAGTATTTTATATATAAAAATAATACCAATGATACTTTATACATGTTAACTGCTATACCGATTAAGCAAACGCATTGGAGAGATGGTTTTGGACACCATGATTTTCTGATGCTCGTGCGAAATCGATCGTCTGTAATAAAATGTGCCGTTACAGGTTTGTGCTGCATATGGCAGTTCTAAACATACATAATAGCTGTACACCACCACCTCCACAAAATGTTTTATGTTTGTTTTTGATTGTAATGGTCTATATCGCTGTCTCGAAGAATGTCATCGGGCTATTATTAAATGTTATCTGTGGTTATCGTAGTATCTCGTGTAAACTATCCACTTTACTCCAATATGACGTCGTGGGTCAGAGCAGACTGATAGAATTGTAGCATGATCTGTTCCTTTTAATTGTTGAGATTAACAACGACAATGATGTTAGCGATCTTTCTCGCTTGTCGATTACACAAACTTAGTGTCTGTGGTCATAACAGAGTCATACTGTTGGAATTTTCTTCCATCTGTGAAAACTAACACATTTTGAAAATTGATGCCAACTGTGTGGTGTCATTCTGAGTTTACCTTTCATCGTAATAAAGGAGTATAACTCTGCTGTTGGTTAAAGAAATTGAATTAACAGCTTGGAGTATTTTTAATTAGTAAATCCTTTGGAGTTTGTTAGTTATTCGGGCCTTTTCATCCTTTAGACACCGCTGTATATCTTTCAATAGCAAGGGATGATTGTTTCGTCTGACATAGATTTAAATCACTAAAAATTTTACTGCACTCCTTGTTTACCTATAAAATAATGTGCTCTGCATTTGCTGGTATTGCTATTAGAGGGGTTGCTATTTAATGTTGTCCAAAGGGTATCATAACAGCCGCGCGTGATTAGCCGAGCGGTCTTAGGCACTGCAGTCATGGACTGTAAGGTTGGTCCCGGCGGAGGTTCGAGTCCTCCCTCGGGCATGGGTGTGTGTGCTTGTCCTTAGGATAATATAGGTTAAGTAGTGTGTAAGCTCAGGGACTGATGACCTTAGCAGTTAAGTCCCATAAGATTTCACACACATTTGAACATTTGGTATCATAACAACAATGCTATGTTATCAAAATCGTCGAGGACCGTTGCCTAGGAATTACTTCCGTATTCTCTCGAGTACTGGAAGTGCCTATTCGAATTCGTTCTGCGAGTTATTCAGTAAAATAAGCTTCAGCTTCGAGTCAAGTGTTGCCGCGTTGAAGTTTGTGTTTCGATAAAAACTAAGGAAACTTCTTAAAGTTCTTGCGGAGCTTTAGAAGCTTTGAAGGAAGCGAACGCCCAGCTTCAGAGGCGAGCTGCATTGTACCCGCAAGAGGTATGAGCCATTCACTTAAAGATAACTTATTTACCGTTCAAAGCCAACTGCGCTTAGAATATCGCACAAGCATTTAAATGACTGTGAATTTAGTAGAGAAGTACTGGGATGTTGTAGTTTTATGAGGACCGTGTTATGATATAGGAACACGTAATTAGTACAGTGTAACATGTGAAAGATCAAATTACCTTGTTTCACAACGATGAGTGTGTCACCAACCTCCTTGCTTCTCAACTGTGCATACATGTTGGTTGTGATGATTGCACAGTCGTGCCGCTGGAAATTTCTTTCGTCTGTGAAGAAGACAGTTTGTAAACTGATGGCAGTTGTCTAGAGTAACATTTAGTCGAACTGGCTCTGTAAAAAAAGAGTTTTCGTCTCCTGTTGCTTCTCGAAATTGAATTAATATCGTTAAATCCATTGGGATTTGATTAGCTATCCTGTTTTTTTCATTATATACTGCTGGATACCTCCCAGTCGCAAAATACCATTATTTTCTGGTACTTACAACGATTTATTTAAAATATTTCTGCACTGCTCGTTTACCCATTCCTATCAGCTTGCTAAACAGTGTAGAGCTCTGCAGCTACTGGCGTTGCTGTTGAATGTTGATCAGAGGGTATGCTAACTCCAATGCTACGTTATCTAAACCGTAGAGGACCGTTCCCTAGCAATTACTTGCGTTTTCACTCGATTACTAGAAATAACGATACGAATTTGTCGAGTGAGTTATTCAATTAAAGAGGCTCCAGTTTTGATTCATGTGTTGTACTGTTACACTTTGTGTTGCGAGTTCAAATAACGAAATATTTTAAAGTTCTTGAGGACTTCTTGAAGCTTTGAACGAAGCGAATGCCCAGCTTCAGAAGCGAGGTGTTTACTTACCGTATAGAATAACATGTAGTATTAATATCGTATAAGCTTATAAATGACTGGATGTGTAGCGGCGAAGTACTAGAAAACAAACGATTTTACGTAGTGTGCTGTGATTTAGCAGTATGTAAAATGAAAAAAAAAAAAAGTTCCACTCACATTCCAGTACATTGTTTCCATACGCTTTGCAGCTACAAAGGTTACGAGAGAGCATGACTAATAGGGACAAATTTCTTCGCTGAGGTTTTCACAATTTCAGTTTCTTGAATCGTTTATTCTCTAACTTATTAATTACTTTCACAACGAGAGGGGCGTCACCTATCTCTGTCACCAAATCTGTTATATTCTACATTCCGTGAAGAAGAAGGCAATACGTAAAAAGTTCCACCAGCGTGCAATCATACTGAGTTGACATGGCACCATAGCAAAAGTATTTTCTCTTTCGGTCACTCAAAGAAATTAAATTAATACCTTTGAGCATAGTTAAATGTTAATTACGTTGGGAGTTTATAAGCTATACTGGTGTTTTCTTCATTGAAATATCGCTGGTTAAATTTCAGTCGTAAATATGAATGTTACGTCGTACGTGTTATTGATTAGTTCACATGGCGCTGAAGAGTGATTCTAGGTTTAGTGTTCAACTTAGGTTGATGATGACTCTGCCACAAAGAAGAGAAGGTGCAGGCCGGTGAGAATACATTGACTCAGACAACGGGTGTCTGTAAAATTCGTAGTCTCGTCAAACACTGCGGAGCCATGTGAGATATAACCACCACACTGTTGCATAGATTATTACCCAGTAACTTCATATCACCAACAAGATGTTCTCTTAAGTACACACTAATTATATTAACAGAATCTTCCGTCGGTTCTTGGTAGAACAACATTATAATAAATGAAAAGCACCAGTTTGCTTTTGTTCTACAATATTAGTTTTATTGTTAACCGGTTGTCGGCTTACAAGGCCATCTTCAAACATTTACTGAGTATTTTGGTGATAATACTCAATAAATGTCTGAAAATGGCCTTGTAAGACGAATACCGGTTAACAATAAAAGTAATATTGTAGAACAAAAGCAAACTGGTGCTTTTCATTTTAACACACTAATTAAATTACCGATCCTGCCTCAGGGTGCCATATTGAACGAACTGATGGTAGTAAGCAAATCGCGGCATAAAGTTTAAATAACTATACTTTGTGTATATCTGAAACTAGTGTATGGTTGCACTGTTTTGCTAATAGTCTTGCTGTCTGTCTAACTGCGATAGCTTTAAATAACTGCTATCAAAACAAAATTATTCATTGTAGAATAAATGTACCACGTTATGAACACAACTTTGGCTGTCAGCGAAGAACTAGTATTATTTTAATTCACCTATAGGAATTAGTAAAAGTGAATTAAAATAATGAATTCCTCATCAGACATAAATGGATAAACTTTATTAAGTAAATCAATGACATTTATGCGATCTGTATGTTATGGATCTTTTGTAACACTGACAGCTCTTATTATTACAGAAGTTAAATATAAAGACATAACATCACGGTCTCAAGTTTTTCCTTGCGAGACACTTGTGAGACATCGCACTAAGATTTACTCTTGGACACGGTCTGATCGTATCTAACACGCTGCCCGTTATCGGTTGCAGCAATGTTCCGACGCATCAAGACGTTTTTCTCCCGGTGTGTGGGTGGGGAGAAAGACGAAGGTCTGCGACTGGACAAGACCTTGGTCGCTGCTCGACGTACCTTTGAGGTGAGCCACGTCACGTTGCATTACCGACATCATAATAAGCATAGCAGTAAAGTTTTACAGCTACTTCATTGTCGATAGGGTGGTCAACAGGTATTACAGACTGTTACGATTTACTGTAAATGAATCTGCGTTTCGCTATAAACGTCCCATGTGACAAGACGTTATGAAACATACATCTAAGACAGGAACCTCTACTACACTACTGACTATGACGATTGTGTGTTGGTTTCCGTGCAAGAAAGAGTGAGGTTCAATGTGCTAAAACTGTAAAAATTCAACAAAGAATTAAAATGTAAAAAATGTCTAAAAACCTTACTTACACATGCACGCACACGCAAGCACGCGCGACTACACACACACACACACACACACACACACACACACACACACACACACACACACACACACAGAGATAATTACAAAAAATATATTTAATATAATTTCGATACCTGGTAATAAAAGTGACTGCGTTTCACTAGTTTAGTAGAATGATCTAAAGTACCAACTAAGAAACTTATTACGTCAGAACGAGCCTCTGAAGTCCCAACGGTACTGACCGACCTCCACGTCACACTCAACAGATAGGCTTCACTGGCTGCAGATACGGAGGGATCGTTGTCAGTTTTCGTGACATTGTTTAAAATACGGCCACAGATGAACGTCACTGGCGAATGGATGGATTTCTTCGTCACGAGAGGGAAATGGTATTTGCTGGGTACTTCTTTGTGTGACAGTTATATGCATAAGGCCGGACTTGGTCTGATGATTGGCCAGTCAGATGTATTCCAACAGTCGTATGCCTTTCTCACCTGCAGGGTAATGGCACGTTGTCTCGATGGGTTAGTTGCCTACAGCCAAGAGGCTGCATGATATGCTCGCTCTTTTCCCCAGATCCCACAGGCTCCTGCTTGTCTCCTCCATGTTATTAGAATATTATATCATCACTCCTGGCATTAGATAAGACTAAGTCGATAGTCTAGCCGAAAGGCGATTAAATGGTTGCAACAACTCTACTGACGGCCATTAAAATTAACACTGACCAACCGGGAAGTTGTGTCTGGCATTAGTTAAGAATTTCTGGACTGTTATGCTAATACGGAGGTGCTTGAGAATGGAAAAGACCGTAATAACTTGTTAAGGATTATGCTGAATTTCTTGCTAGAGCAGAGTTTGACATAGTATGCGCCCAAGACAAGTGACTGGCTGAAGACAACATTGCAAATCATCTGGCTGCTCTACGAGTTACCTGCTAACTGGGATGAATACCTGATGACCATAGGAAATGTATTATTGAATAATACCTCGAAGCCTAATGTTGTTTTCGGAGGAGTCAGAGAATAGGGAAACTGGAACTGTCAGTAAAAATTGTCACAGTCCCACTTACACTCCTTTCAAGAGAAAGACCAAATCAGTACAGAGAATAAAAAGGTCTTGGCGACGCTGCACCTTGAATAATTCCTCTATAGCCCTCTGTCGTTCCAGCTTAACAGTTCGCCCGTAGCATAATGGTAGCCATTACAGCCAAAAAATGTATACTCACTATCACTATCTACAGGCCTATACATTCATAGTAAGTGTTACACTTCGTATCACCTATGCATATTAAGAAGTAGTACTATATCTGAATTATAAACGTGCTCTTTATGATAAAACTAATAAATTCTTTTCCAACAGGACCGTCAGTTTACACTTGACGTGTTCTTTGTCGAGCTGCTGCAGAAACGCCTGCAGGAAGAAGAAGAAATCCGTGCTGCTCCGGTGAGTGTAAATTAGTTCAGTATACGGAATAATGGCATTAGGTTTCCACGTGTACTATTCGTTTCATGTTCAGATCAATACTCTCTTACGAACGTGATAGTAGTTAGTGCCCTGCTTCGGATGTTTTGCCGAGTTGTTTGGATTTGTGAAAAATACTTCGATGACTGTGACTGGAGTGTAGCGAGCTTTGCCGTTATGTGCACTCGATCCCTGGACTCCATCTAGTCAGGGAATGTCACACGACCTAAAGGACAGGGCTCGGTCGGTCGCTGAAATATTCTGCATACAACAGGAACAACAACTCGGCAAAACTCCCGGAAGTAGTTCAACAACCAACCGCGCATACGAAAAACTTGTACATCATGGGACATTAGTATTTGTTTAGCATTATTAGTTGGTCAGACATGGACTGAGTAGTGATGTTACTTGAATATTAATATTGATCACTGTTTAATATTATCAACAAATGTAGCTAGCAATAATATTGATAAATGTAGCACTTCGTAAAAAGCTGCCATGTTAGAATCTAGCACATGTTGTATATCAGAAAACTAATAAGTTATTTTCCAACAGGAGCGTCAGTTTACGCTTGACGCGTTTCTTGAGGAGCTACTGCAGACACGTCTGCAGTGAGAAGAGGAAAGCCACGCTGCTATGGTAAGTGAAACTTCGATCTGTGGATTTTAGTTTCTAAGTGTATTTCTGGTTTCATGGCCACATCGTAACTCCCTTCAGAACTGTAACCTGCGTCTGCGATATGTTTCCGACTCTACATTGAGCGTTTTTAATTTCACTGAAATGCTGTCAGCTTAGGTAGATAGACAAGTCCACAAAATGCAAATTTCTATGGTCAAACCGTAAATTTTGATGTACTGAGCTGTGGGTGGTTATCACGATGCTTGCACTACTGTTCATCTATAACAACTTTGAAATGTGAACGGATACGCAGCGTTTTTCGACAGTGTATTATTTCGCGCTACTATTTCTAGGTTCTACATAATCTTAAGAATGAACGGTTCAATATGCTTGCCTAACCTTTCACAGTATGGAGGGAATTTCAGAAAAAAATTCTTATCTTCTCCCACCCATGAAAGAGTTATCAAGTTTTCAGTATAGTTCACCTTGGTCATCGTACACTGGTCTTTTGGTTCTGTTCTATTATACTGCTTCAAGGTTTACTTTTCTGTCATATAATTATCCATGACGCCTTCAGAATTTCAATTCAACATTTTCGGAACTTTTTGTGACAGCCACCTGCCATCATGATACAATGATCAGAAGGAACTGTACTCAGGGAACAGGATAGAGGCAAACAGTCATTGCTGGTAGTTCTCACATTTAAATTCTTGTTTATTATACTCAGCAATCTTGAGTTGATGAGAGGGGAGAGTGAAACATCCCTTCACTGTACCCATATCGCCAGAGTGGCCGTGCGGTTCTAGGCGCTACGGTCTGTAACCGCGTGACCGCTACGGTCGCAGCTTCGAATCCTGCCTCGGGCATGGATGTGTGTGATGTCCTTAGGTTAGTTAGGTTTAAGTAGTTCTAACTTCTAGGGGACTGATGACCTCTGAAGTTAAGTCCCATAGTGCTCAGAGCCATTTGAACCATTTACCCATATCTGAATCACAAAACAATTTATAAAATGTATTGTCATTGCACTCTTTTACTACACTTGTGGCAATAGTTATTAACTACTAACTCCATTTTGTGTCTATTTTACAGTCTTACAATATTGATACAGAAATCGACCCTATATTAGCCTCAGGTCCTACGATAATTTTGCGGTTTTCTTTACGTATATCAACTCACCGTAATGTGATCACGTTTCTAAATCTGAAATTTAAATTTGTCGACAGGTGACTCCAGTGGCTTCCCGGCCAACCAGGGAGGCTCAACACTACACACCATGCAGCTCTTCATAGCCACCAAATTTAATGCTGTCTATTGAGGGCGCCGCCGTCAACTCGGTGCCTGGAGAAGAGTCACTCCAGTGGCCTCCCCGCCAACACACGGAGGCTCAACACTCCACACCATGCAGCTCTTCATAGCCACCATGCCTTATGCTGCTTGCTTGGAGCGCCATCGTCAACTCGGCGCGTGCAGAAGACTGCCTGGCAGCGAAAGTGTTCGACCGCGATACCGTGGCCAATACCACCTGAAACCAAAGTTGCCGATTGAATAAAACTACGGCTTAATGGGATAATATAATCTTGTTATTTATTTTAGATCTAGTGAGGTGGCATTATGGTAGCACACGAGCCTTGCCTTTGGATTGGCAGTGGTACAAGTCAATAATTAGTCCATCAACATACAGGGTTTCGGTGGTTTCTCTAAGTAGATTAAGGAAACCACAAGCATGGTTCACTCGTAATACGACTCGTACGATTGTCTCCACAATATCAGCTCTGTTTGTTATTACCTCATCTTTTATGGACATTATGTGCGAGTAATTTCTACATATTTTCTTTTTTGAGTAAGAGATTCATTAGAGCAATATTTTTTTAAAAAAAGCTATTGTGATACTGGTGCACTAATAGAAACACCTCGAACACACAGAACTTGCCTTCCAGAATTTGCTAAGTAAGTTCATCTGCAAAGTCTTTGAAACTAATGATAACCCTTAAAAGAGTAATGTGACTAAAAGATCCCTGCATCTGAGGATAACAATTTAGTGCCTGTCATCCCGACAGTTACTTATTAACTCAGTGCGTCACATGTAACATAACCCTAAACTATGCACCTTTACTCGTATCTGCATAATTATATGGGTACGAAATAGAAGGACTGATTTTTACTTTTTCTTTCCATTTCCACGAAAGAAATGAGTTGGCGCACGTCTTACGATTTAATTCCAGGTATCAAATGTGGTGGGCAAATGAATATCCAATCGAACTGCGGAAGCTCAGTGAATAAGTGGATCAATGTTAATGGCAAGGGAGTCGCACTTTCGATATATAAACATTGATGCACCTTCCTTCTCCCATATTTTAATTAAAAAACATTGATCAACCTACTTTACTCCGTGGTTCAAAAGGAAAAAAGAAAAGAAACAAGAACATTGATCCACACTGTTCCTTCGATTACTTAATTAAGAAACATTGTCCCACTTACTGAGTGAGCTCACACAGATCGATTGCGTAGCAATAGGAAGCACAGAAATATTTCACTACATTTTCTTGTATATCATGAGTTGTGACGCTGTCCTTGGTTTGCACATACTAGCACAATTTAAATAGCTACGACTCAAACAAGGAGCAAATGAACCTACGATCCCCTTTTACGGCAATTTTCCGCCCTTTCTTCCGAATGTATTACTTCTAAACATGTTGTCTGCCTGCTGCTCTCTCATTGGGTGCGTAACATGAACAGTTGACACATCTTCTTTTCCTCCCATCGTACATCAGGGCAGGCACAGACAACTTTCCTGCACGAAACACGTAAGTACGGCACTGGCCCTATTGTAGACTTTTCCTGAAACATCAGTCGACGTGTATAACTCAACTTAAAAACCAGTCACCAATACAAAGAGCAGAAAGCGATACCAACACAGAAAGCCAGAAATTGATGTCAATACATACGGCCAAAGGTGGCTGGAATTGACGGTACGCGGTAACAAGAACATTTGGGATTACCGAACGTTTCGGTTCCACACTTCTACTTTGACCTATGACGTTACATCGGGGATATAAAGCGTACTTTCCTGATTTTGACCACTACTGATTTAATAACACTAAAAATATTACAGTAAGACTAACAATACTCAGAGAGAGTCACATAATCGAAAAATAACTCTCACGAACTCGTCTAGAATATACCCAATCCATTATGATCAGTATTGGAAATTTCACCTGACGTACATAGCTGAAACGAATACAGTGATGTAGACAGTCCCTCACCAGCAAAGTTTTTATGGATAGTTCACTACTGCTCTGTATTCGCTTGGTATTAGTATGTTCGCTTCTGAAAGCCCTGCATCGTATTTTGATTTTCCTGACACCTTCTAACCGTTATTTAAGTAATGACAACTGTTACGTTGTGGCTTAAACCATTTTAACCCTTATCCATGAATATGGTCGATGACTGAAACCAGTCGGGATATATGGGTTTAAATTAAAGCAGCTGATGGTCAAACATTTTAGACATTACTTGACGGGCGTTGATGGTCACCTTCCAAACATGTTTAATCAAAGTGGAACCAAAACAGACACACACACACACACACACACACACACACACACACACACACACAGAACACAAACCATACTGCAAACAACAAATTGTTTAAACACAACTTCAAGGCAAAACTCCACACAAACACACAATTTTCACTCTAGAATACCAAACTGTAAATTAAAATCAACAGTTCAAGAACCAAAAACAATTAGATAACCAATAACTACTAAAGACTCGTTCTCATTCAACTGCATCTTGACTAGAAACCAAATCACAAACCTAAACGTAAACCACAAAGACACAGCATCCGCCTACAACATTCACTTACAAAAACAATCCCTTTCGATTATGACGCGTCTCCACGACGTTACATCCGAAAAAAAACTTTAAGAATCAAGATTATAAATATGATCAGAACTTGTTTCTCTCGTAACAATCTAAGCTGTGTTCCTAGATTCGTACCTAACATCTTCATCGACAAACGTGCCAAATTCAAAAAACCACTAAATATTTGTGGCAAGCATGGTTAAAAACATAATCACATACCGTTTCTCTCGCAACTATTTAAGCGCTGCCCTTCGTTTCCTGCCTATCCTTACCCTCGGAACTCGTTCCACATACGGAAAGAAACAGCCAGACATTTGGGGATTGGTGCGTGGTCTAATTCCACCAATCGGCTTTGATCCACGACTTCTTCTTTAGAATAAACAGCATATGCAGTTTACACCAGTCACTAAGGCCAGGCCGCTCACATCCTTCGCATCCTAAAATCAAGACGTCACACAGATAGTCACTGATTAAGGCAATGGACAAAACGCGGTCTCGAAAACATGGCTTCACCATCACAGCGCAATTTAAAACACAAAAATCGTTTGGAGTTGTACACCCTAGTCTGGGCCTGGAAATGGTGAATTACTTTATTCTATCGCTCTTTACCGTCTTAGCGGCTGTCCAACACAGGTAAGTTTGGTACACCCTTATAGATCACTTTCAGTTATTAAAATCACATGTTTTATACTTGAGTTAAAGTAGCTTATTATTATATAGAATTAAATTTCTGCAGACTTACGCATTTCGTAATCATCGAAGTATCACCTTTTCATATTTTAGTGGTATTACGATTAATGTTCCTTAAATACATTGAGAAATATAAATTCTGACAGGAAGACGCATTTACAAGTAATTCCAAGTACAAATATCATCTTGTTAATCAGGGTCTACTCTCGTTACTAAGATAATAATAATTAGATCAAAGATAATGTTTGAGCTCTGGCTGCTTGGGAGTGTAAGCAGAGTCACAGTCGAGCATATACAATAGCAGCACTCTGCCTCTTTTCTGTTGACCACCGCGACTGCAGCGCGCCAAGCGGCCAGGAAGTTATACTGTTGAGTTCGCCGAGATTTTGTAATAGCGGAAGTTAATCTTAATTGTTTATATTGGTCTGTAGTTTGGTTTTTACAAACAGGAGCGTCTGCACCGCAATAACTTGCAGCAACCAAGAAGAAGAAGGCACTATTTTTGCCATTTTTTAGGTTTCTTATCAACCCTAGTAGAGGTGAATCGCTGTGTCACAGAAAGTTTTATTTACAGTTTTTTTCTAATCTGAAGATATTACTTGAGAATGTCGTGTTCCTTAAGAACAGAAAAAGTGCTAGTAAACAGCAGCAGACCTGACGTTTTGCAGAAAGGCGTCGTATATTTGCCAAAGTTTTCTTCACTACACTTCCAGTCAAATCAGCGAATATGGAATGAAGGAAACCAGCATGGAATGAAATACCTACATTATTTTACGTACCAGACAATCTAACAAATCTGTAGCAGGACAAAAAGAGCCAGACAGATGCGATAATAAAAGAAAATAGCAATAAATTATTTCCCAATACAGAAGAAACCAATTCCACGATTGTTGCTGCATCTGAGCCACAAATGACAAGAAGCATCAACACATCCGCGTTTGAAACAAAGATAATTACATTCACAAAAATATTATGTGTTAAACAGTCGATAAAGTGTAAGACTGTGCGAAACATTAGGGTTCATAAAAAATTGTTACGTGTCAAGGAAAGTGTCTGGCATATTACGAACAGTGAAAAAAATATTATTCTCATGCATCAAATGTGTGTTTGTATGGTCTTGTTTTCAGTGGAGTAAGCTACAATCATGCACATATTTGAAAGTATTTCTTCATAATTATGATGTAGCTTATGTCACCGAATCAAGGAGATTCGGTCATTTCCACATGTATCTCACGATCATTCACGTCTTATAATAATTTAATAATTATTTACCTAATTAACCAGAAAATGATTAAAAGCTAACTATAATTTTATCACTGCTTTGTCTACCCATGGGGCGCTAGAGTCGCACAAACTGTCAGATGCTAACAATTTTCTCAGTAGTGAGTGTAGTGACTGTATATGTTAGTCTATGCCAGAGTGAAGCGAAAACTCATTATTTTCTCTTAACTAAACTTGTGGAATCACTAACGTGCCTATAACATCAGAATTTGCAACGCTCTCTATGAACCCAATTGAAATTACAAGCGTGGCATAAGCTGACACTATTAGCACGCCTAAGCAAAACAAAACATCGGTCCGCACAGGTATGTCATTCGCCACGCCAGTACATCACAGCTCAAACGCGACGAGCGACATCGAAGTCTCAAGCTGAGCCAATTACTATGCTGTCGTATTGTCTGCATCCTATCGTTTCTGTGGCAAATCACTGTACTAGTGAAGCTAAAGCGAAAATTCTGTAGCTCAGCACCGCAATGACTTTGATGACTGCTGCGTGTCGACGGGAAGTTCTGTCCAGTAACAACCCCTATTCTTTGCAGCTCACGCACTTTTTCGTTTCGCTTGCTTTTGATTGTTTGAAGATAATGGGAGGCATGTGATGAGGACGATGTGTCCAACCGAAATTCATATGGCAGGCCGTACATTTTTGCCATTCCCCTATTTATCGCTTCGATCTACAAGTTGCCCAAAGCCTCTTTACGAATAATTTTGTTTCTGTATTCAACGTACAACGCCAAACTCCGAATTTTTGAGCCTCTTTTGCCTCATGTTGCTGTTTCTCCGACCATTTGTAGTGCTACCAACTTACTAACAAGTAAAGAATTCCAGAAGCAGTAAACGAATTTAACTTTTCTGGTTTTATATAATCTCTCAGTTTCAATATAACCTCCCCTATTGGACCAATTTCTTACAACCGCGCAGAGCGGTGAGAACTTAAATATCGGAAGGAACCAAGGGATATCTTTACTGCATGCAAATTTTTAATCAAACACGGGAACACATTCAGTCGACAAGTTAAGTATAGTCGATAGTTCCTCTTCTAACAGCCGCTTATCGCTGAGGACTTTTCGACTGAAAAAAGGTCAGGTCAATCTGCATTTCAACAAAACACACATAACTGTAGGGCTTATTTTGTCGTAGAAATGTGGGCCATGTCTTGCGATCAGTTGTTACGTCCATCTTAGGCATCAGGAACCTACTCTAAAGAAATCAATATGGATTCCGCAAACATAGATGTAGTGACATTCATCTCGCTATGATAGTCCGTGAGATCCAGAGCGCCGAAGAATACGGTGGCCAGGTGAACGCCGTGTCCCTCGAATTCCGAACGGCCCAGCACTGCACTTTAGTGAGGAAAGTAGAGCTTGTCGAGTAGTGGGCCAGAAGCCTGGTTGGAGCACGCGCTAGCTCCAAACGTATAGCTTGAGGTCCAAATGAGCTCTACAGGGCCGTTACTGTTTACAATATTGAGGATGTAATGCGTGTAAGTCCAGATATTTCTATTGGTGGCTGTGTACGGTGTGCTGCAAGGCATTACATCAGAACACACATCATTTACAGACTAATAATTATAGTTTATAATAGTAAAAGCCAAGATCGCTCAATGTGAAATAGTTTATTTCCTCACCAGACTCGACAATTTGTAGCTGTCATCCTGAGGTTCTCAGATCGCTCAGAAATATGACTAGACATGATTCAGTCGACGTTATGAGAACACACTCAATTACAATAACAGTTCTGCATTTGCTTGTAAAACACATAAAGCCAACCGGTATATTGCTTTATTGTTATATTTGGAGAAAGTTCGGAGTTTATCGATGAGATGATCTGTAATTATGTTTCTGAGAGATCTGAGGATAACGGATAATTACTGTCAGAAACTGGTTTTGGAATAAACTATTTCAAATCTAGCGATCTTAGCTTCCAATATTATAAATTACAATATCAGATCGCCCCAAAAACATGTGCGGATTATATAATAACTATAGAAGGGTTATTAATAAGTAATGCTATATTTTCTTTCTGAAAACAGTTTTTCTATTCGTGATCCCAATACACCATAGTATTCCTCCCTCTTTCGGCTACAAAAGCATAAAGTTCAACATAATTTCCGTTCAGTATGGTGGCCTCATGCCACCTCATTGGATGGGCCTATATACACGCATAGTACCACAGCCAGCGTCTTCCTGCACCAGTAACCTCCCCATCATCCACATACCGCTTCACGCAGAGTGCCAGAGTGCGTCCTACATTGGGCCAAACAGATGGAATTTCGAAGGTGCAAGATCTGCGCTGGGGAGTGGATGAGAAGAAACAATGAAGTGTTGTGAGTTCCTCTTGGTTGCGCGGCCAGTTAGAGTCCTTGCATTGTTAGGAAGAAGGAGAATATCGTTTGCATTTTTGTGGCGGTGAACAGCCTGAAGATGTTTCTTCCATTTCCTGACGGTAACACAACACATTTCATGTTCAATAACGTTCATCTCTGGGGCGTTTGGTGGCCAGCAGAAGTTTTTGGACTCAGAAGAGTGTTATTGGAGCACTGTGTAGCAATTACGGACGTGTGGGGTGTCGCATTGTCCTGCTGGAATTTCCCAAGTACTTCGGAATGCGCAATAGACATAAATGGATGCAGGTGATCAGACAGGATGTTTACGTATGTGTCACCTGTCAGAGTCGTGTCTAGACGTATCAGGGGTCCCATGTCACTCTAGCTCCTCACGTCCCACGCCATTACATAGCCTCCCCAGCTTCAACAGCCCCCTGCTGACATGCAGGGACCATGGATTCATGAGGTTTTCTCCATATCCATATATGTCCATCTGCTTGATAGAGTTTGAAACGATACTAGACCGACCAGGCAACACGTCTCCAGTCATCAACAATCGAATGTCGATGTTGACGGCTTCACGCGAGGCTTTGAGTCGTGCAGTTACCAGGTACACGCGAGGATCTTCGGCTCCGAAAGCCCATATCGATGATGTTTCGTTGTATGGTTCGCACGCTGATACATTTTGATGACACAGCACTGAAATATGCAGCAATTTGCGAATGTGTTGCACTTCTGTAACATTGATCGATTCTCTTCAGTTGTCGTTGGTGCCGTTCTTGCAGGATCTTTTTCCGGCCGCAGCGATGTCGGAGATACGGCACTTAACCGGATTCCTGATATTCACAGTACACTCGTGAAGTGGTCGTACAAGAAAATTACCACTTGATCGCCACCTCGGAGATGCTGTGACCCATCGCTTGAGCGCCGAAATAGCACCACTTTCAAACTCAATTAAATCTTGATAACCTGCCATTGTACCGATCTAACAACTGTCCCAGACAGTTGATGTCTTATACAGGCGTTTCCGACCGCAGCGCCGTGTTCTGCCTGTTTACATATCACTGTATTTGAATATACTTGCCTATACCAGTTCCTTTGGCGTGTGTGCCTCACCTCGACTGCCTGGAGAGAGCCACACATCTGTCGACCCGTGCCTGCTGCTCCTTGAGGTAGCAGCTGACTCCTGTGAGGCTGGTTCCTCGCCACGAGTGGCAACTCACGCCACTCGACTTGAGACCCCTCCACAATTGCTTATGGCGTACATGAACAATTTACGACAGCCCCAAGCCAACCAACTGTCAGACAACGAGGTGATGCAGCAGATGTCGTCCACCCTTGGCTGTGGTTATAACTGAGTTAATGATTTGCTGTTATAATATGATGAGTGTGAATGGAGTAACTAATTGCAGATTGATTTGAGTATTTGTGGATCTTGACAACAAGCCATCCACGTGGGTGAGGCCATCAAAGCATTTCCTTCATTCACGAGTACTGTAGGAACATTCAGAATGTGTGTAATATTGTATATCTGGTGTTTCTTCTATCTGTTATATGTTTCCAGAAATAAACTTACCGTTGCACCAGTCCGTGAAAGCGAATGTGAGGAGGCTTGTAAATAAATGTGTTTGTGTATTTTCTCGGCGTTTACTTTTGAACCAGTCTTATCCTTTCAATCCAAGGTATGATACTCATCAGATGATGAGCATGTGAGACAAGAAGCAAAAATGAATCCCATGCCCCAGTTAAAATATCTTTAACAAACTTGGAATCGTATACAGTTACACAATATTTTTTATAATGTCATATGAACATTCTCATGGTCTGCATAATAACTGCAGATGATATTTAGTATTACCAGTGACTGCACAGCTAATTTCACTCTTCCCTTTCATTTCTTTTATTACACTGAAGACTTGTCATTTTTCTGCAGCCATGGCGAGCTTCTCCTAGCTGGCTCACAACAAGGGAGTTTATATAAAGAAAAAAAGAAGAGTAATAAAATCGTTCAGTGTTGAAAGCCGTGAGCCGTGGCTGGCAAATGTATACGTTAGATTAAACCTTGATTGCTATTCTGTGGCCAGCCGGTGTGGCCGAGCTGTTCTAGGCGCTTCAGTCTGGAATCGCGCGACCGCTACGGTCGCAGGTTCGAATCCTGCCTCTGACATGGATGTGTGTGATGTCCTTAGGTTAGTTAGGTTTAAGTAGTTCTACGTTCTAGGGGACTAATGACCTCAGATGTTAAGTCCCATAGTGCTCAGAGCCATTTGAGCCAGCTATTCTGTGTTTAGTCTCCCGTGGTTATCGCGATTATGATGTTATCCTCTCTGTCTGCGAGTGGCAGCAGCGGTGTGTATCGATATTCTCACCCTTGCACTATCTTTGACCCGGCGCTTATAGTGGGCGAGCAGTTGGTTGGTTGGCGTGGAGCAGCGAGGAAGTTTCCGCTGCGCGTAGTTTGGCTGAGGCCGCTGGTGGCGTCCACACGCGGTCGGAGTGTGTGGTTCTGTTCCCATTGCTATGAGGTCCGTGGCTCACCGATCCTGGGCACGAAAGTTGAGTTTTGACTTAATCTACTAGCAAGTCACGACTGTTCACGTTGTCTCGTTTTGATTTCGTTGTCGGCTGTTGGGACATTCCCGCGTGTCTTTTCAAGTTGGCAAATTTTAGTCACCCTCAGGTGAAGTTTAACTATACTTGGTTACTTCGAACTGAAGGTCACCAGCGGAATCCTCTGCCTTGTGTCCGTTAACGTTCCGGTTACCTGCCCTGGCCGTTAACGTAAATTCAGGCAGTGTATTTTCCTCGTCGTGTTGTCGCTGTCCAGCACGGTGTGTAGTTTGGCAGCTCAATGTATAATTGGTTGTGGGTGCCAATACTTTCTACGTTGTTCCATTAAAGTCCCTCATGTGTGCTGGTCGGGTGGAGCGGAAGTTATCTTGTCAGTGGGTCAGTTGACTGTCTGTCGGTTGGGTAGTCGTTGGATCCAGAATGGTTGGGCCGACTGCCTGTCTCACCTAAGTGAGCGCTAGTGTTTGAATTCCAGGCCGACCCTCGAAAATTTCTGAGCGCCATTGGGTGTAGTGCCTTTTCTTATTTGTTCTTTTGTTTGTATCTGTATGGCTTCTAGCCGATTTTTAAGTTAAGGATATCTTGCCATTAAGGCGTAAGACTGTTTGGCCTTCAGTCTAATTTAAGAACTGTTTTAAGGTAAGGCCTTTTGTCCCTGTAGAAGTTTATTTCGGTTTTAGACTTAAGTGATGGGTCTTCAGCCGATTATCTTTTTTAAATTAAAGTTGTTTTGCTCTTAAGCTGTGAAATTGTTTGGGCCTTCAGCCTAATTGAAAGAACTGATTTAAGATAAGGCCTTCTGCTTTTTAAATTTCTGATTTTGCTTTGAGTTTTAAGTTATTTTAAATTAAAGTGGTGTTGCCCTTAAGACATGAGATTGTATAGCGCATTCAGTCAGTAATTAAGTTCCAAAAATTAATGCCGTGTTTTTTTTAATTTTCTTGGCTCTTGTAATGTTTGGTCAAATAAATAAAGTTGTACGTTCGAGTGTAACTAACAGCCGCTTATTTTGGCCCCTTTCCACAATTTAAACTACCTGTTATGTCCTGCGGGATTAGCAGGGCGTTTCAAGCTGATTTTTAAAGCAGCGAAGGCCTGCTGAATCGCTTCGTCCCAACCCCCACAATGGGCGACTGAGGGAGCAGCTGTCTGCCTAAAAACGGTCTTTCTTGGGTCGCTGGATGGAATCCTTTTAGGAGAGATAGAAATCTAAGCCAGGTGCAGCTTTCAGTGAAGGTCGACCGTAAGAACAACTATTTGTCTCAGGAGCCATGCTGCACAGTAATGTTTGTTTAAAATACTTGTAACCAATTTTCTGACTGTGTGTTCCTATGTGTAAGCTCTTCAATTCGTCAGCTTCGGAATCTTGTCATGGACTGGGAGAAGTTTTCTGTCTTCCTCCCTACACCTTCGAAGCATTGATTAATGATAACAAATCCGTAGGAGTATGTGTTTGTTTAATTCATGTACAAAATTATTAATGAATGGAACTCGAGGCGTCCGTTGCAGTTTGCCAGGGAGATTCCTACAACTGGTAGAAAGAACCAAGTTTCAGGTCATTAAAGCAGAGAACACTTGTTGCTAGCAGAGGAAAGAATAAATCCTTGTGGACAGGCGATTGAGAAGAAAAGATTTGCTGCCAGACGACACTAGCACCCATATGGAAGGATGTCTCCATTTTAGTACTGAGTGCAGAGGGCAAGCCAGAACGTTTTCATGCTGTACAAGAGAATTAGCTTTCAACAGAATCACCAAGTCTAGGGCGACACGATGCTAGTTACCTTTCATGATGGCCTAACTGCACAATTTTAACATTTTCAGCCATGCGGTTGCTGTATCATGCACTTTATCGATTCTGCTGGTGTCCGTTCTTATTTTTCTAGTTTTTTCCCTTAAACCACTACCCATTCTTGAAGTTTTCACGACTTATTCTGATGATTATACTTTTATTGTGCTCACTCACCTGAGGAAAATACAACCCTTCGTCTATTTATTTTGTGTTTACCTGCTTAACTCAGTGAGTAATTCATATGTTGATGCTTCATGGTAATGAACCTGAGTCTTACAGTGACTGCACGTTTCCGTTACAGATAAAGAACCCCACATGTATCCATGTGTGGTGTGATACCTATACAGGCACAACAGTATTTTTTATTTACTTTCTAGTTTATATGTAATTTATTTCTTTTCGGAAAAGATAAAATATAGGATATGTTATCTGGCTTAAAATGTAAAATCATAAAAATAGTATTAGTTACAATTCAGAGGAGCAGAGAGAATGAAACGAACCATCTTTGTCAAATTAATATTAGTGTTTTTACTGACATTCTTAACCTATTACCTTCCTCTTCACCTTTTCTCCTCAAGGCCATGGTGTGTTAAGACGTATGTGTCATTGTAAATTTATTGGTGCAAATAATTGTCTATTTTACACCGGTAATGAGTTTATTTTTATTATTTCTTAATATTAATCTGTCTATTACATTATTAACAAGTTACCAAGTGGAAAAGCGGGTGAGTATCGTATAAGCCTCAGGACACGGAGTTTTCATATATGTTTTCTGGGGTATTATCTATTGCACCACCCCTTTGTATTATTTTATCCGTATTTTCAGAATAATAAGGATAATTATTTTGTGTCATTTTATTCCTTTTCTCTGAGGAGCAAAGAATCGCTGGTAAGAGTATATATTTCTACATCTACATCTACATCTATACTCCGCGAGCCACCTTACGGTGTGTGGCGGAGGGTACTTATTGTACCACTATCTGATCCCCCCTTCCCTGTTCCATTCACGAATTGTGCGTGGGAAGAACGACTGCTTGTAAGTCTCCGTATTTGCTCTAATTTCTCGGATCTTTTCGTTGTGATCATTACGCGAGATATATGTGGGCGGTAGTAATATGTTGCCCATCTCTTCCCGGAATGTGCTCTCTCGTAATTTCGATAATAAACCTCTCCGTATTGCGTAACGCCTTTCTTGAAGTGTCCGCCACTGGAGCTTGTTCAGCATCTCCGTAACGCTCTCGCGCTGACTAAATGTCCCCATGACGAATTGCGCTGCTTTTCGCTGGATCATGTCTATCTCTTCTATTAATCCAACCTGGTAAGGGTCCCATACTGATGAGCAATACTCAAGAATCGGACGAACAAGCGTTTTGTAAGCTACTTCTTTCGTCGATGAGTCACATTTTCTTAGAATTCTTCCTATGAATCTCAACCTGGCGCCTGCTTTTCCCACTATTTGTTTTATGTGATCATTCCACTTCAGATCGCTCCGGATAGTAACTCCTAAGTATTTTACGGTCGTTACCGCTTCCAATGATTTACCACCTATGGCATAATCGTACTGGAATGGATTTCTGCCCCTATGTATGCGCATTATATTACATTTATCTACGTTTAGGGAAAGCTGCCAGCTGTCGCACCATGCATTAATCCTCTGCAGGTCCTCCTGGAGTACGTACGAGTCTTCTGATGTTGCTACTTTCTTGTAGACAACCGTGTCATCTGCAAATAGCCTCACGGAGCTACCGATGTTGTCAACTAAGTCATTTATGTATATTGTAAACAATAAAGGTCCTATCACGCTTCCCTGCGGTACTCCCGAAATTACCTCTACATCTGCAGATTTTGAACCGTTAAGAATGACATGTTGTGTTCTTTCTTCTAGGAAATCCTGAATCCAATCACAAACCTGGTCCGATATTCCGTAAGCTCGTATTTTTTTCACTAAACGTAAATGCGGAACCGTATCAAATGCCTTCCTGAAGTCCAGGAATACGGCATCAATCTGCTCGCCAGTGTCTACGGCACTGTGAATTTCTTGGGCAAATAGGGCGAGCTGAGTTTCACATGATCTCTGTTTGCGGAATCCATGTTGGTTATGATGAAGGAGATTTGTATTATCTAAGAACGTCATAATACGAGAACATAAAACATGTTCCATTATTCTACAACAGATTGACGTAAGCGAAATAGGCCTATAATTATTCGCATCTGATTTATGACCCTTCTTGAAAATGGGAACGACCTGCGCTTTCTTCCAGTCGCTAGGTACTTTACGTTCTTCCAGCGATCTACGATAAATTGCTGATAGAAAGGGGGCAAGTTCTTTAGCATAATCACTGTAGAATCTTAAGGGTATCTCGTCTGGTCCGGATGCTTTTCCGCTACTAAGTCATAGCAGTTGTTTTTCAATTCCGATATCGTTTATTTCAATATTTTCCATTTTGGCGTCCGTGCGACGGCTGAAGTCAGGGACCGTGTTACGATTTTCCGCAGTGAAACAGTTTCGGAACACTGAATTCAGTATTTCTGCCTTTCTTCGGTCGTCCTCTGTTTCGGTTCCATCGTGGTCAACGAGTGACTGAATAGGGGATTTAGATCCGCTTACCGATTTTACATATGACCAAAACTTTTTAGGGTTCTTGTTTAGATTGTTTGCCAATGTTTTATGTTCGAATTCGTTGAATGCTTCTCTCATTGCTCTCTTTACGCTCTTTTTCGCTTCGTTCAGCTTTTCCTTATCAGCTATTATTCGACTACTCTTAAACCTATGATGAAGCTTTCTTTGTTTCCGTAGTACCTTTCGTACATGATTGTTATACCACGGTGGATCTTTCCCCTCGCTTTGGACCTTAGTCGGTACGAACTTATCTAAGGCGTACTGGACGATGTTTCTGAATTTTTTCCATTTTTGTTCCACATCCTCTTCCTCAGAAATGAACGTTTGATGGTGGTCACTCAGATATTCTGCGATTTGTGCCCTATCACTCTTGTTAAGCAAATATATTTTCCTTCCTTTCTTGGCATTTCTTATTACACTTGTAGTCATTGATGCAACCACTGACTTATGATCACTGATACCCTCTTCTACATTCACGGAGTCGAAAAGTTCCGGTCTATTTGTTGCTATGAGGTCTAAAACGTTAGCTTCACGAGTTGGTTCTCTAACTATCTGCTCGAAGTAATTCTCGGACAAGGCAGTCAGGATAATGTCACAAGAGTCTCTGTCCCTGGCTCCAGTTCTGATTGTGTGACTATCCCATTCTATTTCGTTTATCACTCAAAAGTATTTAATAACGGTACCCAACAATACAATGTAAACCTGTGCAATGTATACATATAACAATAAAGTTGTCATCAACCCAAAAGGTGGTTCGAATTTCAGTTGCGTGAGACTGCAGTTGTTTGTTTGTTTATTTGTGTGTGTGTGTGTGTGTGTGTGTGTGTGTGTGTGTGTGTGTGTGTGTGTGTCTGTGTCTGTGTGCGCTTGTGTGTGTCTGTCATCATTTGTTGACGAAGGCCTTAATGGCCAAAAGTTTTAATTGTGAGACCTTTTTTGTTGCGCCTGTCTGTGACTCAGCATCTCCGCTATATGGTGAACAGCAACTTTCCTTTCATAATATTGTTAAACACGGAAAAACTTAAGCCCGAATTCCTTACGTATAATGATTTCCATAGTAGATTGGTAACTGAGTGGCTAGGGTCAAACGTTTTTGTGCAAACGTTTAAGTTGCTGCACTCTGGCCAAATTCACGACATTTTTCTTGAGGGAAATTTCATCTTAATCAAACGTGGCAGTCATTCAATGAGAGTATATGATGATGAAAGTGAGAAAACTGTCACCTCTATAATCATGGTGCCATGAGCACCCTTTTCACTAACTGAACGTCAACGCTGACGGTTTTGAACTGAACGTGTACTTAGGCCGCCAGAAACAGAAAGATGTAACAAATATACTTTCAGGAAAGATTAGTCACTTCAAATGGTGGGTCGTTCTGTGACAGTTTTCCGTTTGACTAACTACTACGAACAAAGGGAACCAACCGCCAAGGGGAGATAAAGATGAGAGCAGTGTCGACACGCAGTTAAGATGATGTTGCCATCTCTTGCAGCATATGTAACACAGCGCCACTGCCACAGGTGTTCTAAACGCTTAACAGGATTATGTCAACTAGTGAGGGCATCACACTAATATCTACTTCGACTCCTGCGGCAAATACTCTGCAACTGCTAAATGTAGACTACGTGTACGTGGACGTATAGAGCTTTCCAGCTGCAATGAGATTCCTGGCAAATACAACGAAATAATCCGGAAGGGGAACTAAAAAAGACGTAGTGGGTTTCATCTGAAACACACCAAGCAGAGATTAATAACTCTAAAGCAAATTCAGTTAAGTAAGGAAAGATGAGAATAACTTACTGTAAATACCCTTCCTAAAGAATACCGAAAATCTAAAAAAAATAGGTCATTAGTGGTATTCACGCACCGTCAATAGAATTACTGCTTCATCGTGTAACGACTAATTTTGAACCTTGTAGACAAAGAAATTATTAAAAACAGTAGTTACCTACACAGCTGATACAAATCGTAACAGTAAGTGGATAAGAATAAAAAAGGCTACATATCAACCACAGTGGTATATAGCAAAATGTTACGGCATGTCAAGTCCTAGTGCACCTGCTCCCTCTCCATTGCAACCCAACACTTACTGTCCTATCTCCAGCTTACCCTTTCGAAGAACACGTTCTGCAATAAATTGCCTGCAGTGAAGTGTTTCAGTCTCATCATAAAAGTACCGCCAACATTTCATTTTGGAAAATCCACCAAAAGTTTTTAACGTTATTAATGTGCGACGGACTGTTTCAGTGACTAATAAAAGTGTCAATATTATCATTTCAAATTTTCTATGCGTTTCAGTGGGTAAGTGTCAGATTTCAAATCACTACGGCCCAAGCCCTAATCCGGGATTGGTCCACAAACTTCTTTTACACGCATCAGTTATTACACGTTCGACAATGATACGTTAAATTGAGTAATGCGAGGTCTAATCATGGTTCGTATTCCGTGTCAATCTACAGGGCCTCTTACAACAGACTGGCTAAATGAGTTGAGTGGTCGAAGAAACCAACAGGACTATGGATAGAAAATCACTGTGGTGTTCGAACCACCTATCGTGTTGATGTCAATTTTATCGTTATATGTATACATTACATAGATTTCCCTTGGTTAACATTATTAAATACTTGTTCAGAAGAGATCTCCACCCACTCGTACTTTTACGGATTTATGGACAGCCCAGCTGGTTTCGCGGAGTCAGTGTCCTTTACCACTACTTCACAGAATAGTCGAGTCCACGCCACGTCGAGTTTCGACGCTTATGCGGACTCCCGGGAGCCATGAAAGATAGTAGGCAGTTGTACAATTTTCATTGGCTCTTCAGTGCATATAGTGCGTGGTTTTCTGTTCAGAACATCCCTCATCTTTGCATCCTGGTCGGGTGCTTCATATTAATTTACAATAGTTAGCTGTAGGGCGCGCCAATAATTTACATATTGTGAAGACACAAAATATGTTCACGAAATTCCGTTTAGCATCCGTTAATACCTTAGAAAACTAACACCCAACTGCATGTGTTTCGTTAACTGCGTATCTGCTAACTGCTATTAACCACCGTAATTTGTCATTTTTCTTCCGGTGAATCTCATCTTTAAAAGTTGTAATAGTTTAATTAATATAGAGCCAATATTATATTTTGCTCGTTAGATGTTTTCTTTCATTGTTTAAGAGTTCTAGAAGGCTAAGGCTAGATGTCTCAATTTTAAAGGCCCTGGATTCCAGTCACGTTTGAAAAGTAATAAACATTTTGTTTTTATAATTTTTGAAGGTCTAAAATAAAAAAAAATAAAAAATATATGAATTCATACACCAGTATTTGGTAGTTGCATTAAGAAACACAAATGTATGTAATGGTTCTACGTATATTTCATTTGTCAAATATTGTCAAGTACTGGTGTATTATCAAGCTCTAGCACGAGAACACCTATCTGCTGGTGGATAATAATTTTGATTTTTGATGTATTTTCATTCGTTGTCAACATTAACGATATCTGACGTTTTTGGCTCCCAGTGAGACACAGAATTATTTGCAAGATCACTAAGTTCAAGGATGTTATTCCGAGCTGCTGGCGGAGAAAAATTCGGTAGCTGACGTCTCTTTGTGTGTAGTCAACAACAATATGTAAGGGGTTCGATTACCAGTAAGCACTGAAGTGTTCGTCATATTTTTTCTAGTTCAAACATGCACACATAACGCTGCTGGTGTAACGAACCCATATTTAACACTCATTATCACTAGGATATAACAGTGATAGGTGCTGGATTGGAGTCATCGGAAGGAAAGAATTAATGTTTCTTCTCGTCATTTCAGTTAAAACATCTAGATACTGCCGAGATATTCGATATGTGACTGTTGATCGTGCTTCGATAACAATCCGATTAGGTTCTGGGTTCGAATCCCTGTCCAACACGAAGCTTTACCTCACGGCATTTCAAGTAAGTTACTTGTGAGGAAGCAATATTTAACATCTCTCGTAGTTCGTTACCAGGGACAATAGATTCTGGGTAGGAATTCGCATCCGTTAAAAATGTTTACCTTATGTAGTTTGAAGTTGATATTTGCTAACTGATACTGTCTAAAATCGAGATATATCACTCTCTGTATGCCTAGTCAGGAATGACTGTTACTTTCCTCAATAACGAAATCTTTGCTTAGTCTGCATGGCCTGTGTTTGAATCCATATGCAGAAGGAGACGGTTCGTCGTGTCATTTGAAGTTCATACATATTCTCAACTAGCTGCTCGTGAATAACTTAAAAATCAAAATTGTTGTCCACCAGCAGATAGGTGTTCTCGTGCTAGAGCTTGATAATACATAATGGAAACTTTAGTGCCAGGTCAGAATTCGAACTCATTCACGTGCAATATGTGGAGATGTTGAGGATTCTGCAGTTTTGAGCAAACAACAAATTGTAGTCGAGCTATATTGTCACGAAGGGAACAAATTATGCATTAAGGGCGGTCTGAGTAGCAATACTAGTTCAGAACCAATTTTATCGACGTACAGAAGCTCAAATAAAGGATGGAGTAAGTGTCCTTTGACCCTACACACCGTTCTTTTCGTCACTAGAAATAAATAAATAGTATAAGTAACCTTACTGGTGATAGAGTTTCTACATATCGCCATTCCTGACTTTATTGTGTTTCAACCTATCGTCTACTTGGTAGAGAAGGAATATCATGTTTAATGTGAATTTCAGTCTCTCCCTATCAAAAATTGTCGGCAGAAGTTGGATTCGAACCGAAACGAGAAGCATATGAACTTACCATTAATCGAACAGACCATCAAATCCTTTGCGGTGTGACACATTTTTCTATCACAACACCGTTGCGGTACACTCGATGAGAATTCTGACACACAGGCTCCCAGTAGCAGTTTGCAGCATGTTCAGCACATTCATTTACTTGGTTGACCGAATCGCCATGAACTAGCTGCCTCAGCTGCCCAGTGCATATATTCGACTCTATTTTGTAATCACCGAAATAAAATCACATAACTGCCACATACACAGAACTGCCAACAGTGCAGGATGCAGAAATTTAAATAGGAAGTGTTCCTTGCCACTTGAGCTACTCCATTGCGCTATCTGTTTGTTGAAAACGTTGTGCAGTGCTAACTGTCTGTCTCTCAGAAGTCTAGATCCGGCCATATGCATTATCTCACAGCACTGTGGAATGCGGAAGTTCTGGATGAATTGTTGTTGACTTCTGAAGGTGCTGCAGCTACGTGTCAGCTAGTAGCATAGCAGTAAGCGTTGCGAGTTGAAGTACGTTCCCTGCTACGTTTTTTAAAAGGCAATTCTGCTGCCTGCTGAAGTTATAAATCTGATGGAAGTTTGAACATAATTCCCTTCACTTCTCAACCCAAAATAGTCGCATGTGGAAGAAGGGCTAACTCCTGCTACATTTTGTTCTTTTCAGGTTTAATAGACGGCCAGGCAGCAGATGCATCTCGAAACTTTTGTATTATGTGTGGAGAGAGCGCATCGTGCCAAAATACGTCAGAAACATATTTTCTACATTAGCTGTCGTGTGCTAGTAGCATTTTATTCTTCTTCAAACCTTGTCTGACAGATTTAACTCAGAAAAAGTTTTCTACATGCATGTAATCAATAAACTGCATGTGCATTGTCAGTCTGTTATAGATAACATCAGAGAATTCGCATATATCGTTGATGATTAATTTCTCTCTCATGTTTACTATTGTTTTAACAACACTAAATGAAACCTTACGAAAATTGTATACTGTATTATAAGAAATGAAATAAAACTACCCATGATAACCTTACGACAAAAGTCTGTTTTAATAAAACTGAGTATCTGTACACAAGCGTGCCTCTATCGGCACGAATTAGTAAAATACTACTCACTTAGGTTTCAATTGGATCTGTGTTTAATTGTTATGCTGTGTCATACTCAAGAGGTATGCAAATGTGGCATTTCATAAATAAAGTACGTATTCCTGGAAACCCAAAATTTGCGTGTCAGCAGCGGAAAGAGGCGTTACCGGTTGTGCAGCATTGTAAGTTTTTTACCTTTGTACTATGAGCCGAAAGTATTTTCTTGTGATTTCCTTATCGATGTTTGATCTGATTGATTGTAGCTCTTTCACAGAAGGGATAAAAACGCTAAAGTCAGCAAGAATGGAACCGCGGACAATAACATATGCTTTTGCACAGGTCAGCACGTTACCACAGAGATAGCAAAGAGGTATGAGGTTGAGCTTCCACTTACAAGGCCAATAGTGGCTAGAACTCATTAACTGCTATTTAAAGGACGAGATCAGTTGCGATTTCCACGTGCAACGATTTTCCTGGGCTGAAAACCGTAAATGTACAATCTTTTGTTACACCTCAAGCGATAATGACTCAGATTATTCAATGGAAATGACAGGAAAAATCAAGTGAACATTGAGACTTAATTCCGTGCACTCCAGGAAGTAACTCGTCGATCACAGAGTTGCCAAACATACCTTGCCTTGTTGCCAAATCTCAGTTACAGTACCAGCAGGAAGAAAATGAACCAATGTGTTCCTACAGCGGGCTTTGAAGTGACCATAGCTGGTGTCTCAACGACGCGGCTGCCATGGCCTGGAATACGTAATGCGTCTGATTCGCATTTCTGTAACTAGGTTTAGGGACTGGAGTGTAGTTACTAATAACACTCAGAACCGATCGCAAATTAAGCATCATAAATCAGTAACGCTCAAGGTGGTTTTTGTATTTCTTTCGTAAGTTTACTCAAAACTAAGAAACTCTTTCACGGACGTTTTCGTGCCAGGCCGATAGTCGAGCACAACAAACAAATAAATAAAAAAAAGAATGTGTTTGTGTATGAGAGAGAGAGAGAGAGAGAGAGAGAGAGAGAGAGATAGAGAGAGAGAGAGAGAAAAGAATGAGAGAGTACAAAATTGTTGTAAAGAAATTGAATCATGGTATGTAAAGAAATATTTCATTAAAATGACACGTTCAACATCATTTTGAAATGTCGTATTTATGATCTATGGAACAAGTATTAATCTAATCAAATCAAATCTAACCTAATCATATTGCTGACTAGCCAAGAAGAATCATGAATTACCGAAATTTTCGCCAATATCAGTGACCAAATCTAAACATGAAAGTAACAGACGACAGTTTTTGCAATAAAGCGGGACTCCTATCAAGTCCTTTTCTTCCCCGTTAACTAACCACGATATATGTCTGATGTACCTCCATTCAGAAGAAACAAAGTGTGCATGCATTTAAAGATGAAGCGCATGATGTGAAATTCTGTGACGGAGATACGACCCCAACACCGTATCGGATTGTTAACTAAGTACGTATCGGTTTTTCTTACCAGCTGCTAGGTGTCTGAATCTAAAACAAGGATAGAAATTTTTGTGTCTGAGCGACAACCGAACCGCACATCTACCGTCCTTCTTTATCATCCACGAATATAGCTTGAGTATCAATTGCTTACTCACCAACAGTAAGATGTGTGCGTGTTTGACCAGAAATAACGATACCTATTACGATTGTTGGCAACACATGAACAGGCATTAAAAACGCACGTTAATTTTCACAAGCAGACCGGTGTCCACGTGATAGGGCTTGAAATGAAATTATGAATATTTTTGTACTGGATCAAGATTCTGACCGACATACTTACCTTTGGAGGAGACCTAGAGAAGATTGCAGTCTTAGGAAAAGGAACAAAATAATGGAACTATACTGTTCCGAGAGATTCAGATCCTCGAAAGAGGAGATATGAATTCGAATCACAGTCCAGCACCAAAATTTTCAACGTCTCTAATTTAATCAAGTACAAGTAAAACAAGAGCCCTGTTCCTTTAAATGGCTATCGGTTCATCAAATAAAATAAAATTTTCTAATGTAAGTATACTGGTTACAGTATTTCTGTTTACCATGACTTCCGCCTATGTCTTTTCCCAACGTAAACCGGCTCTACCGAGTTGGTAATGAAGGAGCATAATGTTTAATGCGGATTCTGGATTATAATGTCTTTCTCTTGAGGTTACCAGAGGTAAAGTAAATCTGTTTGTGCCTCTTAAAAGTAAATGCCTGAACCCAGGCATTGCACTTGTGATAGTTCGTTCCACCAGACCATTGTGGCCACATTTCCTAGCCCCAGGAGAGTGCTATAACGGATGATGTGCTTAGCTTACAAAATTAGTTACGGTGGTAAAAATGCGAGTCTATTAAATGGTTAAGTAGAAGAAGTTTCTGAAGTGGAGATTATGCTATTCTCATGTTAGCAGAATGTAAAAACTCTTCTGGGCATTACGGCCTCGATGTGAAGCTATTTTGAAATTTTCAATAATTCAGTAAATTTCTTAGTGCGAGAAAATCCTCAATGAAGTGTGATGTTACCGGATAATTCGATTATTACCGTCATTATTATTATGATTTTCTTCATACTGCTGCTGGAACACATGTGCTCGAAGATCATTTAATTCCTTTTGGTCATTAAAGAAGTAGTTGCCCAAGAACAGGTTCTTTCACTGTCTACGAAATCCTTTTCATGTTAATATCAAACATCAGCAATTACTCGTAGATTACATTAAAACTAAAGTGATTGATGAAGACGTTACTTGATAGCAAAAACGCGCTGCCTTTCTTCATTTACTCGCGCCTAGAAATGGCTGTCGAATACTGCCAAACCCAAAATTCAAGAGATCTTACTGTCTTCCGATATACATTGCTGTCAGTTCTTCCATATGATTTGGTCGACGTGACCTGTTTCAAGTTGTGTATGACAGACAATGTTCTAGAAAATCAATTGTTTTCCTTTTCAATAAACGGAAACGTTTCCATTCTAAGCTATCCAAGTTCAAAATTTTCGCAATATTATTTCAAATTTGACCTTACACTTAGTCGCTGACCATAAATTCTAGTTCAGAGTGACACCAGTTTAAGTAAACCTAATGTAGCGAAGACGGTTTGCCAATACACTTTCTCACCGAAAAATACGCAATTGACTCATTGGGTTCCATAAGTACACTGTAACAGTAATTTCTGTGTGTATGCAATGCATACGGATTCTAGAATTTAGTGGTGCTCTCTCTCTTCCACTTCTGTATAAAATATGCCTGACCTAAACGGGCCCTTTATCATTACAGGCCCTGGGCGGTGTAACATCATACTGACAACAGTAATGTGCTCATACTGACAACCTCACTGTTCGATTTACCTGATTTTGTAATCATTTAAATAAAACAACAAGACCTTCCAGCGGGAGACATTTCGTCCTGCTTTTCCTTCTGTGAAATTTGACAGTAAGCTTTTTGCCTTCCAACCAGCGAAATGCAGCAGAGATTCACAAACCACGATTTAGTGCCATTAAGACGATTTCTTTAAACGTTGTCTCAGCTGAAGTAATGTAGTTTCTTGTTAAATCGTCTTATGCAGCAACGTTCACAGATAGCTCAAATAGGAAACGTTCTTTATCCAGGTACAAAGGTTGTAAAACAAATTTCTCACAGTTTGTGTCAGGTTGATCTTTTCGTCTGATAACAGTGCGTAAGTATTTTGTCTAAGAGGTATCAGAAATAGTGTTCCTGTAGCTGTGTGAATCATTGGTTGAAAATGAGTTTAACACCAATGGGTACAGTCCAGCTAAATATTCAAAATGATTGTCAACCTAAGTCTGAGTTCATCCACAAACTGAGGCGTATTTATAATACTGCAGCTAGACTGTGTATCCTTGTCTTCCTTGAATCGGCATTGGAAGGTGTTTACACACACGTATACAATACTACGAATACTTCGAAAGCTATAGTTAACGTTGCTGTCATAAACTAATTTTTTTAAATTCTTCTGGGTCTTTAGCGTGCAATATGAGTTGTAGGTACAGTCTTAGACAAAAGGATTGACCCCGAGTCGTTCACGTAAGGTGGACAATACAGTCATGCTCCTCTCAGAATTCTATGTCCGGCAATATGCTCGATCTGGTAACATTGTAGACTGCAGCACTTCCTGGAGGAAGTCTGGACTGCAGTCTGAGTACATCACTCTTGACTACGACAATAGTCTTGAGGTAAAACGCGAGCCTAGCTAATACGACGTCTGGCAACAGAAAGCACACGTCGACCAAACTTTTATAGCTCCTTTCCTCTCGTTGCTGAAGCTATGAGTTTAATTCAAGTGAATCTATAATATAATTTGCTTTGTGTCACATTGGTAATAGCAGTTTGGTTCAACAATATTTTAGCGAGAGATTTTTTGGCCGACCATCTGCCTCAGAACACTGCATGCATCTGCGTTTTATGGGATCCGTTTGCTGCCTACTGGCGGGGGCTGAGGCACTGTGCTGCCTCGCCTTCTGCCAACAACATCTGCTCCACTCCTCACTCTCGACGGTGTAAAATGCTTTAATGTTGTTGAGTGGTGACCCATAAAATCTGTCTACAACTTGTGTTTCACACTCGATAGCAATGGAGCACAAAACCGTTTTTATTTGGTGAGTATTTTATTACATTAATATGCAATACATCAATGTGGCACGGAATTAATTTCATTGTTTCTGATCCAATGCCCTTTAATTATAGTGTCACATCCTGTTCTTTTTCCTTTCACAGGAGATTCTTCGAATACTTTATTTTTGTCATCGATTAATATGTGTTAGTCAAGGTGTAGAGAGAAAATGCAATGTAATGTGTTTGGTTACTTTCTTTCATTCCCTATGGTCAATGGATGCGAAGCATTGTGTCAATACCTTTCAGGACCTGCTCTGTAGCTACTCAAGCAAATTGCTTGCTTTGGGGCCCATACATTAGTTAATGGAGAAGTGAATGCTATTCAAAAGTGATATTTAAAATACTCAATTGGATTTAATGCGACAAAATAGCCCATATTTGAAGCTACCCAGAGAAAACTAAGTTGCTGGATCTGCTTTTAGCAAATGTCTTCAGAGAGTTCCAAATTGCTACCGTGGAAATTTAGCATAGAGGCCCTATAGTAATCAAGAGGTTCATTTTCTTCATACTTATCACCCTGGCATGTGAGTCTTAAGTGAAGAACAATATTGAAATTCGTATCGTTGACGGTCGATTCGAATTTCTTCAGAGACACTTGTGTTGTGAAGCAGCTTTGAAGTCAGAAAGCTGAGATCTATGACCGTTAACACAACTTACTGAGTCGAGCTATCAAGAGGACTTGATGTGTAAAGGTTTTCTTCCGATTTCGTTACAGTATTTTTTCTGCAAATTCGCAGATCCAACAAATAAATCAGAAAAAAACCTCACACACACTGTCCCCTACCATGGTTAGAACTGACAACTCATTGAGCCATTGTGACACGAGACACAGGTGGTACAATGGGGCTACTGACACACTGCTGGCAGCACCCCACTCTCATCATGGTATTGGTCACTCAGACTCATAAAGCATCGTGAACGACAATAAAAATTGTCACTTATGTGAAGAACAGCATTTCTTTAGCCAAAAAATTTAATTTCCTGCTCAGTGTCTTAGTTTACATGAGGGTTATAGAGCACTAGTCATTCAAATGGAAAGGGATTATCAAGTGAATTTAGAGAGTCAATTTAGTACCATACGCAGAAGTGATTGCACTGTCACGGTGTTGCCAAATGTTTGTGACGATGTTGCCAATTCTCAGCTGTGCTAGGAACAGCGGTATGCGAGGAGAATCCCATGCTCGTGTCATAGGAGAATATAGTGAGGAGGTGTGGGGTTTGGTTAATATGCAGCGTTTTCTCCTACCAGTTGCGTCAAACATTTAGGTGTATAATCTTCCATCACGATTACAGTTTCTCACAAAATATATACGAATAAAACCCTTACCTTGTTACTTTGTGACCAAAGATTATTTCAGTAAAATAAAAAGTCTTTGGAAGTCAACTTTGCCCAACTGTCACGAAAAGTAAGATAAAGAACACTTTGCACCTCGATATCGATTGCATCTACACTCCTGGAAATTGAAATAAGAACACCGTGAATTCATTGTCCCAGGAAGGGGAAACTTTATTGACACATTCCTGGGGTCAGATACATCGCATGATCACACTGACAGAACCACAGGCACATAGACACAGGCAACAGAGCATGCACAATGTCGGCACTAGTACAGTGTATATCCACCTTTCGCAGCAATGCAGGCTGCTATTCTCCCATGGAGACGATCGTAGAGATGCTGGATGTAGTCCTGTGGAACGGCTTGCCATGCCATTTCCACCTGGCGCCTCAGTTGGACCAGCGTTCGTGCTGGACGTGCACACCGCGTGAGACGATGCTTCATCCAGTCCCAAACATGCTCAATGGGGGACAGATCCGGAGATCTTACTGGTCAGGGTAGTTGACTTACACCTTCTAGAGCACGTTGGGTGGCACGGGATACATGCGGACGTGCATTGTCCTGTTGGAACAGCAAGTTCCATTGCCGGTCTAGGAATGGTAGAACGATGGGTTCGATGACGGTTTGGATGTACCGTGCACTATTCAGTGTCCCCTCGACGATCACCAGTGGTGTACGGCCAGTGTAGGAGATCGCTCCCCACACCATGATGCCGGGTGTTGGCCCTGTGTGCCTCGGTCGTATGCAGTCCTGATTGTGGCGCTCACCTGCACGGCGCCAAACACGCATACGACCATCATTGGCACCAAGGCAGAAGCGACTCTCATCGCTGAAGACGACACGTCTCCATTCGTCCCTCCATTCACGCCTGTCGCGACACCACTGGAGGCGGGCTGCACGACGTTGGGGCGTGAGCGGAAGACGGCCTAACGGTGTGCGGGACCGTAGCCCAGCTTCATGGAGACGGTTGCGAATGGTCCTCGCCGATACCCCAGGAGCAACAGTGTCCCTAATTTGCTGGGAAGTGGCGGTGCGGTCCCCTACGGCACTGCGTAGGATCCTACGGTCTTGGCGTGCATCCGTGCGTCGCTGCGGTCCGGTCCCAGGTCGACGGGCACGTGCACCTTCCGCCGACCACTGGCGACAACATCGATGTACTGTGGAGACCTCACGCCCCACGTGTTGAGCAATTCGGCGGTACGTCCACCCGGCCTCCCGCATGCCCACTATACGCCCTCGCTCAAAGTCCGTCAACTGCACATACGGTTCACGTCCACGCTGTCGCGGCATGCTACCAGTGTTAAAGACTGCGATGGAGCTCCGTATGCCACGGCAAACTGGCTGACACTGACGGCGGCGGTGCACAAATGCTGCGCAGCTAGCGCCATTCGACGGCCAACACCGCGGTTCCTGGTGTGTCCGCTGTGCCGTGCGTGTGATCATTGCTTCTACAGCCCTCTCGCAGTGTCCGGAGCAAGTATGATGGGTCTGACACACCGGTGTCAATGTGTTCTTTTTTCCATTTCCAGGAGTGTATGTGCAGTCTTGTGATCATACAAGTAAAATTTCTTGAATTGCACGAGAATGTAGAAAAATGTTGGTGCGAATGAAAGCTATAAGAAACACAGTTTCCTAATTATTCTGTGCCACGTAATAATCAATTCATTTGAAAATTCAGAAGAGAAGAAACTAAAAATTATGCCCATTAAGACAGAAACTAAAGGGCAGAGGCAGGCACTGTGCAGATCTGCGCTTTTTCGTCTTCAGATCTATACACATGATGTACACTAACCAGCGTATTCATTGCTTTCGTAATGTTTCCCTCTTATTTAGTCTTCTAATGATGAACTGGATCCACACCTATGAGTCTGATTATTTCTTTGTATCCTTCCATCTACTACCTTTGTGTGTTATTGCTCGGTGTCCAAAAAGCAAAATATTATGCCTGCTCCCACAAGGTATTAGAACGAGGTCGCAAGAAGGCTAACGAATTATAATCAAAATACACTGAGACGACAATTTGCCTGTCGTCATGGAGTTAAAAAATGGTTCAAATGGCTCTGAGCACTATGGGACTCAACTGCTGAGGTCATTAGTCCCCTAGAACTTAGAACTAGTTAAACCTAACTAACCTAAGGACATCACAAACATCCATGCCCGAGGCAGGATTCGAACCTGCGACCGTAGCGGTCTTGCGGTTCCAGACTGCAGCGCCTTTAACCGCACGGCCACTTCGGCCGGCTCATGGAGTTAAGTGGACAGAAATAGATGGGTGTTATTTCCTGCATCACCGGCATCCAGTTGTCGACTTCTCTTACTGAGCTTTTCATATTGCCCCGAACACAAGACGCCGAGATAAATGTGTGTATTCTCCGTGACGAAACATCCCATATTCCATTCATCCTGATCCATTCGTTACGATCATCGACAGCAATGAGTGATAGGAAAGCTGTTGTGAGGTGACGAATAACAATAACAACGGTAGTAATAACAAATCAGTAATCAAGGATGTTTACTGCACTACAGAGAATTGTTAAAGATTAACAAAATAACCAAGAATGTCTGCGTGTTTGATGGGCGCACTGCATAAGTATTCTTACCATTTTGTTACTGAATTCTGTTCTGATTGTTTGCAGAGAGAAATGAAAGAACCATATAGCCATACATATCGCTAGTAGAACGAGATATTACCTAGCAACTATCCATGCTTTACATCACGAGACGAACATAGCGTCTCCGAGCTGATATTTGAAATACATTTCTGTTTTCTCTCTCTGTCTCTCTCCCTTTTTATTTTTATTTATATTTTTTGAGGAAAGCATCGAGAAGCGTGAGTAATAAGCAAGTAGGCATATAATCTATTTACAGTTATTTTCATCGGGATACTTAATGCAAAAATACACCTCTTAAGTGTATTATTGCGTAATTCCAATTATTGGCAATCCGTTCGTGAGCTTGCTCGCGGTCAGTTGGGTGAAACCTACCACAGAAGCAAACAAAACACAAATATTCCTTGCACCATGCACAACACACAAACGAAATCTCGTTGCACTGACGTCCGATATATTGCTCGGAAAACATATCTGATTCATGTGGGACTGACCCGGGATCGAATCTGAGATCTTTGTATTCGTCATCTTGCTCTTTACCACTTTGTCACCATGTAACAGCTGGAACACATCACGCAGTAATAAAACATTTTATTTGTTGACACTCTTTCGGTTTACAGCATTGAAAATACGATTGTCCTTCCTTAACTTTGGCCTCGATGTTTTCAAAAGCTAGGGAGTGTCTAGCAGAAAGCTAGAACGTCCATCCAATATTTAATCAAAATCGGTAGCGCACATGTCAGACTCTCTCCAAGTGAGACAGCATGGCGATTCGGTCAACCAAGTAAATGAATGTACTGAACATGCTGCAAACCACTGCAGGGAGCCTGTATGTCAGAATTCTCATCCAGTGTGGCGCAACGGCGTTACGATAGAAAAATGAGTCACAGAGAAGAGGGTTTGGTGGTCTGTTGGATTGTTGATGGGTTCATGAAGTTATGGTCTGGGTCCGATTCCAACTTCTGCCGATGATTTTTGATAGGGAGAGGCAGATTCTATTCTCTTCTGGCTACGCCAAGTGAAGAAGGTATAATGGCATTCTGGTCTTAAATTCACATTAAACATGATATTCCTTCTCTACCAAGTAGACGTTAGGTTGAACCACAATAAAGTTAGGAATGGCGACATGTAGAAACTGTCATAATAACCTTTCTTATACTAGTTATTTATTTCTAGTGACGAAACGAACACTATGTAGGGTCACAAGATACTTATTCCAACTTTTATTTGAGCTTCTGTACGTCGATAAAATTGGTTCTGAACTGGGAATGCAACTCAGACCGCCCTTAATGCGGAATTTGATCCCTTCATGACAAAACAACTCGACTACAATTAGTTGTTTGTTCAAAACTGCAGATTCCTCAACATCTTCACATGTTGCACGTGAATGGGTTCGAATCCTGGCCTCGCACTAAAGTTTTCATAATGCATTATCAAGCTCTAGCATGAGAACACCTATCTGCTGGTGGACAATAATTTTGATTTTTAATGTATTTTCATTCGTTGTCAACACTAACGATATCTGACGTGTTTGACTCCCAGTGCGACACAGAACTTTTTGCGAGATCACTGCAAGTTCAAGAATGTTATTCCGAGCTGCTGGTGGAGAAAAATTCGGTAGCTGACGTCTCTTTGTGTGTGGTCAACAACGATATGTGTGGGGTTCGATTACCAGTCAGCACTGAACTCTTCGTCATATTATTTCTAGTTCAAATATGCTCACATGTGGCGCTGCTGGTGTAACAAACCCATATTTTACGTTCGTTTTCTCTAGAATATAACAGCAATAGGTGCTGGATTGGAGTCATCGGAAGGAAAGAATTAATGTTTCTTCTCGTCATTTCATTTAAAACGTCTAGCTACTGTCGTGAAAATCCGACATGTCACAGTTGATTGTGCTTCGATAACAATCCGATTAGGTTCTGGGCTCGAATCCTTGTCCAACACGAAGCTTTACCCCACGGCATTTCAAGTAAGTTACTTGTGATGAAGCAATATTTAACGTCTCTCGTAGTTCGTTAACAGGGACAATAGATGCTGGGTAGGAATTCGCGTCCGTTAAAAATATTTGCGTTATGTAGTTTGAAATTGATATTTGCTAACTGATACTGTCTAAAATCGAGATATATCACTCTCTGTATGCCTAGTCAGGCATGACTGTTAGTTTCCGTCAGTCACGAAATCTTTGCTTAGTCTGCATGACCTGTGTTTGAATCCATATGCAGAACGAGACGGTTCGTCGTGTCATTTGAAGTTCATACATATTCTCAACTAGCTGTTCGTGAATAACTTAAATTTTTAATGTCATTTTGTGTTAAATAATAAATAAGGTATGTTACTTTGAAGAGGAAATCATGAATACGACAAACTTACTACATGCATTACCTATCTAACGTAATAATGAGAGTGGTAACATTCCAGGTATGTCATTTATTGTAATAAACGTGAGCTTACAAGCCTTAAGGACAGTCCTATCTGTGATAAGGTGTCTCCTGATATTTGTTCCATCGTGGTTATTACTTTACATCTTGTGTTACTGCGATACAGAGCAGTGTTTTCCAGTGGTGACTTGTTGGACCCATTTTCAATAGTCAAACGACTGTACAGAGGAGCGATTAGAGGACCTGGTAGACAGCTGCGTTATGCGGGTTGCATGTGAATCAGGCGAAATGCAGTTCAGTTCGTTCGGATGCTTTTTGAGAATGACTGGACTTTATACGCCACCTATGGTGGATCTTTAATGAAAAGAACATGTCCAGTTAACATTAACAGTTGCGCTGCGGTGCATTTTTTGTATACTGTTTTTCTTCCGATGTAACAACATTATGAACGTTGCGTATGAGGGTATGGCCATGTGGACAAGGTGCTTCTCGATTTTAAATATTTTATTAATGACAAATATTTATTATATGTGATACATTTTATCTACGTGACAACTTGGCGTGAGGTTAAACTCAAAACGAACACATTTTAAGACATAATATTTTCAACACCTGAAGACGACATCAAAGTCTGTCGAAACCGGTTTTTCTAAATAAAGAAATATTTATCCGATCTTGGATTCAGGAAGTTTTTACCGAGTTAAACAACTCACTCCTTCCAACATCTCAGCAGGAGAAAATTCAGCCCAGAACTTCACTCTCCAACCACGTTCCTTAGCTGATTCTTAAATGAACTACGGGGACTCGTTTCAGCTAATAATATTAAATGTATGACTGAAAAGAGGAAGGAAGCACAAGGTGGAGTGGTAAGGGGACCGCGTCGCATACGCACGTGCTGCAAATTTGCAGCATGACATCCGCTCGACCAACAACGGTGTCCATTCGTTTTTGACATTAGGCAAGCCAGTTCTACTGCAGCTTCGGCCGAGCTATGCGATGTTTATACGCCTTCTCTTTCGCACACTGCAGCCACGTACGGAGCAGTTAGATGGGGCCATGCACCTGCAGGGCTCTAGTTAACACGTACAGTGCAGCCTCAGGTACCGGTTCCTTGCAGTAATATTCTGTTGGCGAGTGTTGCTCATATCATTGCCGATGTGTGTTTTCACATCACGAGCATTTTATCTCTGATTTAGAAAATATTTTATATGTCACAGAGTTCATTATTTTTAAATTTGAAATGTCAGTGGACGCCCCAGAGTAAGGAAACAACTAGACGGACAAAAGAAAAGTGCAGGTCACTTTTCATAAGTCATTTGTTACTTCACAAAACGACAATTCTTTATGGCACGGGTTCTAAAAAGACTGATATAATACAAGTGATTCAGGTAATTATTCCAAAATACCTTCACTTGAGCCAATTGATGATTAATTAGTTAATTTAAACGAATAAAATGAACCGATTCGGGAAGGACTAACAAGCAAGTAGTACAAGCAAATATGTCTGAAATATGCACTTAGCACTGAACAAACAATGAGAGCAATGATGTTAAATATTACATTTCCAACTTTTGGCTGGCCGAAGGCGTTCTTAACATTAACGAATGTCTGGTTGCAACACAAATATCCAATATTAGAAAAAAATTGCTCTGAGCACTATGGGACTTAACTTCTGAGGTCATCAGTCCCCTAGAACTTAGAACTACTTAAACCTAACCAACCTAAGGACATCACACACATCTATGCCCGAGGAGGCAGCATTCGAACCTGCGACCGTAACAGTCGCGCGGTTCCAGACTGTAGCGTCTAGAACCGCACGGCCACCCCGACCGGCTCTAATATTAGATCAATCACAGAAGCCCCTTGGGCATATTCGAGATACTGACGTGGAAAAATAATAAAATACTATTTAACAAATCGAGTATTACACCAATATTAAAACTATTACGTTAAAAACCCCAACTTCAAACAGGGGAAAACATGGAAGGGGCAGGTACGGCAGGTCGGTCTGAATAAGATGGTTATAATAACTGACATTACTTGTCAAATTAACGTTCGATTGCTATGAGATAGAAACTCAACTTATGAGGAATGCTGTAGCAAGTCGGCAGGCCGCAACGTCTCAGAGGCTACGACGACACGAGCACAGACTGTGCGGATAACAGATAATACCCGGTGCAGGTCCTCCAAACGCTACGAACAGCGTGGAAGGACGAGAGCAAACAAACATATAATTCATGCATAATAATCATAGGACGTATGAAAATGCTCAGACCAAGACAAGAAGCACAATGTGAGCGTGGCCCCAAGCCTCAACCATACCTTACGTATAACAATAATTTTACAATAAGAATTACCAAAAGGATTAAACGGTGCATCTTACAATAAAATATAACAAACTATGTAATAACCAGGAAGTCACACGGCCCTCAGGCACATTAAAAGGTAACGGGCAAATCTTGAGGGCTAACAGTCAAACAACTACAATAGTAATTATATTTAAAACAGTAAATACAATTTTCTTGAAAGGGGCAAAATCTCACCTGAGTTATGGAACTTAACCACCGAAATCAGTCAAGATTCACTGGGCCGCTAACGTTTGCTTACCACAGCCGTAGGCAGTTTTATAGTCGCTACATCACTTAGGGAAGAAACAACTTCCAATAGAAATAAGACTCAATTTCGACCTCAGTGGTCACTAACACTCGGGCGACATATGCCAAATAAAACCAGGCGTGACTGACAAACAAGCAGACATTGAACAAGATGTAATTAAAAGAAATTTTAAAACACACAAATATTACACTCAGATAATTTCAAAGAGAGGCATCCAAAGGGTGAATTTAACACTTGAGACAGAGGGATGGAATACCACAGGGAACCCAGAGTAACAGGAGCAACTTCGGAGCACATGTGTCAATCAAATAACAAGTACCTTACCCCCAAGGGGCAGAGCAGATGGCACCAGAAAATGAACGGCACTCTAACACCCTTCTCAGCAACTACGCTTGGTTATTCCAGGGTAAACTGGCTGCGTCAACATTAGGCCCAAGTATTTCCGACCAACACAACTCTGCCTACCACAGGCCGCTTAGACAATTGTGCGACTGTAAGATCCGTGAACAGCTCACCGTACGTCGCATGTCCCTCTTGTCTCTCTCTGTCTGACTGCCCATGTGGTCAACAAGCTGCTCCAAGGAACAACAATCAAAGACTCAACTAACAGGCGACCGAAGTGCCACGCAGCGATTAGTCAAATACGGATCGCACCAGTAGGCAAAGATGTGGAAACACTGAATGAACCAACACGGCTCAAAATTAAATTGGAGATTTTCTCAGGGTTACATACATTGAACTCTTTTGATTTTGACCATGCATGACTGACTGGCGCAAATAATTTTAATTAAATTCGAAGTCTCTAAAGTTTAATGAATCAGTTATGAATTACTGTAAAATAAACAACACACACATCAGACCCTTCCTCTCAGTTCTCTTCTTCCTGGTATCTATCACGTATAGCAGACGAGTAAATAGTAACAGGACAGCAGTGACCCCGCAGGTATCCCTTCGACCCTTGGCCGGGCGGTACTTGGCACGCGACGTGACGTGCCCTGCGGGCTATAAACAGCGCTAACGTGCCGCGCGCAAAGTGGGCCCTAAAGCACCAGCCGCTAGCCTGCCCTCGGACATCGACCTGCAATTAAGCACCTGCCGCGCAGATTCGTTCGCCATCAATCCGGAACGGCGCAGTTGCCGCTGACTTACCTGTGGTCTCATGCCGCACAACTACTGCGTGCGCTCAATGCTCGTCAGACTTGCAGCCTTCCCTGACGGTTGCCCGCTTCCCCACTGTGCGTATTCCTCTCTCAGCGCTGCTACAACTTCGAATACTCCAACTGGTTATGTTCAGCTACTTACGGGCCATATGTAGCCATTCATGGGTTTTATCTACATCTACATCCATACTCAGCAAGCCACCTGCCGGTGTGCGGCGGAGGGTACCCTGAGTACCTCTATCGGTTCTCCCTTCTATTCCAGTCTCGTTTTGTTCGTGGAAAGAAGGATTGTCGGTATGCTTCTGTGTGGGCTCTAATCTCTCTGATTTTATCCTCATGGTCTCTTCGCGAGATATACGTAGGAGGGAGCAATATACTGCTTGACTCTTCGGTGAAGGTATGTTCTCGAAACTTTAACAAAAGCCCGTACCGAGCTACTGAGCGTCTCTCCTGCAGAGTCTTCCACTGGAGTTTATCTATCATCTCCATAACGCTTTCGCGATTACTAAATGATCCTGTAACGAAGCGCGCTGCTCTCCGTTGCATCTGTTGCATCTTCTCTATCTCTTCTATCAATCCTATCTGGTACGGATCCCACACTGTTGAGCAGTATTCAAGCAGTGGGCGAACAAGCGTACTGTAACCTACTTCCTTTGTTTTCGGATTGTATTTCCTTAGGATTCTTCCAATGAATCTCAGTCTGGCATCCGCTTTACCGGCGATCAACTTTACATGATCACTCCATTTTAAATCACTCCTAATGCGTACTCCCAGATAATTTATGGAATTAACTGCTTCCAGTTGCTGACCTGCTATTTTGTAGTTAAATGATAAGGGAACTATCTTTCTATGTATTCGCAGCACATTACACTTGTCTACATTGAGACTCAATTGCCACTCCCTACACCATGCGTCTATTCGATGCAGATCCTCCTGCATTTCAGTACAATTTTCCATTGTTACAACCTCTCGATACACCACAGCAACATCTGCAAAAAGCCTCAGTGAACTTCCGATGTCATCCACAAGGTCATTTATGTTCCCAAACAACGATAGAATTTTTGTGGATGACAATCGGCCATGTCAACAGGCTATAATCTACATCTACATCTACATATATACTCCGCTAGCCACCAAGCGGTGTGTGGCGGATGGCACAATTCGCGCCAAAGTCATATTTCTCCCCCTCTGTTCCATTCGCGGATCGCGCGAGGGAAAAACGATTGTCTGAACGCTTCAGTACAAGCTCTTATTTCCCTTATCTTTGAATGATGATTATTACACGATTTGGGAGTTGATGGTAATAATATATGCTCTACATCCTCGGTGAAGATTGGATTTCGGAATTTAGTGAGCAGCCCCTTCTGTTTATCGCGTGGTCTATCTGCAAGTGTGTCCCACTTCAAACTTTCTATGAGATTTGTAACGCTCTCGCGATGGCTAAATGTACCAGTCACGAATCTTGCCACTCTTCTTTGGCCCTTCACAACCTCTTGAATCAAACCCAACTGGTAAGGTTCCCATACAGACGAACAATACTCTAAAGCTGGACGAACTAATATATTATAAGCTATTTCCTTTGTTGAAGGACTGCATCGCTTCAGTATTCTACCAATAAACCGCAATCTAGAGTTCGCCTTACCCGTTACTGGTGTAATCTGGTCATTCCATTTGAGATCATTTCGAGTAGTCACTCCCAGATACTTGACTGATGTTACCGCTTCCAAAGACTGATCATTAATTTTTTTGGGATTTTCGAGTTGTTATACGCAGTAGGTTGCACTTACTAATATTGACAGATAACTGCCAGTCATTACACTACGCATTTATTTTCTGCAAATCATCACTGATTTGTTCACAACTTTCGTGTGATACTACTTTCCTGTAGACTACAGCATCATCGGCAAACAGTCTACGGCAGCTGTCAATACCATCAACCAGATTGTTTATGTAAATCGTAAAAAGCAGAGGACCTATTACGCTGCCCTGGGGCACGACTGAAGTTACCCTTGTTTCTGTTGAAGTTACCCCGTTCAGGACGACATACTGCTCCCGGTCTGTTAGAATACTTTCAATCCACTCGCATATGTCATTGGATAGACCGTAAGCGCGCACTTCTTGCAGCAAGCGACAGTGCGGAACGGAGTCGAGCGCCTTTAGAAAGTCGAGAAATATGGCATCAACCTGGGAGCCGGTATCCAGAGCCTGTTGTATATCATGCACAAAGAGGGCCATCTATGTCTCGTATCACCGCTGTTTCCTAAAACCGTGCTGGTTTCTGCAGATGAGATTCTCAGTCTAGAAAGGTCATTACGTCTGAACACAAAATATGTTCCACGATTCTACAACAAATCGATGTCAGTGAAATTGGCCAGTGATTATGTGCATCCGATTTTCTACACTTTTTATAGATTGCTATGACCTGGGCCTTCTTCCAGTCCCGTGGAACTTTCCGCCTTTCCAATGATCTCTGATAGGTGAAGGATAAAAATGGTGCTATATTTGTAGCATAGTCAACATAAAATCTTTCGGGGATACCGATCACAATTGGTGTGTGTGTGAATTCCTAAGGGACCAAGCTACTGCGATCCCCGTCCTTAGACTTTCACACTAGTTAAACTAACTTATGCTAAGAACAACACACACACGCATGCCCGAGGAAGTACTCGAACGTCCGGCGGGAGTAGCCGCGCAATCCGTAACTTAGCGCCTCTAACCGCGCGGCCACTACGAGCGGCTTCACGATTGGTTTGGAGAACATTCTAGATAGTTTGAGCGAATTAATATTTATGGGGCAGAATCTAGTTAGAGCACAAATTCATACACCGGCAACACTTTATCTGTTATGTAAGGCTATAGAGGCAGCATGGCTCAATACATCTGCAGGGGACTTCGAATGACTTGTTGGGCGCATCCCACGTCGATATGCTGCACTATGTCGCATAAAAGGAGGTCCGACACGATATTAGGAGGTACCCCAAGATGTCATTCACAAGCACTAGTACACACGAGATCACAAGTACCGCAGTAAACGAACTTCGCAGCAGCTCCCGTGGCTCGCGTCTATACTCGCTGAGTGTGTGTTCCGCGGAAAGTAAAAAAGAGTGGTGAGTTAGTTAATGACTAGAACTTTGGAGATACGTGTAATGAACATTAAAATTCATAAAAACACACGAGTTGCCTGTTTGATAGCCATTGAAAGACAGTTGCGTTAACTTGTTACATTTGAGAGTCATGCCACAAAAAACAGACCTGAAAAATGCCAGGAGGAGGAAAAACAAAGCCCCATATTTCGATACAGATCAATTTAATAGGCATGAACCATCGATCATTTTAATGTATTTCATTAAATTGTGATCATAATAACAAGTCTTTGTTTCAGAACCACACACATTAAGCTAAATATTATACAATGATGAGGCAAAACATCATGACCCTTAATTAATAACTTGTTTGTTCATCTTCGGAAAGACATACATCACTGATTCTTCGTATTGGGCGTCCGGCAGTTTGTTGGTAGGTGTGTGGAGGTATGTGGCATCAGATGTCTACGCACAGGGCATTTAATTCTCTATGTAGCCCTTCCACCTTTCTACTTCCCCTTCTTTGCTTAGAACCGGATTTCCATCTGAGCTCTTGATATTCATGCAAGTGGTTCTCTTTTCTCTAAACGTCTCTTTAACTTTCCTGTAGGCAGTATCTATCTTATTCCTAGTGATATACGCCTCTACATTCTTACTTTTGTCCTCTAGCCATCCCTGCTTAACCAATTTGCACTTCCTCTCGATCTCATTTTTGAGACGTTTGTATTCCTTTTAGCCTGATTTATTTACTGCATTTTTGTATTTTTTTCCTTTATCAATTAAATTCAATATATCTTCTGTTACCCAAGGATTTATATTAGCGCTCGTCTTTTTACTTACTTGATCCTCTGCTGCCTTCACTATTTCATCCCTCAAAGCTACCCATTCTTCTTCTACTGTATTTATTTCCCCCATTCTTCTCAATCGTTCCCTAATGCTCTCCCTGTAACTCTCTACAACCTCTGGTTCTGTCAGTTTATCCAGGTCCCATCTCCTCAAATTCCCACCTTTTTTCAGTTTCTTCAGTTTTTATCTACAGTTCATAACCAATAGATTGTAATCGGAGTCCACATCTGCCCCTGGAAATGTATTACAATTTAAAACCTGTTTCCTAAATCTCTGCCTTAGCATTATATAATCTATCTGAAACCTGTCAGTATCTCCAGGCTTCTTCCAAGTATACAACCTACTTTCATGATTCTTGAACCAAGTGTTAACTGTGGTTAAGTTATGCTCTGTGCAAAAGTCTAGCAGACGGCTTCCTCTTTCATTCCTTACCCCCATTCCATATTCACCTACTACGTTTCCTTCACATCCTTTCCTACTACCGAATTCCAGTCACCCATGACTATTAAATTTTCGTCCCCCTTCACTATCTGAATAATTTCTTTTATCTCATCATACATTTCATCAATCTCTTCGTCATCTGCGGAGCTAGATGGAATATAAACTTGTACCACTGTGGTAGGCGTGGGCTTCGTATCTATCTTGGCCACACTATACTGTTTGTCGTAGCTTACTCGCATTCCTATTTTTTAATCATTATTAAACCTACACCTGCATTACCCCTATTTAATTTTGTTTTTATAACCCTGTATGCACCTGACCAGAAGTCTTGTTCCTCCTGCGACCGAACTTCACTAGTTCCCAATATATCTAACTTTAACCTATCCATTTCCCTTTTTAAATTTTCTAACCTACCTGCCCGATTAAGGGATCTGACATTCCAAGCTCCGATCCGTAGAACGCCAGTTTGGTTTCTCCTGATAACGACGTCCTCTTGAGTAGTCCCCGCCCGGATATCCGAATGGTGGACTATTTTACGTCCGGAATATTTTACCCAAGAGGATGCCATCATCATTTAACCATACCGTAAAGCTGCATGGCCTCGGGAAAAATTGCGGCTGTAGTTTCCCCTCGCTTTCAGCCGTTCACAGTACCAGCACAGCAAGTCTGTTTTGGTTAGTGTTACAGGGCCAGATCAGTCAATCATCCGGACTGTTGCCCCTGCAGCTACTGAAAAGGCTGTTGCCCCTCTTCAGGAACCACACGTTTGTCTCGCCTCTCAACAGATACCTTTCCGTTGTGGTTGCACCTTCGGTACGGCTATCTGTGTCTCTGGGGCACGCAAGCCTCCCCACCAACGGCAAAGTCCATGGTTCATGGGGAGAGGGTTCCTTATTTTTATAAATGATATGTCCTCTAGTATTACGTGTAACTCTAAAATATTCCTGTTTGCTGATGACACCAGCTTGGTAGTAGAGGATGTTGTGTGCAACTATTCTGCTAGGCGCTCCATCATATCCATGAGATTCGTTAGTCTTCAGTGATCTAATTATTGACTCAATCTCCCCCTTGTCTGTATCACAGATGAGTATTTCAGACATCAATCTCGGAAAGGCATTTGCCAAGAGCGTTATATGATTCCCTGTAGAAACTAAATTTTTATTTACTTCACCAGCAATGCTCAGAAAATGAAAGTTAAATACTGTCTCGTATATCTGATTTATCAGTAACAGAAATATTTTTACTACGAACTGACTTTATATCGACGACCTTGTGCTGCTGACCAGACAATTTTCTCACAACTGACGATAAGTTTATAATTTTATCCTGTGAATTAGCTATTCTATTTGCGTACCACATGCTCTTTGCCTTCCTAATAATATTTCTTAGCACCTTACAGTATTGTTTGTAATGGATTACTGTAGCTTGATTGTGACTACTTCTGAAGTTTTGATATAATTCCCACTTTGTTCTACATGATATCCTTATCCCACTAGACAGCCACTTTAGGCTGCCTTATACTGCTATTATCCCGTTTATAACGTTCTAATGGAAAGCAACTCTCAATGAGCATGAGAAATGTGTTAAGGAAAGCATTATATTTGTCATTTATGTCATGAGAACTATAAACATCCTGCCACTCTTGTTCCTTGACGAGGTTTAAAAACGTCTCTATTGCTGATAGATCAACTTTCCTACATAGTTTGTAATTATATGTAACAGTTGTTTGAGTACAAAAGCCTATTAGTGTGAAAATTTGTGCATCATGGTCTGAAAGCCATTCACCCTTTTATTAACAGAATGACCATCTAGTAATGAAGAATGAATAAAAATATTGTCTATGCCTGTGCTACTGTTTTCCTGCACTCTATTTGGAAAAAACACTGTCGGCATCAGATCATATGAATTTAGGAGATCTACCAACATCCTTTTCCTTGCACCACAGTATACAGAATTAGTATTGAAGTCACCACACTTCTGGTACTTCCAATAGAGTGAATCAAAAACCGTGTCTAGCTTGAGGAGAAATGCTCTGAAGTCAGAGTTACTAGACCTATAAACAAGAACAATTAGAAGTTTAGTTTTATTAAACTCAACTGCCCCTGCACAGCATTCTAACATCTGTTCAGTGCAGTGCCATGATACGTCTATGTACTCAAATGGAATACTGTTTTTTACGTACATGGCCACTCCCTCACCCCACAAGGAGAACTATGTCTGCAGGAAACCAAGAATGTGCACTCACTTCTAAGGCTGTGCCACCCCTGTTCCACAGTAGTCTTAACGAGGGACGACATGAGTAACTTACGTTTTGAAGTCCCCGTCGTACATCCAGACAATTACCAGCCAGCTAATCTCTATCCTGGTACAGGAAGCCTCTGAATTGTCAAATTATTTAAGTGGTACTCCAACATACCAATAATTTCAGAGTCTACATCTGTAAGCTGCTCACAAACTTTATCTCTAATTCCTCTTATATTTTGATGAAATATGCAAATTCCTTCTCTACTTGGAAACATAATGCCCTCTGAAGGTGAGCCCATAGTTAGAGGGATTTCCTTTAAGCAGGTATACCTATCAGCTGACTTCAATGTAAAAAAAGGTGCAGCTCTAACACCAACCACTACAGGAATTTTTCCATGAGTGATCCCACAACCACCCACTACACTATCACCTTTAAGCTTTGCCAGCCTCCCCTTCCCATACGTATTGAGGTGCGGGTCATGCCTAGTGAAACTGATCTACTGATAGACTCAACTGGCACCATTGTAATATGACCCATGCCCTCTGCCATCGGTGTTCTCTCCAGCCCCGTGTTAACGCGACTAACAGCCGCATTAAGTTGAGGCCAATCATGACGCTGAAACAATTGCACTAAATGCACATAAAACGCAAAGACTTAGTATGATATAGTCATAGTGAAAGAATTTATTTAAACATGTCATCCTGTTTAAGTTATTCGTCTTTCCTGAGAGCCAGTTGTTCGTTTTATCAATTAATCTGTCGTATTCTTTCTCTTGGTGCCCGACATTCAGGTGTAAATGTAGTGTAAGAATCTTACGTTAATAATAACGGAACTTGAATCTAAATGTGTTTTAAAACATTTATTCAAAAAACGCATTTCCTTTATGAGAGTAATGATTTCTTTTCATTGTATGTAAAAATTATCGGCCACTTTAGAAGTTGGCATTGGATTGTCTAGTGGGTGAAAGATCATCTACCAGTCGTCCACTATCGTTATTTTCTTTATTTATCGCAAAGAACCTGCTTTCTTACGAAACGAAGTCCGATTGTATTTTAATTTTCATTTTGTTGTATGAGAATTTGTGTAACTTACATGATCAGAAACTACTAGCCAACACTGCAGGTTAGTCTGATTCAAATAACAGTTCGTGATGGAATCTGTTGTTTTTTAAAAATCATTCTGAAGTGAGTTCTACTCGTGGTTTCCTCTTTTAAATTTTCAGTTCTATCACTTTCGAAATGTGCCTTCTCTATGCGACTACATAAAGATATGATAACTTCACATAAAATATTTTCATACTTACAAGTTGCAAATTATAAAGAGATGAATTTTCAGGTCAACGAAAAACACAAATGATACGTACACTTCATAGCCTCTGGCAGAAATACGCATCCATAATGCACTTTTTAATTTTCATATGTAATTGTAAAGACAACATCTGATTCTATAGCAATCAGCCAGTTCTTGTATCAATGGAAACCGGTTTTGATGTGATAAACGCGCTACAGCATTAACATTTTGTCGTTTCTCCTCGAATGCTTGCTGATATGCAAATAAAATGGACGCAAACATGTTTTTAGTTTTTTCTCCACTATAACTAGAAACCGTGTGAAGTGCTGAAATGATCGACAACCACACTATGATCAACTCAGAGAGCAGATGCAGGTGTCTGTTCTTAACTGCCTATGCTCTGATTTTCCCATCCGGCACAATGACTGCACACAGAATCAGGTCAGTATTTTTCTTTGAACGTGCGTATAACGTATTTTGCAACCGTACAATGTGACGGATTTTTTAGGCGTAGCTGATGTAAAGGTGCCATGGCTGGGTAGCGAAATGCAATGTGACAGTTTGTCGGCCTGGGTTCGATTTCTGCTCCTACCATCATTTATTTTTCATTTTATTTTGTTCGTTACAAGGTTAAACTATTACAATAGAGTCTCGGTATTTCGAGTTTTCCATATAACCGTGGTCGTTAGAAAATAAAAGAATAAATAAAAAATCTACTGCACAGCTTGTCGATCCCCGATCAGTTTCCCCCACCCATTCACAGCGCACACCGCCTGTCCAACTACTCACTCCCCTTAGTTGTGCCTGTGTCAATTACACCACGTACACCAACTTTTTAATTGTTTACACAAGCAATTCTTTTATTGAAAGTGTTGTTTTACGTTTGTTTTTGTCGTCACCGTACAGTACAGGGTGTATAAAAAATAATCATCCGATTTAAAAAGATCTAACTATTATGTTATTTGAGACATGCGCGTGAACAACTTACTGTTGGAATGAGCAAACTCTTAAGTCCTGCATGGTTCCCGGTAGGTATTAGCAGTGTGTGCCGACTTTAGTTCTATTAAAAATTGTGTTGGGACAACAGAATGAGTTTTGTGTTCTATGTTTTGCTCAGTGCGCGTCAGTAATAACTTTTCAGCGTGACTTTCGTACTATGTGTGATGTGGATCCTCCTACAGCACAGAGCCTTAGACGACGGCATGAACAATTCCGAGAAACAGGTTGTTCGTGGAAAGGCAACTCGCAGGGCCGTCCCCGAGTGTCTGGCACAGACGTCTAACGCATCCGCCGCAGTTTCACAAGGAGTCCGCAGAAATTCGTTCGCCGTGCAGCTCGACGCTTCAACACGCCCCCGATGTCCTTCTGGCGTGTGTTCCGTAGACGTTTACACATGAAACCATACAATATTCAGCTATTGCGAGCACTTCGTGAAGGTGACAAACAGCAACATGTGGGGTTCTGTAATTTTGTTCCTGGAAAGATGGAGGATGACAGTTTTATTCTACGCTTAGTGTTTAGAAACGAGGCAACATTCCATGGAAAGGTGAACCGCCATAATGTGAGAATATGGGGTACGGAACAACCACATGAAGTTGTACAACATGAGAGGGACGCTCCAAAATTTAATGTGTTCTGTACAGTTTAATGGGAAAACGAGTATGGTCCACCTCATTTTTATTTGCCGAGAGCATTGTTACAGGAAGCACATATCTCGATATGTTTGAGAACTTTCTTCTCCCACAGTTGGAGACCGATTCGAACGACTTCATTTACCAACAGGATGGGGAAACGCCTCACTGGCATCTGGAAATGCTGGAATTTTTAAAACAAGGGATTACTGAACGATGGATCGGCCGCACTAGACCAGATGATTCAGCCTTGCATTACTGGCCTCCGAAGTCACTGGACGAGACTCTATGTGATTATTTCTTCTGGGGATCTATAAAAGACTCTATTTATGTGCCTCCGTTACGAGCAACAATGAATAAACTGAGACATAGCATATCAGCAGCTTGTGGAAGCTGTAACTCAGGACATGCTCGCTGCAGTGTGGGAACAATTTACAATTTGAGTTCCACATTGACATATTCCGTGCACCTCAAGGGGGTGTTATACTGAACAGGTATGAAAAGGTATGAAAAAACACTTTTTGAGTTTCCTGTTCATCAAGAAACAAAATTCATTGCATATGTTTATTAGTTTCAGGAACAGATGTGCCATATCGCATGATTCTTTTTGATAGACCCTGTATTGTGTTTCGTTTTCTTTCTCGAATGTTTTTTTACACCTTCTAAAATTGAGTGCTTCAACAAAGAAAGGAAGTTTGTGTCTCTGATTGTTGTAGATGCACTGAAATCACTTCACAAAGGAGAAACAATAAAAAGCTTGCTTTCGAATACGGTGTCGGCGAAGCTACTGTGGTGAACAACGAAGATACTGACATAAACTGAAACAATTTTCTTCAAAGGAATGTCCTGAAGTATCTGTTAACGGAAAACCGTTAAGATGTCGGACTTAAAAAAAAAAGGAAAGAAGTGAGGCGTTTTTCATGTGGTTCACACAACAGAGACAGACGGGAGCTTCGTTTTCTGGCCCAGTCTTGCACGAGAAAACCTTGTTTTTTAGAACCGGCTACAGGAGGAAGATGGCAGTTTCACCTCTAGTATGGTCTAGCTCGACAAGTGGAAGAAGAGATGCGGAGTGCGTCAATAAGTTTTATGTGGAGAAAAACTATCTGGTAACTCTGAGGCCATTTCCGAATTTAGTGGAAAGATTAAAATGGTTCAAATGGCTCTGAGCACTATGGGACTCAACTGCTGAGGTCATTAGTCCCCTAGAACTTAGAACTAGTTAAACCTAACTAACCTAAGGACATCACAAACATCCATGCCCGAGGCAGGATTCGAACCTGCGACCGTAGCGGTCTTGCGGTTCCAGACTGCAGCGCCTTTAACCGCACGGCCACTTCGGCCGGCGGAAAGATTAAAATAATCGTAACTAAACAAAATTTATCTAATGAGCAGATTTACAACTACATCTACATCTACATTTATATTCCGCAAGCTACCCAACGGTGTGTGGCGGAGGAGCTGTTTGGTGGTGGAACTGTTTAAATTTCAAAATTTAGGAGACAAAAACACTTGGTTCTCGTGAAGAAGCAAGTTCTCCTGGGCACAAAAATGTAAGGAGTGGGTCACTGTTATGGCAGCTTCAAATGCAACTGGAAATCACAAACTAAAACAGACTGTGATTGGGAAGACTGCCAAGCTAAGAGCATTCAACAATCTAACCATGCAAGCCCTTTCGATTGTGTATAGTGCATCAAAAGAATGTCTGGATTAATAAGGAAATCTTTAAGAACTCATTTTTGAACTCGTTGTACCGGAGTGCAAAACGTTTTCAAAAGAAACTGGATCGTCATACAAACCTATTTTCACAATCAACATCCAAGTGTAGAAGATCTGCAGTGACACGGGAGCCGCGTCTTGTTTCTCTCACCAAACGTTACCACTTTGATTTAGCCTTGGGATGGGGGCCTTCTGGAAGGTCTGAAGAAAAAGTATCGGTGACTGCTACAGTCAGTCTTGCATTCGGAAGACGATGAAAGCATTGTAGGAGATATAAAGAAAGTGACTGTGAAGGACATAGTTTATTGGTTCGGTGAGTCTTAGGGCGAGATAAAGTCAGATGCAATTCCCATGCCGCAGACAAAAATTTTACGGGAAAATAGGCCGAATACAGAAGCTGAAGATTTTGACGATCACCCGTTGTGTTACTTAATCAGAAAATTGCCTGTCTATGAAGAGGCAGAAAATGTCGGAAAAACTTGTGTGCTTGAATTCAGACCAGCAGTTCGAAGTCACAGACAGTTCTGTAATTGACATGGTTAACACCACAATGCAGTATGAGTGGTGAACACGATAAGGCAGAGACTCTACCAATGATGGGTCACACCGTCTGCTAAGCTGCACTTGAGACCGGCATGTACAACATGGAACAATAGCATGAGTCGACACCTGCCAAAATGCAGTTCTTCAGACGCTGGCGTGATATAGCGCCCCTGCAGCTTCACCAAACAAAAGACGCTCTACGATTATTCCACGAAGTAAATTGTTACCAGACTGAAGTTAAAACCTTTATTCTGCCAATGTAAATGCGTATTAAACATTTCGTTTTAATAAAGTTATATTTCAGCATAGTTTTATTTCTTTTTTCCACATAAATTTCAGTGGTCTGAGTTTTAAATATTTCTTGGTGGTCCGGCGCCATTCTCTTCGAACTATCGACACTCTACTGTAATTACAAAATTTGCATACAGTACCGGTACATTTAAACAGTTCAGTTTATGTATGTTTAATTAATATATCCGATTTAGTTAAGATTACTTCGCATGTAAGTCAAAAGGCTGCATATGTTAATAAAAAACGAATATAGGAGGACATTTGGTATAAAAGTCTTTTCTGTAGATAATACGCTAAAAACGCCGCTTTCCAGTGCATCTTTGAAAGAGAAAGTGGTATTAAAGGAGCAAGACAATCTACTCCAAATGTAAATCTAACAACAGGAAAGCTGGGGCTCAGACTATGTAGGACGAAGCAGGTAGATGCGCTTTTCAAGTTCCTAGAATATTTCGCCTGAGTAGCCCGAAGGAAAAGTTAAAAAGCTCTCTAAAGATTTATGCCTAGCGTATGAGGGAGTATCAGCACAGTATCCCAATGGCTCCAGCACAGTTGCTCTACATGTTCAGTCAGAGGACTGGCTGCAAAAAAAAGTCTTCAACGATAAGTTGAATGGGTGTCATGTGACGTCCGCCCCTACCAAATGATGATTAAAAAACATAAAAAAAGAAAAAACTGGTCAAGTGCAACGACTGTCAGTTCATTAGCTCGGGTTCGATTTCTGCTGCTGGCAACTTCTTTTCATTTTATTTTATTTCTCAGAATTTTAAACGATGAATTACAAAATGTAAAGAGATTTAAAAAGTTCAATTTATATTTAATTTTGTTAGAATTATGTTCAATTTAGTTATAATTACTACTCTTCTAAGTCAAAAAGCTGTAGGCCACCATATTTTAGCACAATGGTAAAATTTTGCACCAGCCGCCACTGTCTTGTATGATGCAGAGTCACATACTGAAGAAACTGCTCCTGTCTGTGCGTCACAAAATTCAACTCCCAACACATCCAGCTTAGCCAGCGAATCGAATTAGTCTGAGTAAAAACAGTGTCTAGACGTTTCAGATCCTTTATAATACTTCAGTCTATGAGCTCTCCAAATGAAGAAAATGGCCGTGCGGTTAACGGCGCTGCAGTCTGGAACCGCAAGACCGCAACGGTCGCAGGTTCGAATCCTGCCTCGGGCATGGATGTTTGAGATGTCCTTAGGTTAGTTAGGTTTAACTAGTTCTAAGTTCTAGGGGACTAATGACCTCAGCAGTTGAGTCCCATAGTGCTCAGAGCCATTTGAACCATTTGAATGAAGAAAAATACGCCTTCTTAATATAAACTGAATGGCTTTACATGCATATTGGTGTGATGATTGTTACTGTTGTTCTTAGTTTAAGTATTATCGTCTTTAGAATTCAGCATTAAGATAACATGTTTTGAAAAAAATAAGCATGCTTGTATATTCTTGACCTGTTAATTGTGAACTTTAAAATGTGACAAATGTGTTGTTACTCACAGTAGGCCTTATAAGGAATGTAAGGCGGTCCTCAGCCTGCCTTTAGACGGCACGTTGATGCTGCAGCTATGCTGGTGCACATCGCCTGACAGCTGGCTGGCTGTGGTAAACAAACCCACTTGTCCACTGACCGGACACACGGGCGCATTTAACCTGCAGCTGCACCTTGATCATAGGGGGTCCTCCCTTGCTTCTCTCGAGGAGTGAATGGTGGTATCACTCATGTGTTCATGTTGATCAACAGACTCGGACCTACACGCGTGCCTCTACTTGCTTGTGGGGTAAGCACAGGTGCAACGCGATTAGGCATACGGTGCGCAGGTGTAAATGTAGCTGAATACAGACCACGACGAAATTCATAATCCTTCTCTGGTTGGAATCTGAGTTATATGCCTTTTGAGGCATTATGCTCGTATGTGGCCAGTTGATCCACACGCTCTATATGTTTTTGGAAGACCGTATTACATATACAGGGTGATTTTTTTCACCGTGTGAAAACTCTAGGGACTGGTCGATGAGAGGATACGGAACATGAAACGTCTAATGAACTTATGCCCGGAAGTGCACGGTTTCTGTGCTAGAGACCATTTATTCAATTATATTTCATGACTGAGACTGCGGTTTAATACTCGCTGTACCAAACAGCGACAGTTACAATATGCATGGTTTCCTGCTAGAGGGTGGTACTCATGCGTCATGCCCTAGCGCTCTCTCCTCCCATAGTAATTGGTATTGTTGTGTCCGATTCACTTCTCCTACTGCCACGTAGTCCATATCAGTGACGTCAGGAGCCCTTAGACATCGTGAGAGAGCAGAATGGCTCGCTGCGCGGAACTCACGGACTTCGAACGTGGTCAGGTGATTGGGTATCACTTGCGTCATACGTCTGTACGCGAGATTTACACACTTCTAAACATCACTAGGTCCACTGTTGCCGATGGGACAGTGAAGTGGAAACGTGAAGGGACACGTAAAGCGCAAAAGTCTACAGGCTGACTTCGTCTGTTGACTGACAGAGACCGCCGACAATTGAAGAGGTTCCTAATGTGTAATAGGCAAACACCTATCCAGACCATCTCATAGGAATAACAAACTGCATCAGGATCCACTGCAAGTACTATGACGGTTAGGCGGGAGGTGAGAACACTTGGATTTCACGGTCGAACAGCTGCTAATAAGCCGCACATCACGCCGGTAAATGCCAAATGACGCCTCGCTTGGTGTAAGGAGCGTAACCATTGGAGAATTGAACAGTGGAAAAACGTTGTGTGGAATGACGAACCACGGTACACACTTTGGCGATCCGATGGCAGGGTGTGGGTATGGCGAATGCCCGTTGAACGTCATTTGCCAGCGTGTCTATTGCCAATAGTAAAATTCGGAGGCGGTGGTGTTATGGTGTGGTCGTCTTTTTGATGGAGGGGGCTTGCACCCCTTGTTTTGCGTGGTTCTACCACAGCACAGGCCTACATTGATGTTTTAAGCACCTTCTTGCTTTCCACTGTTGAAGAGCAATTCGGGGATGGCGATTGCACCTTTCAACACGATCGGGCACCTGTGCATAATGCACGGACTGTGTCGGGCTGGTTACATGCCAATAACGCCCCTGTAATGGACTGGCCTGCACAGACTCCTGAACTGGATCCTATAGAACAGCTTTGGGATGTTTTGGAACGCCGACTTCGTGCCAGGCCTCACCGACCGACATCGATACCTCTCCTCAGTGCAGCACTCCGTGAAGAATGGACTGCCATTCCCCATGAAACCTTCCAGCACCTGTTTGAACGTATGCCTTCGATAGTGGAAGCTGTCATAAAGGCTTAGGGTGGGCCAACACCGTACTGAATTCCAACATTACCGATGGAGGGCGACACGAACCTGTCAGTCGCTTTCAGCCAGTTTTCCGGATACTTTCGGTCACATAGTGTATCACAATAGGCGGGCATAAAAAACGTTCCAAAATTCGGCAGCTCACCGAAGTCATATAGACCTACAGTTCTGTGAGCCTGTTCGACGACCTTTATCGGAAATAGGAATGACCTGTGCTTTTCCAGTCATCAGGACCAAAGACCGACGGTGCACTGCTGCTAGAACAGGGGCTAGTTCTTCCGCATACTTTGTGCGTAATCGTACTGGTATCCCGTATGGTCCAGTGGCCTCCTCTCTGTCGAGCCATTTCAGGTGCTTTTCTATCCCGTGCTCACTTATTTCTATGTCAGTAATTTTGTCGATCGTGCGACTGTTTAAAGGAGGCACTACAGTACGATATTCCTCTATCACCCAGTTCTGGAAAAAAACGTTTAGTATTTCGACCTTTTCTGTGGGGTCCTACATTTCACCGCCATTAAGGTCACAGACTGTTGTTGGTGATCCCTTTATTGACTTAACGTAAGACCAAAACTCCTTAGAATTAGCTGTCAAGGCGGTGGGCAGAATTTTACTTTCGAATTCATCGGACGCTTCACTTATGATTCTCATTGCACACATTTTGGCTTCGTTTAATTTTTGTTTGTTTGTGTATTGCAACTAACAACACGGAACGGAGCAGATATTCCGTACAGATTACTGCTAAACAGATTTGATTCTCAATAAAGAACACTTATCAAGAAGAATCGGTTATTTTGCTAAATGTTTGTCGAAATAGCTTCTGATTTTTCTCTTTGTGTATCTTATTACGAAATTTCTCAGCTTCTAAATTACTATAACTGCTTAAGAATGATCATACACAGTTACGACAGCAAGTCTCATCTTTGGGGTCGATAAAAGTAGTGGGAATGAAAATGAGATGCGGTAAGGTATAATATCATATTCAAAGAGAGACGAATCATCGCCCACAAAATAGATTTCAGCTTACAATATGTGCAAAAAATGCAGATAAGAATTATAGCTGCGGAAGAAAAGATCTGAACATATTCCCAGGATCAGAAGAAAAATGGCTCTTCCTAGAGTATGTTGTTGGTAGTCAGCAATAGCGCCCGGACCTTACCATATCGTCACAAACACATCTGGGAAAGCTAGCCTCACGCAATGCTGACGTCAGATAATCGATGCGACTCGCATTACAGCTGCCAGCGCACGATGTGAATCTCCCAATGCAAATATGCTAATAAACGGTTAAGTCGTTCGAAGGAGAAGAAATATCTTCGAGGATAATTATTAAGATTGGATATTGGAGAAAAGGTATGTAAGTGCTGTAAGGAAGTTTCTGCCTTTAAATGCAAGAAACCATTACATCGACATCTATATAATTACTTCAAAATTAACACTTAAATGTGTAGCAGAGGATACCAAGAACACTTTCGTACTATTTATGGACTATTTTGCTATCTAACAGCACGCCTAAAACCTTTTCGTGCGTGCTCTGATTTTTTCTTACTTTATCACTAAAGTTATTTCTTCTCTGTATGTGGGAGTGAACAAAATATGTTCACATTCGGAGGAGGAAGTTGGTGCTTGTAATTTTGTGAAAAGATCTCGTCACAACGAAGACTCACATCCCAACTCTCTTGTCATATCTGTCACACTATTTCCCCTATTTCGTGATAAAATATAGCGAGCTGCCACTCTTTTTAACTTTTTCGGTTTCCTCAATCACTCTTGTCTGGTTAGGATTCCAAAACTCGCAGCACTGTTCCAGAAAAGGACGGGCAAGCATAGTGTAGGCAACCTCTTTAGTAGTGCATGTTTTAAATCTTTTGTCAATGAATACAGTCTCGTTAGTCTGTTGTAAAATGGGGAACAATTTTTATGTTGTATTATAATGTTTTTGAAAAACTGAAATCTTGTCTATAGTAAGTTACATAGATCCTGTGCACAGAGGTGTTGCGAATCTCAGCTTGCTGTTATAGGCAATGATACACAGAGTGCCATAGGCATTGATGCCTATGTTGCTGCCGTCACACTTGACTTCAGGAAGGCATTTTATACCGCACCGCACTGTCGTCCAGCGGAAAAAAATACGAGCATACCGAGTATCGGATCAGATTTGTGACTGGATTCAGGATTATTTTGGAGATCTGACGGAACACGTCCTCCTAATCGGAGCAAAATGGACAGGTTAAAAGTAATTTCGGAGTGGCTCCAGAAAGTGGAATGGAACCATTACTATTTACAGTATATGTAAATGATCTAATGGATAACGCCGAAAACTCCATACCGAGATATCGACGGGCCATATCACCAAAGCTACATCCCCTGTGGAGAGACAGCTGCTAATATTTCTGAAAAATGGTTTAACTGCTGACAAATCAAATGGCTCTGAGCACTATGGGACTTAACTTCTAAGGTCATCAGTCCCCTCGAACTTAGAACTATTTAAACCTAGCTAACCTAAGGACATCACACACATCCATGCCCGAGGCAGGATTCGAACCTGCGACCGTAGCGGACAGGCCGTTCCAGACTATAGCGACTAGAACCGCTCGGCCATCCCGGCCGGCTAACTCCTGATAGTCCCGTATAAAATGAAGTGCGACGACTGAAGATAGATTTACAAGAGAAACGCAGATACCTGCCGAAACAGCAGAGAAAATGCCCCCGGTGACTTCTAGGAGAGACACTCGGCATACGTGTACGATGGTCTCCCACCAATGCGTAGTGCGTGTGGTTGGAACGGGCTGCGTGGGAGCACAATGTACACAAAGGCTAGCGACTCAGATGTCAACCAGGGAAGGGCTACGAATTCCGTCGTCGTCAGCATTAAGGGGACAGTACTCTTTGGAAATCTGAATAAATCGGTCTATAATTTTTTAGCTTGGATGTCTACTTTATTGTAACGTTAATTCCAAGTTCCCCAGGAATTCCATTATCGAATTACAAGATGATTCGTGAAAAAGTGTCTCCGGAAACCATTCTCAGCGGGAAAAAGCAATTTACATGTTATTTCAACGATGGGTTAACAGGCATTACGGAAATTATAAAAGTCCTCGAACTTGAGATCGGATCAGTATGTTACAACTTCTGCACAAAAGCGAACAAAAAACATATCGAGCGATCAGAGCAGCGGATGACAGAAACTGCCAGAGACCCGCAGGACAACTATGGGGACGAAGAAGATTGAGGAGGACCTTGTTTCAAATGCTGAAGGATTACTAAATGGTCTAGGAATCTCTGAATAATGATATGTTTAACTTCGATACAAAAAATGTACCCCAAAACTTTAAACGCGTTTCTCTCGAATTATTCATTTTTGTTTTCAAATTTGCTGGAAACGTAACTTGAGAACGGTACACACGCTTCTGATCAGAATTTGATGCCGGCATTCTAAACTGAATTCTCTCTCAGCGTGCGTAGACGTTTTGAGATATTTTCAAATGCCTATTTTCAGTGCATGTTTGAAGTTTGTCTCGATTTTGCGGGCGAAGAGAATGACATTTGTTTCAGTGCGTCACCATTTTGTTACACCTTAATTGCTTTCAATATCTTGAGTATGGTGATAGAAAACATATTGAAATTGGAAATGGAAATGCCGTGTGGCGAGGGCCTCCCATCGAGTAGAGCGTTCGCCTGGGGCAAATCTCTCGAGTTGACGCCACTTCGGCTACTTGCGTGTCGATATATTGAAAATGACTTACACGAAATTATTTTCTTATAGGTCAAATAGGAAGGCGTCTATGAGCTATGTAATTATAATGAAATGAACACCCTTAGCTGCTTACAGGCGTTGACATACGTCAATGGGGACAGATGAAAATGTGTGCTTCGACGGGGACTCGAACCCAGGACCGCACGAGCGCGCGGCCTGCCTTGGAGCGTAATCTAAGGCGTATAGGCGATATCAATTTCTCCGGTGATAGGTGCGAATGCGACTGTGTTGAGGTCATGTTTGGGGGAGGCCGAGCAGAGACTATTGGTCGGTTGGGCAGCTGGTGGTGTTTGGGCGCGTCTGTTGCACTATTTTGCGAGCATGTCTGTACACTGTGCGGTGCTTTATTTGGAGAGTTTAAGAGTACAGAGCTCGTCTGCTGATATTGTGTACTGCATTATTTAAGAGCTGTTTGCTATTGTGTGGTGAAATTAGGAGTTGTTTACGTGTTTGTGGCCTGTGTCAGATGACCACAGTCGGATCAGTGCGGGTGTTTTGTGACAAATATACTCCAGACTAAATAAAAGGGCTCCAAATAAATAGAGTGCAGCCCTTCCTTACTTCCCCGAGCAGCACAGCGCAGTCTGAGCAGTTTTTGCGCAATAACGGCAGTCTGGTCAGAATGTGAGTCAGTAGACAAATAACTGAACAAATTTATCTTTAGAGCAGTTACAGGTCTGGATTGGAATGAATATCTTGATGGGTGTGGTTGTGTTGCCAAGTGTAGTGCACTACTGGAGTTCAGAAACGGCCTTATGTCAGCCTTACATATCGAAACCTATGAGAAGTAAAAGTTTCAAAAAGATATGTCGCAAATAAATAAAGTACACTCGTTCCTCCTTCCATCAGCCTACGCACTGACATTATTTCCGAAAGTTAGCAGTTGTTTGGCTATTTGGAGGTAAATGTTTTGCATTATTTACGAGCGGTTCGCATGTCTGTAGGCTGTGCTATGAGCTATTTTTAACTGTTTACAATTAGCAAGTGTGTGTCTAGAACATTATACATGAGTTATGTAGGAGTGTTTTGCAGGTCTGTATGATGTGGGACATGTCGGTGTGATACATATACCCCATTCGTAAATAAAGTAAATTCGTTCCTCCGCCTGTATCTCGTGGTCGTGCGGCAGCGTTCTCGCTTCCCACGCCCGGGTTTCCGGGTTCGATTCCCGGCGGGGTCAGGGATTTTCTCTGCCTCGTGATGGCTGGGTGTTGTGTGCTGTCCTTAGGTTAGTTAGGTTTAAGTAGTTCTAAGTTCTAGGGGACTGATGACCATAGATGTTAAGTCCCATAGTGCTCAGAGCCATTTGAACCATTTTTTTTTTCGTTCCTCCATCCATGGACCTCATGCAGGGTGGGTCCGTTTACCAGAAACGTGTAGGAAGAGGTTGAGTGCTGGTGGCTTAGTTTGAAACAATTTTCTTAGGTTGGTGGCGGAAGCGCAAGTGAGCTTTGTTTACTGGCAGATTTCAAACTTGGCGCTGGTTCCTAGGAAGAGGAGGTGGCGGTCTGGTCCTCGAAAAGTAGTTGAAATTAGGGAGTTGAACACGTTTGCATACGTATATGAAATTGTAAATTCAATTATTTAATATAGCGGGGTGGTGAGAGTGAATTAGCGAGTATTCTCGCGACGAGTAAACTCGCACGGCACGCGGTCAACAGGAAACATCATGTCCGGTGTTAGGTGCTCGCGGGCGGGGGCCCTCAGGTGGCGCGGCCTACCCGTCGCACAGGCCGTGGGGGCTGGGCGGGTGCCGTAAACCGCTTGACGTCAGCCGGCCAGGGAGCGGGCTCAGCCGGCCACGCGTACGTCAGCTGGGCTCTGGAGTTTCACTGTGTGAGCTTGGAGAAGTCAGTTGAGACACACCTGCGTGACCGTAATGTCTGAAATAAAGAGTCATTTTCCAGGTATTTAAAGAAGGCTATGTCCGTCGCGTGTATGGAGGGTGTGTGACATAAGCGGGTCGGCGACGCAGTGATTGTACAGTTATTACACGCGCGCGAGAGCGGGTCAGTTAGTGGGTATTCTTGTGCGGTCCAAATGTGCTGTTATATAGTCATGGGGGATTGCACTGTCGAGCAAACTTTGCCGCCAAAAGTGTAGTACTGCGTTCTCACTCGCACAGGGACATGTGGTGGATGGTGAGCGGTCGGCATCGACAGGTTTGAACGTGCCCAGGAAAAACAACTTTGGCGCCGAAAGTATTACAGGCAAACGGCCGACCATTGTGTGATTCAGCTCCAAGACAGACAATTTTGGTGGGAAACGTGCGGAGGCGATGAATACACATGGTGATTGGACAAGGGGCCGCTGTGACGTCAAACTCGGCAGGTTCCAGCGTGTCCAGCGAAAACATGTTTACGATGTGGGAGCGATCGCTGGGCTCGCCCACCACGCTAGTGGCCGGCTGCCTCACGTGACAGGCGTAGAAAGTGTCACCGCATGCTGGCCAGGGGGTGGCGAGGATTTGAACTAATTCAGTTGGAGCACGGACGTCGTGGTGACTGCACTGCGATATCAATGATGTGTGCGCTGACTGTGTTGGAGAACAAGTGATGACCATACTGCTTGAAATAAAGTCTTCAGTCCCTTCCCCCCTGCAAAATCAAAGGATGTGAATTATGTTACTATAAGTGCAGTTTATTATTTGACACGATTATGATAGACCACCAGTGACAAAAGATAAGTGACGGAGAAAGCTCGTGCATGTGATCAATTATGGTGTTGGGATTTGAACTTGTGATAGATTTTTGTTATGGATGTAAGGAAAATGGCTTACTCACCGAGAAAATTGGACATCTTGAATAAATAATAAATGATAATAATAAATAGAAGTACAGTTTTCGAGAGAATATGATGTTGGAATTTGAATTTGGCGCAATTTTCTAGTGGAGGTAGGCCTATAATAATAAATGATAATGAATGATAACAAATGATAATGAATGACAATAAATGATAATGAATAACAATAAACGATAATGAATGATAATGACAATGTATGATAATGAATGTTAATAAATAATAATGAATAATAATAACCAAGAGTAAGGTTTTGCAGCCATTATCGTGTTGGAATTTGAATTTGGAGGGAATTTTCTAGTGGAGGCAGGTCAATGATAATAAATGACAATAAATAATAATAAATGATAGTAAATAATTTTTTCTTCTGGAGGCTTGGGTTAGTGAACATAGCATAATTGGGCTATTTTCGTGCCAAAATTCAAAATTCCCGCCATTTTTTCTTGAGTTTAAGTTAATGGATGTAACACAATTGGCCTATTTTCCCGCCAAAAGCCGCCATATTGGATGACGTCATGTGATGTTGCAAGTCTACACGCCGCCATCTTGGATGACGTCATCGCCACCATCTTGAACAAATTTGGCAACAATGCAGCGTGGCCTGGCACGAAGGTTGTCCCCCTACTTCCGTCGTGACCGCGGATTCGTCGCTGCGGCGGAGTGCCACGCTGCGTTGCGTCAGCCGCCGAACATCTTGTGCCTCACCGCACTGCAGAGAATGTTCGTCGGTGTCCTGCATGTCACATATAAAGCAGAGTGGGGAATCTATCATGCGAATGTCGTACAATCGTTGGCGGTTGATTGTCTTGCGGTTGATTAATGTATACCATGACGAACTCGCTGCTGTGGTGAGGAGAGGCGTATGGACAGCTCAATAATAATATTTATACATCATAACCCACCACTTTATTTGATTAGTGGGTCTTACTTGCTAATGTTAGTTACAATTAGCAGCTAGTTACAATATATTAAGTCGTGAGCTACAGCTATAATCTAATTACAATGGGCAGCTATGTACACCTATTCGTTTTTAACTTCTAAGATTTTAACTAACCCTACATTCTACTTCCTGCAGCGTCACAGATGTGTCAGAAATGTACAAACCTACTTTATTGCTCCTGACATTGGGCAGGCCAGGATGTTAATCGCTGCAGGTTCCTAATTCTATATTTCTAGTCTAATTTCTACTAACTAGTTCTAACCTAAGTCAACTCCAGTGCATTGTCCAGTCCTGGTTGTTTTTATTCCCCACTCCCCCTAATCCCGTACGTGGCGGATTCCAGACTATAGGGTTGGCCTATCCACGCGCAGGCGGTATGGGAGTAGGGCGCGTATTTGTCGTAATCTGCGCTATTTAGTTTTGTTCCCTCATGTATTCTCTTAGCACTTTTTGTGATACCTCGTTGGCAAGTTTATTCAGTATTTGGAAGGTGTCTTGTTGTCTTATCAGGTGGTATGTGTCGTGGTTAGGTAGTTGGTCCTGTAGTGTGGAAGCAACATCATTGAAGAGGGGGCACTCGTAAATCACATGATCGGGAGTGCCCTCCGGTTCACCACATTCACAGGCGGGTGTGGCCCTTTCCCCGAACCGACATAAGTATGCCGGGTAAGACCCATGTCCAGTGAGAAAATGGAGAAGTCCTCTGGTGGGTTCAAAGTATTTCATTTTTAGCCGTTCCCTAATTCTTGGAGTCAATTCGTATGTCCTGCGCCCTGTTTCATCCGTGGCCCACAGTTCTTGCCATAGTTGTATTCCCCTTTGCCGAATCTCACCCTTGTCCCCTGCCCCAATGCCTAAGATCTCCTCTATTTTTGTTACATTTCCCTTCTTAATCCAGAACCATGCAGCCTGTTCCCTGATTTTGATGTCCAGGGGTCAAAGCCCCATTATGACTAGTAGTGCTCCCCCTGGTGATGTTCTGTAAGCCCCTACCGATCTAAGTATCATGTTCCTTTGAACCCTTCTCACTGCCATGGCGGGCACCACCCTCGTGAGCCTGTGTGCCCAGACTCCCCGAACCGCAACCCACTATTGATTTTAATATAATAATATGATAGAGTCTTATGAGATGAGGTGGAAGATGAAATCTTTTATGTCCTATGGATATGAGGTTGTTCAGTGTTTGGATGGCTTTCTGGGTTACGGTTTCAATGTGTTTCCCAAACTTCCACTTCTCATCAATAATGATACCCAGGTATCGTGCGTCACGTCTCCGAAGAACCGGCAAGCGCTCGATTCGTACAGTCGGGTTACAGATTAATTGTCCCTTCAGTAGTAAGTAGGTGGACTTGCTCGGTGACACCGTCATTTTGGTGTTTTGGCACCATAGTTGTAACTTGTTTAGGGCACTCTCTATTTTAGGTTCAATGTCTTCGCGGCTGCGACTGCGGCCACCGACCAACAGGAGGAGGTCATCTGCATAGGCTATCACCTCTAGCACTTCTTCACTTCGTTGTAGGGCGTCTAGTATAGGCTCCATGTGGATGTCCCAAAACAGGGGCCCTAACACAGAATCCTGAGGACAGCCCTTTGTTATAGATTTTCCAATTCTCTCGCTAGAAGATGATAGCCAGACCTCCCGTTCCTCGCAATAGCTCCTCAGACAACCGTATAGCGGCCCTAGGCACTCCTTCTCCCGCAAGTAAGAGAAGAGCGAAGGCCACCACAGATTGTCGAAGGCGCCACTGATGTCAACCATGATGCCCACCACATACTTACGTGGGGAAGAGCCATAGACCTCAGCAGCCAGGGCGATTCCATCAGATGTCGATTGCCCAGGCCTGAAGCCGAACTGCCTGTCGCTCACCCCACGCAGCATCCGATGTGCAGCCAGTCTGTCAGCTAGTAGCTTTTCTAGTATTTTCCCTAGTATGTTAATCAAGCAGATTGGTCTGTAGGATGTTATATTTGTCGGATCTTTACCTAGCCCTTTCCTAATAATAACTACATTCGTGGTCTTCCACACCCTTGGAATTTTTTGTTGTAACAGACACTCGTTATATAAGTGAGTGAGTGGTGCAGTTAGCTGGGGAGCTAGAAACTGCACCACCTCGGCTACAATGCCGTCTGGTCCGGGAGCTTTACCCCTTTTAAGTGATTTTATGTGGGCAGCCACCTCTTCCTCCGAGAAAGGGTAGACTGCCGTATTGTTGGTATATTCGTTGAGGTTGTCATGTCTTAGTTGTTGTTGCTGGTCAGATTCCCCATCCGCACTATCATCAGGCAGCAGGGACCGGAGGAGGACCTCAGCAGTTTCCTGCCAGGATTCCGTCATCCTGTCCCCGTGTCTGACTGTTGATAATTCCAGTGGAGAGCGGATCTTCTCTCGTACTAATTTACATGGTGTACCCCAGGGGTCCAATGCCAATTGGCTCTGGACGAAGTTTTCCCAGCTTTGTATTCTAACAGCCTGGAGTTCCTTCTGGAAACGAAGTTTAGCCTCCTGATACTGCATCAGCCATCTTTGCCGTTCTGGCCAGACAACACTGCGCTGGTAATATCTTCTCAACCTTCTAACAGACCGGCGCACATACTCGAGTTCGGGCGACCATGGTGATGGAGAGGCTGCTATGGCCTTCCTCCTGGTCGGTACGGCAGCTTTCACCGCGCTAGTTATTGCATTGGTCAGTTCCCCTGCTCGGTCGTTTACGTCTATGTCAGAATCTGCGCCACCTTCTGGCAACGCAGGAATGACGCACTCCCTCGCTAGTCGTTCCCAATCAGCCCTTTTGTAATTAAACTGCGTTTCCCACCCCATGGCCCAGCGGGACACTCTTTCACCTACAATAAATGTTATTAGGTTGTGGTCGCTTGTGGTGGCGTTTTCTTCTACTTTCCACTCTTGTATTGTGTTGATTGCATTGGGGGTGGCTAGAGTTACATCAATGTTCGTGCCTGCTCCTCCTCCCCCGGCATAGGTTGGAGGAGTGCCAGGCTTGTTAGCTATCACTAGTTGTGATGCCATGATAAAATCCTTTACTTTCTCTCCGTTGGTGTCCCTTGTGCCGCTGTGCCACAGGGGGATTTTGCGTTGATATCAGCAGTGATTATCATCTTCCGTCCTTGCAATGCCGTGGTTACTGTAGTTAGATGGTCAAGATGTGTTTCAATGTTATCCCCGTACTGAAAGTACATATTAATTAGTATTATTGTTCCACCGGGAGATAGCAGCTCCACGACGTTGCAGTGACTATTAGTGAACTGTGATAGTGTAGTTACTTTCAGGGCTTTGTTTGTGATTATTATTGCCGCTTTCGGATTATCTCCTTGGCTGATGACCTGCCACGTTGCGGCTACAAATGCAATTTTTCCAGCTAGGGAGTACGGCTCTTGTAGACAGAGCACATCCAGCCTCCTCTCCTCCATTTCCATACGTAGCTCCTGCATTACAAGTCGACTGTTGTGTGTGTTGAGTTGGCCAATGGTAATTTTTGTCATCTACGGAAAGTATGTATGTATGTGGTCTTCTGGCCATGTCTTGCTCCGGTCAAACGTAATACGTCCATTAGCCAAAACTGACTGTTTGTAAAAGTCGTCTAGGTCAAATTTTTCTCCTCGTCTCTCGAATACTTTCTTTAGTAAATCTCGCAGGGCTCCGAAGTCGGTGGGGAGATTCACTGACTTAAGCTGTATTCTGTCTACAGCCTCCATTACCGAGAAGGTGACTCTTCTTCCATATTCGTGCCCTACGCGGACCACATGTCGTAAGGCAGTGGTCAGGGTAGCCGGCTGCTCCAACCTTGCCAGTTGCATGGTAAATTCTAGATTTGGACATATCCGAACCGGATCTACTGGCGGTAATCTTACCACTGGGGTGTCTTGAGAGCTTGTTATTGTGCTCTCTTGCACAGGCTTTTGTTCTTTCCCGTTGCTTTCATCTATTGGGACCTCAGGCACAGGATGCCTTTGCCGTTGCTGGTGTTTGATCGGCTTCACTCCCCTGCTGAGAGAGGAGGGAGTGGCCATAGGGATAGATTCCGTCTGGATACATTTATCGATTTTCGGCGGATCTGTTTGGATACTTTTGTCAACTGTCTCAGTTATCGGATCTCTCTAAAGAGACTTTATAAATTCTTTGAACCTACTTGCCCTGATGGCATGCCTCCTCCTTTTGCTAGGGGATTTTGGCATCCTGTTTTGTTTGACGTGCTCAGACATAGTCCGTTCTAGATATCAGTCTCTGCTCCAGCATGCGGTACGTAGGGCAATTTCGTCCCGAGGCTCCGCAGCGTTTCTTCCCGCGTCTCTTGCAGGGAATGCATACACTTGCAGCTTTACATTCTTTTCGTGTGTGACCATCTTCGCCGCACCTGGAGCACGCCGACCCCCTGGTGCAGTGCTTTAGAATGTGGTCCAGGTCTCCACAATTATGGCAACGAGGTACCACGAGGTAGTTCCTAATATTAATGGCATGGAAGCCAACATACAGTCTGCCCATTGTTATTATCTGCTTCCACATTTGTGCTGTGACCTCGGCGACGTGATGTACGACATCACGATCCCGAGGCCCCGTTTTAAATCTCAGCTTAAAGAATCCTTAAACTCATTGTCATTCATATGGTCAAAGTTCTGGTCCTTTATTGTCTGGTACAGTTCTTCGTTTGTCATTGTTGCTGGTACATCGTATAGGATGACCAAAGGGTTCCTTTTTCTCGGCGGTTCACACTTGACCAACGAGTTCAGCTTGGGGTTCTTTAACAATTTTTCTTTGTCTTCCTCTGTAGCCACCTCCACAATCACTGAGTTCCTACTAGGTTTAACTTTATTTATTCTGATTTTATCTTTTGCTGGATCAATAGTTTTGGTCAGCAACTCTTGTATTTTTTTGACACTCGTGTCTTGGCCTGGTAGAGTTCTGAGAAAGACCGCCGTGTCTGACCGCTTGATCACCTTGGCGATCGTTTCTTTCGTAGTTTGTGGCTTTGGCGGCGCTTGCGCGACCACTCCAGCCCAGGTCTTCGTTGGTTGTCTTCTTAATCTTTCATTCTCCTTTTCTAACTCCTCTACGCGGCCTTCGAGCTTGGCGTGGGCAATGGCCCATGCAGCCAGCCCGTTCTTAATAATAGACAATGCCGCCTGACTTATCTTCCCGTTTTTGATGTTCTGCTCCAGGAGCAGCGTGACACGTGCGTGTCTATGAGTGACGGTTTCGTCTCCTGCCAGTCGTGTCTCGTCCTGAGGAGAGGGATCAAGATCGTAGATGCTCGCTTGAGCGCACTCGATTCACTCGTCTCTGTTGTGGCCATATTGATTAACGAGTGAAAAAAGGGGTGGGAGCCCGTCTCTTACCCCGGACCGGCTCCTCTGGCATCGGGGGGGGGGGGGGGGGGGGACTTCTGCAGCTTGCCCACCGACCTCGCCCCTAGGCCAAGGGCACTCCAGAGCCGCTGGGTTCAGCGCACCGTTTCCAGCGCGCTGGTCCCCCTCGGTGACTCTGTCACCGGCGATTTCACGCGACGCACCCCGGCAACTGCACCCCGCACTCCGGAGAGGCGGATGCACCTCTCGCCCTTCGCCGCCTACTTGCCAGAGTTTCCACCTCTCGGCCAGGGACCCACTCCTACTCAGGTGGCGGGCCGGTCCCCCAGACGTTCGGCGGTCTGGACCCATCTAACCTGGCCCAGGCGATGTCATCACCACCTGGGTTTGGCAGAACACGCCCCGGTTACCCAGGGCCGCGGCGAAGCACCCTTGCCGACACGCGCCGCGATCCCACGCCGACAAATGAGATCGTCGGCATGCAGAGCACCTGTTGGTCTGTTCCCTGCGAATAGAAAGGGACTGGTGTTCGGTTCCTCGACACAGCCCCCCTGTGCCACGCAACCTTCGCTTTCGCATCGGGTTGGGTCGCAGCTCTCCCTTTTGTCGCAAGGCAGAATGCCAAGCAGCCGGCCGAAGTGGCCGTGCGGTTAAAGGCGCTGCAGTCTGGAACCGCAAGACCGCTACGGTCGCAGGTTCGAATCCTGCCTCGGGCATGGATGTTTGTGATGTCCTTAGGTTAGTTAGGTTTAACTAGTTCTAAGTTCTAGGGGACTAATGACCTCAGCAGTTGAGTCCCATAGTGCTCAGAGCCATTTGAACCAGAATGCCAAACTTAACATCTGGCACCACGGGAAGGCGGAAAGAGCCACTTGGGAAGGAGAGGCTATAAGAGACGCGTCACTTCCCCTGTGAAGACTGCCGCGGCACACCCGACTGGAAGCGATACGCCCCAGTGCGAGCTTCCGTGCCTTACGGCGCGCCGGCAACGGGCGGGCCCGCGCCGAACGCGCCGTCAAGCCACCGACCCCACGCCAGACAGCTCGCCAGATCTGTCTCCAGTCTAGCGTTGGGTATTTAACTTCGACAACATTGCTGCCATGATGACGCCGCAAGTATCGATATATCTTGCGGGTAGTGGGGATTCTTGTAGAAGGTATCTGTAACTGAACATAACTATAATCAACAAAGAATCGTGCGACGTGAGAAAAAGAGGGCGATATTCTGCCTACCGCCACCGGCGGTTCGAAGGACGTGGGAAGAAGCACATCCAGGATCGCCGACGTGATGGCGTGTTTCCGTTGGTTCCAAGTTCGTAGCGTCGCTCGCAGGTATAGAGCTAGGGCCTTGTTCCGCACATCCGTGAGGTTAAGTCCTCCAGAATGGTGTGGGAGAGTTAAAGTCTCGTATTTGATCTTAAACAACATTCCTTGGCTGAAATAGTATCCAAAGGCCGCCATTCATCTGTCAGCAATACCATGTGGCACTGGCAGTACCTGCGCCCGTTGCGGCAGTCCCGAGGCCAGATGAACATTAGTGTAGACCACCCTATGGAGCAGATGGTGCGTTCGGAGTGAATTGTTGCGTAAGTGCAGTCGGACGTGCTGGAGGAGACGTCGATAACTCGCCGCCGCTGATTGCCGTAGTGGTCGGGTGAACAATACATCTAAACATCGCAAGATGTTCACCGTCTTAAACGGACTGTGCAGAGCGTCCAGCCCTCGTCCGATGTGCATAATGTTGGTTTTAGTCATGTTGACCCTGTTTCCCGCAGCTACTCCGTACGTAGTACGAAGGGTAACCACCTTACTTACTTCGTTCTCCGACTGGACGAGTATCATCAAGTCGTCGGCATATGCACGACACGTGAAGGAGCTCGCACGGAGTCGGACGCCTGTTAGAGTCCGTCTAAGAGTCTGCATCAACGGTTCGAGCGCTATTGTAAGCAGCATCATCGACGAGGGACATACTTGCCTAACTGAGCTGCAAACAGGAATCGATCCTACCTCCCTGCCATTGACTCTCACCGTCGAAAAAGGGCCGCGAAGGAGGCGCACGAGGACGATAATAAAATCCTGTGGTATCACCATGCGTTGCACGGTCGAGTCAAGGAAACCATGGTTGATCCTGTCAAAGACACGATCAAAGTCCATCGATACGAACGCCGCTCGCATGCGACAACCTTCCGTCAGGGAAATTACGTCACGGTATTCGCCTAGGATAGAATGAATGTTGCCCCGAGCCCCTAGACAAGCCTGGTCTGGTGGTATTGTCTTGGATATTACAGTCTTGAGCCTTGCCGCCAACATCCGCGCAAAGATCTTATAGTCAGCATTGAGCATCGTGAGTGGTCTAAATTGATGGGCGCTGACACTCGCTGTCGATTTCGGTATTGGTATAATTAGACCCGCCATGAACTGCGACGGAACGTCCGTGTCAGGACTCAATAATTCATTATACATCAACACCAACTTGGACATCATTAAATCCGCAAATGCACGATAAAATTCAAATGTCAACCCATCTGGCCCAGGGGATTTATGCACCGCACCCTTCGTGACTGCCCCTCGGATGTCATCTTGCGTTAGGGGTTCCAATAGCGCCGCTGTATCCGGACCATCCACCTCCGTTTTCATCTGTCGCAAAATTTCTTCTCCTGTCCGATTGTCCGTCGGCGTCCCAGTGAATAGGAGGCAGTAATGCTCCAGAAACTCAGCAGCAATGTCCTGTTGTGACGTCTAGGGCCGACCATCGTCGTCATGGAGCACTGTGATCAAGGACAGGCGATTACACGCATGTCCCTTGGACACATGATGCATGCTAATACGTTCTCCATCGACGTTGTCCAAGCACCGAGCATGGATCGAAAGTCCCTCCAGTCGACGTCTCGTGATCGATAAAATGCACGCCTGAATGCGATGGACTTCCGCTTGACGCTCGGGCGATGGGGCCCTGGAGGACAGGTCGCGGAGCACCATGTAGTAATAATTAAGTGTATCTCGGAGCCATTTCGCTTTTTCCTTGTCATACGTTATGAGAGCTCTTCGTATCGCCGGTTTTGCACATTGCAGCCACCATGAAATAATCGTACGGTGCAGCGGCAGACGGCGAGTGCATGTCTGCCATGTTTCTTCGATCCGCTGGCGAAATTCGAGATCCACTAATAAGGATGAATTAACTTTCCATGAACTACGACTCCGCAAGACCCGCTGCCGTGGGATGATTAACGTGCATATATATGCAAGGTGATCCGAAAAGCCGTGGGCCAAGGTTCAGCAGCCAACACGTGATTCCTTAATCCGTCAGAAACACAAATTCGATCCAGCCTGCTTGCCGAGTGGCTAGTAAAATACGTGTAGCCCATGGATCTTTTCACGAAAATAGGTACAACATACTTCATTATTTTTGTCTGAACAACACATTTTTTTTTGTAAAATAACTCAATTACAATTAATACAGCGAAGCCAGATACCAGTGTGGGAAAGAATGACAATTTATTTATTTAATTGATCACATGTGCACTCCCACAAAGTAAATCCCTACATCCAGTTTGGTGAGATCTGTGAAATGAATGAATGTATGGTTGTCTGCTAACCGCAGATAGTGAATGTGAATATATCATCATCTTTGAGATGATCCTTTGGCCACCTTTGGTGGGACCAAGGAGATGAAATTTACCTGAGCTTTGAGCGCCTGAAATGTGGCTGACCAATACAGTAGCAAGGTGCTCCCCCACTTCAGCAGAGGTGCGAGAGGACCTGAAGAACGGCCATGTTTCAGCACTCTGCCACTGGATCTTGTGCTGTTAAAACCTGTCTTAGTTGTGCTCCATAAAGACAAAAGAGTGGAGACATGGCATGCATGTGGAATATTTAAGAGTAGTTTGAAATAATAATTTCTCTATTTCAGGAACTTTTGTGGGGAGAATTAAATGTCAGGCAGGTAATATTAATAGGATTGTAGTAATCTTTGGAAGTGACCAACTGCTACAATGAAACCATGTGTAGCAATAAGTTGAAATACTTCCGTGTGCTTAAGTTAAGCTGAATTACTAGCGTGTGTACAATAAGTTGAAATATTTAAGAAATAGCGTGTGTACCATAAGTTGAAATATTTAAGAAATGGCGTGTGCAGGACTTGAAATTAGAGACGAGTACTTCCACGTGGTGAGTACTGTGTGAGTCTCAAACTGTGTATGAGACAAAAGATAAAGAGAAGTACTCGCCCATGGTATCAGTTGAGGACTCGCGTGTGTGATGAATACGCTCTTAATATTACTTTGTGTGATATGATTCCGTGTGACGCTAGATTCAAACTCTGAGAGAGAAGCAAGGTGAGTCGGCCGTCTATCCAGCAACGCCACTTGGCTTGCATTGCACAGGAAGACGTGCATATATCTCCAGAGTTCATAGTAGGAAAGTAGAATTACGAAGTGGGGCAGTGTCGTGTGAAACTGGGATAAATATTAATTGAAGTGGGAAAGCTGAAAGTGATAATGTTGTGACTATTCCCTGTGTAGTATTTCATATTGTAGTGTGGTGTAAGTCATGTAATTTTGGTATGTGTGGTTTGCATGGGAGAGTAGCGAGGTAGTTTCAAAAGATTAGTGGGTTATGCGTGTTCCTTTTGTACTGCTCGGTCTGGAGGAAAGTTTCGTGATGATGATTGTGAGAGTCGATGTGTGAGAAATAATAAAAGATCCACCATCCTATCCAGAAAGTGCACTGTAGCGTTAAATAATTACGAGACCATAAGGTAGAGAATCACCAATGTTAAGCCATGCCCACTGGGCGGAATTTCTCATGTGTTATTGTTGTAGGTTATAGAATTTGTGTGTTTAGGTTATAGAATTTATCGGAATAAATAAGATAGTGAAAAGAAAAAGATTGGTGGCCTTTTCCTTCGAATTGTATGTTGTCATGATATCCAGAATTTATAATGTGTGCGCCACTCATATTCTGTGCGATGGCCACGTGTTGATAAAAGCCGTTAAATAAAAAGGAAAGAAAATGTGGTATTGCCAGTGCGTAGTGAACAGTCAGAGTTCTGTAAGTTACTGATAGTCAGATGCGTGTTTCCGTTGCGTATTATTCATACAGGAGGATAATTTGTAACTAAATTGTGAGTACGAGAGTTCGTGTTACTCAATAAATAAGAATGAATCCATTCGCTTGGCAGACCACTCATCTTGCAGGCCTGACTGCTTGATGCCACAGTATGAGCAAGACATGTGGGTGCCTCTCATAATTTCGACCCTGCCAGGATTTTTTGCCACGATATTTTGCTGTTAGGGTTTGCTGTTAAGATTTTTTTGATGGAATATATTGTGATAGCGCTAAGAAACTAAATTTTTTTTGTTTGCCATTTCTTTCTGGATTGGTGAGGATCTTTTATTTTTTTTAATTAATTGCTATACCGTCCAAGGCTGGAAGATCATTGCATAATTTTTTTTGCGTGATGTCCGTAATAACTAGGCCGCAGTCGAAAAGTGTAGTCACCATGTAGAATAGTGATTCTGGGGTGAACGTAGCAGTGCGGCAGGAAGTAGGTGTCGACCGTGTGCTAATAAGTGGGAACGGCAAACACTTGGAAGGGGCTGAATTGTTCAGCGGACCGCGGCTAGGTGACCCTTTAAGCGGCGGGCTTTGTCCACAAACGGGGGCTTTTTCCGACGACGCGGGCCAGCCGGGACTAGGTCAGGTATGCAGTGAAAGTGAAGCTACCCTTGGTGAGGCTACGGTTTCTCAGGCGAACGAGGTGAGCACACCGATAGTAGCAAATGACAATGTGCTACTGCAGTTTTTACAGAGGATGGATAGAGATAATAAGGTAAGAGATAGGGAGTATAAGGAATTGGAAGCGATGGATAGAGATAATAAGGAAAGATTGGAAGCGATGGATAGGGAAACTAAGGAAAGATTGGAAGCGATGAACAGAGATAATAAGGAGAGAGATAGGGAGACTAAGGAAAGATTGGAAGCAAATAAGGAAAGATTGGAGGCAATGGATAAGGGAAATAAAGAAGCAATGAGGAAGCTACACACAGTTATCGATGAGCGTCTGTCCACAGTTAATAATCAGTTAGATGAGGGGGAGAAGAATCTGGATGCAGTGAAGCAAGAATGTAATGCCGTGAAAGAAAAAGCCAATAATTTGGAGGTACGGATAATTGCAATAGAGAGTGATATTACAGAACATAGGGACGTGTTGCCGGATGAGCGAATCAAAGAGATAGTAGAGGACTTACTTGCAGATAAACGAGGGGCATTAGACAGCGTGGAAGCTCAAGTCACCTGGCAAGAAGTGGCGCTAAATAAACACAGAAATGAAGTTGCGGAGGTAGTTCTCAGGAAGAATAAGATTAGTGCAGATGTAGAAAAGATCAGTATAAGAGGCGAGACAGGTTCTGACAGTACGCAGCGAGAGGTTTATGCCGACCAGGAGGAGATACAATCACTATTACAGTTTAAAGAGGCACAATTAGAAACCAATAGGAAACATAGGGAACAACTAGCACAGTTGCAATTAGCGTGCAGTAGCGAAGGTGACACACCACCAGGTAGATTGCAGAGGGAGAGTGAGATAAATTCAAAAAACGAAAATAGGCAGAAAGAGGAAGATGAACTCAGAGGGTTAGAAGAACGGTTGTGTCGGATAAAACAGGTGGCAAACCCAGCTGGGTATAGTCCAAGGCTGTCTCAATTTCACGATTCATTACCTTCATTGTGGGGACCGCTCCTCAAAATGAAGTTTGTGTGTAACCATTTGAGGGACGAGGCTAGAGCGAAAATGCAGGAAGATATTAAAGACTGTAGTAGCTACAAGATATTTTGTGACAAGTTTTTAAATGAATTCTGGTCGAAGAGTAAGCAGGACCAGGTTAAGCAAAGCATATTGATGATGCCAAATTGTAACGAATGTGGTATAAGAGATCCAGTGGCGTGTTATCAGGAAATGCTAAGACGAAATAGGTATTTGGATGTGCCATACGAAACTGGGGAGCTCATTAGGATCTGTCTAACGAAGTTGCCAGTGAGATTGCGCAGAGATATAGTGATAGCAGGCAGAGGCTTAGACGATACCGCGTCATTTCAGCACTTGTTACAGGAACTGGGTAATGAGAGCAATATCGTGAATGGAAATACGACTCATAGGTCAGATAGTGTCGAGGATAGGAACGGCAGAAACTATCAGAATGACAGGAGAGCATGGAATCCTGGCATTTCATTCTTGTCATAATGGATGGAAGAATAGGAGAAACTAATCCAACATATCAACCCTCAGCATCTTGCCTTAAAACACATGCAACTGGTACTGAAAATTATCTATGTAGCAGACATATTCTACTGATATGTAGGAATGCAAATACCATACTTCTGATCAGAGAATAAAACACCAGTAATGGCATCTGTTAGGCTGGTCTCTCAGAGCAAAATTTGCAAATTTTTATTTCGAACACTAAAGTAAAAGGACTGTTTCCTCAAAACAAACCAGTTGCTAAAAAAAATGTTATGTAATAATGCCAATGAATCCAGTGCAATTAGTGTGATTTGACTATTGCAGGTACTTAACACATAATGTAAAAAAGTAAGATCTGTATGGAATAGGGTACGTTTATACTGCTGTTACAGGTAACATCAGTAATGTGATCGAAGTATTTAAATTAGACGCCATCTGATCTATAGTATGTCATAGTCGTGGTGACAGTTATAATGAGGTGCGGCGTATGGTTGTTCGGAATCTGGTGTTAGTGAAAGAGGCCACTAACACCAAAGTTTCTAACACTTGGGCTGTCCCATCTCTCCCAGCTTGTATATTCGCTGCACACATTTAATTTTCATGTAAGCACAGATTCCTAACTAGCAAATTCTTTACGGTGTATAGTGGACCATTCAGAGTGAGGCGTATTGTCCATGAAAATGCTGTACTGATTGAGACGATCAAGGGAAAACAATCTCGTGTGCTCCATCACATTTCTAACATCAAATTACGGAAAAGTTATGGATAGATCGAAAGTAGGCAATTTATGGTAGATAGTCAGTGTATTTATTTGTGGTGTGTAACGTTGTGCAGGGTCAAATCGAACACAAGAATTTTCAGGCGGGATGTCAGGAAGTATGATGGAATAGACTGGTCGAATGAGTCATGAACAGGAGTCGACAGAGTGGTGTATGTACGTATTTTCTGTCATATGAATATCAAGCAGAAACGACGTGATGATTAATGAGTGGATAAAGATGGTAGATAGAGAAGCGACGTGATAAATAGTAGTGGATAAAGGTGATATTTAAGGAGAGAAGCGACGTGAAGCAGTGTGATTAATAAAGAGAGATTCAACGTGATGAAACAGTGGTAAATAAAGGTGAGTAGAACTAATAATGTGGAGATGTCTTAGAGGTATGTTACAGAGAGGCCTGTGTATGCTGCAATCGAGATTGATGCGAATGGCGAAGGAAGACCAGGAAATGATGGAGTAATCGACGGATGGAGAGCCGAAATACGAATGAAGAGATGAGGACAACTGCACAACGTGAAAGGACATAAAAGGAGTATGAGATCCAGATGGTGAACGTTGTGGAATACTGACGTAAGATGTAATATAAGTGTAAATCTAATTCTTACCATAACATTTGCTATATGAAAAAAATAATTTTTGTTGTTGATGTTGTTGAAGTCTGGTACCAGTATAACTAATCAAAACGGTACCAACAAGGTGTACAGTTAATTTTCAGGATGAAAAATTCGTGTATTTTTTGTTCTTAGATGAAATGTCGCAATTCTAAGTTGATATTTAGCAGGATGAATAATCGGTAAAGTGAATGTAGAGGTAAGCCGATGGAGAGAGGTGCCAGAGTGAAAGGACGAATTCGGAGACTGGAAAGCTATCTCCGAAACAGCTTCATGTGTTATGTGGTTGAGTATAAGGGAGCAAAGGTATGGTATGTTGTCGTGAGTGTGGTGGTGTTAAAGGTTAGCTGACTTCTAGACCTATTCTGTTAGTGTATTAATGGATTGAATGAGAAGGAAAATGTGATGATGTCTGGTGAGTGAGAGTCGTAGAGTAGTGTGATCAATGCGCACACTCCTGTAAAGGTGATGCTACCGATCCATAACTAAAACATTATTGTGTTTTACTGTTTGATTGGGATGAACCTCGATGGCAGGTCAGGATCTGACATGTGGATGGTACATACGTGTCCTAGAAATGTTGTTATATGTAATAAAATGTAAAATATATAAAGAGATACTAATTACAGTCTGGCACAAGCACAAAGGTGCATTGTATGTTATAGATTTAGAGTCATCAGTTTCTAAAATGTTTATGGTGTTAGGATGTTAAAGTAGTTTACTATTTAATAACATGTGGTGGGTAATTGTGAGCTGTGTAGATTATTTCTTATTTTTTCGTTAGAACACTTTCAAGGGGTATTAATTTCAGTCTGTCACAAGCACAAAGGTTCACTGTATATTGTAGTTTTAGAATAAACAGTTTCTAATATTTTCACTGTGATAGGATGTTAGAGTAGTCTACTATTTGATATTGTAATTATGAGCTGTATATATTGTTTCTTATTCCTTTTGGTTTTTTTTTTTTTTTACACTTTCGTGTTTTGTATGAGGGACGACAGGTACAATCAATAGCACAAGTGTGGGGTGTATATAGAAGAGGGATAAATGTTGATGTTGTATGTGTAGAAAACTAGGGTGTATGATTTTACGTTTTTTTGGAACAAAGATTCTTTTATTACCAATGCATCTAATAGATCATACATGTAATCAATGAGTATTTAAATACTGTAAGAATATCCTTTTGTCTGTAATGTTGCGAGATGCACGGAAGGGTCTGACTGATTGGGTGTCGTAGCGCTGAGGGGCTACACTCCACGCGATCGCTACAGCAGGTCAACGGCCTGGGGCGACACGCACGTACCACTGGCCATTCATAAGTTCCACCACCCTTACGACTGGGGAAAGTATCCTGCGGAGGCAACAGCGGGTGGTTTCTTCTGCTCAACGGCTCGCGCGGCGGCGCCATGGCAGAATGAACGACGCGGGGCAGAGTCCAGCGGGCATTTGTTACCAGCAACTATTAACTAGTACTGGACTGTGGAGCTGTGAAGCAAGATGACTGCTCGTATGTCTCCATAAGGTGGAAAGTGAAGGACAGATGTTTCCACGTTGTGGGTGGTGGAAAATATTTTGTCTTTAGCAGACAGGACGATCGTATTTTTTTGTCTTGACCACTGAAAGGTGGGATCCATAAACTTTTGGCAGTGACTTGTTAAGTGTGCTTCATGAATTGCATGTGGGACGCTTGGTATACTTAAAGAGGACAGTTGTCATTTGGTGACTAATTATTGTATGAATGCAAGAAACTAAAGTGGGACATTGACATTTGCATTTGTAGTAGGAGACATTTCTTTAATTGGTGCGGGACTAAGTGCTGTGTGTTGGAACTTACGACTTTTAATTACACCATGAACTGAATGGACAGAACCGTGGGTAATAGTAGTTGTAGGGCCATTTTTGGACGACCAGATTCGTGTGGATGGTACTCTGAGAGTGACTATGACATTTGTGTTTAATGTGAGATACAGTTTGCTGTTCAGTGCGTGTTCAAAATGCCAATTTGAGTGACTTAAAGACTTTCGTCCGGGTAACCATGGGAGAGCTTTAACACCGAAACAGTGTTTCTGGGGAACCTGTCAGCAACTTTTTAGACCCCAAGAAAATCACAGAATGAAATGATTCCGTGTGACTCGCAAGATAGGGAATAATGTATTTGTACTTGTAATTGTGTAAATTTTTTTATATGTTTCATTCCTGAAGGGACAGCAAGTGTAATTGTATTTCATTAACATTTGTGTTTAGAATAGTTAGTGTTTTTTCTTTTGGTTTGTTCTGGGCTACCAGTTCACGTAGCATGTTTATTAGAAAATTTGGTACAATGATGCTTTAATTACTAGCCAGTGGCGTAATACTAATGTAGCAGCTCTTGTTGCATAGGTCAGTAAGGTTGTCAAAGGGGACAAGAGTTTGCATTGCACAACAAATATCGGAATTAATTGATGCATTTTGATGTCGTGGACAGTAATGATCTTGTTGGTGTGTTGACTGAAGCCACTTATTTTCATTATCACAGTGGTGATATTTCACATTAAAGTGTAACGAAGGCTAATCGAAATGCAAGTTCTTGTTGCCCAAATGTGAAACAACAGAGAAATGAGCAGTAGAGTAAGATACGAGAGCTACTGGTGGATTCAAGCACTTATTGCTAAACTATTTACTGCGTGTATTGATCAAAGTTGATGGACTGACTGGCTCAGCAGCAGGTATTTGTACTGGTGGACAAGGATAAGGTTAAACTCACAGTTGAGTAGTGGTGGCAATTGCTTAAGTGATGATAGTTAACGAGGTATGACATGATGTCTTAGGTTGACTATATTACATAACCAGTATGTAACTTGTGGTATATTTCATTGTTTTTCTTCTCAGTTTAATTTCTCTGTAGGTTTGATGTACATTTTAAAGTAATGGTATGGAGCCTGACATTCTACATGTAACTAGTGTACGCGATTTTTTTTCTTTTGTTGATTTTGTTTGGTATTTGGACATTGCCGTGTAAAGATTATTACAACGCAATTTATGAATGTCAGATTGCTTGTTCTGTGTTTGGACGGTGAGCTATTTAAAATTTCATGAGTACAATTAGTATTTTTTTTATTTGTCATAGAATTAGTGAAGTTTGGATTGCTCATAAAAATAACGAAGATCCCAGTAACTAAGCAAATTTATATCTCAACATTATTTTTCATTTGTATGACGTAATGTTTTATTTGTCATGTGGATTGTTGTAAATCTGTATGTGTACGTTACTCTGGATTGTGGAGAGTACAATAATGCAACAATTGTGTCAATAATTTGGTAAAGTAACAGCATTTGGTCGTCTAGTTGAGGTCACCAGGGGCTAAGGTCTCCTCCTGGTTATTTTGATGACTTGCTACGCTTGTTCTAATACAGTTTTCTTAAAAAAATGTTCGGAACTACCCTCGCATTGCAAGGATAATGCCGTGCCATTTTTTTCTGCATGGGTAGCCGGTGGTGAAAGGGTACAGTACCGCCCGACATTGAAAATAGGTACAACATACTTCATTATTTTTGTCAGAACAACACATATTTTTTGTAAAATAACTCAATTTCAATTAATACAGCGAAGCCAGATACCAGTGTGGGAAAGAATGACAATTTATTTATTTAATTGATCACATGTGCACTCCCACAAAGTAAATCCCTACATCCAGTTTGGTGAGATCTGTGAAATGAATGAATGTATGGTCGTCTTCTAACCGCAGATAGTGAATGTGAATATATCATCATCTTTGAGACGATCCTTTGGCCACCTTTGGTGGGACCAAGGAGATGAAATTTACCTGAGTTTTGAGCGCCTGAAATGTGGCTGACCAATACAGTAGCAAGGTGCTCCCCCACTTCAGCAGAGGTGCGAGAGGACCTGAAGAACGGCCGTGTTTCAGCACTCTGCCACTGGATCTTGTGCTGTTAAGACCTGTCTTAGTTGTGCTCCATAAAGACAAAAGAGTGGAGTCATGGTATGCATGTGGAATATTTAAGAGTAGTTTGAAATAATAATTTCTCTATTTCAGGAACTTTTGTGGGGAGAATTAAATGTCAGGCAGGTAATATTAATGGGATTGTAGGAATCTTCGGAAGTGACCAACTGTCACAATGAAACCACGTGTAGCTATAAGTTGAAATACTTCCGTGTGCTTAAGTTAAGCTGAATTACTAGCGTGTGTACAATAAGTTGAAATATTTAAGAAATACCGTGTGTACCATAAGTTGAAATATTTAAGAATTGGCGTGTGCAGGACTTGAAATTAGAGACGAGTACTTCCACGTGGTGAGTACTGTGTGAGTCTCAAACTGTGTATGAGACAAAAGATAAAGAGAAGTACTCGTCCATGGTATCAGTTGAGGACTCGCGTGTGTGATGAATACGTTCTTAATATTACTTTGTGTGATATGATTCCGTGTGACGCTAGATTCAAACTCTGAGAGAGAAGCAAGGTGAGTCGGCCGTCTATCCAGCAACGCCACTTGGCTTGCATTGCACAGGAAGACGTGCATATATCTCCAGAGTTCATAGTAGGAAAGTAGAATTACGAAGTGGGGCAGTGTCGTGTGAAACTGGGATAAATATTAATTGAAGTGGGAAAGCTGAAAGTGATAATGTTGTGACTATTCCCTGTGTAGTATTTCATATTGTAGTGTGGTGTAAGTCATGTAATTTTGGTATGTGTGGTTTGCATGGGAGAGTAGCGAGGTAGTTTCAAAAGATTAGTGGGTTATGCGTGTTCCTTTTGTACTGCTCGGTCTGGAGGAAAGTTTCGTGATGATGATTGTGAAAGTCGAAGTGTGAGAAATAATAAAAGATCCACCATCCTATCCAGAAAGTGCACTGTAGCGTTAAATAATTACGAGACCATAAAGTAGAGAATCACCAATGTTAAGCCATGCCCACTGGGCGGAATTTCTCATGTGTTATTGTTGTAGGTTATAGAATTTGTGTGTTTAGGTTATAGAATTTATCGGAATAAATAAGATAGTGAAAAGAAAAAGATTGGTGGCCTTTTCCTTCGAATTGTATGTTGTCATGATATCCAGAATTTATAATGTGTGCGCCACTCATATTCTGTGCGATGGCCACGTGTTGGTAAAAGCCGTTAAATAAAAAGGAAAGAAAATGTGGTATTGCCAGTGCGTAGTGAACAGTCAGAGTTCTGTAAGTTACTGATAGTCAGATGCGTGTTTCCGTTGCGTATTATTCATACAGGAGGATAATTTGTAACTAAATTGTGAGTACGAGAGTTCATGTTACTCGATAAATAAGAATGAATCCACTCGCTTGGCAGACCACTCATCTTGCAGGCCTGACTGCTTGATGCCACAGTATGAGCAAGGCATGTGGGTGCCTCTGACGGTGGAGTGGCAGACGGCGAGTGCATGTCTGCCATGTTTCTTCGATCCGCTGGCGACAATCGAGATCCACTAATAAGGATGAATTAAGTTTCCATGAACTACGACTCCGCCAGACCCGCTGCCGTGGGATGATTAACGTGCATAAATATGCAAGGTGATCCGTAAAAGCCGTGGGCCAAGTTTCAGCAGCCAACCCGTGATCCCTTAATCCGTCAGAAACACAAATCCGATCCAGCCTGCTCGCCGAGTGGCTAGTAAAATACGTGTAGCCTATGGATCTTTTCCCACGGGTCCATTAAGGCCATGTCCCGGCAGATCGTGTTCAATGCGTGGCAGGAGCTGAAATTAGGAGTTTGATCCTTTGGTGTGAGTACACAGTTAAAATCCCCCCCACCAAGATGTGGTCATACCTCCCATGGAATAGGGGGGTAATGTCCTCCGAGTAGTGCACCCGCCTGTCGATTGTCAGATCCGGAGGGTGCATAGATGTTGACGATACGAATGCCGTTCACGGTCATAGCCAAACCCCGAGCAGAAGGAAGGTAATCGAGGTCGCACATTGGAATCCCTTCCCGGACTAGTATCGCTGTGCCACGTCCTCCATCTGTAGTCGGCGCTAGATAAGTGTTGTAACCATGCACGTCGGGAAAAGCAGCATTGCACGTTTCTGCATCAGCAGAATATCAACGTCTGTGGCGTAAATTATGTCCCGAAGAAGTTGCATCTGTGCAAGTGAACGTGCGGTGTTAATGTTTACTGTGCCCACCTTATATGCTTGGTCCGTTGTCGTTGTCATGCTCGTGTCATCTCATTGTGAACTCCAAGGGCTTTAGTCCACTATTCGTGCGCAGAAGGGTGCCCGCCAGCGGGCTGCCCTCCGTTGTTTTCGTTCCATGGTGTGCATCCTGTAAGTGAGTTGTCATCATTTGGGGGTGCCAATTCCTGTATGTCTTCGGCTGGTTCCGCCCAGTCGCAGTGGTCATCAATCCGAGTAACGTCCTCTGATGTATTTCGATGTGGCTGCCGGGACATTGGTGTCCCTGACTCCTTTGTCGGCAGCGCTGGGTCGTCGGTGTCAGTGAAGAGGGACCGTCTGAAAGGCAGGACATCCGGTCACCATCTAAAGAAATCCTGTCAGCGTCCTCTAAAGGCACGTGTTCCGTGTCAGACAGTTCTTCGGCTAGGATAACTTCCATGTCCCCTAGGCTAAAGGGGGGGGGGGGGACGTGTCACCCGAACTATGGGGACGCTTTATGCGACGCTTCGGAGATCACTGTTTGCGTGCCCTGCCCTCTGGTGCCTCACTGTGTTTGTCGATCGTCCGTTGGTCCGTTGCCGGCGCCTCTGTCTTGACCTCTACTTCCACGCCGCGTGCTACATGTGAGTTTTCGGAAGGTTCCTCCCTCATCTGACGTGAAGTGGGTCTAGGGGCATTCTCGGAGTCTCCTCCATGCTCCCGTAACTCGGCCTGTTCTTGCATAAACACGACCTTGTCACGCTCCGAACTTGGCAACACCTCCCGGTGGGCCACCAACACGTACGTCATCGGCAGTTGGGTGGGAACTTCTCGCTGTGACCCTTCTCCATGTGGCAGTTGCTCGACGCGGCGTTGTATGCACTCCGAGCGGATATGTCCTTCTCCACCACAGCCAGAACATGTGCGTGGCTGCTCATCGCAAATCACAATAGCTCGACAGCCTCCAATGTATAAATAAGAAGGGATATGTTTATTAAGGACTATCCGCACCTGTCGGACGACGTTTAGCATAGGATAGGTGCTAAAACTTGCCCAGCGTTCAGGCGTATGACTAAGTACCGTTCCATACGGTCGCAGCGATTCAGTAACCATCGATTCTGGCACCTCAAACGGCAATTCAAAGATCCGAATGACCCTCACACCCAGGCCTGAGCCGGCCGAAGTGGCCGTGCGGTTAAAGGCGCTGCAGTCTGGAACCGCAAGACCGCTACGGTCGCAGGTTCGAATCCTGCCTCGGGCATGGATGTTTGTGATGTCCTTAGGTTAGTTAGGTTTAACTAGTTCTAAGTTCTAGGGGACTAATGACCTCAGCAGTTGAGTCCCATAGTGCTCAGAGCCATTTGAACCAATTTGAACCCAGGCCTGAAGGAGCTACTGTTACATCGCTGATATGGCCATCAGAGTGTCGAAATTTAAATCCTCTTTGAGCAGCGGCGAGAGTTCTTTCACATGCGGCTTCATCGGTCATCTTTAGGTACATTGTACTGCTTACAATGGACAGGTGTATTGCAATTATGTCTGCAGCAGTTAAACGAACTTCTTCCCTCAAAAACGCTCTATTTCGAAAGCTTTAGGTCTGGCATATTCGTTGTCGAACGTAAACTGGAGCGTAGTCTTTCGAAAATTGTGTGCCATGGCGATCGAGTCAGACAACAACACGTGCGAGTACCGGCGGTGTAAACACTTCCTCGTCCACGCGCGCCCGCGGCCGGGACAGCTGGTCCTTGCCGCGCCACCGCCTGAAGCATACTGTATCCATCTGAGCCACCAAGGACACAGAGGATAGCGCGACTGCAGGGATTTATCTCTGGCACGCCTCCCGCGAATCACTGTCCTGCACTACATTCGCAGTGCCCCCGCCCATTATACTCATTTCTCGCGGCGTGTTGCCGATTCCCGTAAGAGTTTGGGCACTGTTTGTGCGTTCGCACAGAAGAAGAAGATGGTCAAGTGGCCGGTGAGCCTCAACTGTAATATACTAAGAGGTGTCTGTTCTTTCGCACATGTCCGAAAGAACAGATACCATCTCAGTATATATAGAGCTATGTTCCGGCTTATAGGAAGCGTCCGATGTGGACACAAAAATGATTTCTTAAAGAAGTTAGTGTAAAGAATAAAACTTCATCCTCAGATTTAGCATTGCTTTTTATTTTACTTGAAAAAAAAATAAGGAAAATAATCTATTCGTGCGTTCAAAGAGCGTTTCCCCTTCACACCTATACGCCTGAGCCTGACATATAGCGCACACACACACGTGTAGAAGCATGCCTCTTTCTCAGCAAGTGCGCATCAGTGAATCCATTCACTCCTATTCCGGTGATCAAGCTGCAGATGCAGGTTAAATGCGCCAGTGTGGGCAGCCAGTGGGCAGTGGGTTTGTTTACGAGAGCCAGCCAGCTGTGCTGGCGATGTGCACCAGCTTGGCAGCGGCCCAAACGTGCCCTCTAAAATGCTGTTCGCAGATGATATTGTCTATAAGAAGGTAGCCACGCCACACGACTGTAGAGGAAGATCTGCAGAGGGTCAACGATTGGCTCAGACGCTGGTAGTTGACACTGATCGTCATTAAGGTAACGTACTGTGCATAAACAAGGGAAGAAATCCACTAGTCTTCGATTACACTACTGGCGACAAGTCACTGGAAACAGTAACAGAAATATCTGAGAGTAACCAACTATAGCGATATAAAGTGGAATGACTGCATAAAACAAATTTCAAGAAAAGTAAATGCGAAACTGGAATTCGTTGGAACGAAAGGAAATGCATTTCATACGTGAAAGAAATGGCTTCCATGACACTTCTTCCACTGACTCTTGTTCTTCCACTGACTTACCATAATGTAATGGAAGAGATACTCAAGGCCCAATGCAGGCCTGTGCGCTTCTCCACGAAATCGTTTAGTCGGCGCGAAAGCGATACGATGGTCCCACGTTCCAGGAAGAGTCGGGCAACATATTACTTCCTCCCACATACGTCTCGCGAGATGACCGCAACGTCACAGGTGGCATACGGCTATTCAAATCGCTCTCCAGTTTTCCCAGTTTTTTTAAATAGTTTTAAGTTCGAAATATTTTTATTACAATTGTTTGTGATAATATTTGTTCTAAAAGTAATTTATTGGTGTATTTACATTCATGTTTGCCAATCATCCATTGTTATTGCTTCGAACGTTTATCAGTGTGTGTGTTTTGTCTTTCATAGAAGTTTCACAGCTGAGAGTGGTAATAGTTCGGTTAGCAATTGGAGCGGATCTGAAAGCTTATTACTAATAAATTTGTTTGTGGATTGTATTCCGTTATTAATTTTAGTAGCTGTAACCAATACCTTTTCTTGTTTCTTGTGAAATAATTGCAAAAAATACTTTCGAATGTGTTCGCTCACTGTGTAGTGTTCAGTATTCCCTGAGTCTACCAGCGGGCGCAAGAAATTTTAGTTTTACACAAGTAATCGTGGTGAAATAGTATAGTGAATACTAGTAGTTACATTCTCTCAAGAGAGTAAAATTTCAAGTACTGTGCGCAGTTCACAGGACCCTTTTAATGTAGCAGTATAGCTTAGATAACATAGACGTACAGCTTTTTGACAATTTTAAAATTTTACCACGAGTGAGAAAAGCTGGCTTTGTCGTACGTTTGTGAGTAGTGGATTACGGTGTGTGATTGCTGCAAAGTGTTTTCATTCTAGAGGAATGCAGTGAGGAAGCCAGTGGGCAATCAAGTGAGATCCTCCCCTAGAATTGGCCGATTTGTTGCAAAAATAAGTTAATAGAGGTGCAGGATCGTTGATCTGTGTAGTTCAGGTGCAGATGGAAAACGGAAGGTAGTAGGTGTGGGAAGGGAGAAGGGGCTGGGGAATGTGAAGTGGTGGTTGGTATGAAGGCTGCTAGGAAAAAGATATACTCGTTTCGAATGTTACCAGTAGGTTTGACCAACTGACAGAGTTCAGTGAAGAGGAGTTTCTTGTAGCTGTAGGAAACATAAGCGTTAAGAGGCCTAAGTCAGTTGAAAATTCAGATAGGATTACGCTGCTAGGAAGTTCTCATATCAATGGTGTAGGCCAGCAGTTGCAGAAAATGTTGGGGAGTGATTAACAGGTCACCAAAATTGTGAAACTTAGTCCAGGGTTGAATCAAGTGACTGATAACATAGGGAAGTTGTGTAGTAATGTTACAAAAGTTGATCAGATAGTGATTGTGGGTAAGCTGAGAATAGTCTTGTACTGATGGGTAGTGTGACGTAAGTGGTGACGTGGGTAAGGTGGTAACTCAAACTTGATACCATTCTTACCGATATTCTGTGGTATCGGGAGTTTCCTTGGCTCAGTGCGAGAGAGCGTGAATTCCGCATGTGATGGTTTTAGTACTATGCACAAACGCAGGACAGAGAATTAATTTTACGTAGGACGTTGGCAGCAACAACTCGATATCAAGATGGTGCTCTCCTGTTTCCTGAAAAGAGCCTTCAGCGAATGACTATATTTCTTATGATTCCCTAAAGAAATATAAGTGCCAAGCCTCGGGCGCACTTTCTGTTTCTTGTATTCTTCTCTGTTACATAAAGTTGATCCATAGGTAGTAGTTTCTTGAAGAAAAAGGGAATGCTTGGAAAGGCGTTGGAATTTTAATGCAATGTGTTTCTTTTGGCAGTATTTTCGTGTAAGAAGCTATCATGCCATTGGCCAGCTGGGTGTCCTTCTTCAGGGATTGATGATCATGTCGTGTGAAGGAAAGAGCAACGAAGAACCGAGATCATTTAGTAATGGAGACAAAATCGAATCGCGAGCATCTGTTTCACATCGTAGCAACCGATCAGAGTCCGGAGTTGAACCATGTCAGTCGCCCATTACTTCCGACACAAAGGCCCGGCGGCAGCCTTCTGCACGTCTGATCATTTAAAGGAAGCATCATTAGCAGCATCGGCATCTTATGTCAGCCCTATGCCTGTATTTAGTCAAATCACTACAGTTATCTGTCTCAAGAGCAGCATTGCTGTAGCAGATGCAAAGATTTCTCATTGTAAATGTCAGACTAACAGTCGGTGTATTAGTTTAATTAGGAACTTGCGAGTCATTATTTTGAACGTCAGTTGTGTCTAAAGGGGACGTTTTCACTCAGCTTCAAGTAACTCTGAAAACCAGCAGGTTCACTTGGTGTGATTCATGGAAGGCCGATTTGTTATATCAGTTGAGGTTCTTTCATAGTCAGATGGGTTTTATGTTTATGTATTAAGTGAATAAATTAATGTGTTCAGTTAAAACTTATTTCTGTTAGCACCTTAAATTAATATAAACCATATTATGCAAATTCTCCAATTTAGGATTGACAGCTAAGGCTACAAATTCTTCACGTTATTCATCCCTTTGTACCCAGAAATTTCAGCTTGGGTCTTAAAGGTGTTTCTGGCTCTCAATTCATTTTCTGGGTGAGGACAAACATTTCGAACACAAGGGAGGTTTTGCTGTTTATTGAGACTTGTAAACGATTCAGTAATTTTATTGCGAGTGCTTACATTAATTATCAAGTGTGCTCAGTTTACCAGCGTGTCCTTGTGTAGATTGTTGAATGTGAAAGAAACTGTAAAAATTTTCTGCTGAGTGTGGACTCAGTCGTTGCCACTCCGAGATCCCCACATCCTAATCATTTCAAAACTGGTGTTACAAATGTGCACCTAGTGTAGCTGCTTCGGCTTCATAATCAACCTCATGTTAATACATCTCATAGACATATTGACGTGTGGCTTGATAAAGCACTAAGAACGGAGGGTATGGCTCACGCTGACATTTGACTCTGTTGAGACTGGATTTCACTAAACATGGCCCGCAACTCAATGGATATGGAAAGGGAAGGTTATCAAAGATTATAGGTGACAGTGTAGTGTCAGGTGGTGGGATCAATGTTAGAGCCCCAACTTTTTTAAACTGAAGTCAAATGATGAATATCTCTGCTTAAGGAAAGTCCCTCTAACAAAGGACGGGAACCACTTTCAGAAAAGGTCAGGTATCTAAGTAATGAAGGAATTAGCATATTTCACCAAAATATAAGAGATGAAAACAGAGAACTGCTTGTAGATATTTACTCTGACATTATTGGCATAGCAGAACACCAGCTGAACGAAGTAGCAACTCATAGGCTTCCTTTACAAGGACTGGTGGCTATTTTTCAACGAACTGCGTGGGTGAGTGGCCATGTATGAGAAAACGGTATTCCAGTTGAATTCCATTTGAATCTACTGACGAATAAAAGTCCTGCACTGAACAGGTCACTGAATGTATTGAATGTATTGTAGGAATATTGAATATAGTGAAACTAAATTTTTAATTATAATTGTCTCTGTGATTCACTCAATAGAAAGTTCAAAATTACATTATTTGTGGTGACTTTAACATTAGTTTTATAAGTGATTGTGCAAGGAAAGGGATGTTGGATGATGATGCGAATTCATATCATCTGATGCGGACAGTATTCATTCCAGCCAGAGTGCAGCTGAACAATAGCACGACTATAGACAATACTTTTGGCAGTTATTCATTACTAGGGGGGCATTCCGTTAGTAAAGGAGAAACTCGCTTTTCTTAGCATGTCTAACATGAGTGCACACATACGTGTTACATTAAACAAATATGTGCGGATTCCTAAGGGATCAAACTGCTGAGGTCATCGGTCCCTAGACTTACACACTACTTAAAATAACTTATGCTAAGAACAACACACACTCCCATGCCCGAGGGAGGACTCGAACCTCCGGTGAAAGAGGCCGCGCAAACCGTGACATGGCGCCTCAGACCGCGCGGCCACTCAGCGTGGCTCGTGTTACATTAGTTTCTTCATCTGTGGATCCCCTGCTACGGCGTAGTGTCTGAATGATAAACAATTTCAATTAATCACCGTAGGCTATCAAATTGTATTACATAAGATGACTTTTATTACATAAAATATACATTACATTACTTGCCAGTTTAGGTCTGCGGCCGTTTTCAAATTCCTGTAATAAAAAATAGTAAACATGTAAAAAGGAAAACCTCGTATTTAACGTCATTACACTTGGCGTATTATAGTTTGTATTATGTTACTTGCCGGCTGCAGTGGCCGTGCGGTTCTAGGCGCTAAAGTCTGGAACCGAGCGACCGCTACGGTCGCAGGTTCGAATCCTGCCTCGGGCATGGATGTGTGTGATGTCTTTAGGTTAGTTAGGTTTACGTAGTTCTAAGTTCTAGGCGACTGATGACCTCAGAAGTTAAGTCGCATAGTGCTCGGAGCCATTTTTTTATTACGTTACTTATAGTTGAGTCAGTGGTGCGTGCGCGCTCTTATGTGTGTGTGTGTGTGTGTGTGTGTGTGTGTGTATGTGTGTGTGGTTCAAATGGCTCTGAGCACTATGGGACTCAACTTCTGAGGTCATTAGTCCCCTAGAACTTAGAACTAGTTAAACCTAACTAACCTAAGGACATCACACACATCCATGCCCGAGGCAGGATTCGAACCTGCGACCGTACCGGTCGCTCGGTTCAAGACTAGCGCCTATAACCGCACGGCCACTCCGGCCGGCTGTGTGTGTGTGTGTGTGTGTGTGTGTGTGTCTGTGAGAGAGAGAGAGAGAGAGAGACATATTTAAAATCAATAAAGGGCTACGTGACGACAGTCACTCGTTCCCACACGCACACTTCTTTTCCTATATTTTTACTTTAATAACTCTCGGCAAAGCTGACTACTTTTTTATCATATCTCTCTGATATCTTCTCTGTCTCTGACGACCATCACTTTGATTGCTCCCAGTTAAGCTACCATCCACAAACGCACAAATACCAGTGTACTTCTACTCACTCCTAACATTCAGTCCTTTGACAACACATCACAAACAGCTCTAAAAAGCCCAATGATAGCCCATGAGATAAAACAAGCACTTTACAGAAAACGCAGCATGTACCCTGGACATGACCACATTAGCCATCAATACCACAAGGAATGCCTGTCTCCTTTCTCGTCGCCCCTGCAACCCTTCATACCACTACCCATTCCACATGTAAACTATGGAAAACCTCCAAAATCCTACTTTATCTCAAATCGCAGCTCTGCTGATATATCTTCCTGCAACCCCATTTCCCTCTCTTCTGCATTTAGCAAGGTCTTCGAATCCGTCCTCTCTGGCTCATCTATCATCAACTGATCCAATGCCACCTCCTTTACATTAATCAGTGTGGCTTCCATCCCATCTCCTCCTCTGTTGACCAGTTCTTGCACTTCACTCATCTCCTATCCCAGCAGCTCAACTCCCACAAATCCGCTATCTATGTCTCTGTTGACCCAGAGAAAGCCTACGACCACGCACAGCATTCTGGTCTCGTTTTCGAAATCCAGACTTACGCACTTCCAGCTAATTATGTCCGCGTTATTGCATCCTTCCTCGCTAATCGCCTGTCCTTTGTCACCATTAACAACACCAATTCTCGTACCTTCCATCCCACTGTAGGCGTACACCATGGCTCCGTCCTCTCCTTTATCTGCTCTACATTACTCATATGCCAAAACCATTTCCATCGGTCCACCTCCTTCAGTATGATTACGACTTTCCTTTCCTCGCCCTCTATCGTATACTCCAAAAATCCTAAGGATCCCTCCAAATCCAACCGATGCCTCCCGAAGATCAATCCAATCAAAACTACTGCAATGATTATATGACATGCCACACGCACCTCTTGCCTCCATGACTTCTACTTTACCATTTACGATGTCCTATTCAGTTATGGTTCAAATGGCTCTGAGCACTATGGGACTTAACTTCTCAGGTCATCATTCCCTAGAACGTAGAACTACTTAAGCCTAAATAACCTAAGGACATCACACACATCCATGCCCGAGGCAGGATTCGAACCTGCGACCATAGAGGTGGCGCGGTTACAGACTGTAGTGCCTAGAACCGCTCGGCCACCGTGGCCGGCTCCTATGAAGTTAACTAAAGCACTAAAATATCTTGGTCTAACCATTGACTGGCAACTGACATGGAAACCTCAGTTGCTAACCACCCACCAGCAACCCGACAGTAGACTAAAACTACTTAAACAGCTAACTGACCCGACTTGGAGATTGCACCCCTCCATTATCTTCCACACCTACAAAACCTTGATCCGACCCACCCTTTGCTTTGCTAATGTTGGCATGGATATCCGCCCCACTTAAGTCTGTTCAGATCCTGCAACGCCATGCGCTCTGCCTCGCTTTCTGCAACCGGTTTTCTTCCCCCACCACACACCTGCATGCCGTTCACATACACTGCCAAAGAAATTTTAACAAACTCCCTCTCCCAGACAATGACATCGGCCCTGATATTTTTCCCTCCTACCGACTTTACCTCTTCCCCATCTATCCCATGCCACATCATAGCTCGTTTTCCCTCTCCATCCATCTCTACCCCTTTCTCCTTAAAACCACTATCCCAGCCAGACACCAAACTCCTCTGTCTTTCATACCTCTGTAAAAAACTGAACTAACCTACCTGTCATTCATACCGCTGTATTCTTACTCCACCTTCATCTTCATAGTTTCCTACTTAGCAGGCATATATATCTTTCTTACCCACATCCCTTAGCCTCTTTGGAACATACCGGGTGATCAAAAAGTCAATATAAATTTGAAAACTTAATAAACCACGGAATAATGTAGATAGAGAGGTAAAAATTAACACACATGCTTGGAATGACATAGGGTTTTATTAGAACCGAAAAAAAACACTTCATATTGTTAGACGCGTGAAGGATCACTTACGCGCGTCGTTTGGTGATGATCGTGTGCTCAGCCGCCACTTTCGTCGTGCTTGGCCTCCCAGGTCCGCAGACCTCAGTCCGTGCGATTATTGGCTTTGGGGTTACTTGAAGTCGCAAGTGTATCGTGATCGACCGACATCTCTAGGGATGCTGAAAGACAACATCCGACGCCAATGCATCACCATAACTCCGGACATGCTTTACAGTGCTGTTCACAACATTGTTCCTCGACTACAGCTATTGTTGAGGAATGACGGTGGACATATTGAGAATGTCCTGTAAAGAACATCATCTTTGCTTTGTCTTACTTTGTTATGCTAATTATTGCTATTCTGATCAGATGAAGCGCCATCTGTCGGACTTTTTTGAACGTTTGTATTTTTTTGGTTCTAATAAAACCCCATGTCATTCCAAGCGTGTGTGTCAATTTGTACCTCTCTGTTTACATTATTCGGTGATTTATTCAGTTTTCAAATTTATACAGACTTTTTGATCACCTGGTATTTCTTTTCTCCCGAAATCCTCCTCTCCCAGAGCGGGTCCTTCATGCAGTGCTTCTCCTTTGAAGAATTTCAACATTCTGCAATGTGGTATTAAAATGTATATATTTCGTTTTTTAGCTGTTTTCCTTTGATTTTTATATTTAAAAAAGAAATCAGTCTCCATCTTTTTTCATGTGACTACCAAACAAATTCATCCTGTTTATTGTTTTTAAAACCATATGCAACGTGTCTTCGTTTTAGTTTTAAAAGTGCTCAGGGCTGGGGAGTGGAACAAAATCTCTGCCTGTGGGAGGAACAAGAGTTGGAGTCCCTTAACGCTCAGTAATCGAAGTTTTAGAAGTGACTCTTCTAGATCATAAATCTGTTAGTTAAAACCGCTCACCAATCGCGTTAGATTGTCACCGCCACCACTTCACTCATTAACAGCCATCTTTACTGCATCGATGTCGAGAGGTCTGCTTCTCCTGATTAGAACGAGAACATCGCCCTGAGTCGCTGCTGCAATAATAACAGTCGCAATTCACAGGACACTTCCTGGTACCAGGACAACAACATAGACGACAACTACCTGTCAGACTTTCGCAGGACCTTTCCTGAACACTCCAGCACCGCCAACGTTGCCACCGACGGCCATGGAAACAGCACCGTCTCCGCCAGTCGTAACATCGCCAGCAGCGTCAGCAGAAGCCGCATCATCATGGGAAGCAGCTGTGCCCTGTACAACGGTCCCTGCAGGTAAACATTCTCTGTCCCCAGTCTTCCCACAAACTCCGCTACAAACTCAACCTAAACCCAAAAAAAGGCCCAATACAGATGAGCGTCAGTGTGAAACCAAAAACGTTATGTTAACTCTGACACTGACGAAATGCAGGTCGAAATCGTTCTCAAATCCCAAAACTCAGTACATCTTTTACTTCCTTTTTGTTAAGCAGATGTGACACTAAATTTCTAGACTTCACTTTCAACGATACATACCTGCATTGTAAATGTAATAACTCGTCACCAATGGACACTGTATTATCATAAAAACCAACGACCCACATTGCCATTTATCTACAGTTAGAATTGAAAGGGTTGGCAGTAGAAAGTGCTAACCCACAAGAACGTATTTTGAGATTTTGCATGTTATATCGTTAAATAAATTCGAAAGCAGGACCTTATATCTAATAAGTTGAAACAATTTATCTAGAAGACTGTGCATTCTAGCATTAAATATTGAAGTACTTGTACCTGCGTGTCGTGTGTTCGAAAATAAGACCGATAATGTGAAGGGTAAAATATTTAGTAAATTGAGGGTTAGCACTTTCTTCCGCCTATTTCTTTAGTTATACCCTATTTTCGAAGAAATGTAACTATAACAACCCCCACAAACCTTCCGCCTAAACAGCCACAACGTTTTCAGCAATAATGAAAAAGGTTGCATTAGAGTACACGGACGAAGAAATTGAAATTTAACTGAACTCGTAACCAAGAATCAATGTGTGCAAGGCACGACGCATTCAGATTGATAATGGGTCTCGCTTCTTAGTAAGAGGGTCCGCAGCTCGTGGTCGTGCGGTAGCGTTCTCGCTACCCACGCCCGGGTTCCCGGGTTCGATTCCCGGCGGGGTTAGGGATTTTCTCTGCCTCGTGATGACTGGGTGTTGTGTGCTGTCCTTAGGTTAGTTAGGTTTAAGTAGTTCTAAGTTCTAGGAGACTGATGACCATAGATGTTAAGTCCCATAGTGCTCAGAGCCATTTGAACCATTTTTTCTTAGTAAGAGTATTCTCAGAATCATCCGACCCATAGCCAGACTTATAAAAAGTGTGGCCTTGATTCACCGTAGGAAGCATCCTCTAGAAGCAGCTCGAACAGCTACACACATGTATCGATGTCAGTGATCCATCCTATTATAGTGACTAACTGACCTAAAATTACAAAAACCCAACCAATTGGCCTCACTGCAAAAACACCACTTTCACATACAATGCCCCAACCTAAAATCCCCATCTACGTGCAACATCTGTGACCAGTCGTACCACGTGTATTCCCTCTAGTGCAAATCCTCTACACAAACCTGACCTCACTCCCCACACGCACAACTGATACACCACTCCACACAAACGACTTCCTCTGTCCTCCACCCATCACTCAGATATTATCCGTTTGGAAACTGTAGACCTGCAAAACGCACTCTCCTGAAAGACCCCACATCCTACAGCAAATAAACCCTCGATAGATGCACCATGTTCCACTTTAACTATTGCTAAAATCAAGCCCACGTTCCTCGAAACACTTGTTTAAACCTGAGTCACGAACACCTCACCGTTTGACTAAAAATGGTGCAAGAGACACCCAACATCCTGCATCAACAAATACGTTCCCACCGCTGCAACAAACATCTTCTTATGTAACGAAATTACAATTAAATCAATACCGTTAGCTGCTGACAGGCGTTGATATACATCAACGGGGACAGTTGAAAATGTGTGCCCCGACCGCGACTCGAACTTGGGATCTCCTGCTTACATGGTAGACGCTCTATACACCTAAGCCACCGAGGGCACAGAGGATGATGCGACTGCAGGGACTTATCGCCGCCACGCTCCCCGTGAGACCCACATTCTCAACTTATAGTCCACATACAACATTAGCAGTGCCCCTTCCATTATAGCCATTACTCACGGCAGACAATCCACCGAGTCCCGTAAGAGTTTAGGCAACACGTGTGCATCCGCACTGAAGGAGGTGCCATCTTCACATCTTCTTATGTATTCCCTCCTCAATGAAAACTTCCTCTAACTCCCCATTCCATGCACACATGTGGCTACTCCCGCATGGTCAATGGTATTGGAATCATCTGTGCAAAGTATCCCACATCGCACTGATAATTCCAGTACTATTTCCCGTGACGGAGAAGTCATTGGCCATCTCCAAAATATCCCTTCTACCTACCAGCCACTCCTAAATGATCCATTGAGCACCTCATCCTCACCTCTTCTTCCAAAAACTCACTTTAACACTTGCCTCTATCTACACCCACCCTAGCCATCCCATCTCCTACGACTTCCTAACACGCGTAGAAAAGACATTTACCGCAAACATAATCTAGCCCACCTACACGTACACTCCAAGACACTTACCGTAAAACAATGGCGGTGTAAGTTTATCAACATCTTCAATGGCCATGACTTCCATTCTCCTACCCGTAGCTGGCCTGACGCAAATGCTACTCCCGATTTCATTGTTGCCTCCGCAAATCTCTTCAGGCGCACCACAGCAGACGTATGAGATCGAGATATCATACTGTGTAGCAAACTCGCCCTGACCCAACCCTACTCATCCACCTCGACAAATCCAGGATTATTTCCTTGCAGGCTGGAAAGCAAACCGTGTCCAATCCCATGCCCCAATCGAAATCCATGACTCAAGCCATCAAAATCTTGATGACATCCAGCCTGAAGCTGATTTCCTACAAAACGCCATCTCAGATAATATTGCGTTCCGAACTATCTTCATGACTGTCCAACTTCCCCTGAATGTTCTCTTGCCCTGCTCAACGAATCTCATTGTGACCACAGTGAATTCCCTAACATTCATCAACGGGTCACACCCGAACGCCATCAATAGATGTGGCGACGTGTTCGCAATTACTTACAAGTTAAACGACATCGGGACTGGCACATGAGTTACACTAAACTAAACGAGACGCGTATAAATTATACAAATAATTGGAAAGAATTCCATAGGTCCTCCAGAAAAAAACTCATTCCCACACATCCTATCTTACATAACAACTTGATAACCCTATCAAAGCCGTCTACTTTGCATTCTGCCTGGAAGAAACATTCACCATCGCACATGATCCCAGCTCTGATCACTCGATAGATCTCTTTGTATGAAAGCGCAAATATAGCTATACCACCTCTCGTTCCAAACTTCGCAAGGGTCGTAGTGTATAGGAGTATACGGTGACGTCGTTATGTTGAATTGTACGGCGCCACATATACCGTTCCTATATGTATATGTGTACGTCGTCGTTGTCGTCTCTTCTTTCCCTCGTCGGTATCAGAGCATGAGAAATGTTTATGTTTGTGTTTACCTGTTTGTTGTTAACAACACACAACTACACGGCCACGGTACCACCTGATTCCAGCATAGCTAGCTTAATATACAGTACTGGCCATTAAAATTGCTACACCACGAAGATGGCGTGTTTGGCGACATCGCGGTGAACGGGCATTGGAAGCGTGTATTCATCATCGACATAATAGGGTATCACCCGGCGTGATGGTATGGCGTGCCAATGGTTACACGTCTCGGTCACCTCTTGTTCGCACTGACGGCACTTTGAACAGTGGACGTTACATTTCAGATGTGTTACGACCCGTGGCTCTGCCCTTCATTCGATCCCTGCGAAACCCTTCATTTCAGCAGGTTAATGCACGACCGCATATTGCAGGTCCCGTACAGGCCTTTCTGGATACAGAAAATGTTCGACTGCTGCCCTGACCAGCACATTCTCCAGATCTCTCACCAACTGAAAACGTCTGGACAATGGTGGCCGAGCAGCTGGCTCGTCACAATACGCCAGTCACTACTGTTGATGAACTGTGGTATCTTGTTGAAGCTGCATGGGCAGCTGTACCTGTACACGCCATCCAAGCTCTGTTTGACTCAATGCCCAGGCGTATCAAGGCCATTATTACGGCCAGTGGTGTTTGTTCTAGGTACTGATTTCTCAGTATCTATGCACCCAAATTGCGTGAAAATGTATTCACATGTCAGTTCTAGTATAATATATTTGTCCAATGAATACCCGTTTATCATCTGCATTTCTTCTTGGTGTAGCAATTTCAATGGCCAGTAGCGTAGTATAAGATAGTGGGTTTCTGGTGCAGCGTTCTTTAACTGTGATTTTTTTCTTCACTTAATCTTTGAGACTCTAAAAACCAGCTCAAAACGCGACTTTTAACGAGAGCACTTACGACCAGTCTGTCACAATATTAATAAGACGTAAGGCTCTACACCACTATAAGAAAATATCACTGTTCATGAAATAACAAAATATACGAATAAACTTCTTTATATCTTTTCTTTTATTGAAGCAAATGGTTCGCACCCACAGATCATTCACACCTTGATGTAGGGTGTAAAATTGTGCACGAAAAATACTACACTGTTTCTGCTGATAACCACGTATGAGCTTTTGGGTTGCTAGGCTACTTCGATCAACAGGATTTATATTGGATTTTGGAATTGATATTTCTATCCAAACTTACGCCCTCTACAATGGCCCATCAACAGTGGGATAACCATAAAATATTCTACCCTTTCGCGATAATTAAGAATTCGCGTAAATAGTATTTTCGCGAGTTTAAAGCAAACCATCGGCGGCGCCATAGCAGTCTTGATACCGCGTCACTCTCGCGACGCTTACTAGCCTGTCATGAAATTGACCTGCATACATCTACAATCAATTCCAAGGTCATAATTCGCCCCACGCGACTGTGTGAAAGTGGACTTCGTCGAATCAATTATTTCTCGAATCGTAATCACTGATCCCGACACTGACCGTCTATAAACGCACAATTAACATCCTTTTTTTTCTAAGAGAGAAAGAATGACGTCACGTGATCTACATAGTTATTAAAATATTATTCCAAATGATCTCAAACATTTATCGTAATTATATTTTAACGGTATTCAGAAAAAATATGATTTATTATCGGAAAATAAAACACAAAAAATCGCAAATCGCACGTAACTAAATGACAGCTTTGCGCAGCGTCGGGATTTAATCACGCAAAACTATATAAAGAAATGCCCGAAATATCAGTTTCTTCATATCAACTGACAGATACAAATAAGAGATTCAATACCTCATAGATCAATCCCGCCCTGTAATATTCTAGGAGATTACTCAAGAAATGGGGTTTACGTGGTCAGTAGTGTCTAAGGTGGATCTTCAATATGTTAGAGACAATCTTCCCAAAAGCGCAAACCGCCTCGGAGAACGAACGCACGTCACCCTGCCTCAGCAGAGCCACAAGGGGCTGTCTGCTCTACTATCAGATCGCCGTCGACTTGAGCGAAGAGAAGTGGACCAATTACAGGACGTGGACAAGAACATGGGAACCCCAAAAACACAACACGTTGCCATGCCTAATACGGTGTAGCAAACCCACTGGCATTCGAAACAGCTTCCAGTCGTCTCGGAATGAACAAATACAGGTCCTGTATTCGAGGGGATACCACACAACTCTTCTTGCAAAGTAGTTCACGTAATGATTATGGAGGTGGTTAGCGATCGCGCAGCTTCGTCAACAAAGCAGACCACAAAGGTTTAATAATAGTAAGGTGTGGTGAATGTGGTGGCCATTAGGGTTGTAACAATACATCCCGTGCTCATAGAACCGGTCCTGGACAATGCGAGCTTTGTGGACAGCGGTCTTTTCATCTTTGAACACAGAATCACCATGTAACAAACATTATACGATGGGGTCGACCATATCAGCGAAAATGATCGCATAATTCTTGGCAGTAGAGTCACCTTGCAGACTAACCACGCGGCCCAAGTACAATAATAAGGCTGCCCAAACCATCACCGAATCCCTGCCATGTTTCATTCTTCGGACGTGAACTCAGCCAGAAGTTTGAAACTGTAAAACTAGACTCATCCGACCGAACTGCAATTCCAGTTCCCTCCGAGTAGTTTCTGCGCCGACGGGTTTCATGAGTACGATATTCTGTAGTGACTTTTGCAGTTGTCATCCTCTTATTTTTCTTCACAATCCTATTCACTGACCATCCTTCACGACCACTCATACACACACTCGCCCGCGTTGTGGCTTAGTGGATGTGTTTTTCCGCTTTCCCAATGCGCGATATAAATATTCGATACAGTGTCTTTTGAAACACCAAGCACTTCGGGTACCGTGGTTTGGGAACACCCACCATTCGCGCACTGACAATTTGCCCAAGTTTGAATTCACATAGCTGCGACATAATGCACTGACTACTACAGGGAACACTATTGTGACCACAACTGACACTTTTAGGGTATTGAGGAAACTGCACAGGTGCCGTTTGTCGTCAAATGCAACAGCGTAATCTGCAGGGCTGGTTAGCATCTGCATTTATGTTCAAGCATGCATTTCTCGCGGTGTTTCCTCATTTTACCCAAAATCTGTAGGTTTCAGCAGGCGACCACCGACCACCGACGAACAACTGCGTGACATTGCCTTTCCATGGCTTTTGGCCACAAAGTGTAATACACTGAAGAGCCAAAGAAACTGGTATACCTGGCTAATATCGTGTAGGGCCCCCGCAAGCACGCAGAAGTGCCGCAAAACGACGTGGCGTGGACTCGATTAACGTCTGAAGTTGTGCTGGAGGGAACTGACACCATGAATCCTGCAGGGCTGTCCATAAATCCGTAAGAGTACGAGGGGGTGGAGACCTCTTCTGAACAGCACGTTGCAAGGCATCGCAGATATCCTCGATAATGTTCATGTCTGGGGTGTTTGGTGGTTTGCGGAAGTATTTAAACTCAGAATAGTGTTCCGGGAACCACTCTGTAGCAGTTCTGATGTGTGGGGTGTCGTATTGTTCTACTGGAATTGCCGAACTCTGTCGGGATGTACAATGGACATGAATGGATTCAGGTGATCTGACAGGATGCTTATGTACGTGTCACATGTCAGAGTCGTATTTAGACGTATCTGCGGTCCAATATCACTCAAACTGCACACGCCCCACACCACTATAGGGCCTCCACCAGCTTGAACATTCCCCTGCTGACAAACAGGGCCCATAGATTCATGAGGTTGTCTCCATACCCGCACACGTCCATTTGCTCGATAAAATTGGAAACCAATTTCGTCTGACCAGGCAACATGTTTCCAGTCATGTTGTTGTGGTCTTCAGTCCTGAGACTGGTTTGATGCAGCTCTCCAAGCTTCTTCATCTCCCAGTGCATACTGCAGCCTACATCCGTCTGAATCTGCTTAGTGTATTCATGTCTTGGTCTCCCTCTACGATTTTTACCCTCCACGCTGCCCTCCAGTACTACATTGGTGATCCCTTGATGCCTCAGAACATGTCCTACCAACCGATCCCTTCTTCTAGTCAAGTTGTGCCACAAACTCCTCCCCAATTCTATTCAATACCTCCACATTAGTTATGTGGTCTACCCATCTAATCTTCAGCATTCTTGTGTAGCACCACATTTCGAAAGCTTCTATTCTCTTCTTGTCTAAACTATTTATCGTCTATGTTTCACTTCCATACATGGCTACACTTCATACAAATACTTTCAGAAACGACGTAAATTAGTACTCGATGTTAACAAATTTCTCTTCTTCAGAAACGCTTTCCTTGAAGGATGTAAGCTGCAGTAGGTACTGGGAGATGAAGAAGCTTGCACAGGATAGAGTAGCATGGAGAGCTGCATCAAACCAGTCTCAGGACTGAAGACTACAACAACAACATGACAGGAAACATGTTGCTTGGTCAGACGAGACTGGTTTCAAATTTTATCGAGCGAATGGACGTGTACGGGAATGGAGACAACCTCATGAATCCATGGGCCCTGTTTGTCAGCAGGGGACTGTTCAAGCTGGTGGAGGCGCTATAGTGGTGTGGGGCGTGTGCAGTTGGAGTGCAGTCAAATGTCGGTGTTGACGAGCGCAGGTGGGCGTAAAAAAAATGGTTCAAATGGCTCTGAGCACTATGGGACTTAACAGCTGTGGTCATCAGTCCCCTAGAACTTAGAACTAGTTAAACCTAACTAACCTAAGGACATCACACACAGCCATGCCCGAGGCAGGATTCGAACCTGCGACCGTAGCAGTCGCGCGGTTCCGGACTGCGCGCCTAGAACCGCTAGACCACCGCGGCCGGCGGTGGGCGTAAAGCTTTGTGTCGTGCAGTCATCAAGAGTACACGACTGGGCCTTCAGCTCCGAAAACCCTTATCGATGATGTTTCTTTGAATGGTTCGCACGCTGAGTTGATGGTGCAACATTAAAGTCTGCAGCAATTTGCGGAAGTGTTGCAGATCTGTACGTTGAACGATTCTCTTCAGTCGTCTTTGGTTGCATTCTTCCAGGAGCAAACCGGAGATGTGATGGTCTACCGGATTCCTGATATTCACTGTACATTCGTGAAACAGTCGTAGGGAAATATCTCCACTTCATCGGTACCTCTGAGATGCTGTGTCCCATAGCCATTGCCGGCCGCTGCTGCTACGGTAGCAGGTTCGAATCCTGCCTCGGGCATGGATGTGTGTGATGTCCTTAGGTTAGTTAGGTTTAAGTAGTTCTAAGTCTAGGGGACTGATGACCTCAGATGTTAAGTCCCATAGTGCTTAGAGCCATTTGAACCATAGCTTGCGCGCCGACTGTAACAACATGTTCAAACTCACTTAAATCTTGATAACATGCTAACTGCCTCAGACACTTGTTACCTTATATAGGCGTTGCCGGTCACACCTCCGTCTTCTGCCTGGTTTTTTTTTTTTTTTTTTTTTCATTTTGTTGTAAGATCTTATGAGACCAAGCTGCTGAGATCATCGGTCTCTAAGGTTTCACACTACTTAACCTAACTTAAATTAACTTACGCTAAGTACAGCACCCACCCACGCCCGAGGGAGGACTCTAACCTCTGACGGGGGGAGCCGCGCGAACCGTGACAAGACACCTATACCTCTGTATTTGAATACGCTTCCCTACAGAGTTTATTTGGCGCTTCAGTCTACAACGGTTGTTTTAATGTTGGAAATTCAGATGGAAAATTTTTATGAGTACTCAGAAGTTGGTTGTTCATTATGATAAGAGCTTAGTACAGCTGGAAATTATTATAGAAATAAATTAAGATGTGGGCTTTCAAATAATAACAAAATTACTAACAAAAGAATAGAAAAAACAGGCTTCGTATTGCTCTGTGTAAAGGAGCATATTAAAGCAAATAAGAAATCAGTTCCAGTTGTTTGGATCTCGCCACGTGTAGAACCTCAGCGGCAGAGTCGTTTCCGGGGGGTGTTTGTCGGATCGATTCGGCCGCGGCGGCCAAATATTGGACGATATCGCGTTACGGGCCCAGCAGAAGGTGCGCGGTGTCTTATGGCCACTGAGCAGGCGCGACTCGCCCACTGCGGGGTGCTCCTCCTTTTTCTAATGAATTCAGAAAATTTAACTGGTTGGCGAGGATACGGGTTATCAGCGTATGTGACATGCACTTCACGTAACATTTACAGTTATTCACATGAGCACTAAAAGAAATCAGCAAAATTTCGTTTACGCGATAAGTCACAGAAATCTGAAGGCTGTAAATTCAACTTCATACTTCGGGATTACAGTTACAAATAACCTAAATTGGAACGATCACATAGATAATATTGTGGGTATAGCAAACCAAAGAATGCGAGTCATTGGGAGAACACTTAGAAGGTGCAACAGGTCTACGAAAGAGACTGCTTACACCACGCTTGTCCGTTCTATTCTGGAGTATTGCTGTGCGGTGTGGGATCCGCATCAGATAGGACTGACGGATGACATCGAAAAAGTACAAAGAAGGGCAGCTCGTTTTGTATTATAGCGAAATTGGGGAGATAGTGTCACAGACATGATACGTGAATTGGAGTGGCAGTCATTAAAACAAAGACGTTTTTCGCTGCGACGGGTTCTTCTCATGAAATTTCAGTCACCAGTTTTCTCCTACGATTGCGAAAACATTCTGTTGCCACCCACCCACATAGGGAGAAATGGTCATCACGATGAAATAAAAGAAATCAGGGCTGGCATAGGAAAATTTAAGTGCTGGTTTTTCCGGCATGCCGTTCGAGAGTGGAAGGTGGTTCATTGAACCCTCTGCCAGGCACTTTATTGTGAATAGCAGTAGGTGGTGTAAACGTGTGAAGCAAGCAGACAACCGTACCACGGAGACGCACTCGTGCTTCCTACAGCCAACTGATTGACTTTGAAAGTGGTCAAATTTGGTCTTCTGAGTGGCTGGATGGTCTTTTCGCGGAATTGCTTCCCAAGTTGGACGTGCTGCTTCAGTTGTGCAATAATGCTGGTATTAGTGGTCACGTGAACAATTCTCACATCCGTAGACGAGACTCTGGGTGTCCACGCAGCACAAACGCCCTCTAGGCTCGTCGTATTGTAAGGGCAGCTGTGGCAGATCGTACAGCGACCACGTCATAGATAAAAGGGTTTGTGAGGCCAAAGGACATGTCAACACGAAGTGTTGCGAACCGGTTATTAGCAGTGACATATACACCTCTAGCCAGTCATCCCCTTACGCCTCAGCATCGACGTACAAGGATCGACTGGTGCCTTCAGAGGAATTGGAAGATGAAATGGCGTGCCGTGGTCTGAAAGTAGGTTCTGCCTACATGCAAGTGACGTTCGCGTACGCGTACGCCGTGCGAGGGTAATCCCAAAAGTAAGATCTCCTATTTTTTTATAAGTACACAGACACGTTTATTTCTACAATGGTTTACATCAGTTTACAGCTTGAACATTTAGCTATTTTTCGACATAATCACCATTTCTGTCGATGCATTTTAGTAGACGCTGTGGCAGTTTTTGTAAGCCAGCTCGACGCCATGCTGTTCAGAAAGTTATGAACTTCTTCTTTCACCTCGTCTTCGGAAATGAATCGCTTTCCGGCCAAATGTTCTGTTAACCTGTAGAACAGGTAATAGTCACTGGGCGCCAAGTCAGGACTATAGGGTGGGTGGGTGATATGTTCCACTGAAACTGTTGCAGGAGAGCAACGGTTTACCGAGCGATGTGTAGGCCCTTGCTCAAAATTCCTTTTCTCTGGTTCTGAATTGCCCGATTCATAGTCTTACAGTACCGGGCAGCGTTAATTGCGGTCCCAGCGATTCAGCCCCGACGACGAGGTGAAAGAAGAGGTTCATAACTATCTGAACAGCGTGGCGGCGAGCTGGTATGACATGGGCATACAAAAACTGTCACAGCGTTTACAAAAATGCATATAGAGAAATTGTGATTATGTCGAAAAATAGCTAAATGTTCAAGCTGTAAACTGATGTAAACCATTGTAAAAATAAACAGGTCTATGTACCTATAAAAAATAGGAGACCTTACTTTTGGGATTACCCTCGTAGAACTGGTGAGCGATGTCTGTAGAGTGCCTTCGTACAAGACTCACTGGTCCCACCTCTAGCTTTATGGTCTGGAGTGCGATAAACTACAACTCTCGTTCACCTTCGGTGTTTCTGAAGGGAATACTAACCGGCGCTCTGTACGTGTAGAATGATGTTAGATCCGTTATTATGCCGTTTTTGCAACACGAAGGTGACGTGCTGTGTGTTGAGCCATTTAGTCCTCCTCGTTCCAAAGTTAACAGCCATTATAATTGGCATTTACTGATCGTGCTTGGTATGGTTCAATCGAAGATGCACTCTGTAATATGTTCGTATATTAAGAGGACAGCAGCCTTTGTCTGCAGGAGGTCCACGCTGTTGAACAGACACTACAATGCATGAGGAACTGAGTGAGACCAATTGAGTTTACTTACTGTGACGATGGTTTGCTTTTCATGGCGCAGTTAAGTTCGCAGTGTTTATATGTACTACGCCATGAGTAGTTATCCAATCGCACGCATTCATGAAGTAAAAGACTCTCATTGGTTGATATTTCAAACTGTGTGGAAGCTATTTATTGGATTACACAAAGAACGAAGCGCTCGGGTTATAAACGGTCTGAGACAGTGATGCAGTATTTCGCCCCTACTACAATCAATCTACAGATCGAGGAAGCAATGACGGAAATAAAAGAAATGTTCAAGTGTGGGACTAAAATTCAGGGTGAAAGAATATCAGTCATAAGATTCGCTGATGAAATTGGTATCCCGAGTGAATGCGAAAAAGAATTACATCACCTATTGGATCGAATGGAGAGTCTAATGAGCACAGGATGCGAACTGAGAGTAGGTCGAAAAAAGACGAAAGTAATGAGAAGTAGCAGAAACGTGAATAGCGAGAAACTTGGCGGCATAAACAGTGATGACTAAGTAGATGAAGTTAAGGAATTCTGCTACCTAGATGGAAAAATAACTCATAATGGACGGAGCACCAAGGGCATAAAAACCAGACTAGCACTGGTAAAAAGGCATTCCTGGTTAAGAAAAGTCGGCTAGTATCAAACATAGATCTTAATCTGAGGAAGAAATTTCTGAGAATGTATGTTTGGAGCACAGAGTGACACGAACTGTGGGAAAACCGGAACAGAAGAGAACAGAAGCATTTGAGTTCTGCTGCTGCAGTAGAATCTTGAAAATTAGGTGGACTGATAAGGTGAGGAACGAGGATATTCTCTGCAAAATCGGCGAAGGAAGGAGCATGTGGAAAACACTGACAAGAAGAAGTGACAGGATGATAGGACATGTATTGAGACATCAGGGAACAACCTCAATGGTAATTTAGAGGATAAAACCTGTTGGACGAAGAGATTTTAATGCATCCAAAAAAGAATTAAGAACGCTGGATGCAACTGCTACTATGAGATGAAGAGTTTAATGCAGGAGAGGAATTCGTGGCGAATCGCATCAAACCAGTCAGAATACAGATGGCACAAAAAAAATTAAGTAATTAAAATTACGTTACTTCATTTCGTGCTACCATAAATTCATATAAGTTACCTTCTCTTGAAGTACAAAGATTAGCTTTTCAAGGCATCAGAATAAGATTTTGCATAGACAATATTTCTTTCTGCTTGTAAATCTAAATCTCGGAATTGCAAGTTAGATTATCCCTTTACAGCTGTTAAGTATTTCTCTTGTATTTAAAATTAATTCGCTTCTTACAAGTTCACTTCCCAGAACCATACTACTCTTTATACTTAATCCATCTGAGAGTGCCACGCTGGTCAGCCGCCATCTTACTGTCTTGTGTAAGTTAATTACACGAATCACAGTCACTCTAATAGACACACCTTCGAGTACTCAGCTACCACTGAGAATGATAAATAATAATGAGTACAATTTCACTGCATGCTAATTAGGTTTCAAGTGATGAGAAAACGTAGGGCTATGTAGGGAAAAGGGAGGTATTTTCGTGAGACAGGTGTGTTCATGGTATTTTTCCCGGGACTTGTCATGGACATACCTATTGACGAGGGAGTTTCCAGCTTCACCTACTAGTTCCTTTGTGTACCACAAATGGCAACAGACTACTTCACCGGTGCGAGTTGCAAATAGACGACTATGAAAGAAAGAATTGCTGTTAGCCGCGAGTTTTCTTCACAAATATTCACAGTTTTAACGAAGGTTTCTTTAATATCTATTGAAGAGTTAATCTATCAAGATATGTGAATTAAAACATATATCTTCGTCTTGTGTATAATATAAACTGCTCATATGCAGTTATATATTTTAATTTTCACTCATGTGTCGGAAGATATAGCTCAGGTTGTGGGAGGAAATTGTTAGCTTTGCACTGGTTGTAAAAATGATGTTTTCACACCGGTTACCTTTTTGACTTATAACTCGAATCCAGCGCATTGTATCAGTGTGGAACACTACATGTAAATTATTTCTTGTTGAATTTCCCACACTGACGTGTATCTGATTTAATTTTGCAATTACCACGAAATTGCCTTATCTAATTTATTTCAGGCTGAATGGCCCAAGGAAAGGTCAAGAGATTGTGCTTACGACAGGAATCATCTAATGCAGGCTACAAAATTGGTTAACAATCAGCCGGCCGTTGTGGCCTGCGGTTCTAGGCGCTTCAGTCCGGAACCGCGCTGCTGTTATGGTCACAGGTTCGAATCCTGCCTCGGGCATGGATGTGTGTGATGTCCTTAGGTTAGTTAGCTTTAAGTAGTTCTAAGTCTAGGGGACTGATGACCTCAGTGCTCAGAGCCATTTGAACAATTTTGTAAACAATCAAAATGGCTCAGTTTATGTTGCTTCCAAGAAAATGGATGTTCCATGGTCGACAATGAAAGATTTTGTTTCTAGGATTTCTGAAATTTAAACTGTCCTCTTTACTAAATTCGAAAGACAGTTTTCATTGAAAAAAGACCTTGAAATTAAATTGTTAAACTTTGTTTAAAATACAGATAAATTGACCTCAGACTAACAGCTTCCATAATAAGAACACTTGCTCTCACCAGTAGAAACGCATTCCCTGCTGGAATGCATTTGCGCAAATAGAACATGGATGCACCCTTTGTTGTGTCAGCTACTGTGGGACTTAGCTCCAACACAAACAAGGAAGGAGAGAAGTAAGTATGGAGACCTTCCAGGCGTATTAGGAGATCAGATTCTTGTCGGGTCTTCAGCCGGATCAAACTGTCATCTGCACGCAATATTTCCGTTGTCCACGAGAGAAGGAGAGAAGTTGCTATAACCGGTCTCAGGAATCCAAAATGATATTACAAACACTTTGAGATTAATGCAAGAATTTATTTCTAAAAAGGAAAGAAACATAATTTAACTTGATTCCTGTGCCTCATACATGAAGTACTTTTATACACTATTACTATTCGCAGAACTCAGCCTACGTATCGTCTTATTAACACTCAGAACTGGGCCGACCAGCCTTGGGCGGCTGGTTAAATCAGCGTTGACGTGGGGTGCTGAACCTGTCTTCCTGGAGATATGGCACTGCCCGCTCTTTCCATTGACGCACAGGTCAGCGCCTTCTTCATGGCATTTCGTGGCTCTGCGTTGGTCTGTGTGTAGTCGATGCTTTAGGAGTGCACACCCTTTGGTTATCTTCAAAGGAGTTCGGTGGAATGATCTACTGAAAAAAATTCAGTGGTAAAAATTTTCCCCTGAGGACTGGATTAGCAGTAAAATACTTTTAGAATGGTTCCAGATTTTTATCAGAGCCATTCCACATTCCTCCCTAGTGATTCTGATTATGGACTCACAAGGTCCTCCTATCAATGCACGAGCTCGCACAAATAATATCCTTCAGCCGCTTGGTGTAGTGATTTATAAATCCATCAAATTGAGCACTACACCTTAAGCGGGGTAGGACGTCAAACGGGCCGACTTGGAGCAGGAGAGACACCATAGGACATTTTAATTTCCACTGTCTATACTTTTACAAATAAATTCATAAAACTTTGTCAGCATGACCAGGAAGGATTCAGAATCCACACTCATAGCAGTGGAAGTTCGAAAACATAACGAAGTAATTTTTTTAATGTGAAATTTCATCATTTTTTTCACTTACTAATGGCAGCATTTGTTGCTATAGGTACACTTTTCCTCATAAGTAAGAGAGATGGTTCAATGAATTTTGCACAGCAAAAACAAACCATACTTAAAGGTGTATGAAACTCTAGAATTTTCCAAATCTATTAAAAACTGTAGTAAGAATTGAGGTAATTAACTACAAAATTTGTGTTTTTTTTTCTAAAAATGAAGTCTAAAATACAACAGATCATTCGTTTTTTCATAAATGAAATAAATTCTAGAGTTTCATACACCTGTAAGTATGGTATGTATGCTGTGCAAAATTCATCAAAGAATATCTCTAACGAGTGAAGAAAAGTGTACCTATAGCAACAAATGCAACCATTGGTAAGTGAAAAAATGATGAAATTTCACACGTAAAAAAAATTATTTTGTTACGTTTTCGAACTTCCACTTCAATAAGTGTGAATCCTGAATCCTTCCTGGAGATGCTGACAAAGTTTTATGAATTTATTTGTAAAAGCATAGACACTGGAAATTAAAATGTCCTTTGATGTCTCCCCTGCTCCAAGTCGGCCCGTTTGGCGTCCTACCCCCCTTAATGCGTACATGAGAGAACATCCTGTTGAGCAGCCAAATAAAACAAATTTTTATTCAGTCCTCCATCTGGCTTTGTTCAGGCTTTCTATCATGATAATATTTAAATGCATTTATAAAAACTTGGATTTTTCCATTCGGTCGAGAGGCGATTTCGAAGGAAACCGTGGCGTCATCACAATTGAAAGAAAAGGGAAGGGAAAATCAACAACAGGTTGAAACAATAATCCGTCTGCCAACAGTGAGCCGTAGAGGCTTCGGCGCTGGGCCACTACCTACTTGAGTCGCCAACAGCGATTTGATCGTAGCCCGCGAGCAAGGACTTTTGGCGTGTGTTGTTGGTTTGGCGGGGCTGGTGCAGTCAGTTAGCTTTTGGGGGACTCCTGCTGTCCGGTACGCTCCTCGAGAAGCCGCGAGTGGTTAAATCGGTCGGGGGCAAAAAATGGTTCAAATGGCTCTGAGCACTATGGGGCTTAACTTCTGTGGTCATCAGTCTCCTAGAACTTAGAACTAATTAAACCTAACTAACCTAAGGACGTCACACACATCCATGCCCGAGGCAGGATTCGAACCTGCGATCTTAGCGGTCGCGCGGTTCCAGACTGAAACGCCTAGAACCGCTCGGCCACACAGGCCGGCTGGTCGTGGGCAAGCCTTGCCGACTCGCTTAAGTGTTCATAGCAGCGAGTTGCGGGAGAGCGGCGGACATCGTTTGCAACCTGGTCGTCAAGTTACCGGCTGCTCTGCAAGCTTAAATTTTACAGTACCTCGAAGACCGCCAGCACGGATTGGAGGCAATAACACCAAGGTTGGAATCCTGCAAGTCACGGCTCCTTCTCACCTGAGTGGAGTTAAGTGTTGTTTTCTTATCTTTTGGGTACCTGATATTGCAAGGCAACGTCTGTGTTATGTGGAATTGGTCCTGATATATTAACGTGCCTGTTATTGAATGTGTGTATGATCATAGGCCAATGTTAACAATCGCAATTTGTGTTCCAGGCCATACTCCGTGCAAGTGTACGACTATTTCCCGTTATAAGTTCAGTGGATGGAATTAAATTTGTTACATAATATGTGTCGGAGGCAAAACATCCTTTGTAGATATGCTTGAATCATTGCATCAGCAGTCGCTGATATTTCCCCTTCTAAATATTAAGTATTTTAAGCTGAGTTAAGCGTTTAAATTGTACCGGTAATCGCCCGCGCGATTAGTTCAGATTTTCTATATCTTACGCATTCTCGTCTGTAGCCTTATTTGCGCAGATTACCGTTCCCTTTTGATGTGTGTTGGCAAGGTACTTATGGGGGAAATAGCGCGTTCCTGTTCCCTGGGCCTGGAGCAGAGACGTCTTAGTTTTCTGCCGCGGCGGCACTTCCGTCTTCGCCTGGCGTCTGGATTGGCCGGCCATGTAGTGCTTCTAGCAGCCGCGTCGAGGTGGCTCAAGTTAAGTAAAGTTGATCGTTTGATGTGTGCCACGGCGGGGTGTCGCCAGTTAATCGGGAATTAGTAGCTTGTTCTACTTTGTGAATTTAATAAGCTCGTGAGGTTTAAAGCGTGTTTTACAAGCCCGAAGTTCCTCCTTGCTGTACCTCCTCTTTAACTACTCATTTAGACCGTACACCTTACTACTACTTATGCGCGCGTTAGGTTTAAGGCCTTTTGCTTAGCAATAGAAACTGTTGAGCCTTTCCTTTGATCCACAATCATTACAGAACTCCACTCATTGTGAAAATTGCCTGCTTCTTCGTCGTTGGCTGCGATAGCCGTCTGCTGTAGTTCTCGGCCTGCTTGAATTTTAGGCAATTGTATATTCTTTAAACATCACTGTCAACGTTTCTGCTGATGTGTACCAGTTGGGAATCACATTTAACTTGCATATCCTCCCAACTTATGTTTTGGGCAACTGTATATTTATTTAAGAGTCATTATCACTGTTTTGTTGGTGTGTACTAGTTGGTAATGACAGTAAATTTTATACCTTCACCATTTGTCTGTGTTTTGGGGGATTGTGCGATTCATTGCTTAATGGATCTTTTATTATACTACACTATTAAGCGGCTTTGCAACAACCACAATCAGTGGCGCGACTTGTAATCCTTTCTACATTTTGGATGGACGTTATCCGCTTGTGCAACGTGTTGCCTAAGTTTGGAAACTGTTAGTACTTTTATGGCTGACATTGTAATTCGTTTCGTTGATAAAATATTTTGTAGAACTTCCTTCCAGCCACGCCTAGTTGATGTGACTTCTTTCTTATTTTTGGGATCTGTATGCTTCAGGTTTCAAGCCTTGCTGTTAGGGGTATAAATTGTCAAAATTTGTGTTTAATGAATTGAGCCCATTCAGTTTTTTAAAAGGTTGTGAGTGTCATAATTCTGTTAACAAGTTGTTTTTTAAAAAAACGTTCGAATTATAATAATGTTGTTAAGCAATAAAGCGAATTCCGTGAAACAACAAATGACGAATATATGTGGGTCCACCTTCCATGTGTTTACCTTAAGGTTATCCTAACGCTAGTTGTGAGGTATCAGACAGCTTTCGACAATCTGAATCCAAGTAAAAGCAACATGGAAGGAGGTCCGAGAGCAAAAGTCTTACTTCACTTGAAAGCTGCTTTAATAAGACGTTATAGCTGATTATTTCTCGGCAAGCCACAGGGTCAAGAACCTAGAGTGAGAATGACTGGTGCTGTGGAACTTCTCAAGGTGAAAAGAGGAAGAATGGCACAAGATGGGTGCAGTGTGTATTTTGTCTTGTTCTTGGTCAGTCATCAGTTACCAACGAAGAAGTTTTCAAGTGTGACTAATGTGCATCGGAACACAGCATCAAATATTCAAATTCAGAAAAGAAGAGCTAATACAGTAGATAAAATTTTTGACTTCATTAAGGTTATCTAAAAGTTAATAACCTTGTTTAAAGCTGATTGTATTTGCGTAGTGGTTCTCGTTTTCGTTCAGTCACAAAGTTACCTTGCCATTATTTTAAGTTACTTAATCTGGTCACCAAATGACCTCCAAAATTTTAAAACATTAATTTATTCATAGTCGTAATAGTACGTACAATACCGAAATCGTTCTATGCATCTTTGGATTACATTCTAACATCATGTGTACATTTGGGTTTATAATAAAGAGAGGCGCATGCAGCTCAGTGTCAAAAAAATAAAATTATCACAAATATACCTTGCATTACCCTCTACTGTGTTGCTGGTGATATTGTGACACATTGCGTTGTATCATGTGACCGAAATTTTGCGATATTGTTTTAAAAAAGGCAGCTACAATTTTAAATGATCACTCTTAAAATTAAGCAATTTCTGCATTCTGCATTTATGTTTACACAAACGAGGAAGCATCCACATAGCACTGCTGGACACTATAAGCGGAAAGCTAACACATATTTAATCTAATCGTTAGCTTTTAAGAACCAGTGCACTCAGGTGCTGTTTACCAATGTTAGATATGTAGGCCCCTTTCTCTTCATTGTACTAAATTTATGAAAGTGTGTGATGTCTGAATACTTTCTATTTAACTGACACGTCAGATCATGTTAACAAGTTTGTTCTCTGAGATGATAAAGTAACATATTCGGCGTATTATAGAAGTATCAGGTTTTGATTACCATTACTTATGGAAGTAGTCTGTGCTTTTCAGTACATACACACAACTTCCAACTGTCAACTAATTTAATTGGACAACTTGTTTCATTTTTGTTGATTTTCAAGATACAATCCATTTAACTCAGATTTAATAACATGAGGGATAGTTTGCAAACCCTCTCTCACTCCATTCTCAAATACTGCACCCCTCTAATGTCCTACCCTTGTTATAGCTGCAGTCTGGTTTTGCAGAAGTTATAGCTAGTTCTTCGCACCTTGTTTTTCATCCTGCTACCTTCATAATTCCAAAGAGCGTAGTTCAGTCAACATTATCAAGAGCCTACAAATTCTGTAAACATAGGTTCCTCTTGCTTCAGTCTGTCTTAAAAGATGTCCTAGAGACCATATTGCCTCAGATGTTCTACATGTTTCTGGAATCCAAACTGATCTTCCATGAGTCGAATTTTACCAACTTTTTAAGTCTGCTGTAGATATAGATCGTGTCACTATTTTTCAAACACGACTTATTAAGCTATGTTACTGTAATATTGCCGCTTTCAGCATCTGATTTTCTTGGATTTGGAATTACTACTTTTTTCTTGAAGTTTGAGGCATGCAAGTAAAACACTTTTGTCATAGCTGCCTCGTGACTTGGTTCGTTTGGTGTCATTGAGTGGCATTTTTCACGCAGAATTATATTTTCAGTTTCTTCTTCTTCTACTTCATCTTCCCTTTAAATCATACTGTCTTCAAGTACATGTTCTTGTTCCCTTCATTGCTCCGTAATGGACTGCTATCTGAGCTCTTGATATACAGTTCTCCAAAGTTTTCTTTAATTTTCCTATAATCGGCGTCTGTGTTTCTCATGGGCACGAACATTTCTTTAGCTTTGCATTTCTACTCTGTTCATTTCTGATTTGCCATTTTGCACATCACGTCAATTTAACTTTGTACATATCTGTATTCACTTTTGCCTGCTTTATACACTCCTTTTTTAGATTCCCCCTCACGTGGTATTTAAGGTTACCTATAGCTCTTGTCTTTTAGCCTGGAAGTTTCTCTGCTGCCGTCACTGTACCACCTCTCAAACCTGCCTATCATCTTCTGTCGTGACCCTTTCCCCTGTTTCAGAAAATAATTTTAATCTTCAGTTCATATCCAATAAATTATGGTCACAGCCCACTTGTCCAAAAATGTTTTTCAGTTTAAAATCTCTGTGTTACTATTACGTAATCTATATGTAACCCATCAGTGACTCTACATATTTTGTACTTGTACAGCTGTTTTCCATGGTTTAAAGTAACTGTTTGCAATGACTAAATTGTGCTCTGTGTGAATTGTACAGGGCGGTTTTGTCTTTCATTGTATTCCTCCCCCTCCCCCCCCCCCCCCCTCCGCTCCACCAGTCTATATTCTCCTATTATTATCCTTCTCCTACTTTTCCTCCTGCTGCAGAATTCATGTTCCAAATCTAAAATAAGGTTTCGTCTCCCTTAACGCTCTGAATAATTTCATTCCTCTAAAATATACACTGTGATCAAAAGTATCCGGATATTCCCAAAAACATATGTTTTTCATATTAGGTGCATTGTGCTGCCACCTACTGCCAGGTACTCCATATCAGCGACGTCATCAGTTATTAGACATCGTGAGAGAGCAGAATGGGGCGCTCTGCGGAACTCATGGACTTCAAACGTGGTCAGGTGATTGGGTGTCACTTGTGTCGTATGTCTGTACGCGAGATTACCACACACCTAAACATTCCTAGGTCCCCTGTTTCCGATTTGATAGTGAAGTGGAAACGTGAAGGGACACGTACAGCACAAAAGCGTAAAGGCCGACCTCGTCTGTTGGCTGACAGAGGCCACCGACAGTTGAAGAGAGTCATAATGTGTAGTAGGCAGACATCTATCGAGACCATCACACAGGAATTCCAAACTACATCAGGATCCACTGCAAGTACTATGACAGTTAGGCGGGAGGCGATAAAACTTTGATTTCATGGTCGAGTGGCTGCTCATAAGCCACACATCACGCCGGTAAATGCCAAACGACACTTCGCTTGGTGTAAGGAGCGTAAACATTGGACGATTGAACAGTGGAAAAACGTTGTGTGTACTGACGAATCACGGTACACAATATGGCTATCCGATGGCAGGGTGTGGGTATGGCGAATTTCCGTTGCACGTCATCTGCCAGCGTGTAGTGCCTACAATAAAAATCGGAGGCTGTGATGTTATGGTGTGGTCGTGTTTTTAATGGAGGGGGCTTGCACCCCTTGTTTTGCGTGGCACTAACACAGCACAGGCCTACATTGATGTCTTAAGCTTTCTCTGCCTCGTGATGACTGGGTGTTGTGTGATGTCCTTAGGTTAGTTAGGTTTAAGTAGTTCTAAGTTCTAGGGGACTGATGACCATAGATGTTAAGTCCCATAGAGCTCAGAGCCATTTGAACCATTTTTGTCTTAAGCACCTTCTTGCTTCCCACTGTTGAAGAGCAATTCGGCGATGGCGTTTGCATCTTTCAACACGATCGAGCAAATGTTCATAATGCATGGCCTGTGGCGGAGTGGTTACACGACGATAACATCCCTGTAATGGACTGGCCTGCACAGAGTCCTGACCTGAATCCTATAGAACACCTTTGGGATGTTTTGGAACGCCAACTTCGTGCCAGGCCTGACCCACCGACATCGATACGTCTCCTCAGTGCAGCACTCCGTAAAGAATTGGCTGCCATTCCCCAAAAAACCTTCTAGCACATGATTGAACGTATGCCTGCGAGAGTGGAAGCTGTCATCAAGGCTAAGGGTGGGCCAACACCATATTGAATTCCAGCATTACCGATGGTCATTTTCAGCCAGGTGTCCGGATACTTTTGATCAGATGGTGTACTAACATAATTAAAGACTTTTAACGTTTTAACAATTACTGTAGTATATTATTTAAACATGTACACTATTGCTGCAAACAAATTACTCTGATATCCCATGGTTTCATGTTTAACAATTAACAAAAGTGCATTATTTAAACAAATATACTCCTGCTATATACAAGGTCTATTTATTTAGGAATGTTTCACGTCTTTGCATTATCAGCATTTTAAAAACAATGGCCAACACACTATGATGTCACTATCAAACTGTATACCTACTATCCACCTTCAAATACTTTTCAAAGTCGTCTTCTAAGGGCAGATGTAAATTATTGTAATTAGAAGGCTGTTAATGTTTAACACTGTCACGGGATAGAATATAATGGAACGAGAACATTTATTTACACAAAACAAAATACCATCTACATGTGCCATTGGATGACGATCTTGAAAAGTATTTAAAAGTGGGTATTTGAATACTGGAATAAAATTGGACAGATTTCAGCAATTATTGTAACAAATTGCCACAATACTGTGCATATGTTGGCCATTTTGGATCATAAATTATATTAATAAAGGTAAGATGGATCATAAAATATATAAGAATGACATAAATATGCAGGCAGTCATTGTATATACGGTAATGGTGGGCATTTTGTGTGATGAAGATAAGGATAAAAGGGTCTAGTCGTGATTTTGCTTACATGGAGGCCTCTGCCCAGTAACCAATATGTTTACGTAAAGGTCATAAGGGGCATGGACAAGTGGCCAGCTTGTTTACAAAAGGAGAACAATGGGCCTGTTGAGTTTTGGCCCACTGAAGACGTGCATCTTTGTGTCACGGTGAATAATAGTCCTTTTGCGAGGCAGCTGGCTCCAGATGTAAATTACATGCAGTTCTCTTCGCAGTTTCAGAAACTAGTTGAAATTGGTAATCCCTTTACGGTTTGAAACGGATTGTCATTGGGAACGCATGACCCTCCTGTCGGGTCTCTGCCAACTACAATATTTTTATGACCACAGTTTTTACGCCTTGTTACATGTCTGTGAGAGGTAAACTATTTCTTTTAGACACTTTGCGCTTTCCACTTTGGTAAACCAATAAATCAGGCAATTTCATTCATGGTGTGATCGTGGAAAACTATACTTTCTGCCCCTCTGTCATAACCAATGTCAAAGCATCTTAACGCGCTGAGTCTACACAACCGACGAGAACGTTCACACAACTTCACTGCAATGACTTACTTTAGTGGTGTACCGTCGCGTAAGTGTTTGTTACCATTCCTGTACCATAATATACTCCACTGCACATGTGTGCTGTTTTAATGTGGTGGCTAATATTTTGTCCAGTTAGTGTAGTAAGACTTCAGTCTTCCGTAGCACGCTAGGACAACTGTAAAGTTAGGAGATATTCATAATTTAATTGAATGTCTTTGAAGCATCATTGGAAAATATCCTGTTGCGGAAATTTCAATTCCAATCGAGCAACTGTAGCGAGTGGCGTGAACTATGGCGGTTTATGGTGCACTGCAGCAAGGGCCGTTTGTAATGTACCGTTAGTTATACACTTACTAGTAATCAACGACAAGTATTGTTGGCGTCTAGAAGCTTCCAAAAGGAACAGTTTCGCTTCAACAGGAGTCACCTTTCACACTCCACACTATTGGCCAGGCACAGACGAGGAATCTCAGAGTTGAGTCAGCGGCTAATGACGACGGTTGGGGTGCGGTCACAGTGTCGGAAAAGTTTGTGTAACTGAAGAAATATTTACACGAGTAAGATTTTGAAGAGTACAGTGAATAGAGGGGAGCGTTTCTGAAAACGTGTAGGAAGTATCGTCAATACACTCCTGGAAATTGAAATAAGAACACCGTGAATTCATTGTCCCAGGAAGGGGAAACTTTATTGACACATTCCTGGGGTCAGATACATCACATGATCACACTGACACAACCACAGGCACATACACACAGGCAACAGAGCATGCACAATGTCGGCACTAGTACAGTGTATATCCACCTTTCGCAGCAATGCAGGGTGCTATTCTCCCATGGAGACGATCGTAGAGATGCTGGATGTAGTCCTGTGGAACGGCTTGCCATGCCATTTCCACCTGGCGCCTCAGTTGGACCAGCGTTCGTGCTGGACGTGCAGACCGCGTGAGACGACGCTTCATCCAGTCCCAAACATGCTCAATGGGGGACAGATCCGGAGATCTTGCTGGCCAGGGTAGTTGACTTACACCTTCTAGAGCACGTTGGGTGGCACGGGATACATGCGGACGTGCATTGTCCTGTTGGAACAGAAAGTTCCCTTGCCGGTCTAGGAATGGTAGAACGATGGGTTCGATGACGGTTTGGATGTACCGTGCACTATTCAGTGTCCCCTCGACGATCACCAGTGGTGTACGGCCAGTGTAGGAGATCGCTCCCCACACCATGATGCCGGGTGTTGGCCCTGTGTGCCTCGGTCGTATGCAGTCCTGATTGTGGCGCTCACCTGCACGGCGCCAACCACGCATACGACCATCATTGGCACCAAGGCAGAAGCAACTCTCATCGCTGAAGACGACACGTCTCCATTCGTCCCTCCATTCACGCCTGTCGCGACACCACTGGAGGCGGGCTGCACGATGTTGGGGCGTGAGCGGAAGACGGCCTAACGGTGTGCGGGACCGTAGCCCAGCTTCATGGAGACGGTTGCGAATGGTCCTCGCCGATACCCCAGGAGCAACAGTGTCCCTAATTTGCTGGGAAGTGGCGGTGCGGTCCCCTACGGCACTGCGTAGGATCCTACGGTCTTGGCGTGCATCCGTGCGTCGCTGCGGTCCGGTCCCAGGTCGACGGGCACGTGCACCTTCCGCCGACCACTGGCGACAACATCGATGTACTGTGGAGACCTCACGCCCCACGTGTTGAGCAATTCGGCGGTACGTCCACCCGGCCTCCCGCATGCCCACTATACGCCCTCGCTCAAAGTCCGTCAACTGCACATACAGTTCACGTCCACGCTGTCGCGGCATGCTACCAGTGTTAAAGACTGCGATGGAGCTCCGTATGCCACGGCAAACTGGCTGACACTGACGGCGGCGGTGCACAAATGCTGCGCAGCTAGCGCCATTCGACGGCCAACACCGCGGTTCCTGGTGTGTCCGCTGTGCCGTGCGTGTGATCATTGCTTGTACAGCCCTCTCACAGTGTCCGGAGCAAGTATGGTGGGTCTGACACACCGGTGTCAATGTGTTCTTTTTTCCATTTCCAGGAGTGTATATTAGTGAAGGACAAATCATGGAATATTGCAGTTGTGGCCACCATTCATACCACAAGGAAGTTTGAATCTTATCATCGTCACTGTTGTCTTTATAGGATGCCGAAAGTAGTAAGTGAGCTAAAGGTACAGTTGAATCAGTTTCAGCATAATTTTCCAAATTTAATTTTTTCGTTGTAGCCGCACGGAATGAGTGCTGTGAGACTAGGGACCTTTTACGTTTCTCAAGGATTAAGAAATAGTGTTTCAATTGAGTGTCTTTTCGTTTCAGTAATGTCGTTAAATATAGATTCCTATTAGCTTAGAAAGCGGTTCAGGTTAAATTCAGCAGCCATCTGCTTATCTGTATATAATGGGCACCCCTCTTTTCACATTAGTCCGATATCCAAGAGAATATGTTACTTAAAACAAAACAGGAAGCGTCACAAGGTATGGACAAATTATGTGTAGCTGCGAGTCTGTGGTATAATGATCGCTTATGTCTTACGTGAATTCTTCTTTTGATATCGCACAGACTCCTGAGGAAGTTCAAAGAAAGGCCGCACGTTTTGGTTCAAATGGTTCAAATGGCTCTGAGCACTATGGGACTTAACATCTGTGGTCATCAGTCCCCTAGAACTTAGAACTACTTAAACCTAACTAACCTAAGGACATCACACACATCCATGCCCGAGGCAGGATTCGAACCTGCGACCGCAGCAGTCGCGCGGTTCCGGACTGAGTGCCTAGAACCGCTAGACCACCGCGGCCGGCCGCACGTTTTGCATTATCGCGAAAGATGGGAGAGAGTGTCACAGAAATGATACAGGATTTGGGCTGGACATCATTAAAGGAAAGGCGTTTTTCTTTGCGATGGAATCTTCTCACGAAATTCCAGTGACAAAATTCCTCCTCCGAATGCGAAAATATTTTGTTGACACCGACCTACATAGGGAAGAACGATCACCACGATAAAATAAGGGAAATCAGAGCTCGTACGGAATGATATAGGTGTTCATTATTTCCGCTCGCTATACGAGATTGGAATAATAGAGAATTGTGAAGGTGGTTCGATGTACCCTCTGCCAGGCACTTAAATGTGATTTGCAGATTATCCATGTAGATGTAGAGTTTGATGTTTTTCGCCACAATGGAAAACATTTCCTTTCTCAGCTGTCACCAAAGATTAGATTACCGCATCGGGAGGAACGTAAGCTTATGCACGTTATGATGTACCCAAGGCAGTTTCTAACTAGGAGCCCAGTTTAGGTTAGGTATGCGTCGGCCGCTGTGGTCGAACGGTTCTAGGCGCTTCAGTCCGGAACTGCGCTGCTGAAACGGTCACAGGTTCGAATCCTTCCTCGGGCGTGGCTGTGTGTGATGTCCTTAGGTTAGTTAGGTTTAATTAGTTCTAAGTCTAGGGGACTGATGACCTCAGATGTTAAGTCTCATAGTGATTAGAGCCATTTTTTTTAAGTTAGGTATGACCAAGGACGATGCCGGATACTAGCCAGACTTCTTGGATGATTGCAGGAATGATTGCTGGAAAATGAGGCTCCGACCCAAAAACTAGTAGTAAGAATAAAAGATAAGTGAAATAAGAAGATAGAGTGATTATGGAACAACTATTTTTAAAATAAATGGCTTATTATTGATAGAGTGAGGTGGGATTTGCAAGTGCAAGGGCGAAAAATTTACTCTAGTAAATCCATCACGACAGTGGCTGTAATGTTAATGTAACATAGGGTCAGGTGCTAGCAACCTCGCTCGATAGCAAGTATCTTACACTTCTTGCAACAAATACAGACGCTACGCCTGTGAGACGTCTTGGGGGTACAGATCGTTGACCATCTCGTACTAGCAGCAGTATGTTCGTCCCAACAGCGAGTCATACATACGGATAGAGTACGGCCTTTCCCAGCACATCATGTAGTACAAAGGAAACCCACTACTGCACTCCAATACCGTTTCTACACGTTGATTTGTGTTAATACAATTAGAAAGCTCACTCGGATGCATGTTTCGCGTGTTTCTTACCACGTCAGGTTTGTATACGATATAAAGCTTTTGGTGACATCCCCCATCGTTATCCTCAGGACTTACCTGTAGGCTACGTGGTACTTGATTTATTTGCTGAATAATATCATGAAGGTGTCATGCAATAACGGAACTTTCATATGCTAATAGAGACTATCTCGATGTCTATAACGGAAGAACATTGGTAGCGATGTTAGAGGTCGTAGATATTCATTTCCCTAGCATTCATTCCGTCCAGTATGGGTCCAGCATTTTCAGTATTTGGCAATTTTTTTTCATTTAACTTAGTGCCTAGGTGCACTTCATGACGCCACAGTTGTCAAAGTAAACTGAGGCAGGCAAGTCATATTGAAACTTCTTAACAACGATAATTTTCTGCTTATATTGCTGCGTGAAATTGAATGCAAGTGAACCTGGTTAAACTGATGAGTGAAAATGACGTACATTCTCTTAGCTATTCTTTATCGTTTCAACACTGACCTACTGAATTTGCCCTGACAAACAGAACTCAAACTTTTCCTATTCATTAATTACTCACAATATTCAAGGATAATACCATCTGAGTGGCCAAAAATGATAACCTGACTTCAAATAATTAATACAAAAGAATGGCCCTGAATTAGTAGAAATCCTAACAATAACCCATACATATCATAAGTCACATACTTCACAAAAATCTTCATTACACGAACTACAGCAATGCCGCAAGTACCAATACTGCCAGCTAAATAAAAGGTTCTAACTACCAAAGGCTCTGACTACTGATAGGCATGTGGTTAGCAAAGGAAAAATTTTGTTGCAAAGCAAACAATGTTTTTATCTTAAGAATTTGACAACCAGTTCAAAAGTTATATAATAATCAGTAATAAATCTCAGTGACGGATATACATACAGACCGTCCGCTCGCACTAATACTGCAAACCTCCAGCACTGCTAATTATTAACCTCTAACCTCCATCACTGCTGGCTGTTCATCTCCAACTTATAATGTGCACCACCTGTCTGGATATCGTGTAAAGTTTGTTCTGTGTGTGATCGTATTAAATTCATGTGCACGCTCTGCGTGTGGTTCGAGTAAATTTTCCTCTGTGTGTAATTCTGTTTTAACTACGCTGCCTGACAAGTGAAGTGTAGCATCCGGAAGACATGGTAAGATGTAATGTAACTTCGTACGAGAACACACCATTGTCGGGTATGAAAATCAGTGGAGTGGGAATTCTCTGTGGCAGTTAGAACGGCTATAACAGTGCCTTAGTGTTCTTCGTGTTTAGTGTTGTTACCAGGCCGGGTGGGGTACATAAGGAGAGCGAACAGCGTTCAGCGTTAAGTGATCACTGTGAAGGACGTGGAGATACCGTGTACTCGTGTGAAACAGCGTTATGGGAACAAACAGAGTTTTAAAGGGCTTCATAATGTTTTCATAATGCGGGGCCACAGTCATAATATATTTCTTCAAAGTCTGTACAGCCATTGCCGGCCGCGGTGGCCGTGCGGTTCTGGCGCTGCAGTCCGGAACCGCGAGACTGCTACGGTCGCAGGTTCGAATCCTGCCTCGGGCATGGGTGTGTGTGATGTCCTTAGGTTAGGTAGGTTTAAGTAGTTCTAAGTTCTAGGGGACTTATGACCTAAGATGTTGAGTCCCATAGTGCTCAGAGCCATTTGAACCATTTTGTACACCCATTAGACTGTTGTTTATTTACAGTATTACATTTACACTCACACAATCATGATTTCGGCTTCAAAGTGCCATTATCAAGGGCTTTAAGTGTTATAAATTGCCTAAGATGGCATACTGTCGTATTAAAATACACTATATACACTATTAGACACATTGTCTAAGAATCGTTATTTCTGGCAGAGCCTACTGCTTTGTTTCATTACTGAGTACACCATCTTGAGTCAAGATGGTGTACTCAGTAATGAAACAAAGCAGTAGGCTCTTCCAGAAATATCGACTCTTAGACAATGTGTCTAATACTGCATTTTAATACGACAGTATGCCATCTTAGGCAATTTATAACACTTAAAACACTTGATAATGGCACTTTGAAGCCGAAATCATGATTGTGTGAGTGTAAATGTAACACTGTAAATTAGCAACAGTCTAATGGCGGTACTGACTTTACAGAAAAGTTTTAAAGAGCTGTCATGTTGGGTCTCTAGTTGGCCTGCTGGACGGATCGTGCAATATCCAGGTTTGTGGGACATTCGGATGTAACCGAATCCTGATGATGGGCTGCATGGTAACTTGAGGACAGGCAAACTCGATGTCAAGGGTCTGGTTGACCACATCTGACCACAACAAGGGAAGAGCGCCGTATTGTGCACCAAGCACGTTTTAGCCCCTTCACATTTGCGCGCCTGCTGTCCGAGAATGAGTAAGGGACTCTCTGCAATATTCCTTATCATCCAACACGATTGATGCACATCAGCCCGACTGAGAATTTACCGACCGATGTGCAGGAAGCCATTAACGCCACTACACAAATAGCTGCATTTGAAGTGGCCGGCTGGTGTGCTCGAGCGGTTCTAGGCGCTTCAGTCTGGACTCTCGCGACCGCTACGGTCGCAGGTTCGAATCCATCCTCGGGCATGGATGTGTATGATGTCCTTAGGTTAGTTAGGTTTAAGTAGTTCTAAGTTCTAGGGGACTGATGACCACAGATGTTAAGTCCCATAGTGCTCAGAGCCATTTGAACCATTTGAAGTGGTATGTGACTGAAGAGCATGGGAGCCGGCCGCGGTGATCGTGCGGTTCTAGGCGCTGCAGTCCGGAACCGCGGGACTGCTGCGGTCGCAGGTTCGAATCCTGCCTCAGGCATGGATGTGTGTGATGTCCTTAGGTTAGTTAGGTTTAAGTAGTTCTAAGTTCTGGGGGACTGATGACCTCAGATGTTAAGTCCCATAGTGCTCAGAGTCATTTGAACCATTTGAAGTGGTATGTGACTGAAGAGCATGGAACTCTGACGAATGGCGTTCAGTGATGTATCGTGGGTCAACGCAACCCCAAATAACCATTGTCGACGAATATTGTGGTGACGTGGGGGGTGAGGTGTCATTCTTCCACTGTGTTGCAGCAGCTCAGCGGTGTCGTTGTATGGGGGCCATTGAGTATGACTTCAGACCATGTCTGGCCGCACTTGAGGCAATTTTGATGTCAAATTGGTACATCAGGGACGTCCGGTGTCCTCATGTGTTACCTCTCGAGCGACAGTATTGTTTACTGTTTTTCAACAGGATAGTGCTCGACCACATATGGCACGTTTCTGTGTCAACCTTTTGCGTTATATTGAGGTATTCCTACGGCCAGCTAGATACTTGGATCTGTCCCTGATAGAATATGTGCGCTGGAAGTTGATGGCTGGAGACACAAGATCGTTGTTGCAGGCAGTCTGTGAAAACCAGTTCATATATGTTTGCCACTAATGAATCGTGTATACGACTGGAATTAAGACCTGAAGACAGTGCACTGAAGCAGCGAAACTGGTGGCCACCCAATAAATAATACCGTAAAGACGGCTGTAGGTGTTGCAATTTATTACATGTGCGTGGAACCATCTTAGACTTCATTTGGGAACTATTGCGGTTATCAAGCTTATGAAGGATCATTTACAACAGCTGTGGGCCATATTGCTTCAGGAGAGAATACAACGGCTTTATGACACATTTCCGAACCGTATCACTCAACGCATCCAGGCCAGAGGAAGTGGAACATCATGATGATGAGTGGGCTCATACTGCCAGGTTCTTGGTAAATTTGACTATATTTTGCCAGTACTTTAATAATAGTAGGTATCCTCGCAACCCGTCAAGTTTCATCTTGTTTACTCTCTCAGTCCGAGTGCTTCGCTGTTTTGTCAGGTAGTGAGTTTGTGTATCGTGTTCTCTGTGGCGGAAGTAAGGGCCAGCCCAGCATATGCTTAAACGAGTATGGAAAACCACCTAAAACCCACACCGAGACTTGCTGGTGTACCATCCCACAGTCGCTAATCTGCTCTACAGGATCGATCTGACTTGGCCCACGTTCCTGCATTATGCTACATGAGCAGGTTATTTAGTTACATGGTGGATGACTCAGCTTATCTCACTGTTGCCCTTTCCATTCAGTATTCAGCGAAGTATTTATCCAAGACGGTCACCTCGAAAAACCATGCTCTAGAAAGTTTACTGTTTGTCTTATGTCATCATTAATGATTTTTACAGGGTGAACCCGAACTCTGGCATTCTTTCTGAGCATTTCCGTACAAGGAATCCATGGTCTGATGGACCGTTACAAAGTAATTGTATTTCTTATGACCATTTATTTATGTATCTGTATTGAGCTGGTTGCCTCCTTGAGTGGCAGCAGCAGCGCTTATCGATACTAGTACTGTCGTACTATCTATGGCAGGCTGTTCCAGCTCGTGGGCTCCGCTGTGAGCCGCGGAGCGCTCCCTGCTCCAGGGAGCAGTGTCGCTCGCTGTGACCAGTCAAGTGGGCCGGCACGCCGGCACGTGGCACGGCTGGCTGAGGCAGGCGGCAAGGCGAGCGTTTTGATGTGCCAGCTGCGTCTTACAAGATCGACAACCTCACACTCATAGCTGCTAAGACGTGGTGACGTGCTACACCAGGAAATACGATCTTCAGGAAATAAATAAGAAACAAATGTTCTACAAGAAATTGAATACTAAATTTATTGGGCCTCTGTAGTTTGAAATTTTCTTTTCATTGCAAGATCGGAAATGTCAGGCGTGAAAGTGTTCGCAGCGTTAATGAGGAGGATGGCCTTCATTGTTGCATCCTGAAGAAGCGATCGTTCCTTACTTTATAACTGTTTTCATTGCTCAGAAAAGCTGCTCACATCAAAACGTAGATCCAAACATGCACATGATCTGAGCGGCATTGTTGCGATGTTTGAGAAATGTTTTTTTCTGTAATGAACACTACCATCGTGACAAATACAACGTGTTGTAGTACCTCTCTTTCAACAAAGTTGAATTTTGCAAATCAATAATCTCCAGTTGAAGTGACGATGACAAGTCATCGGTGGAAACTGAAAAAGGAGTGCTGAACACCTTAAGTTCCATTTCCAAACTAGTGAGGTCTCGGAATCGTGTTTCAAACGACGTGATGAGCTGCTTTAAGTTTGCATGGTAATCGCCGAAAGTAGTACCTTCAGGTAGTTTTAAAGAAGCAAGATGATTGAAGAACGTTAGATGTCCATTACTCATCTGCCTCTCAAATAAACGTAACTTTTCCATGAACACTTTGATCTGGTGGTGCATGTCAACGATTAGCTGCCCTTTGCCCTGCAATGACACATTTAAATTATTCAGATGCATAGTTATGTCAGCTAGGAACGCCAGGTCTGATATCCACTTATCTTTCAGACAACGCATTTCTTCCCCTTTCATTTCGAGAAAAGGGGTATTTCCTCACTAATGGCAAAGAAAACGTCAAGAACTTTTCCCCGACTCAGCCAACGAACTGTACTGTGGTAAGACATATCCCCATACTCCGCTTCCACATCTTTCAGGAATCGTTTGACGACGCACAAAATTCACACACTTCACGACATCTTTCATTACGCCACCTAGCTCTACTGTTTCAGCACACAGTGCCTCTTGGTGCATTACAGAACACGAACTATGTTGCATGTTTTGATACCCTCCGTATTACGAATCCGTTTTTAAACATACGTCTACTGGTATGTCGTTCTTAAGCCTGGCTACCAGTTCTCTGCGTGCAACGCCTTCTGCCTGACTGTATTTAATTCTGTATATTGTACCTCTTCGCAGAATTAAATACTTTATGACATACAAAACACTGCGGTCGACCATCCCTCTCAATGAATTGAAAGGTATCCTCCAATAGAGGTACAGAGCTCCCGCGGCTAGTCATAGCTGTCATTGAGCACGGATTATTACGGCTGCATGCGGCCAGGGGGCAGTGAGTTCGCTTTCCCCCTCCACGCGGGCTCCGAGCTGCCGCAGTGAGCGCTCCGGAGCGCTCCGGCTCCCTGGAGCTCGGTTGGAACAGCCTGATCTATGGTGTGACCGCTAGTATTTCCGGGTGGTGGTGGTGTGTGTGGCAGTCAGTCGCTTCGGACGGAGCAGCGAGGAAGTCTCCGTGATGCGATGCGCGGTCGGGACAGCTGGCGGCGTGCACGCGCTGTCGGATCGTGAGGCACCAGCTACGAGAGCGAAAAAGTTCGCTGCCCACTGGACGCTGAAGTTGAGTGATTTGTTAACCTGTTATGAAGCCTCAACTATTGTGACATCTCTTCGGGTTGTCGCTCCCTGGGCCGTTCGGGCTAGCAGCAACCTATGATGTGTCGGGGTCGACGAAATCTTGCAGCCGTCTTCCTATATTGTGATTAATTATTAAATTGACTGTTACTTACCAGCCAAGTGCACCAGCGGTATTTTCTGCCCTGTGGCCGATAGCGCCCCAGTTACCTGCCATGGTCGTTAGCCTACTTTTCCGGCAGTGTGCCTTTCCTCGTCGTGTTGATGCTCTCCGGCACGGCGTGTAGTTCGACGGCCTTTTAAGTTGTTTGGTTCACATTTGCTTACAGTGGTTATTGTTTCCTTGGCTGTTTTTAAACGCAAATTTCTGAAGACGTGGTGCTGTTCGTATCCTCTTCCTCAGCCAATATTTTCCATCGTTGTGCCATTGGTCGGACGGAAGGGAATTGGTTAAATTGTTGGTCGGTCCTTGGGTCGCCCCTAGTTTGGGTTGCCGTCCGATTATATAACTTCAACTCTTGGCTGCCTGTCTCACCTCACCTCACATTTGAGCTACCTTCTCAGGCTGACCCTTGGAACACTTCTGAGCACCACTTGTTCTGTTTGTTTTAGATTGTGACTTTCATTTTAGTTTGAAGTATTGTGTGAGGTCTTCAGCCATGTTTTAATTCAGTTCTTTTTAAATTTTACATAAAGGTGTTCGGCTGTGCTAAATTAAAACTTTGAAGATTGATTTTATTTAAAAAAAAATTCCTCAAAATTGGTTCTATTTGAAATTGTTTGTAATCCAGGCCCTAAACCAGTAGTTGTTCGATGTGTTATGTGTGGCCTTCAGCCGGGGATTTATGTGAACCCATTTTAATAAGACCTTCAGTCGTGTGTATTATTTAAAGGAAAATTTTTTATAAGAAGGAAGGGGTTTATTTTAAATTGTTTGTCTGATTTGTTGTTCAGGCCTTCAGCCGTTGTTTCAAATTTGTTTATGGCCTTCAGCCGTGCAATAAGTTAATATTTCTTTAATTAGGCTTCGGCCGTTCTGTTGTAGGTTTAAAAAGAAATTTCTTGAGTGGAAAAATTGTTTATTAATGTGTTTAATTATAGTTGTCCTTCAGACGTGTAGTGTAGGCCTTCAACCGCTAATTTTATTCAATTGCATGTATTTTTTAAAGAAAAAATTTAATAACCTTCTATTTTTAATCGCTTTTGATTTCTAAGCCGGGCCTTCAGCCGTTCTTGTTTTTGGTGTGGTTTTGGGCCTTCATCCCAGAAAACACCTCAACTTCTTTAACTAGGCCTTCAGTCATATTGTTTAATTGTGATCTTTTAAAGCAATGTGTAAATGAATGGTTCTTACAAAAGTAAAGTTGTGTGTTTGATTGTGCAACTCACAGTAACTGTTTACGGACCCATCCACAATCGTAACCGTATCCTGTGCGCTCTCTGCGTACCTACCAACCTGGTCTCATGTCTGGTACTGGAAATATCAGTACAATAGTGAACAAATCGACAAGATACGCTGTTTGAAAATAAACTTGTTAAATTCGCTGCCTGTCCTTGCTACTGAGTACACTAATGCCAACATTCAGTTTAGCTCGGGGTTGCCTCGGGACAGTCGGTAGTGTTAATTCTACGTTTGCAGTGGTTCATAGAAGTGTGGACTACGTGCACCTGCTGTATTGATACGCTGCTTGCAATGGGAGGGCGACACAAGGGAGCAATGCTCAACTGCTAACGCATCAATAACAACCACATCACATTATTTTTTCCCTCTAAACGTTTTTGTACTCGTCTGTTCTTTGTGTTGTTCGTTTTGGAGACTGCATATTACAGGATTTTTATTCTTTGATTGTATCTTCCCGGAAACATGGGTATATGGGGCAATCAAAAGAAAACGAGCCAGAAGGAAAAAATTAAGTAAGCTATTTATTCCAGAATGAGATTTTCACTCTGCAGCGGAGTGTGCGCTGATGTGAAATTTCTGGCAGATTAAAACTGTGTACTGGACCGAGTTCGAGTCTCGGCCCGGCACACAGTTTTAATCTGCCAGAAATTTCACATCAGCGCACACTCCGCTGCAGAGTGAAAATCTCATTCTGGAAACATCCCCCAGGCTGTGGCTAAGCCATGTCTCCGCAGAGTCCTTTCTTCCAGGAGTGCTAACTAGTTCTGCAAGGTACGCAGAAGAGCTTCTGTGAAGTTTGGAAAGTGGGAGACGAGGTACTGGCAGAATTGAAGCTGCGAGGAGGCGTTGTGAGTCGTGCTTGGGTAGCTCAGGTGGTAGAGCACTTGCCCGCGAAAGGGAAAGGTCCCGAGTTCCAGTCTCGGTCCGGAACACAGTTTTAATCTGCCAGAAGGTTTCAAGCTATTTATTATTTCAGAAGTAATCGCCGTTAGTGTTAATTCATCCCGCTGTGAGGCAAACTGGTCAGTGCCTTATGGAAAAATGTTTGCGGTCGCCAACGAACCCACGATTTTATCTAGGCGTTCGAAGCAAATCGACGGCCCGAATGTCTTCCTTCAGGGTTCCAGAAAACATGGAAATCGCATGGGGAGAAATCGGGACTGTATGGTTAACGGCTTCCCAGCGAAATTTCTGCATTATAGTCGTAACAACAGTCGTAACAAAGTCATGACAACCTTTTCCTTTGACTGCTAGTGCCTACTGGTCTTGGACTTCTAGAACACGGCGCACAATTAGCGCACAGTGGTACAAGAACACATTGCAAAAGTTGAAACACGCCATCTAGTCCAAATCGCCATGGATGTCGACACACGGCATCATTCCGTTGCAGGATAATGCCCGCCCACATGTTGCCAAGGTTGTTTCTGCTACGTTGTAGCCGATCTCCACCCATGATATTTCCAAATTTTTGGAGCCATGTAACAGACGTTCATTGCTATCGATTTACTTTAGAGGAAGAAATGCAAGCTAGGGTACAGTCATGGTTCCGTAGGCACCGCAAACACATGAAGACAATGACAGTCTGCTCGTATAGTGGAATAAGTGGATTAACAGTTACGTCGATTTCTTTTGAAATTGCTAACAGTTTATTCAGGGTAGGAAACCGTACAATCCAATGTTACCATACACAAACCCTCTTGCCATACAGACCAACATAAAAAGCATTCTTTAGAACAATGGTTATTGGCATGCTTAAAATCACAATGGACACAAGTGAAAGACAAAAAGAAACAGAAATTATTAAATCATTTGCCTCCAGCAATGGGTACAACCCTGCAGTAATAGATAAACTAATCCATACAGTAAAATTAAATTAGCCAACTGCTGAACAACCACCCACAAACAAGAAGACCACATTTATAACCCTGCCTTTCCTAGGGAAGGTTTCTCATCAGATTGCCAACCTCTTCGACATACAATATAAAAATAAGTTTCTTCGCCAACAACAAAATACAAAATAAAATCATACACAGCACCAAAGCCACTATACAACAGTATTAACAGTCAGGTGTGTACAAGCTCATTTGCAACTCATGTCCAAGCTTCTACATTGGACAAACTGGTAGAAGCTTCACAAGAAGATTTGAAGATCACATAGATGCACTATGTCTTAACAACTGTAATAAGTCAGGCTTTGCCTCACATCTTGTCCAATACAATCACTCTGCAGACAACATAGAACAGAATCTCCAAATACTCCATTTTGCCAACAAAGGCACAATACTTGACCTTCTTGAAGAAATTGAAATATTTACCTACACAAATACAGCACCTGACTATTTACTCAATGATCAAATTGAACTGAGAAACAAATTTTTCCTTCAGAATTTTGAAGATCTACTAGTTCAAAACAATTAACCACTCAACGAACCTTACACCGCCTCCCCCCCCCCCCAAAGACCTCCCCCCCCCTCCCTCTCGTTACATCCTAACTACACTGGTGCCAATGTAATATCCTACCACAGAATAAAATCTGTACTATATTTCTAAATGTTAAAGCCCTCTACTGCTAATATAAATCAGTACTTTTATGCATATTACTTCTAGATGGAACTAACAGAAGCTGCCTTTACCAATATTCCAGATCACTTTAATGTTAGAATAAAAATAAGTCAACAGTTAAAGAACTTTAGTTCATGGTTTTTAAATATAAAGTGTACAGCTTTAGACCATTACAATCACTATAACATTTATACATATACCTTTAGCTAAAATAAACAGAATCTACTCTTGCTAATACCACAGATCATGTTAACATAACAACAAAATTAACTCAACAGTTCATCTGTAGGTTCGTTATGAATTTAAATTTAAATATAAAGGTCCTAGTCTAACAGACAGCTGCATCTCACTGCAGATATAACAACTTTGTATCATTGATTCCTGGGTATTCATGTTAATGCCAATTACGATTTAATAAAAAAAATTTAAAAAATGCTGTAAACTGCCTGTATTATACGTAATGTACAAATGTAAATAAGATATTAGATCACTTGCAGTTTGTTCTTGTAGTAATTATTTTGTGCTCTCATGTTATCGCCGGTTAGATTAAAATATTTGCCCTTCTATCGACTTTAATACATCTAAAGAAGAACAAGTTACATCTCTGTGCAGAGTAGGCCTGTGCCATATCTTTCTGTCAAGATCTTTGTTAGAAGCAACAGTTTTAAAACGCATGCTGGATGCTAGAAAAGTCTCGCTTTCAGAGTGTAAATTATTATAGTTTGTGTGAAAGTGTGTGTAGTGAAATAACATCTGGACATCAAAATGGAGGCAGAAAGATGGATACGAACCGAAAAAAGCCGCCTATACTATCGCAGTAAGTAAAAAACTAAATTTACATCAATATCGACAGATAACCTATAGTCATGGCGATACATTAAAGTGTGTTCCATATTTTTGTCGTAGAGCCAGCACCCAGAATTATGCTAACAATAATTATGTAACTTCCTGAAATCATCTGAAGATGAACCTGAAAAGGTTCGAAAACCGGTACATAGAATAAGACATAATTACTCAAAAAAGTGACTGGTTGCAGTTTTGTATAACTTGTGTACATTCAATATAGAGTCACAGTTCTAAAATATCCGTAATGGATAACCATAAATCATAATTAAGTTATGTGCAACTGGCCACCGGAGACATCGAGGCCCTTATACCAAAATATTCAGAAAACTTACCTGAATAATCTCAGGAATGTTGTCGGTGGAATTCTGGTTCACCGTCCTGACGGGCAGCAGATCTTTCTGTGCATGGTGCTGCTTTAGAACTACTATGTACTTCACTTTACCAGTCGACGGCAAAATCACCATCAACGTCATTACGAGTACATGCTCTCACTCCGTGAGAGTGTGGGAAGGATTTTCCCAGAAAATGTGTGCAAGGCTGCACGACCACGAACTGTACGCTTCCACCTCTTCTCTTGTTGACAGAAAAATGTTGTTGCTTGATCTTCAATCCGAAGTCTCGGTTGATGTAGTACCTCACGCCGATCTACCTGTGCGAGCCTCTTCAGTACTCCTGCAACCTACGTCCGTTTGAACTTTCTTAAAGTATTCTAGTCTTGGTCTACTTTTATATCTTTTGTTCACGTTCGTCTTACAACTTCTTTCCAAGATACTGTCCATTTCGCTCAACTGCTCTTCAAAATACTTTGCAGTCTTTAATACAATTACAACGTAAAGTTTTTATTTCTTCTCCCTGAAATTTAATCCGCTCTCCAAATTTGTCCTTGGTTTCTTTCACTGCTTACTCAATATACAGATTCAGCAACATCGCACATAGGCTACAAATTTCTTATATACGTCTGAAGGCCTTTGTGGCCTTTGACACTGAAGTTAAAATCTTCTGGGTTATTAGGCAGCATCATGTTTCTTCCAAATTGATCGAGGAAGTAAATATGCGGTTGCAGTGTGTGAGCGGCATAAACAACGCGCTGCAAGTCACCTCGGCGGACAATAATATTGTGGGTAAACATTCACCCTCTATTGCTCTGTCCGTTTCGAATCTAGCCATTGATGACGACCAACCAATAGCGGTAGCAGGAATTTCAACCAATAACCCTTCTCCAGCATAAGTGAGGAATAGTGCCTTTCTATCCAATGATGATGGGCTGCCAATGGTATCCACAGGAGATTAACTAACAACGCCCCTTCTTCTTCATCAGAGAGGGAATATTAGTCTAGACTATGGCCCACCAATGGTAGCCAAATGAATTTTAACCAATACTATCATTTCTCCAGCACGAACGCGTGAAAATTCCCCTTTATAAGAGGACACGACACTCGTCTCTAACAGTGTTCTAGCAGTACTGGACACCAGAAGATCCTGAGGAATATACCAGCAGAGGGGTCGAAACGTCGATCATTTTAGAAGAAACATGGCGTGGCCTAATAACATAGAAGATTTTAACTTCAGCTACAAACTTTCTTACTCCCTTCTCAACCACTGCTTCCCTTTCGCGTCCTTCAACTCTCCTTGCTTCTGTACAGTTTGCAAATAACCATTGGTTCCCTGTATTTTATCCTTGTTAGCTTAATAATTTCAATTCCAGTCAACAATGTCAAAAGCTTTCACTAAATTTGCAGATACTTTAAACCTAGGTTTGCCTTTCTTTGGCCTGTCTTCTAACGTAAGTCGTAAGGTAAGTATTTCTTTGCACGTTCCCACATTTCTCCAGAACCAACACTGATCTTCGCCGTGGCCAGTTTCTACTTTTCCATCCTTATGCGAATAATTCGTGTCCGTAATTTGCAACGCTAAGTTATTAAACTCGGTAATACTCACACCTGTCAGCACCTGATTTGTTTATAATTGTAATTATTACATTCTTCTTGAAGTCTGAGGATATTTCCTTCGGTAATTGCCACATCTGTAAACACCTGCTTTGTTTGGAATTGTAATTATTACATTCTTCCCCAAGTCTGAGGACATCCCCTGTATCGGGCACATCAGATGGAATGTCACTATCGATGACTCTGCCAAGGGTGTTCTGAGTTTGTATGCTAGAAGCCAATAAAAATAAAAATAAAATAATTCTGAGGGAATGTCGTCTACTCCAGAGTCTCCGTTTTGACTTAGATCGCTTAGTGCTCTGTCAAATTCTTCTCACAGTATCATACCTCTCATCTCATCTTCATCCAGTTTCTCTACCCTTTTTCATAATGCCGCTTTCAAGTTCATACAGGACAAAAAAATTTTCACCGAAAGGATTAGAAGTAACACATTCGGGTTGAACGTCACTGCAGTAGTGCCATCTGCGATGCCGGAGGATGGTTCACTTGTTTTAGTTTTGGGTTTGATATCATCCTCTAGTCTTGATGACAGATGTGGTTTGAATGATACCACAGGAGTACATAAAGGAACTTGAGTGGACATTCATGTTGGACTGAAGGTGTAAAAACACAGATAATCACAAGTTCGAATATATTAAATGATTGGAACTTCAAATAAAGGAATTTCATTTTTTTTCTAAAAACAATTAAGCATTTATTTCCACAGTGCCACACAAAAAGCACGTCCAATTTTCATGAAAACAAATACAAAATAATTCTCACGAAATTGTTTGTTGCAAAGTACAAAGCAAAATCGAACATCACTGAGGTGTGGACGTATGTGAACATCACACTCTTTTAAAGCTTCAAGTACTTATTAAAATACATCTGACTAGTACCACAGTTTAAAATTAGGCCTCATTAAAGTACAAAATAAACTGTCCCCATAGCAAAAAGGCATGATATGGCAACACTGATTTGTAGATGAAGATGTTACTCTTCTTGCTCTGGAAATGAAAGGTAACTTGACTTGGCGCCATGTCATAAGCTCCTGCCCGAGTCTTTACTGTCCGGACGGAGTACAGAACCTTAAACGACAATGAGTGTTGTGGCGGTCTGGAACATATTTTTGTAAACAAAGTAGTTTGGTCAAAAAGTGTGCATAAAAAGTCAGCATATCGTGCAGAAGATCAGCGTCATGTGGTACAATTAGCAAAATCATGTAATCTTAACAGTAGATGATGGGGACAACTTACAAAATCTTTGTTTCGTGATACTTGAGTGCCTGCCACTTTTTCCTGGACTTAATCTCATTTCTCGGAACACTTGTCTAGTGATACAGTAGATTTCAAACAAGTTTTCTCACGATATCATGCTGCCAATAACTTCACTGTGTTTTAAATCTTCTGACGAAAGTAGCCTGCAATTGTGGGCGCTTATAGAGGATGGAACACTACTTCTATAGCATGCTAAGCATTTACCAACTGTCAGTCGGCAGATTAGAGAAGTGAAAGTCGGATCATCGCGTAGTATCGATGCTTTCCCGAAAGCCTGCACAGAGTGTAGTGAACTTATCTCATGGAAAAAGCACATTCACGAGTGGAGTAATCAGCATCAGTGAGAGAAAAATCTAATAATATACTTTTGGAGCATAGCACTGTATGGAAATGAAGCGTGGACTGTAGGAACACTGGAAAAGAATAAAATCGAAGCATTGAGATGTGGTGCTACAGGAGTTGAAAATTAGGTGAATTAATAACAAATGAGGAATTTATCTGCAGAACAGGCAACAAAGGAATCTGTAGAAAACACTGCAAAGAAGGGGCAGTATAATAGGACACGCGCTAAGGTATCGGAGTAATTTCCATAGTCGTCTTGTGGATGATAAGAACTGTTGGCGAAAACATCCATTGGAATATATCGAACGAAAAATTGAGGACCCGAGGATTAAGCGCTACTCTTAAGATGAAGAGGTTGGCACAAGAAAGGAAGTCGTTACGGATCGTATTATACCAATGAGAAGATTGGTGGCCCAACAAAGCTGACGTACCTCTATAATCACTATAAACAGATTCCGTAGCGACCGCTACCAGTCATAATTTTTTGTTATTCTGCTTAAAGTATTTTATTTGTGCATCATTTCTCGAGATACGATGTCATCGTCCGGAAACTAAGGCTACGCATAAACTCTTAATTTAAATATATATAGCTTGACCGCAGAGATTCATTTTCTTCAGCGCCTGCTATCGAACTGTCTGTCCTTCCATCATTGTCGCAGTTTTGTCCACAGCGTGTAGTCTCTTGAAATATACTAGCAACTACTGTACTTCACCAGAGTGCAGACAGTTGAAAACATAGTGCAAAGAGCCGGAGTGTTGGAAGGACAGCCATTTCCGATGAACAGAAAAATCCACAGCAAATGGTTCAAAAGGTTCTGAGCACTACGGGACTTAACATCTGTGGTCATCAGTCCCCTAGAACTTAGAACTACTTAAACCTAACTAACCTAAGGACATCACACACATCCATGCCCGAGGCAGGATTCGAACCTGCGACCGTAGCAGTTGCGCGGTTCCGGACTGCGCGCCTAGAACCGCTAGACCACCGCGGCCGGCAAATCCACAGCACACGCTGAGACTAAAAGCTAACAAATAAATAAAAGGATAAAAATATACTGTACTAAAACACGTGTATATTTAAGTTAAATGCTTTTGTATTGTTATATGTTCCTGAAGAAGATGCCATACTTCGAAACTTGTAAGGGAAGTTCGTGGGATACTGAAGAATTGCGACAGTAAATCCTGTTTTTAAACTTTAATTGACAGTCGCAATCGAATAACGGCTAATGTGGCTATAAACTGTTCCCTGCGGTAATGTTTCAGAAATACTTCATATCTCTTAAATACTGCAAATGGATTTTTATTAAATGTCGGCACAGACGACCGTAATGTATATTGTAACTCACAGATTTTGTTTAGTAATCGTTTCCTGGACGTCAACAGCAATAATTGAGAATATGGAGTAGGTGTTCCATCGTCTATTTCGCCCAACACTTACAACAACGGAAGAACTCTGGAGCAGGCAAGCAAAGAAAAACCCACCGAAAATACCACCAAATTATTTTGATATTGGTCAGGCCTTCCATACAAGTTAAAAGTTTTTGCTCAAATGAGATTGCGTGAAAGTGGATATATCGCTGCTTGTGAATATTACAGATGTATACGATGTGAAACAAAAATCATAAAAGTGACGTGTCGACAATGGATAGACATGGCGCAAGTACCAAAAGAGCAGTACAAAAATATTATGTAGTATGCGTATATGCCACCTGGGAATACAAACGTTATTCTAAAATGCATACATATAGGAGTGACACCAAGATTAACCAGTAAAAATGTAGTCCAACAAGTGTTTCATTGCACCACTAAGGTTCTTCATTCCTGGTGATCGTACACAAAGCACTCAGAACTCACTTGTTTCTGATGTAGTCTTCTCTCCAGAGAGAATTTTTTGTCTAAGAGATATCTGCGACTCAGTGTTTGTTGACAATAAACGTCAAGTGACAGTGGAAAATAACTGAATTAAAAAAGATAGATAGATAGATAGATAGATAGAGAGAGAGAGAGAGATAGATAGAAGGAGAAGAGAGAGAAAAAGAATGTGTGTGTATGTAAGATAAAGAGGGGGTGCTAGAGAGTGAGAGAGGGAAGGATGGACAAAAAAGGAGTAGGAGAGAGGAGCACATTTGTCGCTTTTCCTTTACCATTGTTGATTTTTTTTTTTGGACTGTAATAATTAGGTACTTTGAGAGTGTTTGAAGGTTCAGGTGATGAAAATATAATTTTCTAGTCGCAGCTGATGCCCATTGTCGTCTAAGGCACATACCAGCGGCTTATTCCTGATCAGGTTGCCAACATTATCGTTTTTGTTGAAAGGAACGTTGCCCCAACTAGTCATAGCATTGTCCAGTTGAGTAAATCAGCTGCAGTTCCGTAATACTGTGTATTTTATGTTTGTCTGCCACAATTGCAGAATTTCATTTTCTGAAACTTTTCTTTCAGTGTCCAAGGAAAGTTAAAGTCACTTCATCCAGATGGGCGACAATACCTTTATTTCTCGTCAATTCCAACTCTCATAATTTTTGTCAAGAATGCCCTATTGAAACTCAGCTTGACTTACGTCACTTTTCTGGTCGCATTAATCACAGATCATTAGGAGAACTGACGATATATTCTTTCAAATGGTATGCATAAGCCTTTTTAGATTAATTTTCCCAGTTTCTTTAAACCATGTGATACGTTCTTTTTTTCATTTTCGAGTGGCTGTTTAACCTTAATTGTGTTCGTTACAACATTATGCATTTGGACTGTGACTGAAATGTTTAAATGTTGCGCAGTATTGTTTCACAGTTCGGGGAGTGTGTTGTGATCAACGAAAATTTCCAGATGTCGCAATAGCTCCATCGTCTATCCTTCTTTTTTCCGCTTCAGAGGTTGCCATTGTTAGTCTTCGGTGTTTTATCTTACCATCCATTGCTCTGCTCGCCTGTGAACTTGTACAATAGCGCGGTATCATTACCATAAGATTTCGCACTATAATCATCATGATTATCATCGTCGCAATGAAAATCATTATCAGCAATGGAGTACCTCAAGAATCCGATAGATTATCCAAGGCAACATTAACGTGACAAGTTGGCATCTTGTCCTCTTTAGTCATTCACAGCTATTATCATGACAAATTTATGAAACTCTGTTGTTTGTAAATTTACATATGTAACAGTCCAACCGTGAATTAGGTATCAGAATTAATCTAGGCATGTCAACTGTGGGCAATAATTATGGAAGTTCTCGATGTCACAATTCAATTAGAAAGCAGATTTCCTTTTTAATGTGCTTTACATTTTTGTATGCCACATTTTCGTCATAGAGTGGTCCGTATCATGCGGAATCAGACGCAGCAAGGAAACTATGGTATACACCAAGCATATCAAAGCGTGTCCACCTACATAGTTCCACATGGAGCTTCTCTAGAGAATTAAGAAAGTTGCCATGTGTCAGTTCTAGGGAACATGTTGTTACCTAAGATTCTCTAGTTAAAAGATCTGGATGAACCTAAACTAAGGTAAGTTAGTCATTACAGGCCATTTGAGAAGATGTTCAATAACAAAATACTAGAGTGCTTGCTTTTTGATTTGCAGAGATATTTCAGTTTCTTGTCTGTGGAGATTCGATAGCTTGAAACACTGTAGCAAATTGCTTTTTGAATGTGTATACAAGGCATTAAAGAGCACGATTTTTGCTGACAAGTTTTACATAGTTGAGAAGGGTAAAGGCAATTTAACCGATGGTAAAAGCTATTATATTTACACAAACATCAGTGATGAACCAGAAGTACCGAAAACAAATGGGTGTGGTTCTTGCATTGTGGAGGTACTCTGCTGTTAGCACAGTTAGCACGCCCTACGGTCCAATTCGCTGTCGTTTGAACCTGCCCAAATATGTACACCGCAGATGTCCTTTGCAATGTTTACTTCCGTGGCCGAAACGTAAGTAGGTGTAGTAGATCTGCCTGGTTGATTCCCTCGGCGTTCATGTAAAGTACACAGGTGTTCAGTTTTCGGAAATATCGCGACCACTGCAGTGATGTCGCTACGATCTGAATCCATTTTCATTTGCACCTACTTCACAATAGGGAACGTGACTTTTCAACAATGAAAAGTACTTTAATTTAAGCAGTTCTCTTCCGACCATGAATGTTAGTGATGATGGATAGAGTAAAGTAGTGCAAGTTTCTTTCTGGACACTGTGTAGTGCGGTACAATAAATAAGCAGAAATTTTTGATGATAAGTGGGTTACCTTTTTGTAACAAGGACATTATAATATTAAATGCTGTCTGCAGAATGAAATAGATTTTAGTTGTCTATGACACTCCTTTCCTAAAACATGGCTTCATCTCTGGAATACTGACTCTAAAAAGAGCCACGAGAGGTTTGTACATCCTCTTACATCTTGCGCCGTAGTAGCTCGACACGCTGATCATAGATCGAGTGCAGAAATATTTATTGTCATGTATCATTTTCCTCCTGTACAAATTCTTAGATACGTTTTTGACATGACTCGCTTTATATATGTTCAGTGAAATTCATAACAGCCCAAAGCAAACAACTAAGAGACAGACCACAGATTTGGACAAACTCCAATCTGTCCGAAAAGGGGGCTTTCTTTTAATTTCAGCAATACTACATCAACGTACCCAGGTCCACATGCACTAATTCACAGCCACAAATGTGTGCCAAGGTTTGACAACAGGAGAATGTGTGAAGAAGTTCTTCAATTAGTTTACAATCTTGGTTACTGCTTCCATATGAGGAGCCACATGGCTGTTTGAATTACAACAGTCCATTTTGCACTTAGCGGATACGTCACAGCCATACAAGATGTGTTGGTTAAAGTGGATGTTCAGCTGGCAAAGTATAGGGAGAGGGCATACTACGACTAGAACCCTGCATAGTGGTGTACTATCGAATGTCCATGGTTCGGTGGTCACATATCCTTCCTTGCAATGTTTCGAGGGTATCCTCACGTAACTATGACATTGCACAGACTTCCCTATACATTTGCAAAATGTACCTCCACAAACAATATCATTCTTCGTGTATAAAGGACAAGACAGGCTTGCGACCAGTTTGATTATTGCGTCAACGGGCTGCAGGTAGCACTCAGCCCTGCTTCCGTGCCCCATTTGACGCACTGACAGATACCACTCAGCCAAGCTTTGTGATCCATTTGATGCTGCCTGTCTGCTTGATGTCAGAGCTCGAAGCCAGAAAATAGCCCTCACTGCACTGTGCCAACGTGGTCACTAAGCAGGGCTCTGGTCTGAGTGAAAAGTTACTGTTCTGACGCCGCAGGAAATGGTTACGCTCTATCCCGGTCATGACTGTAGTAGTTCACAAGTCTTGTCGGTACAGGTACGTTGAGGTAAAAACCTCGGGGATGCACAAAAATTAGCACAGAACAGACTCGAACAAACAAGTCAGCGGCCTGCCCGCCGTTTTGAGAACAAGTGGTGCACCGCTGTGGGGCCGGCGGCGGCGGAAGTGGCGGCGGTAGCCTGCAGACGGCGGCTGCCACGGAGGTCAGACGTATCCGTGCGCCTCCAGGCGGAGGGCCGCCTCGTAGCTGGGCAGCTGGTCGTCCTGCTTGGAGTCGCGCAGCACCACGGCGTCGTAGTCCGGTGGCGGGCTGCGCGGGGGCGGCGGGGGCGGCGGCGCGGCCGGCTGGCCGGCGGTGCGCGGCTGCTGCTGCTGGTGCTGCAGCTGTAGCTGCAGGAGCTGCTGCTGGCGCGCCTGCAGCTGCGCAGACGACAGCTGGCAGCCGTCTACCAGCACCGCGCCGGACACCTCGTAGCACTGCACACAAGAAGAGATTCCACTGGCGTCACACCCCACCTGAATTACTAAATCTCATCTGTATTACTGAACGGATAACCTGGGTCGGAATATCAGTTACAGGCAGCCTATCTTACGGGATTCTTCCAAACAAAAACATTGTTTTCGATATACACTACTGGCCATTAAAATTGCTACACCAAGAAGAAATGCAGATGATAAACGGGTATTCATTGGACAAATATATTATACTAGAACTGACATGTGATTACATTTTCACGCAATTTGGGTGCATAGATACTGAGAAATCAGTATCCAGAACAACCACCTCTGGCCGTAATAACGGAATTGATACGCCTGGGCATTGAGTCAAACAGAGCTTGGATGGCGTGTACAGGTACAGCTGCCCACGCAGCTTCAACACGATACCACAGTTCATCAAGAGTAGCGACTGGCGTATTGTGACGAGCCAGCTGCTCGGCCACCATTAACCAGACGTTTTCAGTTGGTGAGAGGTCTGGAGAATGTGCTGGCCAGGGCAGCAGTCGAACATTTTCTGTATCCAGAAAGGCGCGTACAGGACCTGCAATATGCGTTTCGCAGGGATCGAATGAAGGGTAAAGCTACGGGTCGTAACACATCTGAAATGTAACGACCACTGTTCAAAGTGCCGTCAATGCGAACAAGAGGTGACCGAGACGTGTAACCAATGGCACCCCATACCATCACGCGGGGTGATACTCCAGTATGGCGATGACGAATACACGCTCCCAATGTGCGTTCACCGCGATGTCGCCAAGCGCGGATGCGACCATCGTGATGCTGTACATAGAACCTGGACTCATCCATAAAAATGACGTTTTACCATTCGTGCACCCAGGTTCGTCGTTGAGTACACCATCGCAGGCGCTCCTGTCTGTAATGCAGGGTCAAGTGTTACCGCAGCCATGGTCTCCGAGCTGATAGTCCATGCTGCTGCAAACGTCGTCGAACTGTTCGTGCAGATGGTTGTCTTGCAAGCGTCCCCATCTGTTGACTCAGGGATCGAGACGTGGCTGCACGATCCGTTACAGACAAGCGGATAAGATGCTTGTCATCTCGACTGCTAGTGATACGAGGCCGTTGGGATCCAGCACGGCGTACCGTATTACCCTCCTGAACCCACCGATTCCATATTCTGCTGACAGTCATTGGATCTTGACCAACGCGAACAGCAATGTCGCGATACGATAAACCGCAAGCGCGATAGGCTGCAATCCGACCTTTATCAAATTCGGAAACGTGATGGTACACATTTCTCCTCCTTACACGAGGCATCACAACAACGTTTCACCAGGCAAAGTCGGTCAACTGCTGTTTGTGTATGAGAAATCGGTTGGAAACTTTCCTCATGTCAGCATGTTGTAGGTGTCGCCACCGGCGCCAACATTGTGTGAATGCTCTGAAAAGCTGATCATTTGCATAACACAGCATGTTGTTCCTGTCGGTTAAATTTCGCGTCTGTAGCACGCATCTTCGTGGTGTAGCAATTTTAATGGCCAGTAGTGTATTATATAATCATTGACCGAATTTAAAAATTTAAATTTTGTCATAATCTACTCATTAATAGATATAATCTTACGTTAGAGGTTTAGCACAGAAAGACAACCATTACAATGCGAAACTATAATTACACGGTGGTCAAAATAAATGGTGCATATTGCAAAATAAAAGTGATTTTGTTCTGTTAGGTACATTTATAAGAAAACAAAAGCAAAGAAGGTAAATACATTACCACTTGATAAAAACAAACAGAAAAACAAACATAAAGCCCTACAAAAGATTCCACAGCAACTACCATAGCTTCTTCTGTCATCTTCCATAGCACATTGTTTATGAATCAATTAACCCTCCTCGTAATTGGAGATACTTTTGAATTTGGTTAGGCACACACCCTACCAATTTGTCCAAACAGGTCTGTGCGATATTGTCACATTTCTCCACAGCAGCCTCTGCGATGGCCTGCGATGTCTCTGCTGAGACAGGATGAATTCTAACCGCTCGTTTCAGTTTGGCTTATGCATTCTCAACGCAGATGAGTTCTGAAGAGTATGAGGTCATTCCATCCGACTAATTCTATGCATCAGTACGATTGGGAAGTGCATTGTCGTTCATTAACGTGAATTCCGCGTGAATATGTTCACCGAACGGATGCACAATACGTGCACGGATGTCGTCCCGATACTTCACACTATTCATCCCCCCCCCCCCCCCCCCAAATCTCTTGGTACGAGAGTTGTCCTACGGCCACACATGATCCCACCCCAAAACATGACTGAACTGCTTTGATATGGGTGGCGGTCTACGGTAAGGTTAGGGTGTAAACATTGTCCTCGTTGCCTCCACACACGAACATCAGTATTGGCAGGATGGAGACAGATACGGCTCTCATCAGGAAAGAGTGTTGTGTCCCACTGCTGCCTAGTCCACATAGAGTGGTTTCGTGCCCGTGCGACACCAGGGTCTCTCCGAAGCCGATTTAGTGGAGGAGCCTTGAGAGGTCTTCGGGCACGTAAACTCTGCTCATGGAGCCTATTTTGTATCGTTTGTGTTGACATCTTCGCTTTTGTAGCTGTTTGGAACTGCCGCCGTAAACACGTAGCATTGTGATGAGGGTTTTTGCTTACTGTTATACGCAGACATCGGTCCTGTACACCTGGTGACTCACTTCCGCACCCACTTCTGTGATGATCCTCAACTTATCTTGACGTTAGAGACTTGGTCTATATTTTAGAGACATCACTTTGACTCACAGCGACATTCGCAGCGACGTCCACCTACCTCATTCCCTGCTCCATTGGAGTGATTATACGGAGCCTCTAACCTTACGTTATTGTTGTCTGAACCATCCTGAAACAACGCGACACTCGTAATGGCACACAGCACAAGTATGGCAATGTTTACAAGTGGTACGGTTGCCATAGACTGCACATGCTTCTTCCTAACGGTAGAAACATGGACAGTTTCCGCTAGAATTATCCATCCAGTACTTGTGTATCAGATCATTTCGCAATTTCCAACAATTTACAAATAATTTCAAACATTTTCTAACCATTTTCTCTCTGTCAGCCTCCACCCCTCAAAACGACGTAAGGAAAAAAGTTTATTGTTACTATTTTTTGCTGTTCGTGCACTAAAACTACAGCGTCAGCCATAACGTTCTAATTTATTGCTTCTTTGTTACTGGTTCTATTTGCAAGACATTGTTGCAAGCAGCATTCACATATACCATTACACGTACCTACAAAATTATATCATTGTAAGAAACGTTGTTCTCTCGGCAGAGTTATGAACATGGTTTATTTATTTATTCTCCAGAGACTTACAACAAAGAGTTCTAATTTTTTAAAATAGGATTATTTTTCTTTCGTGTAGTCGATTTCTTTAAAACAACTGTCTGCATATCAACTTAAATCAAATTTCCATCATTTCCAGGTAGGGAGTGGGAAAGTTCAAAACTTTAGTGGAGGATGCAACAGACAGATCGATGTTCTGGTGGTGGAATGTTCTTTTAGGTTTTCAGATGGATGCCCATTTTCCTGAATTCACAACTCCTTCAGAAACCCACGACACATTGCTGCTAGAAGAGGAGCAAATTCTTACGCATGCTCTATGTAGAAACGTATTGATATGCCATTGGGTCTATTTGCTTTCTTTTGAGGATCTCATTTGCTTTCCTAGATTGTGGTCTCTTATTTCAGTATCTGTCATTTTGACGTTTGTGAGACGATTTAAAGGAGGAACTAAAATGCGATCTTCCTGAGTGAAACAGTGCTGGAAAAAGGCGTTTAATATTTCGGCTTCCTTTCTCTCATCATGGCTCTGCTTTCATGCTCACAGAGTATCTGGACAGACGTCTTCGATCCGCTTACTGGTTTAACGTAAGATCTGTCAAGACGGTAGACAAAATTTCAGTTCCAGATTTGTTGAACGCTTCACAGATGGCGCTCTCCCTATGCTTATTTTGGCTTCGTTCAGTTTTTGTTTGTCTGTAAGGTTTTGGCTACGTTTAAATTTGCAATGAAATTCTCTTTCCTTTCGTATCAGCTTTCTAACACAGCTGTCGAACTACTGTGGATCTCCCCCATCCCTCACAAATTTGCTCGGTACATACCAGTCCAAGGCGTATTGTACAACTGAATGTCCATTGATGTACAGCACTTTGGGTCCTTGAAAGAAATTTTTCATGGCTACCGTTCAGATAATCTGAAATTTCTTTGTTGATCTGTCTAAGCAGAATTGTCTTCCTACCTTTCTTTATATTAATATTTACAGCAGCATTTAACGATTCCCTCTTCTACGCTGAGTCGAAAGGTTCGGGCTTATTTGTGATATAATATGTTATCTTCACAAGCCAGTACTATGATTAATTGCGCATGATAATTTTCGGATAAGGCATAGAAAACAATTTTACGTGATTCCTGTTCCAACTATCCGTCTTAACCACTTCAGTCCCGTCGTCTATAATTGGTAAGTTGAAATCCCCTCTTAAAATTATATGATCAGGACGTTTATGTGAAATCTTCTCCAAGTTTCCCTGCACTTGAGGCTGGGGGTCTATAAAAGCATCTGATAACCATGTATGATACACCTTTAACATTTGTTTTCACCTTCTGAGACACGCACACCTCCCTCCAATATTTCAACAAAGGCTTAATCAGTCTTCTATCAAACAGTTATATATTATATGAGGAGATAGGAAATCACGGGAACAACTGAAATAGCGCCTCGCTTCACTGCAGTTTGCATGTATTGTAACACTTGATAACAGACCAAGAACATGTCCCGTGTTACACTTGACAGATAATAGCGCTAGAACAATAATAAACACCTGATACAGCTTTCTGCACTTTAGTTAAAGTTTAACAGGGGAACACACTTCAAGTTCTCCCATAAATATAAATATGCGCGTAGGCGCGTTAAAGAGCTGGTTATGAAACTCACTTATAACATCAAGGCAGGAACACTCCATGTAAAGAGAAAACAATTAGCAAGTTTACACATTGACTAGAGCATTAAAATGAATAACAGGAAAGTGCACCGCTCACAACACCTTAGGCGACAGGTAACCTCCAATAAGTTCCTTTCTTTACAGTATGACATTAAGTACAGCTCAATAGTAATAAAAAAATGTAGATCTCACCCCTATATATATATATATATATATATATATATATATATATATATATATATATATATATACGCACAGTTATAAACTTGTGAAAAAACAATAAATTGACGAATCTATACTCAAAGGAGCCGCACTCCATCTAAACACTCCAAAAATGGCAACTTAATGGCTACCTGGAGTGACAAATTAAGAATAGCATGCTAATAGATAGACTAGAATAAAAGAATAAACAACATACATGGCTTCTGACGGCCGACAAACTGTGTTGGGCTATTGAGCAGTGATTAATTTAAAATAGCCACAACATACACTAACCAAGTTAGCGGCGTATTTATCGAGTAAGGATCCTGGTCAGAAGGTAACCAAAACTAGGAGGATTCCCTTACACGGCAGACGTGCCAACACATCCGTTCATACCCCAGAATCAACTAGCGCAACATAAATCATTGACACATTTCAGATAAAATTTGAAAACAACATACTTAATTACCTTTGCTTACTACAAGCCTTAATTAGTTAACAGATTAGGCTCTGTGATTGAAGCCACGCAAATGAGGTATCAAGTTAAGGTCTACAGATCCACTTTGCCATTTATCAAGGGTCGTGACGAGGACAGGGAAGAATTCAGCTAATTAATTGAAAGTCACTACTTGTATCCAGTATTTGACGATGCGCTCAAAATCAGCAGACAAAGGTGAGAGTCGAGTTTACACTCGCTAACAGCAAAAGCAGAACACGAGCATAGGGAGAACATTATATAAACTGCTCCTTGTTCAGTCATTTACTCAGCGACGAAACAAATAATCTTCGCCGAATTACTGTAGACGCCGGAATGCCCAGTAGCTTGCAAATAACGCAAAATAATGGTCAAAACGCTTTACTTTAAGTGCGATGACATCCGAAGGATAGGAGTTTCAATGGACAACCAGGTTCAAATGGCTCTAAGCAGTGTGGGACTTGACATCTGAGGTCATCAGTTCCCTACACAGAACTACTTAAACCTAACTAACCTTAGGACATCACATACCTCAACGCCCGAGGCAGGATTCGAACCTGCGACCATAGCAGCAGCGCGGTTACGGACTGAAGCGCCTAGAACAGCTCGCCCACAGCGGCCGGGCGACAACCAGGCCTCATCCCCTTTGAGCCATCTGCGGCCAAGACAGTGACATTGGCTGGTATAACGGCTTTAACGCTGCATCACACCTGACGTGAGTCACGCCAAACATTAACAAAACGGCGTGGCCTCCTGTACGCTCGCAGACGTCCGCAGTTTAGAGTTCCTCCTCCAGACCGACGCTCTCCCGCAAACGCGGCAGGCAGCCGTCCGCAGCAAAGCCACAGCGCCCTCTGGCTAGGGTAAGAAAACAGCAGAGCGCGAAGCGGGAATTTCAAAAGGAACGCTCTACAGACAAGGAGGAAACGCAGAGAACCAACCGTGACGTTGGGAATCTGTAGCAATCTCACTAGATATTATTGTATATCGTACTGCTGTAAACTCGTCTCCGCCATCAGCATTTGAAGTTCAATGTATCTGTGATATACATTTCAATTAGAATTCAGAATTTCATTGCAGTTAACACCTGGTTTCAGCTAGCTTCCAGTCCCTAATATTACAAGTATATGGGCATTGTTGCCTTTGTAAGCGAGACTGGTACTGAGGTAATGGAAGCAGACTAAAGAAGATTCAAGATATGTTAGGAATTCGTAGACCTGGAGAAAGGATTCGACAATGTAAAATGGTGCAAAGTGTTCGAAATTCTGAGAAAAATAATGGTAACATTTAGGGAAAGACGGGTAATATACAATATGCACAAGAGCCAAGAGGAAACAATAAGAGTGGAAGATCAAGAAAGAAGTGCTCGGATTAAAAAGTGTAGGACAGAGATGCAGTCTTCGCCCCTATAGTTCAATATATACATCGAAGAAGCAATGACGGAGATGAAAGAAAGGCTCAAGAGTGGGAAGATCATTCAAGGCGAAAGGATATCAGGGATAAGATTCGCTGATGACATTGCTATCCCGAGCGGAAGAATTAAAGGATATGCTGAATGGAATGGACAGTCTAATGAATATGTATTGAGAGTAAATCGAAGAAAGACGAAAGTAATGAGAAGCAGCAGAAATGAGAACAGCAAGAATCTCAACATTAGAATTGATGATCTCGAAGTAGATGAAGTTAAAGAATTCTGCTACCTAGGAAGCAAAAGAGCCCATGACGGTCGGAGCAAAGAGGGCATAAAAAGCAGACTATCACAGGCAAAGAGGGAATTCCTGGTCGAGAGAAGTCTACTAGTAGCAAACTAGACCTTAATTTGGAGAAGAAGTGTCTGAGAATGTACGTTTGGAGCACAGCACTGTATGATAGTGAAACACAGACTGTAGAAAAACCGTAAAAGAAGAGAATCGAAGCATTTAAGAAGTGGCGCTACAGACTAATATTGAAAATTAGGTGGACTAATTAGTTAAGGAACGAAGAGGTTTTGCACAGAATCGGAGAGGAGAGGAATATATATAAAACACTGACGAGAAGAAGGGACAGAATGAGAGGACATCTGTTAAGACATTATGGAATAACTTCCGTGGTACTAGAGGGAGCTGTAGAGGGTAAAAACTGTAGAGGAAGACAAAGATTGGAATACTTCGAGTAGATAATTAAAGACCTACGTTGCAGGTGCTACTCCGAGGTTGGCACAGAAGAGGAATTCGTGGAAGACCAAACCAAACAAGTCAGAAGACTGGTGGGTTAAGAAAAAAGGAAGTAAAGAAAAGAAGCACTGAGATCTCTCCGTAGACGTTCCTGCAGTTAACTAATATTAAATTAACGTTTTGTTATTCAGATCTGGAATGATGAATGCTACTATAATTAATGATAGGATCTTATCGGGTCTGCGGAGGGATTTATCTATTCTAAAACCGACATTGCACGCCATACAAACTCCCGTGCTACGGTATCGCAATAGGCGTTTCTTGCGTGTTGTGAACGCCTGATATTTAAGTGAGTCCTAGAATTCTCCACCCAATAGCGGAGGTCATCATGGAGTCATCTGAGGCTTTGGTTAAGCCTTCCGCTCGGCTCCAAACGAAAGAAATACGATCGGCTCTGGAAACGATACTGCTTGTCTATCATGTGCAAGGCTGTTGTCCACACCAACCAGACGCCTATCGAAATCGAGGGTGGCCTCTGAATCCAGATAGATGGCAAGCGTAGTTTGTGCCGATGGTACAACTATCGTTGGAAGCTATTGACAAAGTGCGTTGGGAGCTCCGACTTCACTCACCTTAAAACCCTGATCTTGCATCTTCGAATTTTTATCTGTTAGGTCCGCTGTAACGAGCTTTGTGTCAGATCAAGTTCTACAGCAACGAAGAAGTAAAGAAGGAAGTACAAAACTGGCTTAAAGATTAAAATAAACAATACTTTACTCAAAGGATAAATGGACTCCAGGGTAAATAGAACAAGTGGATTAGATTACGTGAAAAAAATAGACAAAGAAACTGTATTTATTTAATAAACTATTTATGCTGTACAACTATTGTCAATATAATTATCGAATCACCCTTACACAGCTGACAAACAAAAGAAATTTCAGTACATAAAAAAATAATTCTCTTCATTAATTTAAACTGTTACTTATAGCTTCTTGAGTAACATAAATAATTGCTGTGTGGATGAAAAGTACATCATGAGGATAAACAAATAATTAGGTAAGTAATTATAAAATAAAAGCGCAATACTGTCATAGTCTACAGGATTATTTTATTTAGTTAACCGGTTTTCAGCTTACAAGGCCGTCGTCAGACTTTAACTAGCGTTGTCAAAGACGTTACAATACCTGTAAACAACAATGTAAATGATGTTACACATCTAGAGTGCACAGAGTATATATGTCATCTTCGGTAGTGCAGTGGTACTGTAATTAAAAAGCTAAACGGTGAGCAGTGAGTAAGAGTAGCTGAGCGAAGAACTAATATTAAACTCGAAAAACAGGAACGTGACTAGTAAATGGCAAGCGTGTAACCATGTAAATACATATATTTGTAATAAATGTATGTAGCCTAATGCAGTTCAAATGACACGTAACACATCACAATTTTTATCTTGAATACAGTTTTTTGAAAATATGTATAACTAACAGATTTGCATCGCCGCAAGCACAGAGTAGTGAGAGAGTCATAAAATTCAAATTTTCTGAGTGGAGTAACTTCGTACATCGTGAAGACATCCAGAACGTTAGCATTATTCACCGCTTCTCGAGTTTACTGCGTCGCCTTTAGTATTTGTAAATGTTTTGATCCGCACACTAAGTATGGCAAAAAAGTGGAGCAAAAAGTGAAACTCATGCACATCTATGTAGTGGATTCGCAGTTACATAATGCCGCGTAGAAGGAGACAACTAGTGAACTTTATGTCACGTTATGGGTCGTAATTTGATTATCTTCATTGCTATCGGAAATTAAAAATTAAATTGAAAAATCTGTCTGAAATGCGGGTAGAAAACAAGTTCCTATTGTAGGAGGTTAGCAACAATATTTAACTATAGGATGTCAAATTAAACACCTTTCAGCCGCCAAGTTTTCAGACTTATTTTATTTGGCTACCAGTTCCAGCGTTTCTGTCGGCAGATGATGGTTGAAGTGATCGCTATAGCAAAAGTCTACTAGTACCATTATTGCTGGACCCTGTTTTGATCGTATCCGAGGTAGAGTCTCCCTGCACGTCGGTCACGGACTTGAAGATGGCGTATTAAAACGCTGAGACCGGTAGCCAAATAAGATAAGTTTGGAAACTAGACGGCTGAAAGGTGTTTTATTTAACATCCCCTATCGAACAGCCGAGTCCCGCAACCATCTCTAAAAAGATGGACATACAGTATGTAACTATCGTCGTCAATATTTGTAAAGAACATAGGAAATAATGCCACTCGTTTAGAATGAGTTAAGAACACAGATTACTGAGTGAGAACTAGAAAATGTGGAAATGTGTTGCAGTGATGCGTCGCCAGGATTCTGCTTTCGGTCAGCCTTGGCTGTGAAGCCGCGAACAGCTGTGGGATGGGAGATCAGGCGGAGGCTGTTCTCAATGGCCGGTAGTGATTCAGCGGACTGCACTCTTCAAGGTGAGTCACGTTCATGACCCTGAAACTAGCAAGTGGGAGTAACTGGCTTGCGAAAGCTTCCGTAATATGCTAACGAAGTTGTTGCAGCCGAGCCAGTTCCATAACGTTTTTCCACGCAAGCGAGTAATCGTTTGGCTCTCCCTCCCACCACCGGGACCACGCCACATATTCCCTCTTTTACTTATCCCCGTGACAGTTCACGATGTTAATTGTGATACACACTGTATATAAATCTTGCACCTTCTACCACAACAAAGGTCAAAAATTAATTATGATTGTAGTGTTGCTCACGCTGCTAAATATTGCATTTTCGGATAACAACAAAGTTATATTATGTGGCAGGTATAATTAGAGCACAGTTAATAAAGTCTTTTCTTGAAATAATGGATAAGCTAGGCACTCATCTTTTCGTGTTTCCCACGCTGGTCTCGTTGTGAACTCATGGCTCAATCGTAAAAGATCTAGGTAGTGATGATTCCAACCTCGGATGCAAAGAGGCCTAGGTGTTATTCTGCGATATTCAAAAGTTTTGTAGATGTGCTTCACAAACCATTCTTGAAGATTAAACTTTTGCAAGTTAGGACAATGGTGATGTAAAAAAGTAATCACAACTCCGATTTTAAGTTACACTCCTTTTTAATTACTTTTGTTGCAATATCACGTAACTCACAAAACATCACTTCACAATATAAAACATACTTGAAAATATCTTCCTCACTGTTAAAGTTCACATTTTATAAACTGACTACAATTTGCGTCTTTTCAAGATGACGACCAAGACTTGACTCTCTAAAAACCGCTTACGCGCCCAAAGTCAGAGTTACAAGTACGTCAAAGATCATAGTGCCAAAAGAAAGAATTCTCATAAGAATAATGTCATTGCAATATAAACATATCGATGTATCAAAGTACCTCTACATTAATGAAATCAAATCTGAATGTTGTCTCAGAAATATGTTAACTACTTTACAGAAATACAGTAGAGTATTGCTGGTATCGAGAGGTTGAGGTGAGGCGCCGCAATGGTTACGTAATTCAAGTACCATTACAACCTGAGCGCGTGTTACTCGCTTGTGCCTTAAAGCAGTCCTGTTTTCAATGCTTCGAGCGCGCTACAAACACCATGGGACAATCGCAAATTGTGCATCTCGGTGTTAGGGCTCCGCAGAGGTCGTCACGGGATTTAATGCGTCTAAGCCAATCTTTATTTGCAAAGTGGATGTTGTCAGACAAAGGCGCAACGAAAATAAATAAGGCTTACTCCGCGTACTTTCTTTCCATAATGCCATATGGGGTCACATTTATGGTGACACGTCATGCCACCGAGCCCACGCCACATATTTCCACGTATACTTGTAATCGGGACAGTTTTAGACATTAATTGTGATACACACTGTATTCAAATCATGCACTTGTGCGCGTGTCTCTCGCATGTGCCTTAAGACAGTCCTGTTTTAAATCCTTCGAGCGCGCTGTTGGTCGCTTTAATGCTGAATCTTGTGAGATCGACGTGTACAAACTCCATGGGACAATAGCAAATGGTGCATCCCAGTGTTACGTTCCGCAGAGGTCGCCACGGGATTTTATGCGCCTAAGCCAATCTTTATTCGCAAAGTGGATGTTGCCAGACAGAGGCGCTATGAAAATAAATAAGACTTACTCCGCGTACTTTCATTACATAATGCATGGGGTCACATTAATGGTGACGCGTCATGCTAAGCTAAAGTTTTCTAAGTCCAACAGCACGTGATACCAATTATTTTTGGTGACAAATGAAGTACATCCTTCAAACAGAAATTCGTGGGAACAAGGGTGCTAACTATTGCTTCCCATGTTCAAAAATGGTTCAAATGGCTCTAATCACTATGGGACTTAACATCTGAGGTCATCAGTCCCCTAGACTTGGAACTACTTAAACCAAACTAACCTAAGGACATCACATACGTACATGCCCGAGGCAGGATTCGAACCTGCGACCGTAGCAGCAGCGCGGTTGCTGAATGAAGAGCGTAGAACTGCTCGGCCACAGCGGCCGGCTTCCCAAGTTCCTAAACTGTTATTTAAATTAAATTTGTCATAAATACTATGTCTCTTTTGCAAACCAGCAGCTCAATTCATGGAATAAATAGTAGAAATAAGAAGAAGCTTAATCAAGATTTAAAGCCGCCGACAACCATAAAGAGTTTGGCAACTAATAAAGTTTAAGAGGACCCTAACAGATTAATCGGTGTCCAACTTCTACTCCTTTGATATTTTTAGTAGAGGAGACAATGTTTATGTATTACATATAATATAAAATAGCGCGAGAGCGACGTAAAGCTGACTTTGCACATCTTCAGCACAGCAATGTGATCATTATACACTACTGGCCATTAAAATTGCTACACCACGAAGACGACATGCTACAGACGCAAAATTTAATCGACAGGAAGAATATCCTGTGATACGCAAATGATTAGCTTTTCAGAGCATTCACACAAGGTTAGGGCCGGTGGCGACACCTACAACGTGCTGACATGAGGAAAGTTTCCGATCGATTTCTCATACACAAACAGCAGTTAACCGGCTTTGCCTGGTGAAACGTTGTTGTGATGCCTCGTGTAAGGAGGAGAAATGCATACCATCACGTTTCCGACTTTGAGAGAGGTCGGATTGTAGCCTATCGCTATTGAGGTTTATCGTATCGCGACATTGCTGCTCGCGTTGGTGGAGATACAATGACTGTTAGCACAATATGGAATCGGTGGCTTCAGGAGAGTAATACGGAACGCCGTGCTGGATTCCAACGGCCTCGTATCACTAGCAGTCGAGATGACAAGCATCTTATCCGCATAGCTGTAACGGATCGTGCAGTCACGTCTCGATCCCTGAGTCAACAGATGGGGACGTTTGCAAGAGAACAACCATCTGCACGAACAGTTCGACGACGTTTGCAGCAGCATGGACTATCAGCTCGGAGCCTGCGATGGTGTACTCAACGACAAACCTGGGTGCACGAATGGTAAAACGTCATTTTTACGGATGAGTCCAGGTTCTATGTACAGCATCACGATGGTCGCATCCGCGCTTGGCGACATTGCGGTGAACGCACATTGGGAGCGTGTATTCGTCATCGCCATACTGGAGTATCACCCCGCGTGATGGTATGGGGTGCCATTGGTTACACGTCTCGGTCACCTCTTGTTCGCATTGACGGCACTTTGAACAGTGGTCGTTACATTTCAGATGTGTTACGACCCGTAGCTTTACCCTTCATTCGATCCCTGCGAAACGCATGTTGCAGGTCCTGTACGCGCCTTTCTGGATACAGAAAATGTTCGACTGCTGCCCTGGCCAGCAAATTCTCTAGATCTCTCATCAACTGAAAACGTGTTTTCAATTGTGGTCGAGGAACTGGCTCGTCATAATACGCCAGTCACTACTCTTGATGAACTGTGGTATCGTGTTGAAGCTGCAGGGGCAGATGTACCTGTACACGCCATCCAAGCTCTGTTTGACTCAATGCCCAGGCGTATCAATTCCGTTATTACGGCCAGAGGTGGTTGTTCTGGGTACTGATTTCTCAGGATCTGTGCACGGAAATTGCGTGAAATTGTAATCACATGTCAGTTCTAGTATAATATATTTGTCCAATGAATACCCGTTTATCATCTACATTTCTTCTTGGTGCAGCAATTTTAATGGCCAGTAGTGTAAGTAAACGTCGTAAACTGATTACCTCTTTGATGATGCGTGGCTATGAGCGGCGGTCAACAGTAATGCAATACTTTTTTTTCTGAAGCCAGGCTCGTTTTATTCAGGATTCCAATACATCATATTACTCACCACTCTTTTGGCTACTCTTTTCAACATAACCTCCGTTCAGTGCGACGGCCTTACGCCACCTTCCTGTGAATGCGTGGTACCACTCTACAGGTAGACGTCGGAGCCAACCTCTTGCAGCATCAATAACCTCCCCATAACCACGTACAGCTGCCCGCGGTGTGCAACTTTCACTGACAATTCTGCACAGATGATCCTTCACTGCTGGTTATGTTCTTCTGTTAGGCGGCGAGGAACACAGCGGGCGTACCCCTTCGAGTAGCCCAACTTGTGGACCGTTGTGTGAGCACTGCCAACAGAGACGTCCAGTTATGCAGCGCTGATTCGTCGATCCCTAGAGTAACAGTGTGCACAGGTGCCGACATTCCATGAGTCACAGCTGCGTGTGGCCGGCCGGTATGTGGGAGACTCAGAAGGCCATAGACACGGGTTCCCAGGTAGATGCCGTGTTTCTTGACTTCCGCAAGGCGTTCGTTACAGTTCCCCACAGTCGTTTAATGAACAAAGTAAGAGCATATGGACTATCAGACCAATTGTGTGCTTGGATTGAAGAGTTCCTAGATAACAGAACGCAGCATGTCATTCTCAATGGAGAGAAGTCTTCGGAAGTAAAAGTGATTCCAGGTGTACCGCAGGGGATTGTCGAAGGACCGTTTCTATTCACGCCCAACGACTCACCGTGATTTTATTCACTGTCAGGTCCCCGTAGACATTCTGCAAGCGCCTTTGAATATCTTCGATGTTCTGGTTTTCCGCCAAAAGAAAGTCAATGACAGCCCTCTGTTTGGAAGGCACCTTCGTTACGGCCGCCACCTATAGAACCTTCGTGAAATTATGGGGCTGAAGCGGGGATACTGCACCATGTCTCACATCAAATGTGACATCTTTTCAACCGAAACTGGCCGAGAAAAAATGTGTTGCTTTACCTATTGAACGCCCCTCGTGCAACAGAATAGTCGAAGATGCACCCTCCTCTGCCAGCTGTCCGCCACCAGCACTGAAGGTTGAATCTTCGACAATGCTATTACTTTTCGATTGGCTCGGAGCACTATGGGACTCAACTGCTGTGGTCATAAGTCCCCTAGAACTTAGAACTACTTAAACCTAACTAACCTAAGGACATCACACACATCCATGCCCGAGGCAGGAATCGAACCTGCGACCGCAGCGGTCGTGCGGTTCCAGACTGTAGCGCCTTTAACCGCTCGGCCACTCCGGCCGGCCCATTACTTTTCGATTACAAAATTTTCAGTAAACTGCTGACAAGGATAACAATGTAAATACCTATAAGTATGTGTGCAATGGTTTGTCAAGTGTAACGGCCACGTAAAACTAGTTGTAGGAAGAGAAAATGGCATGCTAAAATTATTTAAAAAATCTCCGTGCGAATTGGCCTCAGAAGGCCCATCGACTCCGACCGAACGCCGTGTCATCACCAGTCAACTGGCATCGTTGGATGCTGATGTGGAGGGACGTGTGGTCAGCACGCCTTTCTCCCGGCCTCGTCAGTTTTTGTTACGTGGAGCTACTATTGCTAGGCCAAGTGAAACTCAATTGGCATGACGTGGCTGAGTGCACCCCAATAGGCTAACAGCGCATGGATGGCGGAATGGTCACCTATGTACCAACCTCCCCTGACGGTGCTTCAGTGATGTGATGGGAACCAGAGCATCCACCGCGGCAAGGGCGTTCGCAAGAAGAATCCTAGGAAAATGTAATTCCTCCACAAAAGAACTGGTTTATAAAATACTCGCTCAAACGATTCTTGGGTATTGTTTGTCACACTGAGATCCTTATCCTTCTTTTTCCTCGTCTTATCCCATATCTTCACGTAATCGACATGTTATTCTCCAATTGGCGATGGTAGTGGTAAAGAGTGACCGTATGTGAATGTTTGAGAACTTTTTGAAATTTTTTTCGAGCGTGAAACTGCCGTGGGACGTGTGTACTAGCTTGGTATTAACGTAGTCGTATGTGGCAAAACGTCTAAAGCGTACATCTAAGCGGGACGGCACCTGGGGATCCATACTATTGTGTATTAATAATATGACAGAGAAAATTCAATGAAGGGCAGTGTGTTTCGTCACGTGTTCGTTTAATAAACGGGAGACCGTTACAGAGGTAACAAAGTAGTAAACACTATAAAAGAGGCATTGTGCGCCATGGAGTGATTCCACAGTTCCAATCCCATGAGTATACATTCCGAAAAGAGTCAACACATATCCAGAAGTAATCTTCCACTCTGCAGTGGTGTGCACTATCTTGTAACTTCCTAGCAGATTAAAACTTTGTGATGGACCAGGAGTGGAACCTAGGCTGTGCCTTAGCGATTGAGCTGTCCATGCGCAATTCATGACCTGCCATCATAGCTTTAGTAAGAAAATGGTACGGGTGGATGTAAGGGGATCTCCATTAGTTATATGAGCCCAAAATGGGGGCGGGGGGAGGGGTGCTTCAAGATCTGAACAAACCTCATTTAATAGTAGGGTGAGGAGGGGTGCAATGAAAATCTCGAGTCAACTTTTCTAATTAATTGAATATGATGTTTCATTCGAAGAGCGAGACTCCACAGCGAGGTTGTTACTTCGCAATGCTACCACAAGAAAAGACTGTAACTGCAAGCGGCTTGATCGACACCGGCGTGGCCACTGTCGCTACGCTGCCGCAGCCGCTCCTCTACTTACGGCAGAGCACAGACGTCTTCTAGTAGACCAGATGAGTAATAAATGTATTACGCAGAACTCTACATAAAATCTCTTGTCAGTTATACTTTGAGCGAGAGACTAATATTATGTCTGTATCAAGTGATATGTTAATGTTCAGAGACAGTTGTAAATACTCAATCCTGTGGTAAGGGACTGTATAAAGTTAAGTAATCCCTCTCCTTTAACAAGGGAAACTCCCCATCGCACCCCCCTCAGATTTAGTTATAAGTTGGCACAGTGGATAGGCCTTGATAAACTGAACACAGATCAATTGAGAAAACAGGAAGAAGCTGTGTGGAACTGTGAAAAAATAAGCAAAATATACAAACTGAGTAGTCCATGGGTGACATAAGCAACATCATGGACGAATTGTGCTTAGAAGCGCCGTGGTCCCGCGGTAGCGCGAGCAGCTGCTGAATGAGAGATCCTTGGTTCAAGTCTTCCCTCGATTGAAAATTTTACTTTCTTTATTTTTGCATAGTTATTATCTGTCCGTTCGTTCATTGACATCTCTGTGCACTGTAATAAGTTTAGTGTCAGTGTTTTGCGACCGCACTGCAAAACCGTGCGATTAGTAGACGAAAGGACGTGCCTCTCCAATGGGAACAGAAAACATTTGATCGTAAGGTCATAGGTCAACCGATTCCTCCACAGGAAAACACATCTGACATATTCTATACGACACTGGTGACGGCATGTGCGTCACTTGACAGGAATATGTTGTCGACCCACCTAACTTGTACACTTGGCGAATGGGTAAAAAGATTCTTCTACCTTGGCCGATTTAGGTTTTCTTGTGGATGTGATAATCACTCCCAAAAAAGTGATGAAAACATAAGAGTTTGTCACATAAACTGAAAATAAAAAATTAAAATTTACGCTTGATGGAAGATTTGAACCTAGGACCTTTCAATTCCGCAGCTGCTCACGTTACCACGAGATCACGGCGCTCTAAGTTACTCTTGTCCTTATTGTTGCTTATCTTCCCTTGAACTACTCAGTTTGTATATTTCGCTTATTTTTTCACAGTTGTACACAACTTCTCCCTGTTTTCTCAATTGATCTGTGTTCAAGTTTTTCAAGGCCTATCCACTGTGCCAACTTATAACTAAATCTGAGGGGGGTGCGATGGGGAGGTTCCCTTGTAAGTAAACTAATATTTTATGTGTTATAGCATCCAACACTGTACCGACGAGTGCATTTTTGTCCATACAACAGAAAATACATTATTGTAACGGAAAGACATTTTGTTTTGTATAATCCCGAGCATAGAAGTATGTAAGTGCCCACCTATCTTTATGGCCTCTCTATGCTGAACGGAACACTTTACGTGTGTGTAGGCCCATGATTCCACGAATTGAAACGAATGTCGCAGATGTGTCATATTCTATTCTGGGAGTTCTCTGCCACGCCGGTCTGAATGCCTGTATATCAGGCAATCATTCAGTTGTGGTATTCTGCAATGCATACAGAGCAGATTTATTCTGTTCATCATGAATTCGTTTCAAAACTTTTACAATGCATATGTTAAGCGGCATGCCGACAAATTGAAACACGCGAGCGAGTGAAAAGTTAATCGCTTGTGGGAGCAAGCTAAGCTGCAGTTCAGGGACAAGCTTTCTCTTAGTGATCATATGTATCAAGAGACTGAAAAGCTACGTAATCATACATTTGAGAGTAAGGTACAAATAATGGGTCTTTAATCTGTAAAGTAAGTGAAGGTTCAATGACGTTTAATGTATATAATGTACCACTAAAAGGTGAATCATTTAGGGACCCGCCAAATCTGTTACTACTATATTCGTGGAGCTTTTTGTCCGTCTGTCCCTGTCCGTCAGAATACTACTCAGGGCTGACACGTTTAAGATAATGTGCTTTATAATCACGTGTTAGAAACACTGTTGAATACAGTTTATAAATAAAACATGACTGTATTAATGTGTGTTACTAATGTTTGAAATAAATTTTAAAAAACCATGAATTTTATGAATGAAACGTAACTTTACTAACGGATTTTTAACCAATGTTTGAAACAAATTTTAAAAAATCATTTTTACGTATTTTTACCTGACTATGGGGTAATCCTCACGTGAGAGCGAGGAGATGAGGGTCACCATATTTCATGAAAGCTCACAAAGGGGGCAGAGGAGTTCCAAATTAAAAGGAAAACCACTCACGTAGTTAATCGACGTGCCCTAAACCTCTGAGCACACGTCGTGAGTCGAACCTGGATATCTCAGTCATTATGGCACTGCCCGCCAAAGGTACGGTTCCAGTTTCCACTCCCGGTTTTAATCTACCAGGAAGTTCCAGATAAAATATTACTTTCTCCCACATACACCTTCAGAAATGAGCACGATGGAAAGTCTCAGAACATCGAGCTCATTCACTATCTGATCAAAAGTATCTGGACATCTGTTATTCGCCGGCCGCAGTGGCAAAGCGGTTGTAGGCGCTTCAGTCTGGAACCGCGCGACCGCTACGGTCGCAGGTTCGAATCCTGCCTTGGGCATGGATGTGTGTGATGTCCTTAGGTTAGTTAGGTTTAAGTAGTTCTAAGTTCTAGGGGACTGATGACCTCTGATGTTAAGTCCCATAATGCTCAGAGCCATCTGAACCATCTGTTATTCGACATTAACATGGAGCATGTTTACCCTTCTCCTTTATGACTTCTTGTAATAAGGACACTTTCTGCGAGGCGTCTGAATGTCTGCGGAGGGATGGTAGGCCATTCTTTCTCAAGAGACGAAACCAGAATAGATAGCGAAGATGGACGCTGGAGTGTGCTGCGAAATCGACATTTAAGGTGTTCCTTTGGATTCACTGAGTTCATTCCAATATTCTAGGGAGGCTAGTTCACCTTAAACAATGTTATTGTCCACAAACCATTGCCTAACTGATGCTACTTCACGACAGAGTGCATTGTCATGGTGAATTAGTTATGGTGTAGACCAAATCATTATAGCACTCCGTCCTCAGGCCACAAGTGGCCCATCGGGAGAATCCAACCGTCGTGTCATCCTCAGCTTAGGATGCGGATAGGAGGGGCGTGGGGTCAGCACACCGCTCTCCTGGTCGTGAAGATGGTTTTCTTTGACCTGAGCCGCTACTGTTCGATCAAGTAGCTCCTCAGTTAGCGTCACGAGGCTGAGTACACCCGGAAAAATGGCAACAGCGCATGACGGCCCGGATGGTCACCCATCCAAGTGCCGGCCACGTCCGACTGCGCTTAACTTCGGTGATCTGACGGGAACCAGTGTATTCAGTGCAGTAAGGCAAGCCATTATACGCACATAAAAAGGAGTTTTGCTTCACCGCTGTCCCGAGAGTTCCGGAACCTGTTCAGAAAATTGGAATAGAAATCAACATAAACATCAATTCTGCCCTTTTTATTGCACATGAAAACTACAAATTGCATGTGTACCACCAAACAGTGACACCTTCAGAGATGGTGGTACAGATTTCTGTACCCACCGGTACCTCTAATACCCAGTAAAACGTCCTACTGCATTGATGCATGCCTGTATTTGTCGTGGCATAATATCCACAAGTTTATCAAGCCACTCTTGGTCCAGATTGTGCCACTCCTCAACGACGATTCGGCGTAGGTCCCTCAGAGTGGCTGGTGGGTCATGTCGTCCATAAGAAGCACTTTTTAATCTATACCAGGCATGTTCGAAAGGGTTCATGTCTGGAGAACATGCTGGCCACTCTAGTCGAGCGGTGTCGATACCCTGAAGGAAGTCATTCACAAGACGTGCACGATTGGGGTGCGAATTGTCGTCCATGAAGACGAATGTCTCATCAATATGCTGCCGATATGTTTGCACTATCGGTCGGAGGATGGCAATCACATATCGTACAGCCGTCCGGCGCCTTCCATGACCACCAGCAGCGTACGTCGGCCTCACATAATGCCACACCAAAACAGCAGGGAACCTCCACCTTGCTGCATTCGCTGGACAGTATGTCTAAGACGTTCAGCCTGACCAGACTGCCTCCAAACACGACTCCGACGATTGTCTGGTTGAAGGCATATGCGACACTCATCGTTGAAGAGAACGTGATGCCAATCCTGGGCGGTCCATTTGGCATGTTGGTGGGCCCATCTGTACCGCGCTGCATAGTGTCGTGGTTGCAAAAATGGACCTCGCCATGGACGTCGGGAGTGAAGTTGCGCATCATGCAGCCTATTGCGCACACGACGTCCTGGGGCTGCACGAAAAGCATTAGTCAACATGGTGGCGTTGCTGTCATGGTTCCTCCGAGCCATAATCCGTAGGTAGCGGTCAAACACTGCATTGGTAGCCCTTCGGCGGCTTGAGCGAGGCATGTAATCGACAGTTCATGTCTCTCAGTACCCCGTCCATGACCGAACAACTTCGCTTTGGTGCACTCCGAGACACCTGGACGCTTCCCTTGTTGAGGGCACTTCCTGGCACAATAACAATGCGGACGTGACCGAACCGCGGTATTGACCGTCTAGGCATCGTTAAACTACAGACAATACGAGCCGTGTTCCTCCTTCCTGGTGGAATGTCTGGAACTGATCGGCTGTCGGACCCCTCCGTCTCATAGGCGCTGCTCATGCATGGTTGTTTACATCTTTGGGCGGGTTTAGTGACATCTCTGAACAGTCAAAGTGACTGTGTTTGTGATACAATATCCACAGTCAACGTTTATCTTCAGGAGTTCTGGGAACTGGGGTGATGCAAAACTTTCTTTGATATATGTACATTCACGTCGCAAATTTATTCGTACATTTGTACATTCTGAAAACTTGTAAAGCTTTCTTTCCTTTTTCTTATACAAAAAGAACTATATATACATATATGGGTGTCCCATTTATCTTGACCACCCTAAATAATTGTCTGTCCAGGTGCAAATTACAAAATGTTTCAAGCAAATGTTCTTTAGCCGTCAGGGGGACATCAATCAGCATGATTGCTTTCGTTGTAGCTTTGTTTTTTACAAAGATACGAACAGCGGTAAGACCTTTTTAAATGGTACTCTGTATTTTTTATTCGGTAATTCGTTTCTTCTCCTAAAGACCTATTCAGAAATGTATCATAGTGTACCATTCACTGAAACACATCGTTATTAATTACATAACCCAACTTTGACATTGAGCCCGGGATACACTGAAGCACGCATTGAATGAAAGAATTAATTACTACTTCCAGTGTTGCCTGCTGAAGAGAATTACAAGCAAGCACGATACGTTCCAACGTCTTTAATGCACCCCCCCCCCCCCAAAAAGTCCAGAGGACTTAAATCAGGAAACGTAGCAGGCCAAGTAACTGTTCCTCCTCGACCAGTCCACCTAGAAGGGTACTTCCGGTTCAGAAAACGCCGTGCAGGCAAGGTATTATGTGCTGGACATCCATCGTGTTGATAGCACATAAACATTCTGGTTCTTAGCGGCACTTCATCGAGAAGAGGAGGAAGAATTCGTCTGAGGAAGTCGGCATTCGCTGTGCCGTTTAGACCACCATTGAAATAAGGGCCAATAATTGTAGTACCGAGCGGCCCACACTAGACGTTAACTCCCCATTGACGCTGATATTACACCTGTCTAAGCTATCGTGGGTTGTCGCTGGACCAATAACGAATGTTCCTTGCATTTACTTGTCCTTTGTTTAAGAAGGAACGTTTATCGATAAATAGAACATTTGAGAAGAAGTTCGGGTTGGCCAGGATTTGCTGCTGTGCCCATTGACAGAACTGTACACCATTCTGGAAATCATTCCCATGCAATTCTTGATGTAGGTGTACATGGGAAGGATGGAACCGGTGACGTGTAGGAATACGATGTACACTGGTTTTAGGAATGCCAATCTAGTTTCAAGCTGTCGTATGCTCACATGTGGATTCATAGCAACGGAAGCGAGATCAGTAACTTCGGCAGCCTCGTCTGTGCGAGTGCCACGACGACTGCGTTGTCGTGGGTTGAAACTTCCAGTTTCCTGAAGCGTCGCAACAAGATGAGAAAACATCCTTCGGGAAGTTGGGTTTTTGTCAGGATATCGCTCTTTGTACAGTTCCGCTGCCTGCGTATCGTTTCTCCTACCTTCAACAATAACAACAACAACAACAATAATAAAAGGAACGTTATGTCGATGCAGTTTGTAGGAAGGACAGCCTCTACTGTATGTCTACTCTACACAACAATATTTAAAAGGACGAAACTACTGTACGAAACTTACCCGTACATAAGAAAACGGTATTGCAATTACTATTCTGCTAACTTACATTCCCCATAGTAGCATTTCTATCTTCTCTTCGTTGGTGTGCATTCTACTCACACAACTCAACTGACGATGGTTGACGGAGTGACGGGTGTGCATTCTACTTATGTTTACATTTGTCCTCTGTCGACGTCGGCACGTGGATGTGTTCCATTATCCCGAGTACCTCCACTAAGCGCTGGGAGCGTCAAAGTCAATGTAGTGTTATGTAATTAATAACGTTGTGTTTCAGTGAATTGTTCATTGTGATACATTTTTGAATAGGTCTTTAGGAGAGGAAATGAATTACCGAATAAAAAATGCAGGGTGCCATTTAAAAAAGTCATACCTCTGTTCACATCTAAAAAAAAGCTACAACGAAGCCAATCATGCTGATTGATGTCCCAATTACGGCTGAAGAACATTTGCCTGAAACATTTTGAAGTTTTCATCTGGACAGACAGTTATTTAGTGTGCTCAAGGCAAATGGGACACCCTATGCTGCTGCTGAGTCCCGCTGAGAATTGATGCCAAGGCTGCAAATCCATAGGCCTCCATACCGTACACGGAGCATGCTCCGCCCACCACCTTCCAATATTAGGGCACTGCTCGGACCTGTGAAGGATGATTTGGGCTTTACGAAGGCTGGCATGTATAGAATTCCTGTCAATGTGGGAAGGTTTGCATCGGCCGTTCGATTCGCACAGTTCAGGAGAGCTGCGTGGAACATCGCGGTCTTAAGAGGCTACAACAGCTGGAAAAATCGGCTGCAGCAGAATATCGCTTAAACGAGGGACGCGGGATGAAATTTGACGAAACTGTGATAGTTGTCAACACTTCCAGTTTTCGGTTTTTGGGACAGTGTTTATAAAGAGACAACCGAAATTAGGTTGGCAGATAATTTGATTAATAGAGGCAATGGGTTTCCTCTTAGCAGGGCGTGGAACCGTGTACTGTCCCGCATCAAAAAAGAACGTTCTTCAATGCGTTCAGTCCGAGTGTTCGAAAGTAGTCTCTGAGTACGATATATCATCCCCGAGCGGGTAGGCGTGCCGATCCTCGGCACAAATGCGCCCAGTGGATTAGAGTCGAGGTCCGGTGTGCCGGCCAGTCTGTGGATGGTTTTTAAGGCGGTTTTCCATCTGCCTAGGCGAATACGGCCTGATACCCCTTATTCTGTCTCATTTACACTATGTTGGCGATTGCTGCGCAGATACTGTCTCCACGTACGCATTCACCAGCATTACTCTACCATGCAAACATTTGGGGCTACATTTGTCTGGTATGAGACATTCCAAGGGGTGGGAGGTGGGGGACTCCACTGGGGCCGAACCACACAATAACCCTGGGTTCGGTGCGGGGCAGCGGTGGGGTAGGTGGACTGTTGTGGCCTGTTGTGGGGTTCTGAACCACTGAGGGCTACGGGGGGACGAAGCCTGCCCATCGTTTCTATACACAGTACACAATATATCATTGCCGCAGGTGTTCTATTAAGGGTGGTGCCATCTGCCCAGTCTTCGAGGGCAGTAACTATAGTCGTCGGCGCATACGCACTGTATGGTACGGAGGCCTTTATACACTACTGGCTATTAAAACTGCTACACCAAGAAGAAATGCAGATGATAAACGGGTATATATTATACTAGAACTGACATGTGATTATATTTTTACGCAATTTGGGTGCATAGATCCTGAGAAATCAGTACCCAGAACAACCACCTCTGGCCGTAATAACGGCCTTGATACGCCTGAGTCAAACAGAGCTTGGATGGCGTGTACAGGTACAGCTGCCCCTGCAGCTTCAACACGATACCACAGACAGTTCATCAAGAGTAGTGACTGGCGTATTATGACGAGCCAGTTGCTCGGCCACCATTGACCAGACGTTTTCATTTGGCGAGAATTCTGGAGAATGTGCTGGGCGGGGCAGCAGTCGAACATTTTCTGTATCCAGAAAAGCCCGTACGGGACCTGCAACATGCGGTCGTGCAGTATCCTGCTGAAATGTAGGGTTTCGCAGGGATCGAATGAAGGATAGAGCCACGGGTCGTAACACATCTGAAATGTAACGTCCACTGTTCAAAGTGCCGTCAATGCGAACAAGATGTGACCGGGACGTGTAACCAATGACACCCCATACCATCACACCGGGTGATACGCCAGTATGGCGATGACGAATACACGCTTCCAAGTGCGTTCACCGCGATGTCGCCAAACACGAATGCGACCATCATGATGCTTTAAACAGAACCTGGATTCATCCGAAAAAATGACGTTTTGCCATTCGTGCAGCCAGGTTCGTCGTTGGGTACACCATCGCCGGCGCTCCTGTCTGTGATGCAGCGTCAAGGGTTACCGCAGCCATGGTCTCCGAGGTGACAGTCCCTGCTGCTGCAAACGTCGTCGAACTGTTCGTGCAGATGGTTGTTATCTTGCAAACGTCCCCATCTGTTGACTCAGGGATTGAGACGTGGCTGCACGATCCGTTACAGCCATGCGGATAAGATGCCTGTCATCCCGACTGCTAGTGATACGAGGCCGTTGGGATCTAGCACATCGTTCCGTATTACCCTCCTGAACCCACCGATTCCAAACTTGTGTGAATGCTCTGAAAAGCTAATCGTTTGCATATCACAGCATCTTCTTCCTGTCGGTTAAGTTTCGCGTCTATGGCACGTCCTCTTCGTAGTGTAGCATTTTTAATGGCGAGTAGTGTAGGATGCCGATCTGCAGCCTTTGCATGAGTTCTCAGCGGGACTCAGCAGTAGCAGCGGCAGTGTTCTCCTGAAGATGGCGAACAGATGGATCGCCGAAATATTGAATAAAGTTGATCTTAGGATCCGGCAGCAAACCCGAATAGACTTTCAAGACCGTGTCCTCCTGTTTGGCACTAGTGATGATGACGTCCGATATTGACATCAATAGGGGCATTCGCTAAACCCAAACGCTTCCATCGGATTACCACAGGGTACAGAGTGATTCATCAGTCCAAATCACTCGTTTCCTTTCATCAAATGTCTAGTGGCATCGCCCTTTTCACAACCTCGAGCGTCGCTTGCCATTGATTACAGAAATGTGTAGCTTATTAGGAGTTACTCGACCACTGTACAGCACTCTTTTGAACTCCATACATAAATTAATTGTGCTAGGTGGACAGATGGTGGCACTTTGGAACTCACAAGCGACTCCTTCCGCTGATTCCATACTATTTTTACAGTCACCCTTGACAGTACTCAGCGATCCCTGCCCGCCAGTACACGAGGCCTGCCTGGTATTAGCTTAGAAGTGGTTGTTCGCATTTCAACTTAAGAACCCCATCACCACCAGTTGACTTAGATGGGATGAAACGTCCCTGATAGAGCAGTCAGCAGGTGGCCTCCAATATGGAAATGGAAATGTCGTGTGGCTAGGGCCTCCCGTCGGGTAGACCGTTCGCCTGGTGCAGGTCTTTCGATTTGACGCCACTTCGGCGACCTGCGTGTCGATGGGGATGAAATGATGATGATTAGGACAACACAACGATAACCTAACCTAACGTAGTCCCGGTCCAAGTCACTGATTTCTGCTGACCAAGCCATTTTGGAACTACTGCTTCTCTAGATAATATTCCTCGACTCCTTTTATACTGGCGGTAATGCCCCTCGTATATCTAATGGTCAATTCTGTATTACACAGGTGCCTCCGGTTACTTTTGCTCAGTGTATAGATGCTTAACTGGAATTCTTTTCAAAAATTGATACTAGTCTTTAACATTGTATTTTTTAATTTTATACTGCCTTATCTCAATCTCTGAGGCTCTACAACAGAAATACATGAAAGAGTGCCACTTTCCAGATTTGCATGTCACAGCACACTGTCACTACGCTTTTTCTATAATATCTTGCTTTTACACACTGTTGCCTCAGTTCTTGTGTATTGTTGGTTCGATCGTAAGTTGCTGCACAATACTACTAGGTTTTTAATGGTACGCTCACAGTGCTCTATATCTAACAACCTTTGGATAGTAGGTTGCACATTATGCCTGATAACAAGATTTGACAGACGATAATTTTTGCCATTTATCTCGAGCTGTATATTAAATATTCACTCATCTGGTTGTAAGTGGGCTGTTTAGGTTTTTATGTTGGTAACGCCACGTAGTGATGTTTATGGAAATTACTGACTGCGCTGTGTGCAGTCTGTGGCCGGTTCCATTGATTGTTGGAATATTCGTTTGTATAGTGTTGGGCAGTTGGATGTGAACAGCGCGTAGCGTTGGGCAGTTGGAGGTGAGCCGCCAGCAGTGGTGGATGTGGAGAGAGAGATGCCAGAGTTTTGAGAGGTTACTATAAGCGGACGATCTGGACGTGTGTCCGCCGGAAAAAGGGAATTTGTAAAGATGGATGTCATGAATTGATATATATATATATATATATATATATATATATATATATATATATATATATATATATATATATATATATAGGGTGAGTCACTGATTACGTATTTGTTTATATGTTCAGATGTGCTAACAAAACTAACGTGGTTCCATTTTAAAAAAACACGTATGTTTGTGTTAAAAAACATACTTCCGTGCATTTTTGTATGGTTTCTATTAAATAATTACACTAGCCCCTCTCCTCACGTTCGGTCTGTGGAATCGGTTCGTCAGTATTTGATGTGGTTGACGAAATATATCCAGCGGTAATGTTAGGTGACTCACCCTGTATATATATTATGATGATTTTTGAACACTATTAAAGTAAATACATTGTTTGTTCTCTATCAAAATCTTTCATTTGCTAACTATGCCTATCAGTAGTTAGTGGCTTCAATAGTTAGAATCTTTTAGTTAGCTGGCAGTATTGGCGCTCACTGTACTGCAGTAGTTCGAGAAACAAAGATTTTTGTGAGGTAAGTGATTTATGAAAGGTATAGGTTATTGTTAGTCAGGGCCATTCTTTTGTAGGGATTTTTGAAAGTCAGATTGCGTTGCGCTAAAAATATTGTGTCAGTTTATTGATCATCAGAATAAGTAAAGAGAAAACTGTTTGAGTACGTTGAGTTTTGCTCAGCTGTTTGAAAATCAAATAACGTAGAAGTTCACCAGCACAGTCATTCATAAGGGGACGTTACATGGCATATTCCTATCCACACATATACTACATTTTCTACTTCGTTACATACGCTAATTTTATCAATGTTTTCCAGTAAGTGCTTGCTTCTTCTGTTTGTACGAAGTACGTTTTATGTCAATAGTACCAATATACTTTTATTGATACCCTTTCATATATTTCTCTTGTAGAGCCTTTGAGAATGGCGTTAGGCCGAAACGCATAGGACAGTATAAAATTAATAAACACAATGATCAAGACTAATATCAGTTATTGAGTACATAAAAAATGGCCACAGCGTCTTGCAGCGCAATTACGCATTTAGCTACATTGCTTTTCTCAGCCGCAGTACGCGAATCCAACAGGAAAGGAGGACAGCATAGTGGTATCAAAAGCACCTTCCGCCGCACGTAACAACGTGGCTTCTGGAGTATTGATGTAGAGTTGGGTACAGCTGTGTTGGGCGTGCTGCTGTTTGTCGTCTCCACTGCGGGAGTTCGCACTGTGTTCGAGGCGCCGTGACCCCGCTGCCAACTCCAATTGACGGGAATTATTGCGCAGCTGGCGCCAAGGGCGGCGTTTGTTTACTTCTTGTTCCTCAAGCATTCCCCTCCTTCTTAATTGCCTTTGTTTTCGAATCTCTCACACATGTATGGCGTCCTACTCGGCGGGTCTAGCGCACGAAGTTCTTCACGCGAGCGCCCAACAAATTTTTCATTACTGCCGCCTCCTGGTGAAAAGGTACGTTCAGGCGGGCCACAGAAATTCCACATTGCCGGCAGTGTAGCCCGGCTGGCCAGTAGCGTTCACACGAGCGTTATTATCGCTGCGAAACGAAAGCGAGCTAATGAAAATGAGTGCGGCTTTCCTGCATTTGCGTTCCACAAGAGAAAAAGTGAACAATGAAAAGAGAAATCGGGTTTTGTGGATGTTTTTTTTTTTTTTTTTTAAGTAATCAAACGCCTTCCGAAATTTGTAACCAGTCAACTGATGCTGGATACTTACCAGTTCCAGAATATTAAACACGGTTTTGAATCTATACTAAAAGCAATTCGTCCGAGAATTATTAATACCAGTACCAATATCAGACACTGTATTCCAGTTACAAACCAACCAATCTGATAACCCTTCAGCTTTTGGCTACTGGTGATTATTACAGCAGTTTTATGTGCCTCTTTAGAGTGTAAAACTCGTCGATGTGCCTAAAGGCACCAGATTTCGCGACATTTTGGCAAATAACTCAGTGCCTTCATTAAGATAGTGTCGTTATTTTATTAAGGTTCAACAGCACTGCACTATACCCAGGACACCACTCTGCGACACAGTCACTCCTGTGCTGTGTGGGTGACAGCAACTCCTTCCCACTAAATGACACTTCCTCTGGAGATCACACGAAAATAATCGACACACAGCAGATTGTGTAGAACTGAACCTCCAGTAGCCATCATAATACGCCGTGGCGTAAGCCACCAGAGATGTAGGCATAGTCGCAAAAAAGTGGAAATGGGCGTAAGGCATCGTTGGCCGGGAGGCCCCTATTCGGGGAAGTTCGGCCGCCAAAGTGCAAGTCTTATTTCATTCGACGCCACATTGGGTGACTTGCGCACCGCTGATGAGGATGAAATGATGAGAAGGACAACACAAAACCCAGTCCACGAGCGGAGAAAATCTCCATCCCGGCCGGGAATCGAGCCCGGGCCCGCTTGATGGGAGGCGAGCACGTTACCACCCAGCTAAGCAGGCTGACATCGTTGCAAACAGCACCGCCATTGCAGTACTATGTCGCTTGTTCGAATCACATGCCTGCACCGAATCCCTCCTCAGTCAGTATTTAGGTCACCGCCTGACCACTCTGCAGTCACCTCATTACTCTCGCCTCACGCTGACCGCACGTAGCGGTTCCTCAATAGAGTTCTCATCACCAAGCCAACGAGGAGTCTCACACCATTGAGAACACGAACTATGTCCATTCTCAAGAATCCTACTCTCACCATCTCCTACAGAATCCTTGGGCTACGTCGATCCCGAGTACCCTACCCTCACTATTGTCTATGGGCTCCACAGAACACATCCATCCGCCAAGGTGCCTACACTCGCTGCCAGCTGCAGCCTCCATGGACTTCGTCCATCCTCGAGCATCCGATCGCTCACTGCCAAGGAAGGCCTCCAGCACTCACCACTGATGGAGACTTCCAGCAACCGACATCTCATCGCCGGCCACAGTTCACAGTCCTCATCAAAAAAAAATGGTTCAAATGGCTGTGAACACTATGGGACTTAAATGCTGAGGTCATCAGTCCCCTATAACTTAGAACTACTTAAACCTAACCAACTTAATGACCTCACACACACCCAAGCCCGTGGCAGGATTCGGACCTGCGACCACAGCGGTCGCGCGGTTCCAGACAGAAGCGTCTAGAACCACTCGGCCACACTGGCCGGCTGTCCTCGTCAGTGAACGAACATTACAGTGCAATGAGCAGTGATTGACTTTCAGTCTGAACCAAGTAGAGCAACCTCAAGTCTATAGAAATCGAGTTATGGTGTTTTGTTCATTGAACTTCACAAACATACAATTCTTCCTTGCTACTCAGACAAGTCAGCGTTGTCCTTTCTCTTGGACACGAATACTAAAATTACAAAGAGAGAACTACTGGGTGGATACTCACAGAGGTCGAGTGTGATTGTAATTAACGTATGGCACCGAAACTTGATAGATATTCTAATGTGTTAATGCGGAACCGATTTACGCTAAAAAAAAAAAAAAAATAGTTCCAGTATTGGTCACCTGGTGCATATTCCATATGTGGAAAATGGAAGTTGGCGTTTGGCGTCATTGGCTGGGAGGCCCCTTGTGGTGCAGGTCTTATTACATTCGACGCCACATTGGGCGACCTGCGCGCCGGATGACGATGAAATGATTATGAAGACAATACAACACTCAGTCTCTGAATTGAGAAAATCTCTCATCCCGCCTGGAATCGGACCCGGGCCCGTGGAACCGCAATCCGTCACGCTGACCACTTTCTTTTTTGCATTTTGTTTCCTTATTGATCGTTGTGTTTGGTCATTGCGGACGTCGCAAGACATCCTGTTCAAGTTCGGTGGTTGATCCTTCCACTAAGTTTTTTATTACAGAGGCCAATCGGCTCTCTGACCGAACACGCTGAGCTTCCGTACCGGCACCACTCAGCTATCGGGGCGGACTGTTCCCTGTGTAATGGATTAGGAACGGGAAGTGGGCAGAAAATGACAAACAAGTGGGAAAGACATAATGTCGATTTTATTATTAACCGCCACTTAAACAATTTGTCCAATATGAGCACTGGAGACTTAGAAGAGATACTGTACAGCGCCAGGTTTGCACCTGGTGGCCAATTTTGGAACTAATTTTTTTCCAGCGTAAATTGGTTCTACATTAACGCACTATTATACCTAAGTTTCGCTGACGTACTATAATCATAGCCCACGCTAGATCCCTGTGAGTAGCTGTATTTAATTATAACACCCGGTATGACTTTCACAATACACAGCATGAGTTATGTGCCGTGAAAAGTGAGCACATCTGAAGATGTCCGCCGCAGCTCTGGACGAAACATTAGTAATGGGCCAAGGGCGTACAACCCGTAAGATTCATCGATGGGTAATACATCCGGTCGTCAAAGCCTTCATTGTAAGGAATCATCAGTTTTTTAATGGAGGGAATTTTGTGTGTGTGTGTGTGTGTGTGTGTGTGTGTGTGTGTGTGTGTGTTAATTATAACACCCGGTATGACTTTCACAATATACAGCATGAGTTATGTGACGTGAGAAGTGAGCACATCTGAGGATGTCCACCGCAGCTCTGGACGAAACATTAGTAATAGGCCAAGGGCGTACAACCCGTAAGATTCATCGATGGGTAAGACATCCGGTCGTGAAAGCCTTCATTGTAAGGAATCATCAGTTTTGTAATGGAGGGAATTGTGTGTGTGTGTGTGTGTGTGTGTGTGTGTGTGTGTGTGTGTGTGTGTGTGTGGGAGGGGGGCGGGAGGGAGGGAAGTAAGAATTGTAGAGGGTGGCCAAGACATGAATACAGTAAGCAAGTTCAAATGATCGTAGGATACAATAGTAATGCAGAGAAGAAGAGGCTTTCAGGGGACAGACGACGATGAAAGCTGCAACAAACCAGTCCTCGGACTCAAGACCAAAAGTTAACGACAAACCCCCAACAGAACAGTATATCACCTTGTGTTTCAGAATGCTTGCAAGCTACGAAACTACCTTCGTTATAAAAGGAATTGCCTCGATAATGGTTGCGGCAGCACACGATACAGCTTACACAGTCGGTTTTCCTCATTTACGGCTTCCCAGCATCCGAGGTTGTAGCAGTAAATACTATCCATAAAGCTCATTGAAGTTAAACAGTATGTAGTGGAATACGCCATCTTTTGTCTCCACGCACGCTTCATATCAAGTCTGTAGGTGGGCAGGCATATACAAAGTAGCTTTTTGCTTGTCGTGACCTCATAGGGACAACCCATATCCTTTTACGCCGCCAGACGTACCTAAGCGTCCCCTTCCCCACCGGCCGTGCGACCTCAGCCACACTGGTGGTCTGTTGCACGAGGTGGTGTCTCGGAAGGAGCTACGAGCGATCAACGCCCTCCCCATCTTTACCCCTGACGACCGGGAGCAATCTACCAGGTCGCCGAGCCGGCCGAAGTGGCCGTGCGGTTAAAGGCACTGCAGTCTGGAACCGCAAGACCGCTACGGTCGCAGGTTCGAATCCTGCCTCGGGCATGGACGTTTGTGATGTCCTTAGTTAGGTTTAACTAGTTCTAAGTTCTAGGGGACTAATGAGCTCAGCAGTTGAGTCCCATAGTGCTCAGAGCCATTTGAACCACTACCAGGTCGCCGAGAAGTGGCTGAAGGAGGAATGGCGCTCCGGCAGAAGACAACCTGCCCCAGAGGACGCAGCCGCCATCGCCTACTTCGAAAATCTTCTAAAGTAGCCTGAGGGCCATCCGACCCAGAGGCCATCGTTACCACCATTGCCTACCATGGAGGAACAGCAGCTACGCAGCTTAGACTCCTGTCTCATCGGACTCGATGTTCAGTCCGTGCTTTAAGTGAGTGAGTGATCATTAGTAGCACGATTACTGAATATAAACACAACAGCAGGTTGAGACGACAGCAGAAATCGTTCCGTGTGGAGAACACACAGACCGACCAAGGGTCACTCAGATGAAAACCGTACACCTGCCTGAACAGGACAATGGCAAGGTTTATTTCACAAGTAATGACCACACGCATCAAGACGTTTATCCCACTGGGAGACGAGACGATCAACTCCTGTTTCGTAGAACGCTGCTGGCCTTTGACAGGACTACAACCGCACTCGCACTCTGATAGCATCTGCCACTTGAGGTGCCCGAGCTTTGTGGTATTATCCAGAGATCAGGGCGCCACACCGAAGTCAGCAAAGTGAATCGATACCACGGACGTTGCCGATGGCTTGCTGCAATCTGCAACAACCAATGGGGAGAACTCCAGAAGATCACTCCGCTCTCTTAGTATAGCATTATCCTCATACTGAGGCCAATATACAGTCGAGCATGCAAGAGCTCACTCCAGTTCAAGACATCAGCTACAACAGTCAATATCATGATGTAGGAAAGTGACCAATTTTCTGTTGAAATGGACTATCGTAGATGTTGCGTTTTGTACTGCAACAGCACAGCTTGCTAATCTGAGCATAAAGTAATGCTTTTGTATCAATGACAGTCGTTAATTATCAAGAAAAGCTGTGATAAAGGATTATTTTAAAGTCAAGTAAATCTTTTATTCATTTATGTAATAAAGTCAACTAATATTTCATGTGTTCTACTTTGATGAGCTTTCTCCCAGAGCAATCAAAGAAACTGCAGTTATTGCCGGATGAAAGTAATTTCGCCTGCTCACAACAAGCATCTCTGTGACACTTTCGGCGCATGCCTAAATGACGCAATGGCAACGATCACATTTGAAAGGCCCTCACATAAAATCCTTCGACATGCAGGTACTTGATGTGGAAAAGATCAAGCCTATTCGTCCTGGGAAGCTATCGAAATCCACACGCCGACTGAACATTTAGATACTGAACATGCAGATACTTGATGTGGAAAAGATCAAGTCTATTCGTCCTGGGAAGCTATCGAAATCCACACGCCGACTGAACAACAAAACCGAAGATTTCCCCGCCTGCAGCAGACGATTATTACAGACAACAAGGCGACAATTACCAGGGAAAGGCCTTCAAATGATTGCGCGGTGAGAACATATAACCTTCGACAGCGGGCTCGGCTCCAGTCCTCCATCGACAGTGCAAGGTGAATCTTTTTGACAATGTTAGCCACTCCTCCTAACGAATCGTCGAACTTCAAGATGGTATTTGCATTAGTAATACAAGGCACTGACTGTAAAATCGTGCTGGATCTCGCTCTATGTTTCACAAAAAATCGCAGTTATTCTAGTGCGTTCTTTTGTATGCTCTTCTGATGAACATCTCTTACGAACTAGTTTACCACCTGGCAGCCGAACAGAGAACACTCCAACATTATTACAAGTGGAGCGCTACACACGATAGACGTCCGTATACGCCACTGAATTAACTGCCCATTTGGAACACATAAGGAAAAACGGGACGTATTCCACCATTGCTGTTCACAAATCTACGATAATAGTATCCATAAAACTGCCTAGCCCGCTGATATCGCTATCTTCCTTAGCTGTGTCTGTCGATTCGCCATCTCCCATTTCAGCTGACTATGTTGTCGGCTCTTTATTTGAAACCACGTCGGTGGATTTTTTTTGTATATACAGTTTCCTCGCCCGTGAAAATATCCCTCCTCCTGCAGAAATCACATATTTTTCTAACGTAATATACAACTTTTCTGTAGTTTTATACTAACACAAAAACTAAAGTGAGACTAGTCTTTGTCGATTACCCCTTTTTAGTATAAGAAAAGAAAATGGTCTCATGTACAGAGTATAATTTAAAAAAAATTGACAAATCTCTTCCTCTACAAAAAATTGGCATTGTAACATCAGCATGTTCAAAATGGTTCAAATGGCTCTCAGCACTATGGGACTCAACTGCTGAGGTCATAAGTCCCCTAGAACTTAGAACTACTTAAACCTAACTAACCTAAGGACATCACACACATCCATGCCCGAGGCAGGATTTGAACCTGCGACCGTAGCGGTCGCGCGGTTCCAGACTGTAGCGCCTAGAACCGCTTGGCCACTCCGGCCGGCCATCAGCATGTTCACTTTTTTTTATAATGCACATGAAATTTTCATTTTGGGGAAACACCATAGAGCACATAGTCATTGTTGAAAAACTGGTCTATGAGTTAACATTTTCGGCTAGTGACTCAGAGGTCCCAGGTTCGTTTCCCTGCGACCGTCGGTTTCTTTCTGGGGGGAAGGGTGAGGAAAGAATTCACTCAGCCTCGTAAGGTAAAATGAGAACCTACTTGACACAAAATTCCGAATTTAACGTTGAGTAGAAAGTCTCGTTCCAGTATGGGTGTCACATGGTGTTTATTTATAAGCGGAAAAAGCATCAGAAGCTTTTTTTATCAGCTTATAGCAAAAAAATTGACAATTGTGATTATGGATCTCGTTGTTTGCAAAATTCCAGACTAATTCTGCAGGATTTGGGTCTAGAAAGGGCCGATTCTAGCACATTCTTCCACGAAAGCGACTTATCATTTGGCGTCCTACTTTTCCCTCGTACACTTTCAACCGTCTAAGTTATTGCTACTGCCTATGGCACACCTATGGCCGCAAGCAGGTGGGCAACAATTTTGTCAAAGGAAAGAACAGCACAACGATAGTGCTCCTTAATTATTGCCAGAGGTTTCCTTGTATTTAGAAACAAATTCTGTCTACATCTGTATGGTATTCAGAGGTTGTGCTGTTACACTTATCCTCACACAACAATGAAATGTGGACAGGCCCCTTCGTAAGGCCGGCCGGAGTGGCCGAGTGGTTCTAGGCGCTTCAGCCTGGAACCGTGCGACCGCTACGGTCGCAGGTTCGAATCCCGCCTCGGGCAGTTAGGTTTAAGTAGTTCTAAGTTCTAGGGGACTGATGACCTCAGAAGTTAAGTCCCATAGTGCTCAGAGCCATTTGAACCATTTTGAACTCCTTCGTAAGACAAACTATGACTTTGTCGACATTTACTTCATTGTAATAAGTATTAATCCAAGTTTTGTCTGTACTCGTATAAATCAATGGCTGGTTTAATTCTGATAGTTCATTTTCCCGTAAAAATCTACTCCCTATGCCATTCGTACGTAATTGCTCTTTTATTATGACATCCCAGGAATAGAGCAGTTTATCCAGAGCTTCTTCACCAGCTGGAAGTCAAGTAGGAACATTGTATGCCTTTCATTATTCATAAGATCGAAGAAATTGGTGCCTACATCATCAATGAAATGTTTATTGTGTAGATTTTGCTTCTGCTTTGGACAGACACCTGAATTCACTCCGCCTCGTGTCCTTCTTCGACTTACTAAACTATTGCTTGCCAACGTGGGCTTGAATGTCTCGTCGTTTCAATCTACAATGTTACTGCATTCCGCACCCCGCCGACGATGAATCTGATGACTTGGCAGCCAACAAAGGCAATTTCCGCAGTTGTTATTCGTGCTTCCACAGCGAGGTAACAAAGCATATGGCCGCGCAGTATTAGCCGAGCGGTCTGAGGCTCTGCAGTCATGGACTGTGTGGCTGGTCCCGGCGGAGGTTCGAGTCCTCCCTCGGGCATGGTTGTGTGTGTTTGCCCTTAGGATAATTTAGGTTAAGTAGTGTGTAAGCTTAGGGACTGATGACCTTCGCAGTTAAGTCCCATAAGATTTCACACACATTTGAACAAAGCACAACTTTGAAGTGGGACGTGTTTGTACTTTGTCATAGATATATCTCGCTACGATCAACTCTACGGTTCGTTTTTCCGAGTGATACATATGGGATGGCGGCGTATCGATGGAATTGTGAGACGCACGGGCATCAGCAGACTTCAGACGCCGACCTTCTGCAGAACACGCCCTGGCTCCGCCAGCTGTTTGACAAACCGGTTCTGACACACGTGGGCTGGAAATGCAGATTGCGTGCTGTTGTTGATTCTCCATTGTGTCTTTCGTTTCCAAGTGCCTACTCTGACACTGCCCTCAGGCTGGTGTAGTGCTACAGGGTTTTGAAAGGCAAGGTTCTGTTAATGCTGCTATGATCTTGCTTTCTCCCCAGTGTAAATATTTTACGCTGCCAGTTATACGGGGAACTGCAGTATAATTTGTAAACTGAAACACATTTTCAGCTACATGCGTACTTTGTAAGTCAGCATACAACGAATGGTGGAAGATATGTAGTATACCAAAACAATATTATACACCATGTGTAGCGTGTCTTAGGTCGTCGCGATTTTTAATTGGGACAGCACTACTCATAATTCGAATCATCAATTTGTCGCTTGTGTTTACTGTTTCTCTGTAAACGGTCTTTCAACTACCTGTATGGGCAAAAATGTAAAAAGATAAGATGCGTAATCCTTAGTGACCTCGATCAATAATTGAATATTGCTCGTCAGTGTACAATCCGCACCTGATGGGACAGAAGGGGGAAACAGAAAGAAATCCAAAGAAGAGCACTAGGTTTTGTTACAGCTTCATGTAGGTACGCTCCGAGAGTGTCACGGAGATGCTTGTTGTGAGCAGGTGAAACTACTTTCATCTGGCAGTAACTGCAGGTTCTTTGATTGCTCCGGGAGAAAGCTCATCAAAGTAGAACACACGAAAAATTAGTAAAGTTTATTACATAAATGAATAAAAAATTTACTTAACTTTGAAATAATTCTTTGCCACAGGATTTCTTGATAATTAACAACTGTGATTGACTGAAAAAGCATTACCTTATGCACACATTAGCAACCTGTGCTCTTGCAGTACAAAATACCTACATCTACGGAAGTCCATTTCATCAAAAAATTTGCCACCGTCCTACAACATGATACTGACTATTGTAGCTGATGTCTTGAACTGGAGTGAGCTCTTGCATGCGCGACTGTATGTTGACTTCAGTGTGAGGGTAATGCTATGCTAAAGGAGTGGAATGATCTTCTAGAGTGCTCCACATTGGTTGTTGCAGACTGCAGCAAGCCATCGGTAATGTCCGTGGTATCGATTCACTTTGCCGACTTCGGTGTGGCACTGTGATCTCTGGGCAACTCAAGTGCCAGATGCTGTCAAACAGGTGTTCTGCATTACGGTATGGTCTACTGCTAAAGTTCCGAGAGCGTACATTCCAATAAGAGTCAACCAATATATTGCTTCCTTCTACACTGATTGAGTTGATCGTAAAATATTGCTCCAAAAGTTGGACCATTAAGGAATAAGGGGAGTAGCTCACAACTGGTTCACCTCTTACTTTAACAACAGATAGCAAAACGTCATTATTCACAGTGTTGGGAATGGCTGTGATGTGGTGTCAGAGTGGGGTACGGTCAAATTGGGGGTGCCGCAGGGATCAGTGTTGGGGCCGCTCCTGTTCCTTATTTGTATAAATGTGTGTGTGTGTGGATTCCTAAGGGACCAAACTACCGAGGGCATCGATCCCTAAACTTACACACTACTTAAACTAAATTACGCTACGAACAACAAACACACAACCATGCCCGAGGGAGGACTCGAATCTCCAGAGGGAGCGGCCGCGCAATCCGTGGCATGGCCCTCAAGCCGTGCGGCCACTCCGCGCGGATATTTATATAAATGACATGCCCTCTAGTATTACGGGCAACTCCAAAATATTTCTGTTTGCTGATGACACTAGTTCGGTTTCAAATAGTGCAGCTCATGGCATAAGTTCATGACTTGCAGAAAATAAACTAACACTAAATCACAGTAAGACGCAGTTTTTACATTTTCTAACAAAGAATTCAACAAAAATTGACGTTTTTATTTCACAGAATTGGCATATGATTACTGAAACTGAACAGTTCAGATTTCTAGGTGTTCAGATAGATAGTATTCTGTCGTGGAAAGCCCACGTTCAGGATCTTGTTCAAAGACTTAATACTGCCATTTTTACTACTCGAACGAAGTGATCGTTCGACGCGAAAGTTAGTCTACTTTGCTTATTTTCATTCGCTTATGCCGAACGGTATTGCATTTTAGGGTAGATCTTCCCATTCTAAAAGGATATTTTTGACTCAGAAACGGACGGTTCAGGCAATAAATGGTGTAAGTTTGCGAACCTCTTATCGACCTCTGTTCACTAGTCTGAGCAAATTGACCTTGGCCTCTCAGTATATATATTCTTTACTGTCGTTTCTTGTTAACAATATCAGCTTATTCCCAAGAATAAGCACCTTTCACTCTGTTAATACTCGGCAGAAATCCAATCTGCATTTGGATCGGGCTTCCTTAACTCTTGTGCAGAAAGGTGTGCAGTATGCTGCTGCGTCCATTTTCAATAAGCTACCACAAGAATTCATAAATCTTAGCAATAATCCACCCACTTTCAAATCGAAATTGAAGATTTTCCTCATAGGTCACTCCTTACACTGTTGAGGAGTTCCTTGAAAAATAAAGCTGATTCTTATGTTATATTGTTGATTGCGCTTACTTAAGCTTATGGCGTGATGTTTCCCGGGTTCATAACATTTTATTTTTATCTGTTATTACTTTCATGTTGTAATTTCAGGTACTGACACGTTCCATGACCTTAGAGATTTGCCCCTCAAACTAGTCCTACGGAACTTGACTTATAAATAAAAAATATACATATATTTCGCGAAAAGACTATGAAGATAAAATTACAGAGTTCACACCAATACGGAGGCTTACCAGAAATCGTTCTTTTCTTGAACCATAAGTGATTGGAACAGGAAACGAGCAAGTGACAATGGTACACAAGCACCCTCCGCCACACAGATACCTTGCAAAGTATAAATATAGGTGTGACAGTAGAGTACTAATGAGAATTTACAACTAGGTGACGACATAATTTCAAACGTCCACCTTCATCTCGTTCTTGACTGTGGTGAATCCGCTGTAAATGATAGGGACAGAGGCCGTGCATGCGCAGTGTCCCCCATATTCTTATATATATACGTGTGCGTGTTGAAGGCCTACCTTAGAAAAACTGAATAATGTCTTCTAATTCATCCACAGTGTGTTCATTTTCACGTTCAGATGAGATGCGACTGCTGGTCGCTGCAAAAGTCTCACGCAGTTTAGTAAAACAGCGGGTAAACACCCTTGAATATGCTACTCTGCGGTTAGGATTTCACCTGCGTATTCTCTACAAGCAGCAGAAGCGTTACATTTCAAAACTCGTACAGAACTATTGTATCGCCATAATCAGCATTTGTCATTCCGCGCGGCATGCTTAAACGATACAGTAGAACTGACCAACAAATCAAAATAACGGCCACAGTTGAAAACTGTTCCAGTACAGCTCTCGTGGCTGCCGCATCGCGGTCGCGAAGTGGAGCCGAGGCAGTTTCAGATACGTTTTTACAGTCTGACGATAATTTATGGATTTGTGATTTAAGCTTGACAAACGGTAGTTTTAGCTATGGACAAACGGTAGTTACCTTTATTCTGAGAAGGTTGGGTTATCCCGCCTGAAACCTAGGTGAATTCTAGGTAAACGGTGCAACTAAGGCTGTTGGTTATTAAAATTAATATTTATACACTTGCTGACAGGGAAGCGAAATGTTGAAAATATTTAAATGCCTATGAATATCTCGACGCTCTGGTTTTCCGTCAAAAGAAACTAGAGGACAGCTCTCTGCTGTGAACGCACCTCCGTTAAAGACGCCATGTTGAAGGGTAAGATAGCGCCGAACTTCGTGAAACCGTAGGAGCTGAAGTGGGAATATTCCACAATGTCCCACAACAAATTCCGCATTTTTTTCCAACCGAAACTGTCCGAAAAAAATGTGTTCCACTACTTAACTGAACGAACCTAGTAATTACACGTATGAATTATTTTGCGTATGGATTTGTACATTGCCTATCGATATGAGGCGACGACTTTGTGAAGACTGTAGTTCGCTGCTTTAACCACTGAAAAAGTCGTGGATAAACTAACTGACATCTTTTCTGAAATTTCGATTTACTTACTAGTTACTAGTTTGTTTGTGGGCGATACCCGAGTTACATATAGTGGCATTCAATTTCGGCCACTAGTACCTGATCCAGATCCGACGCCTCATCTTTCGCAGTGCTGGGACAACTACTTGCAGTGAAGACAACACGTGTGTACAAATTAAAGAACTTTTTGATCGTTGCTGATGCCTTAGGATTCAACTGCAACTCTCAAAGGGACTGTAATTCCAGTACGAATGAGGCCAATACTGCGGATATAGTGGTAAGATTTGTAAGGGGAAGGTTATTCCCAAAGAACAATATAACCTTTCTAAGATACAATAAACAACGCTTTATTTATGACTTCCTTCGCGCCACGAGGGGTAGCCGTGCGGTCTTAGGCGTCTTGTCACGGTTAGCGTTGCTCCCCCTGTCGGAGGTTCGAGTCCTCTCTCGGGCATGGGTGTGTGTGTTGTCCTTAGCGTAAGTTAGTTTAAATTAGTTTAAGTAGTGCGTAAGCCTAAGGACCGATGAACTCAGCAGTTTGGTCCCATAGTAAAAAAAAAGTTCAAATGTGTGCGAAATCTTATGGGACTTAACTGCTAAGGTCATCAGTCCCTAAGAATACACACTACTTAACCTAAATTTTCCTAGGGACAAACACACACACCCATGCCCGAGGGAGGACTCGAATCTCCGCCGGGACCAGCCGCACAGTCCATGACTGCAGCGCCTTAGACCGCACGGGGTCCCATAGTCCTTACCACAAATTTCCAAACTTCCTCCGCAGGTAGTATTTGATCCGTCTAAGAGCCACCATATCAAAGATTGTTCTAGGAGGCCATCTAGAGACGTGAACATATGTCCATTTAATACTTCAGCTGTGACGTATTAAGTTGTTATGTAAATTCGTAGCGTTTTCCCATAAGTTTAATAAACACAATAGATACAAGTAACAGAGACTTCAGTACTGTATTGTCCTTCACTATTTACAACAGCCTGCCAACGCTGGGATAACTTTTCGATTCCGCGACTGTAGAAATCACGTGGTTCTGAGGCGAAAAATTCGTCTAGCCGTGTACGGAGCGCATTTTCATCCGACAAGGAACTTCCTTGATGGTCGTTCGTCAGATAGCGGAAAAGGTGAAAATCTGAGGACACAAGATCGGTTGAATAAGGTGGGTGCGGAGTGACTTCCCAACTCAACTCCTGAATAGTATTTTTTGTCAGTCTAGCAGAATGTGGGCGCTTGTTATCGTGGAGTAGCAGTCCTCCTGGTCGTTGTTCTTAGACTGCGACTGTAAGGCGTCTCTGTTGTTGACAGTAAGGTCTTCATGGATAGTTAAACCTCGTGGAAGCAGTTCATAGTACACCACACGGTCACTGTTCCACCAGATGCTTAATATTATCATTTGTGGATGCGCGCATGTCTTTGTACGGGAAGTTGCTGCTTTGTTTGGACCCAAACATCCTTTTCCTTTAAGAAACCATTTCTCTGCACCAGTAACTAAAAGAATAGGAATGGTCGGTGTTATTCACGAGCCAGTTGATGTAGAGCAAGCAGAGATGCTAATGTCCATGTATAGAAGTTAACACGAATCTCATAGTCGTTTTCATGCAGCTCTTGATGGAGAAAGATGTGATAGGGATGGAACCTATGTCGATGGAGAATGCGTAGTACATACTCGCCTGACCGATGCCACCTGCTTATGCGATTGCGCGGGAGTCAACGTGCAGATCAACTGCAACACCAGCAAGAACATTAATTCCCCCCTCTTCTGTCTCCACTTCTTTCCTTTTGTTACGTTGTCTATGTGTTAAGCTGCCACGTTCCCGTAACTGACTGAATAAGTTGATAAATTATTGCCGAGACAGTTGATATCTTATACTCCGTATAAGAACGAACTTCATTATTCCTGTGCTCTCCATACGAGGTGCGGCTAGAAAAAAACCGGACTGATGCTGGAAAAAACATTTATTTACAATTATTTACAATTTCATATTATCTCCTTCAATGTACTCTCCTCCTCGGTCTCTACACCGCTCCATACGAATTTTCCACTGTTCATAGCAATACTGCAGATCATTTTCGGTAAGTCCATACATTACTTCCGTCGCTTTTTCTTTTACTACTTCAACAGTCTCAAATCTAGTTCCTTTCAAAGCTGACTTGACTTTAGGGAAAAGAAAAAAGTCACAGGGGGCCAAATCAGGTGAGTAGGGTGGATGATCTAAGATGGGAATGTTGTGTTTTGCCAAAAACGTCTTCACTGACAACGCTCTGTGAGCTGGGGCATTGTCTTGGTGAAGGATCCATGACTTTTTTCTCCACAAATCGTTCCGTTTTCTCCGTACTCGCTCACGTAGTAATGCTGATTCACTGTTTGTCCCTCTGGTACCCAATCAATGTGCACAATCCCTTTGATGTCAAAAAAAAATCATCATTGCCTTGAATTTCGATTTTGACATTCGTGGAGAACCAGCAGTTTTCCAATGCATCGATTGGCGTTTAGTTTCGGGATCGTAAGTAAAAAACCACGATTCATCGCAAGTAATAACATTTTGTAAGAAGGTGGGATCACTTTCAATGTTTTCCAGGATGTCAGAACAAATCATTCTTCGGCGTTCCTTCTGTTCAATTGTGAGACACTTTGGAACTATTTTTGAACACACTTTGTTCATGTTGAAACTTTCATGAAGAATCTGCCTAACACTTTCCTTGTCAACTCCTGTTAACTCAGGCACTGCTCTGATTGTTAAATGGCGATCTTGTCGAACAAGTTTACCGATTTTTTCAATGTTTGCATCAGTTTTTGTTGACAATGGTCTGCCAGTGCGAGTGTCATCACTGGTGTCTTCGCGGCCATCTTTAAATCGTTTAAACCACTCAAACACTTGTGTTCGCGATAAACAATCATCGCAGTACACTTGTTGTAACATTACAAACGTTTCACTTGCAGATTTTCCTAGTTTGAAACAAAATTTGATGTTAACACGCTATTCTTTCTGTACACTCAACGTTTTCCGACGCACAGACAAAACGTCAACTACTTAAAACAGACGCCACGGGCAGACTGAGTGCAGGAGGCAGATGAAACTCGAGCAGTAGGCGGAGCGAGAGTCACGTGACAGGCCACGCGACTTTCAGCCTTATTGCATTCGTTTTATTGTTTCACCAGTACTAGTCCGGTTTTTTTCTAGCCACACCTCGTACACCATGAGCAATTGCACATGTCAGCTTTTGCTGTATTGAACAAACCCCATCGTCCACTCACGAGCCAGCCGTAGTGGACGAGCGGTTCTAGGCGCTTAAGTCCGGAACCGCGCGATTGCTACGGTCGCAGGTTGGACTCCTGCCTCGGACATGGATGTGTGTGATGTCCCTAGGTTAGTTAGGTTTAAGTACTTCTAAGTTCTAGGGGACTGACGACCTCAGAAGTTAAGCCCCATAGTGCTCAGAGCCACTTGAACCACTCGCGATCTACTGTTGGACTGTCACACGCTATCAAATCGCAATGCCCTCTAGGAACACACAAGTACACTGTAACTAAACGTAAAGACATCGTACCTAGTAGGCTCAAACCTGCTGATTTCTGTGATTTTAGCTTAGAGCATGCGGTGACCATATTCCCGATTTTTTAACTTTCCCCATTGAATGAAAATGTCACACGATGGTCGAATAATCACAATTCATCACATTTACCAGTTTCCGAGTACAGTGAAGCGTCTGAACGATCTTCATCAAGCTCTGAAGGTTTTCCTGAATTTGAAGTGTCACTAATATCAAAATGACCCTCCTTAAAACGAGAAAATCATTTTCCTGTCATCCTTCGTCTAGTGTTATTATCTCTACTCACGTCGCCAGTGTTTCTGGCTGCCTACGCTGCTGTCACCCATTCTACTGAAATCAAACAGAAGAACATGTCAGAAATGTTCCGATTTCATCACTTGTCAGTCCTTTTTCTAGCACTCACAGCTCCGTTCACTATCTCCAGATGAGAAAATGACAGTACATAAATTCAAATAGCAACAGTGGGCTACAAATAAAAATAACCATCGATAAATAAACACATAACAACCGGAAAACCAATATGAAAAACAAAAACGCTACACGAGGCAGTGTATCTGTATGTACTCTGTCCACGAGACGAAGGTTAGAGCTGACACCAGTATTTCGTGGAAAGATCGCTCAGAGCTACCGCGTTGCGGCACCTCGCCTGTAGTACACTTCGACATTTAACGTACGACCCAGAGCTGCCGCCCACGTAAGGCCACGGCGTGGGCGGCGGGCCGCCCGTGGCTGCAGGCTGATGGCGATTCTACGTCGGCTAGCACACTGTATATCTCATCCCAGTGTCCAAAATTTAAGCATTACCATGCGGCAGATCCCCTATAGCGCCTGTCATGATCTATTTTTAAAATTTCAGTCCGCGATCTACGAAGGCTATTCGGAAAGTAAGGAACGATAGGTCGCGAAATGGAAACCACAGCGAAAATAAAAACTATTTTATTTGCAACAGTTAGCTACAACTTGCAGCTACTTATCTCCATAGTCACCGATCCGACTTAGACGTTTGTAGTAGTGTTGTACCAACTTTACAATACCCTCGTAATAGAAGGCAGCCGCCAGTGTTTTCCGCCAATTCTCTGCGCTGGCCTACAGCTCGTTGTCTGTGCCAAAATGTTGTCTCCTCAACCAGCGGTTCATGTGAGCAGAGATGAAACTCAGAGGGAGACAATTACGGGCTGTATTGTGGGTAATCAAATATTTACAATTGAAAACGATGCAGGAGCATCTTCATTGCCCTGCAGAATGCGGCTGAGAATTGTCTTGAAGAAGAAAACGTACGATAGTTACGTAATGTTGGCTGCATAGCTTCAGGCCAAATTTCTCACCGGGACCTTGTACATGGCGGGAGACACTATTGTTCTAGGTATCTTTATGTGCTCCCTGTGTGCTCATAACTAAAATAAACGACGGAACGCGATCGACGGACATAATAGAGACACTGCCCAACACACCTGTGCAAAACTTCATCGGATTTTCACTGTGGTTTCCATTTCGCGACCGATCATTCCTTACCTTCCAAATAAGCCTCGTAGTTTGCAGATTTTTGTATAACACTAGCTGAAGAGCAAACATACTAGCAGTGTGGGGGATTCTCTATGTGTTAAATGGCATACAATTGTTTCAGATTATTCTATTTACTCGAGCAACGTTGCCGCTGACGCGACAGGTGGACCAACAGTAACTGGCCATTAGCAGCGAGCTATCCGATAGCGCGGCGATAAAGCAGCGACGATCCTGGAACGCCCGACTACGCCGTTTAAATCCTGAAAATATATGACTGGTATTTGTATAAACCATTCTTGTACGAAATATTGTCTTGCATTGTACCCAAGTCTTGAATTGTAACGTATCAACGCGCCAGACCAGAATGGTTTGATACTAATTTGAAATGGATTTAACATTAACTAACGATAGCCAGGGAATCATTGGTGGAATATCTCTATAAAAAGAAGAAAAATATAACGGCACTAATTTACAGCATTTATCGACCTGTGATTACTTCTTAAACCTTACTGAAGCGTGTTTATCACTGCGTTGGTTTATTCGAATGTATCCTTGTCCGTTGTAGAACATATTGTTAATATTTCACGACTGAAATAAGTGAAGAATATACGAGGGTTGGCCGGCCGAAGTGGCCGTGCGGTTAAAGGCGCTGCAGTCTGGAACCGCAAGACCGCTACGGTCGCAGGTTCGAATCCTGCCTCGGGCATGGATGTTTGTGATGTCCTTAGGTTAGTTAGGTTTAACTAGTTCTAAGTTCTAGGGGACTAATGACCTCAGCAGTTGAGTCCCATAGTGCTCAGAGCCATTTGAACCATTTTATACGAGGGTTGGAACTTAAATAGTGGCAACTATTTATTCACAACCGATACAAAAGAGTTTGTACCTGTTACTGTCCTTCGAAGTAGTCACCAGCGTTGTGTAGAACCAGTTGCTATCGATGTGGAAGGCGTACCACACTGATAGCAGAGCCTGTTCTGTTGATGGTGCGAATGAAGCGGTCTACTGCCTGTCGAAACTCTGGAACAGTTCTGAATCGAATGCCACGAAGTGGTTCCTTCATCTTTGGAGTCAAATCAAAGTCACAAGGACTTAAGCCCGCGGAGCATGGTGGATGGTACAGTGCTGGTACAGTGCTTCCCAGTACCATCGACTGAACAGAGCAGCCACAGAATGCGTTGTATGCGCTCGCGCATTGTCGTGCAAAATGATGGGTGGGTTGCTCAGAAAGTGTCGCCCCTTCCTTCGCAAAGCTGGTAGCAGGTGATGCTCCAAAAACGAACAATAATACTTTGTACTGACGGTGGCATTCGCTTCAGAACTGTTCCAGAAATTCAACAGGCTGTAGACCGCTCCATTCGCACCATCAATAGAAGAAGCTATGCTAACGGTATACTACGCCCTCCACATCGCTGGCAATGGGTTCTACACAACGCTGGTGACTACTTTGAAGGACAGTAACAGGTGCACACATTTAACTCTTTTGTATCGGTTGTGAATAAATAGTTGCAACAATTTAAGTTCCAACCCTCGTATAGCAGAGAAACTTTATGTGATACTTCAATTTAAAGAAGTTACATTTTACACCTGAAGTATGTCATTTTGAGAACTCAGCTAATCGTCATTGTTGATGAACTTATTGAATGCAGGAATTACGCCGCAAAGACTAACGTATTGTTATTATATTAAACACATACAAGAGCCTGGCAACCTCTCGACGAGATCGTATTTCATTCATTTTTTAGAGCAACGAGCTACAATAACAACAGCAACAAGGGCATAGAACAGAAAAACGAGTATTGTCCTCGCTGTTGTCATTCTACAGCGAACAGAGTTAGCAAAAATTATTCTAGGTTTTTGGTCCTGAAATTAACTTTAATCAGTCCCACGTCCGGAAATTTTCGGCAGAATTGTATCTGAACTTTACTTCGTCAGTTTATTTAACAGTATTTCAGTTATAGACAGAACGGGGTCCCATTAGAAAGACCAAGAGTTCATGTCACCCGTAATTTTCAATTTTTTATCGATAATGTTTTACCTGTGTTTTAGCATGTTTTGTCAATATTTTTGTTAAGTTGTAATTTTATCCTGAATATTGACATTTTACATGTGTATTGTAAATTGTAAAATAGTATATAAGTTACTGGTCCACGCGAAGGGTCTACTGAATTGTAACAATAAAATAGGAAAACCTCTAAACCTCTAGAGAAGTCGCTCTGTGTTAAGCACCCAAAAGCGCCTTTAAAAAAAACGACGAGGGCGTGCAGAGAATGCGCCAACTAAGAACAAAGTGTCAGTCGGATGTTAGACGTCCCGACCGAGCGAGGGGGCGCAGTTGTTAGCACAATGGGCTCGCATTTACGAGGACGACGGTTCAGACACGCATACGATCATCCAGATTAGGGTTTACCGTGATTTCGCTAAATCGCTGCATCCAAATGCCTGGATGGTTCCTTCCAAAGGAAAAGGCCGATTTCCTTCCCCGCCCTGCCGTAATCCGAAATTGTGCTCCGTTTCTAATGACCCACTGTCGACGGTACGTTAAACTATTAATCTTTCTTTCTTCATTCCTTCCTTCCGTACACATCCCGGTGTGGATTCGAGGCTACAATGCCCAGAATTCCGATGAATTGAAGCCTCGGGTAGATTTTGGTTTTGCATTTAAAGATGCGGAATGCTGATATTATGCACCATAGCAATTAGTAACTGGAAGAAGAGGCATGTCAGTTCTGAAGCAACGGTTATATAATAATCGCCGAGGCCGACACAACGTTTTACAACGTTCCCTACACGCTATGTAGTATTTTTTAATAGAATAATAAGAATGCTTCTGTCTGGGTTTATTGTGTGGGTTTTGTGAATATATTGGCAGAATTCAACTTACGTATGGATTCAGGTCCGGATCCTACAATATACTTTACTGTAATAAACAAAATTAAAGATAGTAAAATTTAGTGTCAAAGACTAACAGACGGTAGTAACGCTATTATAAAAATACGACATTCCGTTTGCGGAGACAGTGAGTGACTTATTGTAAGATATTATTTTCTTTTATTTATGACTCAACCAATTTTTCCTGATATCTCCAGATGCTATGGGGGCGTTTGATGAATAAGTGTTCATGCATTGACGTTCATGCATTGATAGTGCACGAACACTTGTTCATCAAATGCCGCCCTTAGCATCTGAAGACAGCCTTTGAAGACCGAACCGGTTATGATTGTTTCATAAAAAAGTAGTTGAGTCAAAAACAAAAAAGAATACCTACGAATCACTAAAATTAGTTAAACTTGGAAATATCTTGAATGTAACAGAACAATTCACACATCTAACACAAATGTTTAAATTTTTAAATTTTCAATTGTTCTATGTGTTCATGTGTTCATGTGTTCATGTGGAAAGTACCTGTGTAAAGAAAGCAAGTCTGCAGATTAACGTCTACGATAACTTCAGATATTGATTTATTCAATAACCATCCATTTATTTTCGTGATCATTAATATGAGAAAGTGATTTTGTTGTTACTTAACATCCAGTAGTGAAGAGCAAAATTAAAACTGTAGTGAAGAGTTGACTCCAAAAAGTAGAACTTGCGTGAAACTGTTATGAAAAAATTTAATTTACTTATAGAAAATTTGAGTTTTAAGAGTTCTGTTGTCCTACTTACTAAAATATAGTTCCATTTTGGACTGGCGATTTTCCTATTACATTGTAACAACTACTCTGGTGTGCAACACTTAAGGACAAAGTATGTTGGCTCTGAGCACTATGGGACTTAACATCTATGGTCATCAGTCCCCTAGAACTTAGAGAACTACTTAAACTTAACTAACCTAAGGACATCACACAACAGACGAAAGTGTGTTTCGCATAATGTGTCACGGTCAAGTAACACAGCTCGATAGAACTTGGACTTAACTGCTCACTGATTGACACACACTGCCTTTTCTCACGTTCCTTCAAAAGCTTCATATTGCAGAGCCAGCCGCATTTGGCGCTATAATAACACTAACCTTACGCCGTGCGACATCCAACTGGGAGACCTCTGGCAAACCGATCCTGCTCTTTTATTCATCTCGACAGAGTAGTTAATATGTCGTACTGTATCTACCCTATATTTTGCAGAGTAGTGTACTAAACAACTGCTTTGCATCACCTAACAGAAACGTTTCGAAATGCGCATTCTTTATATACTGATTATGGCATGTCTCAGAGATGAGTAAAAACTTTTAATCCCATTTCCTAAGCAAAACATTAGTATTACGAGCACGAATAGCACGAAAAAGATATGGTTATAAGTACATTTATGTCATGACACAAATGTATCTCGCTACGAAACCACTGTGTGCAGTCGTTAAACGACTGTTTTGGTTTTCTCTTTTTTTTTTCAAATGGTCCCGTAATCTATGTAAAATCAGCATTAAAGAGCCATTAAATAGAAATAATTTATGAACACCGAAAAATTTGTGCATATCAGTAACAGTGATTGTCAATAGTTAATCAGTGTAATTTACATTTTTATAAGAAATTGCATGCTTTTCATAGAGGGTGACAATTATTGAACTATATGAAATAAAATCGTCATAACATCTAAACGGTTTGCGTTAGGACGTTCAAAAAAAAAACAAAAAAAAACGGTTCAAATGGCTCTGAGCACTATGGGACTTAACTTCTGAGGTCATCAGTCCCTAGAACTTAGAACTAACCTGAGGACATCACACACATCCATGCCCGAGGCAGGATTCGAACCTGCGATCGTAGCGGTCGCGCGGCTCCAGACTGTAGCGCCTAGGACGTTCAAACTCCACGGTTGGCTGCGGGGCATGTTGGGAATTAGTATGTGCATGTGTGGTTTGGTTTAGCGACGAAGCCCACTTTCATTTGGATGGGTTCGTCAATAAGCAAAATTGGCGCATTTGGGGTATAAGAATCCGCATTTCACGATTGAGAAGTCTCTTCACTCTCTATAGTAACTGTGGTGTGCAATGTTCGGTCACGGAATAATTTGTGCGATATTCCTTGAACGCACGGTGACTACCGAACGGTATGAGCAGGTTTTGGAAGATAATTTCATCTCCATTATCCAAAGTGACTCTGATTTCGACAGGATGTGGTTGATGAAAGAAGCTGCAAGAAGATGCATCGAAGATGAGCTGAGCTGAAAACAGCCATTCAGGAGGTCATCGACTGCATCGATGTTCCGCCACTTCAGCGGGTCATGCAGAATTTCGCTATTCGTCTGCCCCACATCATCGCAAACGATGCCAGACATATGGAACATGACATAATTTAAATCCGAATATCTGTAGTGACGTTTACATGTTACAGTGTGTGCACGCCGTTGTTTGCAACTAATATACGTTTTTTTCATATAGTTCAATAATTCTCACCCTAGGAGTAAGAAGACTATGGAAGAGCATAGGGATAAGGCGGCAGTGCTCAGGCGAGCTGTAAAATCGTGTAGGGACAGACGGACTACCCTCGAGGGAGTTTCAGAAGGACGCGCCGGGAAGCATCCAGGTCAGTGCCACACCATTCACTAGACTTCCGTTTGTAGTGCCGTGACAGGGCGCTGGGATTAAATATCCTGTGGCGTAAGATCTCCAGCAGTAATCGTTTTACATCTCAGAAGTGGAAAAAGACGGAACGCTGTTTTTAGCAATGTCCCGGAATGAACTATTGCGCAAAAAGCGTAGAACGCTGTGTTTCTTTGGAACGCACCAGACGCTATAGATAACATCTAGTAAATGGAGTGAGACTCTACCGTTTGTGGTGCCTTTGAAAGTGTGGGGCCCGTCGATCGTTGACTTTAGAAGGAAACTAAATATTCGAGCGAGATAAAACTGCAAATAAAGTGGAAGCCAGAGAGAGAAACTGCGGTCTGCTGCCGACGACCTCCTTTATCGGCTACAGAGAAAGGGAGTTATATGCCTTTTTTTCAACACTAAAGGGTAGGACATGTGTTACTGGTTAACCGCCTGAAGAACAACTGGGGAAGAGAATCAACATCTTGTAAGAAATACATTTGTCAGTCGGCGATCGGTATATCCGTAGACCAACCAGTCTCAACACAGTAAAGAACACAAAACGTAGAAATGCGAGTTCTGCTTTTAGTACGCATTTGGAACAAAATTATTTCACCACCAGACGACTTAATCTCTTGGACGCTGAGAGTCTTGATCTCTAGGAACCTCCATCGTCAGACCTTCTCCTCCACCAGCCTATGATACTATCTGCGCAGATGAGCTGAGAGGCAGTAAGGTTTCAGACTGATTTGGATTTAGTCACTGGCGAGAGTCTCTGGTGTGTCGCCAATGACTGATTCTGCAGCCGCATCAGCCTCCACTAACAGTTTGATATGGCAGATCGAGCCGCGACCACGAGATGATGTTTAGGGACACTAAAGTCATTTTTATGCAATATCGATAACCTCAAGATTCACTCTGATATCTTGTTTCCAGGTTCAGATGACCAGCTTGCTTCCAACTCTGGTCACGGATGCAATGCATTACCTTCTCTAATACTTCCTGTCGGTTATGCTAACATCACTACAATTACTATACAACTTCGTGACTGCATGCGATTACTAGAACCGTACGCCAGAACCTTTTATCAGATGGGCCAAAGTGGTATTTGAGTAGTATTATTGATTGACAGATAACTTATGAGTCATTTTATCGTACTAATCCGAATTAATTGTGAGTCTTGTTTCATTTAGGAGACCAGAATTCCTAATTCATTATTTTGGAGGGGCCATTTAGCATACTTCCACATTATCAAGCAAACCAGTAACTTATGCAGTGAATCGAAAGGACTACAGGGCACAGTGGCAAGATGGGGCGATGGGAGCTCAGTTTCACCATCCAGACTTTCTTCTCTACATTTTCACAATCCGAGCTTGTGCACCAACTCTAACGATCTCGTCGTCGACCGCTACGGTCACAAGTTCGAATCCTGTCTCGGGCATGAATGTGTGTCATATACTCAGGTTAGTTAGGTTTAAGTAGTTTTAAGTTCTAGGGGACTGATGACCTCGTTAAGTCCCATAGTGCTCAGAACCATTTGATCTCGTCGTCCGTGACATGGTAAACCTTAGACTTCTTTTTCCTTCCTTCGCAGCTCCCCAGAACTGTAATCCGCAGGCTTGCACGTTGGAAAAACACCAAATAACGAAGAGCAGCGATATTCAAAATACCCAGGATTTTTTGTTTCGGCAATTTATATGTCAGTTACATCTTCCGTAGCCCAATGGAGCAGTTTTTATCGAGATGATGAACGAGTCATTTTAGGGGTTACGTATAAATAAGTTATTTCTGCGTATCGCTATGTACTGATTATGTGCAGGTTACTGAAACACACACTGCTTTACATTTACTAACAATGGACATACTAGTCATTAACTGTACTCATGTAACTAGTAACAGACTTAAATTTATTTTTTCTTTTTCATGTACAAGTGTAACCAATTTCTAGTCCAATTTCGTTTATGGAACAGGAAGAGTCTTGCGGAAGAAAAAGCTTTAAGCGAGACTTAAAATTTGCTTTGTTGCCTGTCAGGCTTTTATTCTGTTAGGCATACGATCAAAGACTTTTTTTGAGCCATCGATTGTTTTAATAATGAGTGTGTGGAATACAGACCATTTTCTTTCTACTATTGTATTCTTCGACCAAAAGCCACTGTTCATGTAGATCAATTCCCCATGAACACAACCAGGCTTTCTTTAATTCTACCCGACGAGGTGTCATAGGGACTTAGCGTTACGCATTTCAAAATATCGTATGAAAATATATGGTTCCAGATACCTTTTCAACTCTCAAACATCTATAATGTGTACATGTAGACTGAGAGGGGGAGTGAAAATTTGTACCAAGGCTGGGATTCGGACCCGGGTCCCTGCTCTCTAGGCAGATGCGCTGGCACAGTGGCTTTGCACAACTGCACTGACTATCCTAGCACATCTCACTCCTCAAACCAAATTCCCATTCACGCTCCAGCCCACTTGGAATTCCCCTTAAACTCGAACAGCGGTACAGAACCCCTCCAATTCTACTGGAATACCACCTCAGCATCGAACGAAGCGGGGGATCCACTTTGAAAACAAGCTATACTTCGTTAGGTTTGCAACATGTAGATAAACAAACCAACCACGAGGAAATACATAATGAATTGCTGGTCGCTGTGGCCGAGCGGTTCTAGGCGCTCCCGCCCGGAACCGCGCTGCTGCTAAGGACGCAGGTTCGAATCCTGCCTCGGGCATGGATATGCGTGATGTCCTTAGGTTAGTTAGGTTTAAGTAGTTCTAAGTTCTAGGGGACTGATGACCACAGATGTTAAGTCCCATAGTGCTTAGAACCATTTGAACCATAATGAATTCACAATGTTTACATCTTTACAAGCACAGTTTTCGCACAAATATCTATAACTAGGGGCAAAAGAGTAATAGCGCACCATAAAAATAAACGTAAACTTTGTGAACAGTGTGAAGAAGTTCGGAATATAAAAATGTGCTTATGTTTCGGAAATGAATTGGTAGTACGACCTCCAGACCAGATGAGAGGAAACGCTGATGCCAACAAACTGTAAGTACTTACTTATTCACATAAAAACGCCATGTGAGCTGTTTGATAATCACAAAATGATACGTATTAAACCAAAAATGTATCGTTCTAATCCGACTGAAGATGCCTTAGAGTAAAAGAAGGCGAAACGCATCTGGGTGAAATAAATTACAGTGCAGCAAGAAAAACCGGTTTTATTTAAAAAACAAATATTAAAGCTATAAGTGTTTTAATAAGATGAAACTTTGGTTCTAGAGACCTCCTCAAGTCTCAAGCAAAAGCTAGGCACAATCACTCAACAAAATATCTTCCATGAAACAAAAAATAAATAAAGCCAGCCTTTTCCCTAATATACATAACTGGGAAACAATTAACAGTTTACGATCTGTAATAATATCTGAGTCAACTTCAGCAGTAAAACATAGCACACAACTGCGCACAGCGTTCCCCAAGAAAAGGAAAGATGAAAATATTAAACATTCACGTGATGAGTCACCGATTGCATTCTTTTTCTGCGGCGCTGCAGCCACCAAAACAGGCAGAGTCCTAGGAAGACGAGGTATGAGATCTAATTTCCGACCTCCTAAAAAGATAAAGGAAACGCTACCCCCTGTAAGGGCAGTCTCGGCCTCGGGGCCCCTGGGATTTACAACATCCCTAGTGTGTGCGGAAGCAATTACGTCGGTCAGTCCATCCGCAACGTTTACGACTGCTGTGCAGAACATCAGCGGCATATTAAGAATCGAGAACTGCAGAAATCCGCAGTTGCTGTACACAGCCTCACAAACAAATATAAAATATTGTTTGACGAAACAGAAGTTTTGTCCCAGACTCGCACGTATTGGGACTTCGTAATTAAAGACGTTGTAGAATGTGTGAGAACATCTTCAATCGTGACAGTGGATATAATCTTAGTGGTACACGGAAGCGAGCTCTCGATGCACAGATGAGCCAGATATAGTGGCCGCAATGTTTAAGCAACGGCGGTATCGGTGGCGTCACCAGAGCGAACATTGACACCATCTGCGACAGCATTACATAATTTCCGACCAATCAAAGGCATTCTAAAGGCTATAAACGGCCATCACAGAGCTGTTTTGACAGTCAGTTGCTCCTGACATGACGAGGAAGGTAATCGTCGAATGGTTGAGGTTCTATCCTGAATTGATGCGGGAAGCAGTCCTGTTTTATATCACACAGCTACACGTTGATCTACAACTGCTACTACACTCATGCTCATAGATCAAGGATAGTGCTGATACAAGGTGAAACAACGCTCTGGTGGGCGGTTTGCGGGTTTAAATCACCTCGAGGTATGACCATGGGTGCATTTGACCTGCGGTCGTCGCACGGTGGCGCTGGCAGCAGTCCACATACGCAGAGGTGCATTGGTGCATGTCAGAGTACGGTGCAGCGAGTAATTGTGCAGACGTTTTCAGACGTGCTAATGGTGACTGCGTGTTGAAATGGCTCTGAGCACTAAGCGACTTAACTTCTGAGGTCATCAGTCGCCTAGAACTTAAAACTAATTAAACCTAACTAACTTAAGGACGTCACACACATCCATGCCCGAGGCAGGATTCGAACCTGCGACCGTAGCGGTCGGTCGGCTCTGGACTGTAGCGCCTCGAACCGCGTGTTGAAAATGGCTCAACGAACACAAATTGATGACGTTATGAGGGGTAGAATACTAGGGCGACTGAAGGCTCGTCAAACACAGCAGGTCGTAGCACGGGCGCTAAGTGTGCCACAAAGTGTAATCTCAAGATTATAGAAATGATTCCAGCTGACAGAACAAACAGAAAACGTGTCCAAGCGCTACAGTACCGGACGTCCACCGTGTACAACATCGCAAGAAGACCGATATCACACCATCAATGCTTGCAGACGGCCACGGAGTACTGCAGGTAGCCTTGCTCGGGACCTTACCACAGTCACTGGAACAGCTGTCTCCAAACACACAGTCTACAGACGACTGAACAGATATGGTTTATTCGCCTGGAGACCCGCAAAGTGAATTCCACTGATCCCTGGTCACAGGAGATCCCGTAAATCCTGGTGTCAAGAACACAGTACATGGTCACTGGAACAATAGTTCCAGGTTATGTACACGGACGAGTCCAGGTACAGTCTGAACAGTGATTCTCCTCGGGTGTTCATCTGGCGTGAACCAGGAACCAGATACCAACCCCGTAATGTCCTTGAAAGGGACCTGTATGGAGGTCGTGGTTTGATGGTGTGGGGTGGGATTATGATCGGTCCACGTACACCGCTGCATGTCTTTGACAGAGGAACTAACAGGTCAGGTGTATCGGGACGTCGTTTTGCACCAGTATATCCGCCTTTTCAGGGGCGCAGTGGGTTCCACCTTCCTCTTGATGGATGGTAATGCATGGCCCAACCATAGTGGAGGAGTACCTTGAAACAGAAGATATCAGGCGAACGGAGTGGCCTGCCTGTTCTCCAGACCTAAACCCCATCGTGCACGTCTGGGATGCTGTCGGTCGACATATCGCTGCACGTCTTCAAAAACCAACGACACTCCAAGAGCTTCGACAGGCAGTGGTGCAAGAATGGGACGCTATACCCCAGCAGCTGCTCGACCACCTGATCCAGAGTATGTCAACCCGTTGTGCGGCCGGTGTACGTGTGCATGGTGATCATATCCATTGGGACGTACATGCGCAGGAAACAATAGCGTTTTGTAGCACGTGTGTTTCGTGACGGTTTTCTCAACGTATCACAAATCCCGTGGACTTACAGATCTGTGTCGTTTGTCTTCCCTATGTGCCTATGCTATTAGCGACAGTTTTGTGTATTGCGAAGTTGTGTGGCACCACATTCTGCAATTATCCTTAATTTACGAGCATGAGTGTACTACTACTACTACTACTACTACTACTACAACTACTAATGCTACTGTCACCAGATAGCTACTGACATAAGTTACACACAGCTCTCTACCAAACGTCTTACGCATATCTCTCAATAATTGTCATACATGGCACAAAAAATGAATCATTCTCATACAACAAACAATAAGATGAATTCTCAGCAGGACGTGTCAACCACTGAATCGCTCACGGCATAGCTGAAAATAGGAGTCGTACAATTAATCACGCTCTCGGTGTGTAGTTAACAAATTCTAACTGCTCTCGTTCACAGTGCTCACAGCTGCCCTCTATGTGCGATCAGTAAGGAACCATAACTTGTCACACGATTGCGTCCAGAATTTGTAGTTAACAAGCACACCCAATGTATCGCTCTTGTGCCACAAAGCACGTTATATCAATCATAAAACCTCGAGCGTGCACACTTCAGCTGAAAAAGCTCTCAGGTAGTGTCCCTCTTGACATATAGAAGCCCTTCTCTCCAACTTCGCTGGGATCACCGTCCGGCCACGAAAAGACACCAACCGGTCCACCATGCTGTTGTGTCCACTCGGCAGCCAAGCTCTGCACAGACCACAGTGACATCCAGCTGAGAGCCCTGCAGGACAACAGTTTCTTGAGGCTCTCGCTCTCGGCTCTGCCCAGTGCTCACTCCGTCGTTTCCGTCCAGCAGCTGACCCAAACACTTTCAGGCCCTGCCCACCATTGCGGACACCTCGGCAGCTGCTCCAATCAGGCCCCTGGCGATGCGCCACAGGCTCGTCCACCACTTCCAACCGAAGACTTCTAGGTACGCAGGTCATGTTGTTCCAAGATGGCGACGGGACTGGACGCCGGAACATGTTGCTGGCTGCACTTGCTGAGATGACTAACTTCCCAGCCACCCCTCTTGCTACCCTCATGTTGGTGCTCACGACAATGACGTGTCCACACCGTCCACCTTCTTGTGGCCACAGCAAGACATTGCACTTGATAATGCTCTGGATGCGTGTAAAATAACCAAGGTGTTCAGGATGGCACAGCATTTACCATCTGAAGAAAACATTCAAAATGGATCTGATTCACTCTCAGAGTTTATGGAACTCTTCTCAGAAGTTGTCGGCAGCCTTGCTGATACCACATTTGGTTATGTAATCTTCTTTATACACTCTCCTGTCACATTAAAGTGACCACCAATCAAAATCCTGAACAACCACCGTTTGCAACGCAGACCAATGCAAGATGTGCAGGATGAGTGTCAGTGAGGCTCTGGAAGGTACAGACATGGATGTAGAACCATGCCGACTCCAGGGGCCCTATTCTGCATCCATCCACCATTTTGCCGATCATTGATGTACGCGGGCGCACCGAACGGTCTTGTTTTCGAAACAGATCCCCAGCATTATTCAGTAAGCATTTCGAAAGCGATGCCGAACGGTCCTAGCCAACCGAAACGTTGTTGTCAGTTCTCCTCGCGCCAACCAATGAAAAGCAATCTGCCTCAGATCCGCGCAGGCGCACTGCAGAGCCACAACGGCACGAACTCGAAGCGGCTAGCAGCCGACACATGCATGCCATTCTTCACAGTACCGAAAAGTGTGGTTAGAGTACGTGATACTGTTCAAATTTTGCTGACCACAGGCTTCCATGAATGCATGATAACAGAATATTGGCTGTGTTCTGCAAACTGTCTTAAATGTCACATTATGTCATTTTATTCTCGTTCACATCGACGTCTTGTTTTGGATTTTACCTTTCGGAATATGAGTTAAGATCAAATGGTTCAAATGGCTCTAAGCACTATGGGGCTTAACATCGGAGGTCATCAGTCCCCTAGACTGAGAACTACTTAACCTAACTAACCTAAGGACATCATATACATCCATGCCAGAGACAGGATTCGAACCTGCGACAGCAGCAGCAGCGCGGTTCCAGACTGAAGCGTCTAGAACAGCTCGGCCGCAATCAGTTAAGAATGGAGTGTAGCACCATATTGTACAAATACATCTATAGAAACACCCGAAAAATTCGTCATTTTTTCTGTTTTCCGTCGTTCCTTAGTTGCTTCAAAATTCATGGAGGTACGTTCCGTCCACGCAAATAATTGAAGGCAGTTTGTCTATTGCCATACGCGTTTCGCTTCCTTTATTCGTGATAATGCTTCAGAAGTAAAAGAAGCGAAACGCGTATTGAATAAGCAGCCTTCAATTAGTTGCGTAGACGGAACACATCTCCACGAACCCTAAAAATTGTTTGAGAGAGTGTTAAAGAATAAGAAGATGCATGGAAAGTGGTTGTAGCTCACTCCTAGAGATCCAAATGATGAAGTAGCCTACTTCCCTATATGATACATATGGTTCATAAAAACAAAATTTAAAAAATCGCCTTTTCGAGAGCGTGTGGTGAGTGCAGCTATAGAAGTTAGTTGTAGTTTATAACATGCATCTGACGAATCAAAATGTTTCATATATGGTGGTATAGTCTGAAAATATTATGGCGGAAACCTTTCATCTCTGTCTACTGTTGATAAGGATTCGATTCCAGATAAATACCTGGGACAAGCTAGAGCATAAAGACTATTTCTGCTAGTTTCATTCGCAGTAATTTACGTTGTTCCCTTAGATTCCTGTCTGACCGGAAATCGCTAAGCATTCCGAAAAAAAAGGTGAATTGTTTGTGACAAGTAGTAGTAGTATAAATGTCACTGTCAGTTGTTTCACGCACAGTAATTTCATCTTTCATTTCTTAAACATATTGAAGTCACCATATCGGAGATTCTCGTTACTGAGAAATCTCTGTCTTATGTGTAAATTATAACGAATATTTCAGAAAAATGATGAACTTTGACGATCAACCAAGTCTCAGAATATGTTGCAAACACGAAGAGGAAAAAAAGTTTTCGTATCCAGTGGTGTACGAACCTACGCGCTGTGCAACGGTATCTAATTTTGTTGTATATTGTTCATTGAATTTGTTCGGGGTTGACGTCCGATGACACCCGTTTAGGTTCATTGTTGATCCGTTCACTCAGTTTTTTTATTAAAGAGGGTAGCCAACCCTCTTTTTTTATTAGTATCATTTTGTTCGTTTTTGTTCGTTGTATCTGTTCGGGGCGGACGTCGCAAGACACCCGTTTCAGTTCGTTGTTGATCCATTAACTCAGTTTTTTATTACAGAGGGCAGCTAACCCTCTGGCCGAATACGCTGAGTTATCGTGCCGGTGTAGTTCGTCGCCTGGCCAACTTCGCTACTGCAACTTGCACGCTGTCGCCCCTTTATCTGATGTAATTCCATTCGAGCGAGACGCAGGCTGACTTCGTTGCCGAATAATGCGAGGGTAAGCCGTCAATGCATGAAATTTTGGAATGTTTCCTCTATCTGACCTCACGAAACTCCTTTACATTGTTACTTCAAAGTTTTAAACGCGTTTCGATAGTTAATAGGTAAACCCTTTGCGGTAAAGAGTACGCGAAGTCACTAGTAATTTCAGCTAGCACTCAAGGTAATATACGTAAGCAGAGCCGATGTCTTGATATTTAATTATCTTTAAAACTCGTAATTGCATAAAAATAACAGATATTTTGAGAGAATGTTGACTGAGAACGTTTTTTCTTCTTTTTTTCTTTTTGATGTTGTAATCCTTCACAGCAACAACCTAACCTAATCATATTTCTTACAAAGGAAAATAGTCTATCTTGAACTCACTTTCCAACATGACGCATCCTGTGGTCATTCTTTAGTAACACAATCACTAAATACAAAGCTAAAACAGCTCAATATGTTTATAATAACAAATTATAGGTGTAAATAAACTACAGCTAACCAAACGACAGAGACACACTGAAACCCAAAACCTCTTGGTACAGTTGTCGAAAAATCGGCAGGAGGACCGTTCGGTGACAGGTCTCAGAAACTTACTGAATAGGAATTTCGGATAAAGAACCGAAATGACGTCACTACCGAAACTAAGCTACTGCACCGATCGGTATAAACGATATAGAATAGCGCACCAGTTCCCTGGCCAGCTGCGCTACATTCCTTGGTTGATGACTCATGGCATGAACAGCCCAATTGGGTTTAAATCTGACGAGTCTGGTGGCTAGGGGAGTACAATAAACTCATCCTGGTGCTCTTAAAACCACACATGTACACTGATAACTGTGCGACACGTTGCACCGAGAGAGGTGACGCATTGCTTAGCACAATGGACTCGCTTTCGGAAGGACGACGGTTAAAACCCACGTCTGGCCATCCTTATTTAGGTTTTCTTTAATTTCCTTTCAATCAGCACGTTGCATTGTCCTGCTGGTAGATGCCATCGTGTCAAGGACAAAAAATAAGGTCGTGTAGGCGCGGATGTGGTCCTCAGTGTTAGATGCATACTTGTGTTGATCCACTGTGCATTTCAGAACGACGAGATCGTCTAGAAAATGACAGGAAAACGCTCCCTCCTACGGCCTGGACCTTCCAACGATTGTTGCTGTTACAGATTTTGCTCAGACAGTTCTTTGGTTTCAGATGTTTCACGCCATACACGCCAATAGCTACTCCGATGGAGCATCAAGCGTGATTCATCTGAAAAGGCCATCTGTCGCCATCGAGTTGTCATACAGGCGTGAAAATATCGGCCTTCATCGCTGATGAATAGCAGTCAGAGTGAGTGCTCGAACCAGGCGTGATAGTCTGTTGCTCAACAGCTGCACGTCTGTTCACCCTTACATATCTCAAGCTGTTGTTCAACCCTGTCATCTATAGCACACAGTTCACCATAGCTACGTAGGTGCCGGTTATGGACAGCGCAGTTTTGCCACGCACAGTATACTTCAATCACAGAGGCATGCGAACAGTTTACAAACCTATCTCTTTTGGAATTTAGATAGATCGCTCATTTTCCACGTTATGCCAAAGGGTGTACTGCTTTCCGTGTCTTCTCCTACAGGCTCTATATACCCTCCACCGCTAGTGTTGCCAACTGCCGTCTGTGAGAGGTTATTGCACGTTCGCGTTGAACGTAGGCTGTGGTCACATTAATGTCACAGGACCGTGTCGCTGAATGCATTGTAGCATTTCTTCTCAGAACAATCGATTGTTCTTCTGATTCATACGTATGTGTTGTGGGCACAAGAACAATCTTCTTGAAGACTTACATTCACTCGCTTTGACCTAGAAAGGTATTTTCAATTACTTGCCAGCAACAATGAACACTTAGACTACTTACAAAGTACAGTTTAAGACGAGACTGTAGGGCCTATTGTTGGCAAAGTTCATCTACACCATCGGCGAATTACTTAGCAGAAACCACAAATTTGTACATAATTAATTATACAAGACGCACTAAGCATTGTAAGTTATTCCCTCTTCGAAGCTGCTAGGTTGAAAACACCGAAGAAATTTTTATACAATTACTTCGATTCCCAAAGCTGCCAGGGATTTTTCCTTGGTGGAACAGGGTGCACTCAGCCCCGTGAGGTCAGTTAAAAAGCTACTTCGCCGACAGTAGTGACCCCAGATCAGGAGGGCGTCGTGCTGACCCCACGACCCTCCATGTTGCATCCAATGACGCCACTGGCGGAGGGTGACACGGGACGGTGACATTGCAGGTTGTCGTACCATTGGGTTTCTCATGGCCTGAGGGTACAATTTACGTTTACGTAAATGAAAAAAAGTAGAGTTCCTTTTTCACTTTCTTGTGCACCACCTGACGTGGGATCTGTGAAGTTAGTTCTTTCCTAAAATATGTTACGAATTTCGGTTTTCTGACATCTTACACACCCTCCAGAATATTCTCACCATAGATCTATGGACGAACTGACCGCAATGGCATCAACCTATTTTTAAATTATTTTATAGTACTTGTCCTCCAGTTTATTATACGTGTCATCACCATATAATACACATATTAAAAGGTGACGCATAGTTCATAAATCTTTGTTTGACCGATCCGACGCTGTCCTTTAAAGTCTAAGAAGAAGTCCAATCGAACAGTGCCAATTTACTGTAGAAGTAGGGTTTGTTTTCTGACATCTTACACACCCTCCAGAATATTCTCACCATAGATCTATGGACGAACTGACCGCAATGGCATCAACCTATTTTTAAATTATTTTATAGTACTTGTCCTCCAGTTTATTATACGTGTCATCACCATATAATACACATATTAAAAGGTGACGCATAGTTCATAAATCTTTGTTTGACCGATCCGACGCTGTCCTTTAAAGTCTAAGAAGAAGTCCAATCGAACAGTGCCAATTTACTGTAGAAGTAGGGTTTGTTTTATCGAAACACGTTACTAACTTTATTGATATTTGGGCTTGCTTTATAGTTTTTTGTTCACTAGTGCAACAGTTGTTTTGATGATAGACGTGTTAGGTCCTGCCAACCAAGATGGAGCATCTGCGACTCTAGAATCGCATTCAAAGGACCCAAAACCTCGTCTCGCCATCCAATTTAGCGCTTTCGTGGTTTCCCTGAATCATTTGAGGCGAATCTCCGGAAGGTTCTGTTGAACGGGACAGAAACGAATCTTTCTCACCCTTGCCCTGTTCGGTCTTATTCTGTCCCCAGTGATCTTGGCACTTACGGGTCATTTAAGCCAGAACTTTCTTCCCTCCTTCGGTGGTGCACGAAGTACTGCTACGGAAGTATGTGGCGGCATTTCAGACGTCTAGTAAGTTAATTGCTTCAGACACCGTGTCGCCTAAGATGTAGATCACGAGCTTGGCCCGCGGAACGCTGTTCGCTGCCAAATGAGAAGACCTGAAAAAAGGAGCCAACAGCCGTCGCATCGGAATAGCCTTATATAAGAGCGACAGCTGGCGCAGGGCCTCTTCTACTGCTCGTACCCAGTCTAGCGTACCTGTCTCCGGAACACTGTGAGGGGTTTCGAGGTTTCTTTCTGTGTTTATTTTAGTGATTCCTTATCGGCAAGAGCTACGGAAGTTACCATCCAATTAACCATACGTTACGTTCCCATTCACTATCAATTAAATGTAGCTTTCGGATGATAGTATGAGGTAAGTGTATTTTTTAGCAAAAATATTAATTTGCAGAGCTAGAAATATATTAATCCAAATGCCTCATATGCAACTACAATAAAACCAATGTAGCGTCATTAGGAAGGAAAGCATTTCAGTGGTTGCAGACAGATTACCAAATTTAATACAATTATTTTCCCTTTTTAGAGTCTCCTGCCTTATGTTTCCAAGTCCTTTCAGCGGCTATGTCACCAAACTGTGATTGCCATAAAAAATGATACGCATCATCTAAGACCATAATAAATGTACAAGTATCTTTTTTCTTTTTTATATACATTTTGTGAGTAACAGAGATTCCGAGAATGCCCTCGAAGTACTCTGAAAAGTATTGAAGAATGCCAATGTGATTAAAAATTCTAGAATCAGCAGTAGCTATAATCCAACCTTATGTTTTCTCAATCTTAAGAACTTTATGTTCTAGAGAAGTATATTTTGAAGTATTATTATTCTAAGAATTGTTATTGGAGCAATAGGAGTCTAAACCATAAACACTAAAACTAAAAGGGTACAACAAATGGGAAATAAAAAAGTGAAAAGCAATAGCGTTGATTCAGTTCAAAAATGCCGAACTTGTACTATTAGCAAGTGGTGATAAATGAAATTTTGGACAGTTTTGGCTTCAGTCGTGCATTTCCAGCTTATCGGGAGCAGTTCCCAAAAACAATCTGGCCAGCCGAGCTCGACTGCAGGGTAAACCAGAAAATAACCACTTTGGACTTTGACGCGTAAAGCATTCAAAAATCGAGGGTTTGCTCAGGAATCAGTGGAAAATTACTACGAGGCACAGGATACAAATGAATCAGGAAGAAAAAGGAAGACAGGAGTTTAATGTCCCATTGACAGCGCGGTGGTTACAGACGGAGCATGAAATCGGGTTACGAAAGAATGAGGAAGTAAATCGGCCGTGCTCTTTCGAAAGGAAACCGTACCACCATTTGCCTGGAGTCATTTAGGGAAATCACGGAAAACCGAAAGATGGATGGCCAGGCGGGGATTTGAACCGTCGTCCTCGCGAATGTGAGTTTAGTGTGCTAACCACAGCGCCATTTCTCTGGATTCCAAGAGATAAGAAGAGACTGAAACTACGGGCATATGGCAGATTGAGAGATGAGCATAGAAGTGTTACCCTGCACATTTTCATGTAAGGAAAATTCTAATTTCTGGAAGTTGTGACCAGAATCAAACTGACGAGACCGTCATCATGACTGGATTGCCAGACAGAGGGATCTGACGGCTGCGTGATGTGTCGAGGATCGAACTGAGGCACTTCTTCCGAGCCAATGATAAGCTCACCAGCGCCAGTCGTCTGCAGCCACACCTCCGGTCCGGGGTTCGATCCTTGGACGACTACTCGCCTTGGGCACACGGTTCTCAGCCGTCTCACTCTGATCCAGCCGACTCAGCCTGTCACATCAGCGATCAACGCATCTTGCCTGAAGGCCAGGAGTGACTACGGCTCGAGCATAGCAGCGGCCGATGTCCTACTGCTCGTGCAGCGGGGTCTGCATGTAGAGGCCGTCACCTGTTTGACGCTTCAGCTATGCTACCTACGAGCGGCTTCTGACACTCTTATTAAGCGTCCTCTGCCAGAGCACACTCACACCATCTACAATTAACCTTATTTGGGGCCATTTATAATCCATGTGAAGAGCACATCCAAATGGCTAGACAACGAATAGCATGGGTCACACTCTTGGAATATATGACAGGAAATATTGGGGAAGCACTGAACATACTAACAAGGGGAGACCACGACGTTTGGAACGCGGATTTACTTCAAACTTCGTACATTAGGACACTAAAATGTGTAAGCAGTAGCGCGTACTTCCCAAGCGTTACTGACAGAATCGCAAGATAATTTCGGTCTTCAAATATATAACAGTGCGTGGCCGTTTTTACCATGAAGCGGCGGCAGCTGAGTGGGTAGCGTTCAAGCCCCGATATCGCTGGATCGAGACCCGTTCGTCAGTTTTTTTTTTTATTTCTAGGACAGTCATTTTCTTTGTCGGCGCTGATAATTGATCACGCAGTATCGAGTGTAATTTAATAGCTTCACGAGAAGCCATCTCTCGTTCTTTTTCGATTGAATATGAACAATTCTGAAGACAAGGACAAACATACATTTTCAGTATCACTTTATGCGTTTGGTCGTTTACTAGTCGATAGTTATGAATATTATGTTATTCGTGATATAAAAATTTGTAGACTGCCAAATAACATTGTAAATTTAATAAAAGGTCATCTGATTACACTTATTTTTCCCATTATATCAATTGTAATATAAATAGTAAAGAACATTGTGTTAAAAATAAAAAAAACTGACGAATGGGACTCGATCCAGTGATCCAGCAACTACGGGGCTTGAACGCTACCAACTCGGCTGCCGCCGCTTCCTGGTAGAAACGGCCACGCACAGGTATATATTTGACGACCGAAATTATCTTGCGATTTTCTCAATAACTCTTGATCAGTACGCGCTACTGGTTACACATTTTGTTGTCCTAATGGAGTAATACGAGTGTACGAAGTTTGAAGTAAATCCGCGTTCCAAACGTCGTGGCTTCCCCTTGTAAGTGCAGTGCCTCGAGTATGGTGGGAATTGACACACAAGTGTTACTCGCACTGCTGGATTTCAGTAGCGTTTTGTTTGGCGTCGCCCCAGACTACGTCCTGAACCAAACTGACACCCTGCAATACCGTGCTATTATACTTGTTTGGATGCTACGAAATCCACCATTATAAATGTGCTACTCGAGGAAGACAAAGAAATGCCGTTGAAAATGGGTAGATATACAGGGTGTCCATATAGTCCCTTTACAACTTCAAAATTTGATTACAACGCCAGTTGTTGAAATATTTTAACAACATTTCTCTTATTGTAATCAGTGTTTACTTAAGTTTTTTATATACTAAAATTTTATGTTTCATATACTCTGTTGATGGAAGGAACTGCATATCTATAAAATGGAAACTCCTAAAGAGAAGGCACAATGTGTGTCCTGGTTTACTGAGACAAAATCGGATGTTCAGACTCAACGAAACTTCATAACGAATTTTGGAAGAGATCCAGCATCGCTCCCTTCAATCTGTGCGTGGCACAAAAAATTTATGGAGACAGGGATAGTGCTGGATAAAGGGAAGAGCGGGCGACCAAGAACTTCCGAGGAGAACATCGATCGCGTTTTAAACGTCTTCACTCGTTCACCTAAAAGGTCCAGCCGCGCTACTGGCAGACAGTTGGAACTATCACGTTCATCTGTGCATAATGTCCTCCACAAGAACTCACGGTTGTACGCTTACAAAGCGCAACTTTTACCCACACTTCAGCCAAATAACAAGCCACAACGGACAGAGTTTGCACTCAACATGCTGGAACGCCTTTCGGAGGATGAAGAACTCCTCAAGCGAGTTTGTTTCAGTGACGAGGCATCTTTTCATGTTTCTGGGACATTAAATAGACATAATGTGAGAATCTGGGGATCTGAATACCCCCATGTGACTAGGGAGCTTCACCGGGATAGTCCAAAAGTGCATGTGTGGCGTGGAATCATGTTGTTGTTGTAATGGTCTTCAGTCCAGAGACTGGTTTGATGCAGCTCTCCATACTACTCAATCCCGTGCAAGCTTCTTCATCTCCCAGTACCTAATGCAACCTACATCCTTCTGAATCTGCTTAGTGCATTCATCTCTTGGTCTCCGCCGCGCGGGATTAGCCGAGCTGTCTCAGGCGCTACAGTCATGGACTGTGCGGCTGGTCCCGGCGGAGGTTCGAGTCCTCCCTCGGTCATGGATGTGTGTGTTTGTCCTTAGGATAATTTAGGTTAAGTAGTGTGTAAGCTTAGGGACTGATGACCTTAGCAGTTAAGTCCCGTAATATTTCACACACATTTGAACTTTTTTTTCTTGGTCTCCCTCTGCGATTTTTACCCTCCAATACTAAATTGGTGATCTCTTTGATGTCTCTAAACATGTTCTACCAACCTATACCTTCTTCTAGTCAAGTTGTGCCACAAATTTCTCAGCTAATCAATACCTCCTCATTAGTTATGTGGTCTACCCAATCTAATCTTCAGCATTCTTCTGTGGCACCACAACTTCGAAAGCTTCTATTCTCATCTTGTCTAAATCATGTGCAACCGAATAATTGATCCATTTTTCTTCAACGAGTCAACAATTACTGCAGATGTTTACCTCAACCTTGTGACCAAATATGTAGCGCCACAACTGTTTGACTTACAACTATCAGTTTTCAGCAAGATGGTGCACCACCACATTGGGCACTGCATGTTCGTCAGTTCTTCAACGAAACATTTCCAGGCAGATGGATTGGGAGGGATGGGCCATGTCTTTGGCCCCCGCGTTCGCCAGATATCACTCCCTTGGACTTTTTTTACGGGGTATGTAAAAGATGTCGTGTATCAAACACAGATACGGGACATTGCTGACGAAGCAAGGAATTCGTAATGCCATTGCCACCATTGATGACGCTATGCTACAGCGAACATGGCAAGAAATCGAGTACCGTCTTGATGTGCGTCGTGCAACTAGAGGCTCCAATATAGAGGTCTATTAAACACAGTCGAAAAAACTTTTATAAACACTGATTACAGTAAAAGAAATGTTGTTAAAATATTTCAACAACTGCCGTTCTAATAAAATTTTGAAGTTGTAAAGGGTCTTTATGGACACCCTGTATATTAGCTCGGAAATTAACACTTCAGATAGCGGTTGTTAACGTATGAACTTCTTCAGAGACTTTCGATGTTCAACGAAATTATGGTCCCAGGGATACATAAATAATTCTATTTCTCTCCAGTTACATTCAGCTACAATACTTCATTCCGCTCATACTGCATGATGTGACACCTCCGATGTTCACACTTTAGTGTGAAATCGACTGTCACAAACCATTTATACTTTAACAATCAGGGACCTTCATTTCGATCACCAAGAAATTACTTTATCATTCTGCACTTCTTGCTGGAATGCCCCACAATGAACCTGATACACGTCGATGGATCTAAGTCGATTGAGGGAACAGGATTTGCACAATTCTGTTCCACTGCGTAAACCACAGCTATGTACAAGCTTCCTCATGAAACTAGCAGCTTTTCGGCTGAGGTTCTAGCATTAAGAGAGGCACTCACATTGCATAATATCAGCGATATTCTGATAATAACAGATTCGTGGAGCCCTCTAGAAAAACTAGTACTTCAATCCTGGAACTTGAAGCCGTATTATTCCCTCTTCGATGCATAAGAACTAATCTATCAGTGTACCAGGCAGAACAAAAGAATGTTATTCTGCAGGTCAAAGAGCAAACTAGAATCAGAGGCAACAATTTTTGACCAAATAACACCCATTCATTCCTAAGAAAACATGCTATTCAAAGTCAAAATTTTCGCGACGTACAACAACAGCCATAAGAAAGGGAAATGAACCCGATGTTTTCCTGTACACCTCTACGTAATCAAACTTTTAATCTCATACCCCTCAGAACTGGCAGATTTCAATCATACAGTATACACATCCCTAGGCATTCCATGGCACTATGCTTCTATGAAGCTAAACCAATACTATGTAAGTTTCTCAGAACTGGAAGATTTCAATCATACAGTATACACATCCCTAGGCATTCCATGGCACTATGCTTCTATGAAGCTAAACCAATACAAAGTAAGTTTCTGATATATACTTCTTATACCTCACACAAATGTATTGCAAGTATAATGTTCCTTGGCCCACACTGGTTGGTGGGAGTCGTGGATTGATCGGCTGATCGGTTCAACAACCATCCTACTTTTATTGGTTTTAATATATGTATAGAGGTGGTGCGTTTCGTCTGCGCCAGCGAAATATAATTTGTATTTTTTGAGATTCACAAGCAATATGTAATGTTAATGTGGAGTTTAGTAACGGCCATAATACAGTCTGTTGCATTTCAAAGGTAACTGTTCGTATTTAATTTTGATTTAAGGATTATGTGATGATCTGTTATGTACTACAAGCTTGTATACGACTACGAACATATGATGGTCGAAGTTTGCTGTAGAACCTGCTTCAAAAACACGGTCAAAAGCATAGAGAAAGTTTTCTCTGTTAAAACGAACTCATTTCACTCGCAGACAGTCATCTAATGACTAAATGTGAATGGGAGTGTTCAACTTCGAGAAGATTCCATAGAGGTTTTCTTTCTCTTACATTTCAGTAATTTTACAGCCAGTCGCCAGAGTCGGGAGCTTGTCTACGTGTACGAAATTACGAACGCTGTGGGAGAAATTGACGCCGTTTGGGATATTGTCCTTCATGGAGATACAGAAACACTACACACACTAGTTCAATAACAACGAGTTTAATATTACCAGCTTAAAACACTAATTTCTTCTTTTGAGCTGTAATATTATAATACCCCTTATTTTGTAGACTACTGAAGATGACAAAGTAATTTCTCGAAATTGATGAAGTATAAATAACATATTTCCAACTGACGACTGAGCTATTTTCTGAAAAAGGTCTGAATCATCTTCTTTCAGGCTGTTCTCGCTACGCCAATCAAACTTCATAAAACAATAGCCGGACTGGGAATTCCTCTGCTCATAAGTGGCAGGAAATTTTCCCGGCAGCCAAAAATCTATGTCGGCACCACAACATACCCTCAAAAGACGAACATTCATCTCTAAATTCGAAGACGTAAAGACACCGAACCACAACAGCCGCGATGTATGGTTGACTCCATATGTGCACAGAAACAACTCATACCAGAAGAAGAAACCGTCTGCCGTCATTTTATAATTGGTTATTTATGTACAGTGTTAATATCTTATCCGATTATTTATTTAATTCCAATGACGAATCCCATAAAACTTACTAGCGTGAAAAGTAATTGCCATTTATCAACCTTCTCAGCACAAGAGTAACGTAACTTAGAAATAGTGAGATGTATCGAAATTCCACTATTAATATAACAAATGGGATGTAATTTTAAATATATTAAATAACAATGTAATTGTCTAACTGGCTGACCAGCTACAGGCCAAACAAATACCGTAAAATATTTTTAAACCCTAATTTCGGCCCTGAGAAACAGATCTGGATGATGACATCTCCGTGCGGCATATTCGACTGGGCCGCTGCCGGTCTCTGCTCAGTGTCGGAGTCTGTCTGGAGCTGTCCGATCGGTACGAGCATCGTCGCTCGCCGACCAAGAACGTGAACGTTAAGTGGTTTTGAGCATTACGTTGTTGGTTCCGGCGTTGCTGTTGTGGACGTTTTCCTGTGAGCAACAACGAGTGAAGTGTTCGAGATAGTCACCGTCGGGTGGAATTGATTAAATTAATTTATCCATAGTTATGCGCACCAGCGGAATTTTGTGCCTTGTGGCCGTTAGTATTCTGGTTACCTGACCTGGCCACTAACCTAGTTTTTAGGCAGTGTCTTTTCTTCATCTGTCGTTGCTGCCCAACATGGTGTGTAGTTTTGGCATCTCAGTTCACGTACGCGTTTGTTTGGGGATAGTGATATTTGTAATTTTTTTGGGGCCTTGAATTCTCGTGTACTCCGTCGTGGCAAGCAAACGGTTGGTCGGTCAGTCAGTGACTGTCCCTTGGTTGGGCTCACCACGTGTCTCGCCTAAGTGGAGGAGGGCAGACCGATACACTGGATATTCCTGAGTCTAGTTCCCTTAATTATCCCTTTGGCAGTCTTAATGTTGTTTTAATTTAACTGTATTTTACATTTTTAATTTGGCAAGGTTAGTTGTGGGCCTTCAGCCCTGGAAACATGTTCTCAGATTTTTCTTCAAGTCCAAACATTATCGCCTTCTGCTTTTGAAAGGCATTCCGCCGTTGGTTTTGCAAAAAGGAAATTTTTAAACTTAATGTATTGTTTCATCGGTTGTTGCAATATATATACACTCCTGGAAATGGAAAAAAGAACACATTGACACCGGTGTGTCAGACCCACCATACTTGCTCCGGACACTGCGAGAGGGCTGTACAAGCAATTATCACACGCACGGCACAGCGGACACACCAGGAACCGCGGTGTTGGCCGTCGAATGGCGCTAGCTGCGCAGCATTTGTGCACCGCCGCCGTCAGTGTCAGCCAGTTTGCCGTGGCATACGGAGCTCCATCGCAGTCTTTAACACTGGTAGCATGCCGCGACAGCGTGGACGTGAACCGTATGTGCAGTTGACGGACTTTGAGCGAGGGCGTATAGTGGGCATGCGGGAGGCCGGGTGGACGTACCGCCGAATTGCTCAACACGTGGGGCGTGAGGTCTTCACAGTACATCGATGTTGTCGCCAGTGGTCAGCGGAAGGTGCACGTGCCCGTCGACCTGGGACCGGACCGCAGCGACGCACGGATGCACGCCAAGACCGTAGGATCCTACGCAGTGCCGTAGGGGACCGCACCGCCACTTCCCAGCAAATTAGGGACACTGTTGCTCCTGGGGTATCGGCGAGGACCATTCGCAACTGTCTCCATGAAGCTGGGCTACGGTCCCGCACACCGTTAGGCCGTCTTCCGCTCACGCCCCAACATCGTGCAGCCCGCCTCCAGTGGTGTCGCGACAGGCGTGAATGGAGGGACGAATGGAGACGTGTCGTCTTCAGCGATGAGAGTCGCTTCTGCCTTGGTGCCAATGATGGTCGTATGCGTGTTTGGCGCCGTGCAGGTGAGCGCCACAATCAGGACTGCATACGACCGAGGCACACAGGGCCAACACCCGGCATCACGGTGTGGGGAGCGATCTCCTACACTGGCCGTACACCACTGGTGATCGTCGAGGGGACACTGAATAGTGCACGGTACATCCAAACCGTCATCGAACCCATCGTTCTACCATTCCTAGACCGGCAAGGGAACTTGCTGTTCCAACAGGACAATGCACGTCCGCATGTATCCCGTGCCACCCAACGTGCTCTAGAAGGTGTAAGTCAACTACCCTGGCCAGCAAGATCTCCGGATCTGTCCCCCATTGAGCATGTTTGGGACTGGATGAAGCGTCGTCTCACGCGGTCTGCACGTCCAGCACGAACGCTGGTCCAACTGAGGCGCCAGGTGGAAATGGCATGGCAAGCCGTTCCACAGGACTACATCCAGCATCTCTACGATCGTCTCCATGGGAGAATAGCAGCCTGCATTGCTGCGAAAGGTGGATGTACACTGTACTAGTGCCGACATTGTGCATGCTCTGTTGCCTGTGTCTATGTGCCTGTGGTTCTGTCAGTGTGATCATGTGATGTATCTGACCCCAGGAATGTGTCAATAAAGTTTCCCCTTCCTGGGACAATGAATTCACGGTGTTCTTATTTCAATTTCCAGGAGTGTATATATATATATATATATATATATATATATATATATATATATATATATATATATATATATATATCCTTAATTTGCAGAATTTAACTTTGCAGAATTTAACCTTGCAGCCTTCAGCCATCTTATTGCGTTTGTTTATCTCTTTCTGTGCACCTTGTGGACCATCAGCCCTGTTAGCATCTTAAAACATTGTGGTCTTCTGTCTTCACTAATCATCATAGTATATGTGGAATTTTGAAGATTTAATCCTGCGGCCTTCAGCCACGAAGCAAATTTAATTCTTTCAAATGTGTATTTATGAACTAAATGGTAATAAATTACAATTGTGAAATGAATCCGACCGTAACTCCCTTTTTGTCCCTTTCCACAATCCTAATTACCTGTTAGCTCTGCGTGATTTAGCGGGCGTTTCAGCTACATTTTGCAGTTATTTTGCACATGGCAGCTGCGTAATTCAAATCCATTCGTCAAAAACATTTTACTGACGGAGATTCACAGCTGAGACAAACCTTTAAGACGACATACTTAACAGCGGGTTGGACCACCTTTGGTAGTCAATACAACAGTGACTCTGCATGTCATGGATCAAGTAAGTCGTCGGTAGCTTTCCGGACGTGTGTGACAACAGATGGCTACGCACACGTCCGTAAATTAAGCGCCGGTGGTTTGCAGATGCTGAGCTGGTGCCCAACAGCGCCCGAGGTGTGTTCCATCGGGCTCACATCAGGCTAAATTGGAGACCAATGTATCATCATGAGTTCACTGCCGCACCACTCAGATCACTACAGCACAATTTCGGACTTGTGAAATGGACTTATCCTCCTAGAATATGCCACAGCCGTCGGGGAAGACACCAACCATCAAGGAATTCACGTGATCAGCTAAAAAGCTCATGTAGTCCACAGCTGCCGCGGTGCCTTCGATTACCACCACAATCCCAAGGAAGATCAATGTCTGCACAGCATAATATTGCCTCTGCCACCCTGCATCTGTGGCACCGTCCGTGCATCGAGCAGGCGTTCGCCTGAATGACTGTATATCCAGACACAACAGTCGACCTGGTTGGAACGTGATTCAAAATTTTTGGTAACATTTTCGGAGAACAGCGATCATGGAAGCTATAAAAAAAGAGTGAAAACCAGTCTAGATCTCAATTTTTATTTTATTTAAAATGATGGCGCTGTTCTGAAGATGGCCTAAGACTAGACCGAAACTGGTTATTTTAATTTTAAAAAAGCCATTGCGATCTGGATCATTTTTACTAATTTTAAAACGAGTGCGGTGGCGCAGTGGTTAGCACACTGGACTCCCATTCGAGAGGGCAACGGTTCAATCCCAAGTGCCGCCATCCTGATTTAGGTTTTCCGTGATTTCCCTAAAGCGCTCCAGGCAAATGCCGGGATGGTTCCTTTGAAAGGGCACGGCCGATTTCCTTCCCCGTTCTTCCCTAATCCGACGAGACCGATGACCTCGCTTTTTGGTCTCTTTCCCCAAACAACCCAACCCCCAACTAATTTTAAAGGTGACTCATCCGACCTGGCAACACGTTTCCGTTGATTCATGATCCAATCCCGATGACCTCGTGCCAAGTGGAATCTTAACTGTCACTGTCGTTAGGCCACATTACATTACGTATGGGGCGTTTGTAGCCGAACCCCATGTTCAACAATATACGCCAAACGGTGTGCGGTGAAACACAAGTATGTGCACAATAAAACGAACTGTTTCAGATCTAGCATAAAAATGGAGTCAGTTCTACTATGCAATTTCTAAACTCAAACATAACAGATAAATCTGATCAGAAAATTGTTTCTGATTTATTTCGCAACTATTTATTTATTCATTCCACTGTAGTGAGAAACAGCACTATGAGATGCAACACAAATCTACAGTTACATATTCTATTAGCCAGATCTTTAAGTTCATGTAATTCATAAAATCCAGTATCGTTAATAACGCAGACACCTCTTGAAAAAACTCGACATCGCTTGTTTAGCTATGCCATTACCGACCACAAAAGTTAGAAATTAACTTTTATAATACTGCTTTAGTAGAAACAGAAATGAGAAGGGTCAATAAGTGGTTCTCAATCTAAATTGAAATACATTTTTACCTAGTATCTACGTGAAGTGATACATTGCACTTTTGTCGGCACTCAGTGTAATTGCGACACGTACTACAAATTTGATTATGTATTTTTTTCGACAGAAGGTTGCTTGTCGTGATTTTTTAAGATTACGTGCACTTCTGCATACTGCATAAAAATGGTTCAAATGGCTGTAAGCACTATGGGACCTAACATCTGAGGTCATCAGTCCCCTAGAACTTAGAACTACTTAAACCTAACTAACCTAAGGACATCACACACATCCATGCCCGAGGCAGGATTCGAACCTGCGACCGTAGCAGTCGCACGGTTCCGGACTGCGCGCCTAGAACCGCGAGACCACCGCGGCCGGCCCATAAACAAATCAAATAAACATATATCAAAGGAATAGAAACAAAAGGTAGGCCAGTAGCCTAATGTGTCTGTGCTTTCTAAAACACAGGATATATTTAACCAATTTCTTCATGAATAGTATATATCAGATATAAACAAAGACATAGACGAATAAATATATTTATAAGCACGCTGCTACCGTTTTTTTGTGTAACTATGGAGTACTTATGGCCTGACATGATTAATAGTAATTGGCCACTTTGACCTCCAATAAATCATGTAGTATTCAAGTTACATGCCTGTAATTCATACCAATTTAGGTTTACACTAACAGCTTTCTAAAGACATGTCGATCGACAAAATCGGATACACTATTTAGATTTTGGAAATGCGTTGCTGGGTGTTATTTGTATAATTTACAGTCAGATACTAAACTTTAAACTAATAAAGATATTGAAAATCTGATTACACCATCAGTATCGTCGTGCAAATAATGGTAATGTACATGTTTCTTTTTAGAGTATCATGATTCCTCTGGCTATTATTAATTTCTATGTCAACTGTGAAATGTCTGCCATTATGGTGCCATCTTTGGCACTCCCGGCATACTCGACACAAAGCATCTTCCGCAACACAGTGTTATCACGGAATCCCCAGCCACGTGGTCGGCCTGGACCACACACTGGGGCTACCCCTCTTGCTCCGGCTAAAGTTCGGCACCACACAGTCGCTTACGAGCCCCAGCCTGCCGAGCGGCCCGTGCGGCAACGCCAACTTAGAATATTTTCAGGGCGCCACAACTCGCCCGTTACCTCACACCTTCGATGGAAAATTCAAACCGTGAGCCTCATTTCGGCTCAGTTTTTTACAGACTTCAGTCGAGTTACGTAACCGTTCGCGGTCCGTCTCCGCCGTCGGTACAGCCTCCACGAGGCGAGTCGTCCCGTCATCACTCCCTGTTGCGACATATTACGTTATTTCCACTACGGTTAGGCCTTTCTGCGACCGAGTCCTACAATGACTGGCTACAGTAAAGCAGTTTGCTGTAACTAAGGTGTGTGTATGTGGTGTGTGTGTGTGTGTGTGTGTGTTTGTAAGTATGAATGCACGCATGCGTGTTCCGTTGTTTTATTCCATTTAAATTCAGAGCATCCTTCGTCACAGCTAGCTACTAACGTAAAAACACTATTTGTTCAACGATGCACTCTTTTTTAAACTCTGTAATAAACTTCTGGTATTTGTTTTTCAATGACAAAACAGTAGCCTGGTCAGATGAGTCCCGATTTCATTTGGTAATAGCTGCTGCTAGTTGTTGTCAACAAGGCTCTATGCAAGCTGATAGTGGCTCCATTATGGTGTGCGGAATGTGTTTACATGCAATGGACTGGGTCCTCTGGCCAAACTGAATCGATCATTAACTGGAAATGGCTGTGCTCGGCTATGTGGTGACCATTTGCAGCCATTCATGGACTTCATGTTCCCAAACGACGATGGAATTTTTATGGATGAGAATGCTACATGTTAACTGGTAACAATTGTTCGCAATTAGTTTAAAGAACATTCTGGAGAACTCGAGCCAATGATCTGGCCACATGAATTCCACCGAACATCTGTGGGACATAATCGGGAATTTTTTCATGTTGAGAAATCAGAAGGAGCGATGTTTTACTTGATAAAACTTACTAAAGCTCTAATCGCATAAATGTTTCTTTACTTACGACAACCGGTTTTGACAGATTTTGCTGTCATTTTCATGTCTGAAGATGACGGGAAAGTCTCTCGAAACCGGTGGTTGGAAATAAAAAAATATTTATGCCATCTTCGCTTTAGAAAGTTTTTAACGAGAGGTCGGTTCGTGCACAAAATCCTGCGCTGGCAACACTTACGCAATTATGGACGGATATGGAGGCAGCATGGCTCAATGTACGAGGGCTATCCAGAAAGTAAGTTCCGATCCGTCGCGAAATGGAAACCACTGTCAAAATAAAAAATGTTTTATATGCTGCAAGTTCCAGCTATTTCTCTACATAGTCGCCACTTAGGCACTTATCGTAGCATTGTACCAACCTTCCAATACCCTCGTTATAGAAGGCTGCTAGCCGTGCTTGCTGCCAAGTCTCTACGCTCGTCTATACCTCGTTGTCTGTGATAAAATGTTGCCTTCATAGCCAGCGGTTCATGTGAGCAGAGATGAAACTCAGGGGGTCAATTGGGGTCTGTATTGTGGGTGATCAAACACTTCCCATTGAAAACGCTGTAGGAGCATCTTCATTGCCCCTGCAGAGTGCAGCCGAGAGTTGTTATGAAGAAGGAATGGCGTGACAGTTGTGTTACGTGGGCTGCATGCCATCAGGCGAAATTTCTCACTGGACCCTCATACTTGGCGGGAGCACACTTTCTTAAGCATCTTTACGTGCTCACTGCACACTCGGAACTGAAAAGAGCTACGTGATTCGATCAATGGTCGTACTAGAGACACTGACCAGCACACCTGTGCAAAATTTCATTGGCTTTTGACAGTGGTTTCCATTTCGCGACCGATCGGAACTTACTTCCTGGATAGCCCTCGTATCTGCGAGGGACTTGCGGCAGTGACTTTTCAGTTCAAACGACGAGGAGTTGCTGCACTACGGCGGGTGAAAGGAGATCCTACACGATGTTAGTAGGAAGCTGTCCCATTGTTTTTGTCGCCTCAGTGTAATAACATCCTTCCCAAACGAATCAGCTCAGGCACCAAGTCCAGAGACGGTGCATCACCATATTGATAAGTAGGCTTATTCTGGCATGTTACTTGTAAATTTGGCTAGATTTTATAATCACTTAAATAGCATCCCGTAACCTCTCAGCTCTTGAAGTTTCATTTCTTTTCCAGCTCCCCTTCTTACTGCTTCACTCTCTTTGTCAGACAGTGTATTCGTGTTAGAGTCTGATCTTAGTCTTACTGCCTGTGAAATGGTCACTTTCCATCATCCACCGACTAGTACAGTTGAAAGCAGAACAACAAGAGGTCGCTGTTTCGATAATCCTTTATTACTTGCAGAACGATCAAAATACACTCTAAGATAAAAAAATAAAAATAAAAAAATAAACGTAGCATCACAAAGGAGTTATTCAAATTGGTCACAAATTTATATTCATATAGGTATTGAAAGAAAATGCAAAATTGTAAACTTTAGTGGCAGGTGGATGAATGTGCGACGCTGCAGAGCAATTTCACAGCGCAGCTGGCAAGGATAGTCCATCGGGTACATATCGATACCAGGGCATAAAGGCTTTGCAAATTGACTAAGCCTTGAAGACAGGTGCATGAACTATCTGCGCAGGTGTCAACATTTCAGACATCTTACATGTGAGCTCAAAGGAGTCTGTTGGAGTAATCGGCGAATCGCTCAGTCAGGACATACAGCTGAGCTCAAAGGAGTCGGCTGGAGTAATGGGCGAGTCGCTAGGCATTTGAAAAGGAGCAATGGTACTGTTTGACGATGTTGGCAGGATATTGGCAGGAATAGCTGAACCGTGGCGAACCACAGCGTCAAGGAGGAAAGGGTTGACCCAGAGACGACAGAACGTCACGTACTTTATATTTTAAAATTTTATTTTTAATTATTTCTTATAGTGGATTCCGCCATTGTTATGAACTTCCCAGTAAAAGGTAACATAAAACATAAATCTTAGTAGTGAATGTGACTTCGCGATAATCAAACAATGGTAGATCCAGGATGGAGTGTAACAACCACTTCGCGATGAATTTCATATTCATATTTTCAAGTTCTGCACCTTTCTAACACCTCTAAATACATCTACAAAGTATGTTGTGAATAAAACTCAACGACAATTAACGAAATTATTTTAAAACTTTTTATAGTAATCGCAAGGAACATCTCTTCTCCTTGTACACATTACGGAAAATGCGTTGGTATTGCTACGACTGTGGCCGGCCAGAGTGGCCGAGCGGTTCTAGACGCTACAGTCTGGAACCGCGCGACCGCTACGGTCGCAGGTTCGAATCCTACCTCGGGCATGGATGTGTGTGATGTCCTTAGGTTAGTTAGGTTTAAGTAGCTCTAAGTTCTAGGGGACTGATTACCTCAGATGTTAAGTCCCATAGTGCACAGAGCAATTTGAACCATTTGTCTCCCCAATTGAAAGCGTTTGGAGCATTATGGGCTATGGGTACTGCAGCCAGCTCAGGACTTTGACGAATTAACGCACCAGCTGGACAGAATTTGGAACGATGTCCCTCAGCACGACATCCAACAACCCTACACTGAGGTGACGTAAGTCATGAGATACCTTCTAAAGGGTGTCCGACTTCCTTCTGAATGACGTTGTACAGCACCTCGACGTGCCATGAACTCAGCAAATAGTTGGAAGCCCCTGCAGAAGAATGAGCCATACTGCCTCTATAGTAGTCCATAATTGCGAAAGTGTTGCTGGTGCAGGATTTTGTGCACGAACTGACCTCTCGATTATGTCCCATAAACGTCCGATGGTCGAGTGATCTGAGTGGCCAAATCATTTGCTCGAACTATCCAGAATGTTCTTCAAAGAAATTGTGATCAACTGTGGCTCTGTGACATCGCGCATTGTCACCCATACAAATTAGATAGTAGTTTTGGAACGTTAATGGCTGCAAATGGTCTCCAAGTAGTCGAACATAGCCATTTATAGCCAATGATCGGTTCAGCTGGACCAGAGAACCGAGTCTATTCCATGTAAACACAGCCCGCAGCATTGTGGAGCCACCAGCAGCTTGTACAGAGTCTTGTTGATAACTTGGGCCGATGGCTTCGTGAGGTCTGTGTCGTTCTCGAACACTATCACCGAGCGAGGTGACGCAGTGGTTAGCATACTGGGCTCGTATTCGGGAGGACGAAGGTTCAAACCCGCGTCCGGGTATCCAGATTTAAGTTTCCGCGATTTCCGTAAATCACTGCAGGCAAATTCCGGGATGGTTCCTTTGGAACGGCACGGTCGATTTCCTTCCCCATGCTTCAAAGTTTCCGAGCTTGTGTTCGGTCTCTAATGGCCTCGATGTCGACGGGCCGTTAAACCATAATCATTCTTCCTCCTTTCTTTCGAAGCCTACGATCAGCTCTTACCAACTAAATCGGACCTAGTCTGACCAAGCCAGAGTTTTCTATAGTGTAGAGTCCAACCGATAAAGTCATGAGGGCAGGAGAGGCGCTGCAAGCGAGTCGTGCTGTTAGAAAAGGAACTCGCGTCAGCCATCTGTTGCTGTAGCCCATTAATGCAAAATTTCGCCACTCTCTCGTAAAGAATACGTTTGTAGTACGTAGCATGTTGATTTCTGCCGTTTTCTCACGGAATATTGCTTGTCTGTTAGCACTGACAACTAATCAGACGCTGTTGATCCGTGGTGAGAGGTAATGCCTGAAATTTGGAACTCTCGGCACGCTTTTGACGCCTTTTATAGGTAAATCTGTTAAAAAAATATAGCGTACAACATGTAATATACGGAAGTGCACTTTATTTTCAACAATTGCGACAGTAAATTCTTTATTGTATGTCCGTCATAGTCGAGTTTTATTAACCTGCACTCTAGTTTCGAATTACCAAGTTCACTTTCAAGCCAGGCCTATTAAAGCTGCACTAATAGTGCCAAGGTAGTCGACCAAGCACTACTGGGCAGCTTTCTTAGGCCTGGCTTGAAAATGAACTTGGTAGATCGAATTCATTTCTGAAATGGAATTTTTCATGCTTCTAGCTACGACTACCATTCCGTTATCAAAGTCTGCTTCCCGTTGAGCGGCCAAAAACACGTCGGAGATCTTTTCACATGAATCGTCTAAGTATAAACGACAGCTCCGCCCATGCACTGCCTCTTATACCTTCTGCACACGATACTACAGCCATCTTCATATCTGCATGCCCCTACTCACCGACTTTTGTCACCTCAGTATACCAGTAATAGCCGAGCAGAATAAGTGCTTGCCTAACGACCAGAGGTGGACGAATGCCTCATTGACTTGCTCAGTTTGTGAAGCTCTTTCTCTTGCATGAATCATCCAGTTTTGTTTGTGTGTATACGTACACCACATCTACCGATTTCTGCCCCATTCGAATAATTCGTTCGTGGTATTATGTTACTTCTTTCATTTTTTAGGTATTTTGCGTAACTCCAGCAAAGCCGTCGATGCAGTTCTATACTCACAATCCGAAGTTGCATGTTGAGGTAGTATACAGGGTGGTTTTTTCCAACGTGTACGAACTCTATCGGTTGATTGATGAGAGGATTCGGAACAAAAAATTTCTAATGATCTTATGTCTGGAAACGCGTGGTTTCCGTGCTAGAGACCATTTACCATTTATTTAAACATACATTGTTACAGAGACTGCGGTCTAACGCGCGTTGTACCATGGAGCCACAATTATAGTACGTGTTGAAAATGGTTTCCAGGTGCCTCAAAGCATGCGTGTACGCGCAGTAGCATGTTCTATCTCACACGCTGAGATTGGCAAGGCTGCATGCGAACAGTCTCAAAGGCAGCATGAATATGATGCTCCTGTGTGTCCTCATCTGGAATGGAATCTGCATACACGATACTTTTGAGATTGCCCCAAAATCAGAAATCACACTGGTTGAAATCGTTCTTGTGAAACACAACTAGCTCTTTATATTCATGATGTAATAAATGCTATCGAGAGGGGATGTCAAATTGATTCCATATTTTTAGATTTCAAGAAGGTTCCGACACCGTTCCTCACAAGCGTCTTCTAACCAAACTGTGTGCCTACGGAGTATCGCCTCACTTGAGCGACTGGATTCGTGATTTCCTGTCAGAATGGTCACAGTTCGTAGTAGCAGACGGAAAGTCATCGAGTAAAACAGAAGTAATATCCGGCGTTCGCCAAGGAGTTGTTATAGGCCCTCTATTGTTCCTGATCTATATTAACGACATACGAGACAATCTGAGAAGCCGTCTTAGATTGTTTGCAGATGATGCTGTCATTTACCGTCTTGTAAAGTCATCAGATGATCAAAATGACTTGCAAAATGATTTAGATAAGATATCTGTATGGTGCGAAAAGTGGCAGTTGACACTGAATAAAGAAAAGTGTGAAGTTATTCACATGAGTACTAAAAGAAATCAGCTAAATTTCGATTACGCGATAAGTCAAACAAATCTGACGGCTGTAAATTCAACTAAATACATAGGGATTACAATTACAAATAACCTAAATTGGAACGATCACATAGATAATATTGTGGGTTGTTGTTGTTGTTGTTGTGGTCTTCAGTCCTGAGACTGGTTTGATGCAGCTCTCCATGCTACTCTATCCTGTGCAAGCTTCTTCATCTCCCAGTACCTACTGCAACCTACATCCTTCTGAATCTGCTTAGTGTATTCATCTCTTGGTCTCCCCCTACGATTTTTACCCTCCACACTGCCCTCCAATACTAAATTGGTGATCCCTTGATGCCTCAGAACATGTCCTACCAACCGATCCCTTCTACTGGTCAAGTTGTGCCACAAGCTTCTCTTCTCCCCAATCCTATTCAATACTTCCTCATTAGTTATGTGATCTACCCATCTAATCTTCAGCATTCTTCTGTAGCACCACATTTCGAAAGCTTCTATTCTCTTCTTGTCCAAACTATTTACCGTCCATGTTTCACTTCCATACATGGCTACACTCCATACAAATACTTTCAGAAATGACTTCCTGACACTTAAATCTATACTCGAAGTTAACAAATTTCTCTTCTTCAGAAACGCTTTCCTTGCCATTGCTAGTCTACATTTTATATCCTCTCTACTTCGACCATCATCAGTTATTTTGCTCCCCAAATAGCAAAACTCCTTTACTATTTTAAGTGTCTCATTTCCTAATCTAATACCCTCAACATATTGTGGGTAGAGCAAAGTAAAGACTGCGAGAACACTTAGAAGGTGCAACAGGTCTACCACAGAGACTGCTTACACTACGCTTGTCCGTCATATTCTGGAGTATTGCTGTGCGGTATGGGATCCGCATCAGGTGGGACTGACGGATGACATCGAAAAAGTACAAAGAAGGGCAGCTCGTTTTATATTATAGCGAAATAGAGGAGGCAGTGTCACAGACATGATACTTGAATTGGAGTGGGCAATCATTAAAACAAAGGCGTCTTTCGTTGCGACGGAATCTTCTCAAGAAATTTCTATCACCAGTTTTCTCCTCCGATTGCGAAAACATTCTGTTGGCACCCACCTACATAGGGCGAAATGATCATCACGATAAAATAAGAGAAATCAGGGCTCGCACAGAAAAATTTAAGTGCTCGTTTTTCCCGCGTGCCGTTCGAGAGTGGAACGGTAGAGAGACAGCATGAAGGTGGTTCATTGAACCCTCAGCCAGGCACTTTATTGTGAATAGCAGAGTAACTACACAGATGTAGATATAGATTAAATCCGATGCAACTGGACCCCCTTGTCCGATCGAGAAGACACGATGGAGACCCCTCCGGACGTTAACGGCGAAGTGGGCTGAGGCACCATGTAGCAGTCACATAACCGTTCGAATCATCAATGGCACTTCTTCTAACAGAGGAGGCAAAGTCACCCGCAAGAAACGCCTATAGTTCCGGCCTGTTAGGCGATGTGGAAGGAAGACTGCTCCCAAAATACGTTCGTCACTTGCTCCGATGCTGACGATTCGCTGTCCCCATACCGTGGGTGTTCTGCATACTACACCACAGATGACAGCTATGAAAGTTGCAGATACTACTCCGCGTTAAGGTTGCCTCATCTGTGAAACCGAGCGAGGTGGCGCAGTGGTTAGACACTGGACTCGCATTCGGGAGGACGACGGTTCAATCCCGCGTCCGGCCATCCTGATTTAGGTTTTCCGTGATTTCCCTAAATAGCTCCAGGCAAATGCCGGGATGGTTCCTTTCAAAGGGCACGGCCGACTTCCTTCCCCGTCCCTCCCTAATCCGATGAGACCGATGACCTCGATGTCTGATCTCCTTCTCCAAAACAACCAATCATCTGTGAATAGGATGGATGGCACAAATCCCGGAATCGTGGTGGCCTGGCGAAGAAACGAGAGACAAAATTGCTCCCTATGTGAGAAGTCTGTCGCTAGTAAGTCCTGCACACGCTGTAAGTGATTAGGATAGTAACAATTGTCGTGGAGAATGTTGCAAACGGCCGTCTGGCTTACCCTGTACTGGCGGGCCAACTGCCTGGTACTGACATGGCGGTCGCCTTCCACAGTGTTAATCACGTTTTCCTCCAAGTCTGGTGTCCGAACATTTCGGGTACGTCCTTCATGGTATCCTGCTACCTGTAACGACTCAGTCTCAGACAAGCGGCGAAATACTTTTGCAAACATTGGATGCTGTGGTTGTTGTCGGCGGGGATAGGTCTGCTGATACAACCTTGCTACCCGCCGCCCGTTGCCATTTGCCTTTCCGTAAGTAAACACAAAGTCGGCAAGTTCTCGATCGAGTGTGGAACCATTGTGTACGAGGCTGTATCACATCCGCTACAAGGTAAGTCAGCAAGAGAAATGAATTGCACACTACATTACCAATTACTATGGAAGGATAGGGCATGACGTATGAGGAACAGTAACAACCTCTAGGAGCAAGCCATGCATACTATAACTGCGCCTGCATGATACAACGCATATTAGACCGCAGTCTATGTAACAATAAACGGTCTCTATCATGGAAACCATGCATGTCCGGACATACGTTCATCAGACTTTTTTGTTCCGTTTCCTCTCATCGATCAATCCCTAACGCCGTGTCCTACGTGAGCGACAGAAGCGAGCGACAGCGTGTGACAGCTTCAGGCGACAAAACACAACTGCAGGTGTAGTTACGGAAGTGTCCTACGTGAGCGACATCTGTATCGCTGCGTGTCTCCCGCTGCAACTGGTGACGTTTGAATTCAAACGTATTTGAATCTTGTAGCTGCAGCACACGCAACGGAGAGCGACAGCAACATGTCTTCTCGGCAAAGCAGTGGAGCAGACGCGACAGCAGCTATGAATTACTTAACATCCGATTTTAAGAAAACTATTCGGTGAAAAAATTTGATTCTTCCACAACCTATAGCTTGATAAAGGTATGAATTTATTTTCGTTGTTCGTCATAGTTACTGTGCTGCACGAAATTGAGTATATGGCTGCACGAAATTTGTGTAGACTTTCCGTATAGTTAATTTAAGGCCAACATATCTAAATTGTATTTGAAGTTGAGACCGGAATGATATCTCTTTTCATTCTTCAGATATTGGTTGCTATATCCGAGAACGGGTCGCTCGCGGTGCGTCCAAAACTTTCCTGCTCTTCGACAATCAAGTGGTCGTAAAAATCGTCGTATTTCATAAAAGGTTCAATACACCGAAACGACGAATTTTGGAAATGACAGCACGCAGAAAGGACTATTTTATCACATGATTAACGCTCGATACGTTTTTGTAAAAGCGTGAGCAGAGCGAAAACAAGACTCCCTATAACTTACACCATGATATAAGAATATGCAGCCTACAGTTGCAGGTTAACTTTGTCGTTTACCTAGGTTTCAACGTTAGTAATAACGTCTTCTTCAGAACATAAATTATTATTTAAATGTTTGCCTAAAACAGGCCATGTCCTAAGTCAACTTCATAAAACTTGATGCATAATCATAAGGTTTTTTTCTACAGTTGGTTTAATAGAAGTGACAAAACCTTTTGGTTATGCATCAAGTTTTATGAAGTTGACTTAGGACATGGCTTGTTTTAGGCAAACATTTAAATAATAATTTATGTTCTGAAGAAGACGTTATTACTAACGTTGAAACCCAAGTTAACGATAAAGTTAACCTGCAACTGTAGGCTGTATATCCTTATATAAACAATATCAGTTGCTGTCGCTGCATAAAAATGTTAAAAATTACACCATGATATTTTGTCCAAATTCTCATAGCGAAACAAAGGGGGAGAAACAGGTAAACTGGGTATCAAAGTGACCAGAATGAGGTCTAGTTTGGCATGAAAATATTTAACGCTTGAAAGTAATCACGGTAATTAACGAAAACTTAATTAATAAGCTGAACAAAATTGAAATATTTCATGAAAAGCTGCTGTAAATGAAGTGTCAAAAATTTCATTCGTTCAAGACCAAGCTATTTTGTAGATAAAAAGATACATTTGTATTTAAATGTCAAAAAGGCTTCCTTCTAATCACGTACATTAGGAAGGCAAACGAGGAGTCAGTAAGATAAAACTTGAAATTAAAAAATGAAGAAATCAGTCAAATATTTTATGAAATGATTTGTGTAAAAGAAATAAGTAGATCAGAGAAACATTCTTCGTGCCTTTGAATGATGCTACAAATCACGAAGAGGAAATGAGGTGCACCAAGCGTTTCCCTAATATTTTTTATTTCATACTTTTAGAGAAACCATTACACAAAACGTTTGACTTTCTTTTCAAAAAATTTGTAAGCTTTACTTTTACAGACTATTTGGAGTAATTAAACGCTTGGCCTTAAAACTGACTGCTGATTAATTACGTTCGCAACTTCAAATATATGAAACATTTCATGGTTCATTGTAATTTATAAGGAATTAAATGTGTGTGATGTGCTGGGACAGGTGTGAAGATCAAGTTCTAGGCAAGACCTTCAAAATATACTTAGCGATGCAGTATACATAAAACTTATTATACAGAATTGTAACAGAGTCAGTAAAAATATAAAAACAGCCCAGAATCGAACCCAGACCTTTTCCTAAAACGTAATAATAAACTCTATATGCTACCCCCACACCACAGTGGTATCAATCTGTGTACTTATGGTTGTATTTAGCGTACTTAGTCATTTACGTGTAGTAGTCATTACTCTGCATTTACTGGCTGTTAAAAGTTTTTGGTCATCGAAAAAAAACATTCGTATTTAATTTATTGATAAGATAGTCGAATGCTCCTCAGCTCATTCTATTAAATAAGCTCTACTCGTATGGTTTTGAAGGCAAAGTACTATCTCTGATTACGTCTTATCTGAGTGAGAGAAAACAAATAGTACATTTTAACAGAAACAAATCAAACACACTGGGTGTAACATGAGGTGTGCTACAAGGGTCCCTTGCTTTTCATAATTTATGTAAATGATTTGTCCAATATGATGACTTGAAAATCCATACTATATGCAGACGACACCACCTTTCTTACAGTAAATAGGGCCTTAGACATACTCAAGCACAAAAGTGCAGAACAACTGAGAATATCCAGTGTATGGTTCGGAGCAAATGAATTACGAATTAACCACTCAAAAACTGTAAACATTCTATTCAGCCTATGTAACAATGACAAATGTAGTTCCTCAGTTAAGCTTCTTGCCATTCATCTGGACCCAAAATTAACCTGGGAAACTCACACCAGTTATGTATGCAAAAAGTTATCCCAAGTCACCTATCTGCTAACTAAGCTCAGGACTTGTGTGACGGACGAGCTACTGGTAAATGCCTATTATGCCTTTTTTCGTAGCCGCCTCACGTATGCAGTGCTGTTATGGGGCAACGCCTCTGGGGCAAAAAGAATTTTTCTTTGGCAGAAAAAAGTCATTAGGTGTATTGCTGGAGTGACAAACCATGTATCATGTAGAGACTATTTCAAAGAGTTAAAAATACTGACACTTACATCACTGTTTATTCTCAGCTGCTTAGTGCACATAAAGGAAAACCAAGAAAGCTGTAAACTGCGCGAGTCTGTACATAGCCATGACACACGCCAAAGGCAGATGATGGACATCCCAGTTACTAGGCTTACAAAAACCCAAAACAGTTACACATACACAGGAATACAATTATTTAACATGCTACCACCTACAGCACACAGTATGTCACTGAATGTCTTCAAAAATATTACAAGAAGGTGGCTTGGACAAAAAGCATTTTATACAATAGAAGAATTTAAAGTATGTAATAAAAATGGTCTAATCTATTAAAACTGCTGTGTGACATGACCACCATATTATATGAGCACTTCCGGAAAATGTTATTGTATCACGCGGTTATGCTTTATTTACATAATGTATTTTTACTCAATAGTTAACTGCTGTATGACATGACCACCCTATTACATAAGTTCTTCTGAAAATGTTATTGTACCATGCTGTTGTGCTTTATTTACATAATGCATTTTCCCCAATGGTTAACATGTATTAAGCCTGTCTCATTTATATTTCTTAAAATATTTTTCTTAGCATGTGTATTGTGTTACACATACAGTATCTCCTTTTGTCATTCTGCATGACACATTTATGTTTAATGACTACTAAATATGTGCAGTGTAAAAAATATTTACTCATTCAGAATGACTTATTTTGTAATTATATAATGTATGTAAAATGATGACATCAATTGCATGAAAAATGTTTAAAGATGGATCAATAAATCAATCAATAAATCACGTGTGTCCAAAGAATTTGTCTGGTGATCTTCGTAGTTGATGGTATTTATGAAGCTCTCCATGGAGATTCCTCCCTTTGTAAATTTCATGCACAGCATTCCTTTTCGTTTTATTTTGTTAGATAAACCCAATTCTGTAGCCTTACTCACCAGGTACAGTATTTTGCGGGTTAGGGACGCCGTTTTATAGAAACAGCTGGTTGGCTCTAAGCAGCCATCTTGTAGTGCGACAGGAGCGCTCGCACACAGGACACCCAAGCTCTTCGGCCGACGCTGCTGCTTGTCGCTGGAGTGTCGCGTATCCAGAAGTCGCTCGCTGTCGCTCGCTTCTGTCCCTCACGTAGAGCAAGGCCTAAAGCCGTCGGCACACGGACCGTGCATCCGAACGTTGAGCGTTGAGCGTGCCGAGTTTCTGACGTCATTGCGTGGAATAACACGTTCGGAAGTCTTTCCGAACATGCAGAGCAATATCTGGCATGTCAGATATTCTGAGCGTGCGTCTGAGCGTTGACCAATGAGATGGCGCAACGCCACCTACGTCACAAGCGCGCCGTCTTCCTTCAGCACAGAGTTGTGAGGCGCCATATTGGCATTCATTTCAAGCCTATATGTATATATGCCGTTTCTGAGCAGCAGCAAATTGAGAATCACTGGAAAACCCGTTGTTAGTTGTATGATTCGTTCCAATAAAATAATGAGAAACATCGTATTTGTGGCAAAAGAATTATTGTAGCTTGGATATTATGAGAGTAGGCTATTTGAAGGCAGCGACACACTGAAGATCCACCCAAAAGCATTGCTCTTGGTACAATTTGTTATAATTTCAATTAGTAACATAATTATCTACGATTAACGTTTTTATCAAGGGGTAAAACAATATGGCTAAGTAGACACATAATATTGTTGGTTAGCTGGCACGGTAGCTCAGCGTGTTCGGTCAGAGGGTTAGCAGTAGAGGTGTACAAATTCCCCTTGAAGCCTGCTTGCCCCTAGCTCCTCTGCAACCATTCATGCAGGTCAGCGGCCGCGACGTAAACACAAGAGTGAGCGTGTACTGAGGCATTGTGGGTAATGCGGCCGACTCGGGCTCCCGCAAGCCCGGGCTACCGGGTTCCAGCAGGCCTACCAACCTTCACGGGACCCGCTCAGCTTGCTGCGCCTGACAAAAGGTTGCGCTGTCAAGCTACCGTGACTAGAGTAGCCAGGTAGTTAGCCCGCAGTTCATTTATCGCAACGATGGGGGCAGAACGATAAATAGGTCGAACTTTAGTGAGATTGAAAAAAAAATGGACAACTGGCCAATACATTCTGGTAACGAAACAGAGCACAAGTGCCGCATGGGAAACGTTTTCGTGTGCTTATGAGGCCGCTTCAAATAAATCGGTAGGTGTGTCTCAATGCAAACTATGTAAAAAACTTATTCGGGAACCTCGAGTATGCTACGACATGTGTGCAAATTTGACAAGCAGTTCCCTCACTCCGTAAATATCTTGAAAGAGGACAAAGATTTAGTGGCCGAAAAGTGCGTCGAAAGGACCTGAGCCGGCCGCGGTGGTCTAGCGGTTCTAGGCGCTCAGTCCGGAACCGCGCGACTGCTACGGTCGCAGGTTCGAATCCTGCCTCGGGCATGGATGCGTGTGATGTCCTTAGGTTAGTTAGGTTTAAGTAGTTCTAAATTCTAGGGGACTGACGACCACAGATGTTAAGTCCCATAGTGCTCAGAGCCATTTGAGCCATTTGAAAGGACCTGAGACCATTTAGCAATATAGAGGGAGAAGGATTTCTTAATTTAGGGCAGACACTGATCGACATAGGTAAAAAATATGGCTCAGTTGATATTAAAAATATTATGCCTTCCCGAGTGACAGTAGCTAGGAAAGTTCAAACCTTAGCTGATAACGTGCGCAGCAAAATTCTCCCAGATATAGTGCATGCGATTCCTTCTGGTATATGTGCCAGTACAATTAATCTATGGACAGACAATTACAAAGGGGTGCATTACATTTCCGTGACAATGCATTACATAAATTCAGACTGACGTTTGAATAAATATCTACTGGTGCGCTCTGCGTTTCCTGACTGCCCAAAAACTGGCTCGAATATTCGAAACCAGTTGGAAGATCGCTTACAAACTATGGGTGTTTCTCGTGAAGACATTGCCAAAATTACGTTTGTCACAGACCAGGGCAGTAACATTACCAAAGCTCTCGAAATGTGTCAGCGTCTTCCTTGCATGGCTCATAGTATAAACACAGTCTTGAAACATGTTCTGAGCGAACATTTTTTGAAAGAAAATGATTCAAATATATTTGCCATTCTTAGTACAGTGCTGGCTACGGTTTCCTACTTCAAGAGAAGAGGTCTCTGTGTGAGACTGAACTCATCTTTAAAGCAGTGGGTTTCAACTCGTTGGAATAGTTATTTTGACATACTTGTACCAGTGCATTCTTAGATTGATTCAGAGAAGGCTGTCTTACATAACCAAGGTGCCTCTGATATGGTGCTGGGTTATGACCACCATATAACTGGCCAGCTTATAGCATTTCTTTAGCCGTTGAAAGAAGCCACAGTTGATCTAGAGGGTGACAAGGAGCCAACCCTACATTTAGTTCTACCGTGGTTTCATGCCTTAAAAGCTCACTGTACTGTACGGGATAACGATGAAGAGGTTTGTAATTTTATTCAAATGGTTCAAATGGCTCTGAGCACTATGGGACTCAACATCTGAGGTCATTAGTCCCCTAGACTTAGAACTACTTAAACCTAAGGACATCACACACATCCATGCCCGAGGCAGGATTCGAACCTGCGACCGTAGCAGCAGCGCGGTTCCGAACTGGGGCGCTTACAACCGCTCGGCCACCGCGGCCGGCAATTTTATTCCATCTGAATATTATAGAACCACTTGTGAAATATGTATGTTGATAAAATGTATTTTCAGGACATGAAACCTTTGAAACAAGCCGCCGATGCCTTCCTAGAACAGATAATGTGCGTTAGCATGTTGCATAAAAATGCAACGTTTATGGTGCCTAACTACCGCACGTTAAGAAAGTTAACCGAGGATGAAAAAATTGATGTTTACCAAGCAGCACGACATGTGTGTTAAAGGTAAGCTCGAAAGATAATGCATATATTCTTCATCTACATGTACATGGGTCCTCTGCAAGTCACACGCAAGTGCTTGGTTGAGGGTTCATCGAACCACTTTCAACTTATTTGTCTCCTATTCTCGATTTTCGCGCGGGATAAAACACCTACATCTCTCCGTCTGAGCGCTGCTTTTTTGTATTTTATTCTGATGATCATTTCTTCCAATGTAGATGGGACTCAACAATGTATCTTAGAATTCGGTGGTGTAAGTTGGTGATCGAAATTTCATACATAAATTGAGCCACTTCAAAAAACGCCATTGTTGTAATGATTCCCACCTCAACTCCTGTATAATTTCCGCGACACTCTTTCCCCTGTTTCACGATAATACCAAACAGGCTGCCCTTCTTTAGACTCTTTCGACCTCCTCCATCAATCGCACCAGAAAAGGCTCTCCAACTGCGTAGCTATGCTCCAAAAGAGTGTTTTGCCATTAAAACACCTACAACATTTTCTGTGTGTCCATTCCTATTCAAGTAGGTCGTTATTCTAATCAGAGATATTAATTAGATTCTACAGCCTTTAGATTTGACTGGTTGATCTTGTAAACGAAGTTTAACGGACATAGTCTAGTACACACACGGATAACCTCGCTCTTTTCATTATTTATTGCGAACTGCTATTTTTCACACCAAAAAAATATATCTTGTTTAAATCATCCTGCAGTTAGTTTTGATCTTTTGGTGACTATACTGGACGATAAATGATAGCATCATCTAAAAACTATTATAATTTCAACTATGTGTAGTACGATCTTCACATTATTCTGCAAATATTAATTGGAACCAGTATAGTTTCAGTACAAGTGCCCAATCACAGCACCCAAGAAACAAATCCAGGACCGTACAAAATGGCGAAATTTGAGGACTGGGCAAAAGAGTTTCCTCACCTACATGATGAAGTCAGCAGATACTTGCAAGAACACTGTGTGCACGAGGGAGATATTCTACAGTGGTGGAAAAATAACTCCCAACGACATCCTCGACTTGCGTGTGTGGCAAGAAAAATATTAAATATACCAGCCACTAGTGCCTCTAGTGAGAGATGTTTTAGTTGCGCTGGAAACCAACTTAGCGAAAAACGATCACGTATTAATGCAGACAGACATAATGATCTCGTCATAATTCAAACACTAATCAGCAGACGCATTAAGAATACAGTAGAACATTAAACGGGAAACTATGCGTTTGAGTGCAAATTTACTAATTAAGAGTGCAGTTTTCTTTCTTGTGCTTTCTGGGCGTCAATTTCTGAGATAGAAATTTTGTAATGCATACAGTTCATTTTTATTTTAGACTAAACTTTTTGATTTCAATCCTCCCAAGTGACATTTATTATTGTTTGTAAACCATTTTCTGTTACTTGTGTTTGCAAAAGTAGCCAAATTTTTTAGGAGTATCTGGTTTGGCCTAAGTAATACTTTCAGGGAAACTGAAGGAAAATTTGTAAATATTTTATATTGAAAAGTGTTTCGCAAAATAAAATATTCATTTTTGGATTAAGGCAATACACATTATGAGTTTAAATTACAATTTATTTTGTTGAGTTCCACACACATTGCAAAATGTAATTTTATTCCTGTATTTATATATTAAGGGGAATCCCACAAGCAGGGTCAAGATGCTGAAGACCTAGCACTACAAATGCTTTTAAAATGAAGAGCGTCTTTATCCACGAATGTATTGTAGTAGGAATATAATGGAAACTGAGCCACTCTCCACAGCTTCTACGTCTGTGTCAGGATGGTTCAGACACGTCGTTTAGGTCTGTGTTATGAGGGTCTACAGTCGTCGTTTAGGTTTGCATCATGCACGTAAACACTCGTCGACTAAGTCTGCATCATGAAGGTCCGAACTATGGTCATTCATAACGCAGACCAAGACTACAAGTGTGGACTCTCATGACGCAAACGTAGACGCCGCGATAAATTGCTTGGAGTCGCCATTTTATTCCCTGTACTATAGTTTTTAGACGAACTGGATACGAAACAAGTGCTTCGATTTTGTTAAAATGCATTTTGGCAATTTAGAATGATTTTGCCAACTTCGAATGAATTCGCAGAACCAGTAAAATACATTCTGGAAAAGGAGTTAAATATTTGTATAACTGGTGTCATACTTGGCTGAAACATACTAAAGTTAAAGAATCTAGACTTCCAAAATCTTAATTTGGTTCTCATTGCAGTACAGTGGTTATCAGGGGCGTAGATAATTTATTCTTCTGGGGAGGGGACCAATCTTCTTTTTGGGGGGTGGAGGTCCACTTCTTTAGTACAAATATCCACCCTTTTCAGAGTTGAAAACTGCAACACAGACTGCATTGCGTTCCACTAAAACAAAAAACACTATGTTCATGGTCTCGGGGGGGGAGGGTGGGGAAGACACCTGACCCCCCCCCCTCCCCCCGTTATCTACACCCCTGGTGGTTATCTGTAGCTTTTAGTGTACAAAGGAGCTCCATTTTCAGTGATTGTTCTGCTTGCTACACACACCTGTTTGAGATGTGATCTGATGGTGGTTCGAATTGAGAATATCCAGTATTTGTGAAGTCTCGAAAAAGTCCTTTTATATTTGACAACTAACTGAAAACCCGGTGTTTGTCTGGGCATTTATTTATTCCATACTCTCGTAGTCCATCTTACCTCCCCTATTTTCTCTCTATCCATTTATTCCTCTCCCACTATATCTATGTTCACCTCCCCCTTCTCCCTCCCCATCCCTTGGCCCATCCCCCCCACCCTCTATCCTTCTCCTCGTCATCTCTTTGATGGACTCCGCCACTTCAGTTCATCTCCTCTTCACCTATCTATGAAAACTCATATATATCTGTCAACTTTTGTGGTGATCAGTGAAGCAGTGTCAACGTTTATTGCTCGGTAGCATTTATTGTAATACTTTTTGATACGCAGCATTGATAGTTTTGTTTTCTGGTTCGTAAACAAATGCTGTTGAAGGTGTCCCGACAGGGGAATATGCGACATACAAATGGCCATGTGAAAAACACGATTTTCAAGATTGAAGCCACAAACATATAACGACTGCCCTTGCGATTTATCTATCGACATGGCAAATGCAAGCTGCACTGGAAATTATAACCGTTTAAAGTCGAATGGCATGTCGGTCGGAATCATAGTGATGTGTGGAATCAAACTGTCTTCACCTTTGTACTTTCCTTTTAAAATTGTGGCTTCGATTACGTTGTTCTTTAATTTTTTCACCGCAAGCTGGATGCCATTACAAAGACGTGGCTGGTTTACCTTTCGCAACATAATTATTGCCCATCCGACTTAATTGCAGATTGAGAGGCGGTAATCCGGGCAAATCCAGCGAATTTAAAAATTCCGTAGGATAGTTGACTACATCATCTTGGTTAGTAACGGAATAAACCGACTTGCATGTCATCAATTCGCCAGGTATCATATTTTGAATCTGAAAATTCATTTTGTTAACATCAAGGTTTTTTGCAGCCAATATAACAAGTTCGCTCAATCAACTAAAAATTGTTTGCAACTGTTAAACAACATTTGCTGTGCGCAAATTGTCAAACACAATGACTGTGAATGTGTGAGACATCTCTCAAATTTCAAAAAGATAATACACACACACACACACACACACACACACACACACGGAAATATTCAGAAACCTTCTCCATGCAAACACGCGCACATGAGCCAACTTTCATGGTAACGCGCAAACGATGTCAAAATCTTTTGTAAGGTACTCTATTCCATGCACTGTCCGAAATATTATGTAGACAGTGATGCTCCTCTTGATGATCAAGTGTGCAAAATTTCTTCAAGATCGGAATATAACTGTAGGTTGGTGTAGAAGTGTTTAAGTTAAGTACCCTCCGCCATGCACCATTCAGAACTTTAAGAAGACAGCGCCCTTCATCCTGCTTTGAATATCAAGTGTGCCAAATTTCATCAGGATCGGAATAAAAACGTACATTTTGTCGAATTCCGTTAGGTAAAGTAACCTCTGCCATGCACCCTACGAAATTTTATGTAGACAGTGACCTTCCTCTTGGTTTCAAGGTATAGTGTGCAAAATTTCATCAAGATTGTATGCAATACAGACACACGGACACAATGAAAACGCACTTTCAATTTTTCTCAAATTTTCGAATTTTTCGATCGATTTTCCAAAAATTTTATTTCATAAAAACGTTGTCCTGAGAATTACAAACTCAGAAAAAAGTTTTTGCCGAACTGGTCCAGCCGTTCTCGAGTTTTACGCTTATCAACACATATGGCATTTCATTTTTATTTACATAGATAATAATACGCGTAAAGGAAGAATGTACAAATAAAACCCAATAGTTTTTTTACCTGAAATTAATATACACATATAATGTTGGGGGTTTGTCTTTTGGTGCCCAGGTAAAATAAAAACTTTTAATTAACGTTCATAATACGACAATGACGCGCGCAGACTAAACGGCTGCGTAGCGCAGCTCAGCAGTATTATGGGCAAGCAAGCAAGTTTTCCGCAGCCTGCCCGGGTTGGGTTCTGCCTCGCTTGGCTGGAAGTGAAGCAGCCTGCCCGCCTGGCCACCGGGCAAGCATGGGCGGGTTAAAAGCGGAACATGTACACCACTAGTTAGCAGCCCTCTGTAATAAATAAACTGAGTTAATCGATCAACAACGAACTTAAACGGATGTCTTACAACGTCCGCCCCGAGCAGATGCAACGAACGAAAGCAAACAAAATGAGATTTTTTTAAAAAAAAAAAAAGAAAAAAAAGAAGTAGCGTATCTGTTTGGTAATGAGGTTTTGTTGGGGCGGTGGTTCGCATCTCAACACCTACAATTTTTTTTCCCAAACATTCGCGTTTTTATTATGTTTTGATACTTTATTATTAATTTAATATAAGTATAGGCTGTGATATTTGATGGTATGTAAACATAAGTTCACCTTTCTTTGAGGGGTGACTTTGTTCGATTGGCTTAATCTACAGGACAGCTTGCGCTACTTGTATAAAAATATTTTGCTCCGTTTTCTTTTACGCTTCGTAATTCACACGTTGCAAAGATTCTGCTGCTAGGTGGGAACGGTGATCAAGTAAGACTTACCTTGGGGTTTTACTAAAATGTGGGAATGATGAAATAATGTTTATCTTGTGCGGAGAAGTATTCCAAACTTGTACCGCACTGTTTGTAATGGAACTTTTATAAGCCTGTGTCGTTACTGATTGGACATGGTACTTTCCTTTTCGTGGACGATGGAGGAAATGTGCGTTTTAATAGAGCTAGCGTGGGAATTTTACGCGCGTCCGTTGAGTAAAAAGTGTGATTTACGAACGAGTACTGCCGCTGGAGTGCGTTGTGATCGCGTACACCACGTTGGGGCCCACGTACCGTATGCACAAGTCGTATCGTTCCTGAGCGTTCAGTAGCACGTTGAACTGGGCACGCTCAACGTTAAGCCGTCGGCACACGGACCGTGCTGTCGAACGTTAACGTTGAGGGTGCCAAGTCCAACGTGCTGCTGAACACTCAGGAACGATGCGACTTGTGCATACGGTACGTGGGCCCCAACGTGGTATGGCCGGCCGGAGTGGTCGTGCGGTTCTGGGCGCTACAGTCTGGAACCGAGCGACCGCTACGGTCGCAGGTTCGAATCCTGCCTCGGGCATGGATGTGTCTGATGTCCTTAGGTTAGTTAGGTTTAAATAGTTCTAAGTTCTACGCGACTGACGACCCGAGAAGTTAAGTCGCATAGTGCTCAGAGCCATTTGAACCCAACGTGGTGTACGCGATCGCAACGCACTCCAGCGGCAGCTGAGGGATGTTTCTAATTGGGAGATCATACTGTTTACTCAACGGTCACGCGTAAAATTTGGACGTTAGCTCTACTGAAACGCACATTTCCTCCATCGTCCACGAAAAGGAAAGTACCATGTCCAGTCAATAAGGACACAGGCTTGTAAAAGTTCCATTGCAAATGGTGCGGTACAAATTTGGAATACTTCTCCGCATAAGATAAACATTATTTCATCATTCCCACGTTTTAGTAAAACCCCAAGGTCAGTGTTACTTGATCACCGTTCCCACCCAGTAGCAGAATCTTTGCAACATATGAATTACGAAGCGTAAAAGAAAAAGGAGCAAAATATCTTTATACAAGTAGCGCAAGCTGTCCTGAAGATTAAGCCAATCGAACAATCATCCCTCAAAAAAAGGTGAACTTATATTTACATAACATCGGATATTATAGTATATACTTATATTAAACTAATAAGAAAGTATCAGAACCTAATAAAAACGCGAATGTTAGGAAAAAATTCAGAACTGGCAAAACGCGAACTACCGCCCCAACTAACAACTCGTCAGCGGATAGTACGCTAGTTATTACGCTACACCAACGATGTAGCTCTTCTCTCTAATCATAGCGTGTTACCTCATTGCTGAATACCTTAATCGTAGATATGTTACTTAATTTAAATTTAATTATAACAAATTGTACCAAGAACAATGCGTTTTGGGTGGACCTTCAGTGTGTCGCTGCCTTCAAATAGCCTACTCTCATAATACGCAAGTTACAATAATTCTTTTGCCACAAATACGATGTTTCTCATTATTTTATTGGAACGAATCATACAACTAACAACGGGTTTTCCAGTGATTCTCAGTTTTCTGGTGCTCAGAAACGGCATGTATACATGAATGCCAATATGGCGTCTCACAACTCTGTACTGAAGTGAGGCGGCGTGCGTGTGACGTAGGGGTGTTGTGCCATATCATTGGTCAACGCTCAGAAGCACGCTCAGAATATCTGACATGTGAGATATTGCTCTGCACGTTCGGAAAGAGTCGCGAACGTGCTATTCCACGATATGACGTCAGAAACTCGGCAAGCTCAACGCTCAACGTTCGGATGCACGGCCCGTGTGCTGACGGCTTCAACGGTCGACAGCACAGTCCGTGTGCCGACGGCTTAGGGTTTGTATACGTTGGAAAAAATCACACTGTAGAGAGAGCTGACTGGTGCTTCCTGATATCGGCGTGTTGCCACCGTGTAGCGGATGTGCGCAGTGTTCGGCGTGAGTGAGGTGTGGCTGGCAGGCGGCCCGTGGGAGCTCCTGTGTTCCTGCTGCCGCCCCGGCTGGCGCGCCCACCGCCCAGCGCGGCTCTCCCGCCGGCTGCGTCAGCGGCCGTGCCCAGCGCCAACACGCGGCCCGCCGACGCGGCCAGGGCCGCGGCTCAGTCGCGGCGTGACCGCGCTGCCGCGTGTTTCGCTCCGCTGTGTGGTGCGTACTGAGCGTTCCGGCCGCGCGCCGCACTGTAGCGCCGACGGCTGCCATGCCCACGCCGACACTGGACTGCTGCCACACCGTTTGCAGGCGAGTCACACTGCCTTTCTCCCCTTCTCTCTCTCTCTCTCTCTCTCTCTCTCTCTCTCTCTCGCTCTCTCTCCCTCTTTCTCTCCCCCTTCCTCCTTCTAACGCGAAGCTGTACGACTTTAAAGTTATGCGTTACCGGGAAACTGTTCACATTTGTGCTGCACACATTTCATTGCGTCATGATAGTTACGGGCAAAAAATAGCGGTGTACCAAAATATCGATATTTCTTCATTTCGATGTATACCGAAGCGCCGAAGAAACTGATATACCGGGTGATCAAAAAGTCAGTATAAATTTGAAAACTGAATAAATCACGGAATAATGTAGATAGAGAGGTACAAATTGACACACATGCTTAGAATGACATGGGGTTTTATTAGAACCAAAAAAATACAAAAGTTCAAAAAATGTCCAACAGATGGCGCTTCATCTGGGAGAATAGCAAAGTAAGACAAAGCAAAGATGATGTTCTTTACAGGAAATGCTCAATATGTCCACCATCATTCCTCAACAATAGCTGTAGTCGAGGAATAATTATGTGAACAACACTATAAACCATGTCCGGAGTTATGGTGAGGCATTGGCGTCGGATGTTGTCTTTCAGCATCCCTAGAGATGTCGGTCGATCACGGTACACTTGCGACTTCAGGTAACCCCAAAGCCAATAATCGCACAGACTGAGGTCTGGGGACCTGGGAGGCCAAGCATGACGAAATTGGCGGCTGAGCACACGATCATCACCAAACGACGCGCGCAAGAGATCTTTCACGCGTCTAACAATATGGGGTGGAGCGCCATCCTGCATAAACATCGTACGTTCCAGCAGGTGTTTATCAGCCAGGCTGGGGATGATGCGATTCTGTAACATATCGGCGTACCTCTCACCCGTCACAGTAGCAGTTACAAAACCAGTTCACGCATTTCCTCGAAGAAAAAAGGCCCGATAACGGTAGATGTGGTCAATCCAACCCATACCGTTACTTTCTCGTCGTGCAATGGAGTTTCCAAGACAGTTCTAGGATTTTCGGTAGCCCAAATTCTGCAGTTGTTTACGTTGACAGACCCTCAGAGCGTGAAATGAACTTCGTCGGTCCACAACACGTTACTCAACCAATCGTCATCTTCTTCCATCTTTTGAAACGCCCACACCGCAAATGCCCTCCGCTTCACTAAATCGCCAGCTAACAGTTCATGATGCCGATGGATTTTGTACGGATAGCATCGGAGGGTATGCCTAAGTGCCAACCAAACAGTAGTGTGGCAGTACGACGTGCGACTGCACGAGTGCTGACTTCCCCGTGCATAGACGAACCCGCTACAGTCTCCATTTCTTCCTGAACTGTCTCAGCAACATTACGCCTTGTGCTCGGTCGGCCACTACGGGGTCTATCGTCTAAAAAACCCGTGGCTTCGAACTTCGAAATCATTCTGGCTACAGCTGCATTTGTCAATGGACCTTTACCCGCTCGATTCCCCTTCCTATGGCGATAGGATCGTAACGCTGAACTAGCACATTCACCATTCTGATAATACAGCTTCACTAAATGCGCCTTTTCAGGTAACGTCAACATGCTGCGACTGCTGGCGCATCTGACTCTCTCTCATTACAGCTCCTTTTATACACGATTGTCATGCGCAGTCACTGACGTTTTGCTGTCCAGCGCCATCTGTCGGACATTTTGTGAATTTTTTTTTTTTTTTTTTATATATATAAAACCCCATGTCATTACAAGCATGTGTGTCAATTTTTACCTCTCTATCTACATTATTCCGTGGTTTATTAAGTTTTCAAATTTATACTGACTTTTTGATCACCCGGTACATATGCGTAATCAAATACAGGTATGTGTAAACAGGCAGAATATGGCGGTGCGGCTGGCAATGCCTATATAAGCCAACAAGTGTCTTATAAGCGATGAAGTGCGGATTTTCCTGTACGATCGTTTCATACTGTAATCTGCTTGTCAGGAATACGGTAAAACATCAAATCTCCGACATCGCTGCGGCCGGAAAAGGATCTTGCAAGAACGGGGCCAAGGACGACTGAAGAGAAACGTTCATCATGAAAGAAGTGCAACCCTTCCGCAGATTGCTGCAGATTTCAATGCTGGGCTGTCAACAAGTGTCAGCGTGCTACCCATTCAACGAAACATCACCGATATGGGCTTTCGGAGCCGAAGACCGACTGCACGACACGAAGCTTGAAGCCTCGCCTGCGCCCGTCAACACCGACATTGGACTGTTCATGACTGGAAACACTTTGCTGGTCGGACGAATCTCTTTTCAAGTGGTATCTAGTGAATGGACGTGTACGGCTATAGAGACAACCTCATGAATCCATGGACCCTGGATGTCACCAGGGGACTGTTCAAGTTGGCGGAGGCTCTGTAATGGTGTGGGGCGTGTGCAGTTGGAGTGATATGGGACCCCTGATACGTCTAGATGCGACTCGTACTTGTGACAGGTACGTAAGCATCCTGTCTCATCACCTGCATCCATTCATGTCCATTGTGCGTTCCGACGCACTTGGGCAATTCCAGCAGGGCAATGCGACACCCTACATGTCCAGAATTGCTACAGAATAGCTCCAGGAAAGGTCTTCTGAGGTTAAACACTTCAGCTCGCCACCAAATTTCTCGTAATATAAATTAGGTATCAACTCTCTAGATTTAACATCGTCATCATTCCCAAACTAATGTGTTCTCTTCTCTCTACAACTTCGTATGTTGCTCTTCCTCTTATCAGATGACTTTGTGTTTTCTCGCTGCAGTGACCAACAATAGTCACCAATCATAAAAACATTCCAGCGCCCTTGATATCTTCTCTCCAGGTCACGAATGTCCTCACATAATCTTTCCCCCTGTTCGTGACGACTGCTTTGAGGTTTTCATGATAGATGTCAAAAAAAATGGTGCAAACTGCTCTGAGCACTATGGGACTTAACTATTGTGGTCATCAGTCCCCTAGAACTTAGAACTACTGAAACCTAACTAACCTAAGGACATCACACACATCCATGCCCGAGGCAGGATTCGAACCTGCGACCGTAGCAGTCGCGTGGTTCCGGACTGCGCGCCTAGAACCGCTAGACCACCGCGGCCGGCGATAGATGTCCAAACGTGATTTAAGCAGATGGAGTTTCAGACTCATCGGGCTCAAACTTTTGAAGCATGTTTTGAACAATTTTCTTCTAATCTGCTCCTTTATGTTCTCCGAAAATTTGGAAACGACTTCTCAGAGTGCAGTCCACGCCTCTTTTTCATCATATGTCATTGCAGGAAGAATTTCGTCGTCATACACTGATTTACGGTTGTCAGGTCCAACAAGAACACCTTCTCTGAGTTTGGCCCCTGACAAATTAGAAAAATAGTCACACAAATATTTGAGACATCTCCCAGTTTTAGTGAGATCTTCCACAAATTCCTTCATCGTACCTAGCTTAATTTAGTATTTTTTCACGATCGATGAGACTCAATCGCACAACATTTTTAGTTTCAAGAACGAGATTTTGGCGAACTGGCCCGAAGTCGATGATCCGGTGTTGATCTCTGGCTCTGCTGTCCCACTCACACAAAAAACATGGGTACTTTGCAAATTCTTCCTGCTGGTCAAATACTATGCATGTAACCTTCAAGTCTCTACAGATCATCCACTTACAATCTGAGTATTTTACTTTTGATAGGATCAGTTCTATTTTTTCTTGCAAGGATCAGTTCTACTTTTTCATAACTTTCTTTTAAGTGCAAGCCGGCCTGAGTGGCCGAGCGGTTCTAGGCGCTTCAGTCTGGAACCGCGTGACCGCTACGGTCGCAGGTTCGAATCCTGCCTCGGGCATGGATGTGTGTGATGTCCTTAGGTGGCTCTGAGCACTATGGGACTTAACTGCTGTGGTCATCAGTCCCCTAGAACTTAGAACTACTTAAACCTAACTAACCTAAGGACATCACACACATCCATGCCCGAGGCAGGATTCGAACCTGCGACCGTAGCGGTCACGCGGTTCCAGACTGAAGCACCTTTAACCGCACGGCCACACCGGCCGGCTGTCCTTAGGTTAGTTACGTTTAAGTAGTTCTAAGTTCTAGGGGACTGATGACCTCAGAGCCATTTTTTTAAGTGCACTGAATGACCAGTTGACACTGATGCATATTTGTTACCTTAATGTAAAAAAAAAGCTTTTAAGACTCTTTTAGGGGAAGCAATAAATAACCTCCAAGCTTTTTTTTCATACTCTATTCCAATTTACATTAATTAACTGAGGCCGGCCGCGGTGGCCGTGCGGTAGTGGCGCTGCAGTCCGGAACCGCGGGACTGCTACGGTCCGCAGGTTCGAATCCTGCTTCGGGCATGGGTGTGTGTGATGTCCTTAGGTTAGTTAGGTTTAAGTAGGACTAAGTTCTAGGGGACTTATGACCTAAGATGTTGAGTCCCATAGTGCTCAGAGCCATTTGAACCAATTAATTGAGGTATATTCGGAACAAAATACCAGGCCATCTTCTTGTTCAAAGGAAGATGTGAACTGCAATTCCCTCTTTCTGTAAGAACGAACAAATGTACCTTCAGCCAGTAAATTCTTTTCTTTCAATGTAGATGCAAGCAGTCCTGCCTTTTCTTTGACTGGACCTTGGGCTTTCGCAAGGTCACTGAGTTCGAACTGAGTAAACACCTCGCGGTTCTGATGTCTAGTAGCATCTGCTTTATCATTTGAAGCCGTCGTACCACCGTCTCTTGACACGTTTATAGGAAGTACATTTTCTTGTAGTGACTCTGGAGGTTGAGGTATTGGAATGCCTGAACCATGAGGAACCGCGCGGACGGCAGATGGAAGGTTTGGGTATACCACGTGCTTTTTATTTTTGGAATTATAGCCACTAACATCAATGGGGTAAACGTAACAATTGTCACAGTGGTTCGTTTGTTCCTTTCACACCATTGGAATGCCGAGTCTGAAATTATTTTCATTCACTTTACTCATTCCCTTAAGTATTCTATGCACTTTATGCGGCGCCGAACATTTTTCTTGGTCGCCCATCTGAATGCTAAAATGTGCAAAATACACCTTTTTAACTAAGGTTTAGCTTATTTAATAACCAGCTTAATTCTATTAGGCTGATAACTTTCGCGTTAACTTCCAACAGTGAAAGCACTGATACGTTTTACACTGTGAGAGCATCTGTCGACCTGTTCAGTTGACGAACAGCTCTACGCATTCATGTCCGTAGCGAGAGGTCTAGGTTTGGGTAGAAAGTAACAATTTTGTTGTGAACCTCCAGTATTGCCGAGCCGTGCGGTCTTGCCACGGCTCGCGCGGCTGTCCCCGTCGGAGGTTCGAGCCCTCCCTCGAGCATGGGTGTGTGTCTTGTCCTTAGCGTAAGTTAGATTAAGTAGTGTGTAAGTGTAGGAACCGATGACCTTAGCAGTTTAGTCCCATAGGAACTTACCACAAATTTCCAGCATGTTGGAGTAATAGCTGGGCAGCAACTTGTTCTGATAATACAACGGGAAAACAGCCAAAGTTGCAAATTTCACATTTGTATATTTGATCACTAGTTTCGGGCCGGGACCCATTTTCAGATCATCCAGACTGTACCTTTTATTTTTATTTCATTTTTAACACTATTTTGACAATCTGAATGATTTGTAAACTGAAATGAATGTTGTCGTAACGGATTGATTTGCAGCATATCTCGGTGTCTACGTTCGCGCAATATTTAACGCAATTTTCGTTATACGTACGAAAATCGCAAAATAAATCCGGGAAGTCTGCTGTAGACTATAGACAAATGTCACAGGAGTAGTTTGTTGCATATTATGTACACATATAGAGCATAAACTACGGAAAATGCTAGGAAGGGCCACTACGTAAGCCTTACCCAGATCTACAGGGTGGTCCGTAATTATTGACTACAAAGCTTACTAGTGGAATCTACACTAAAAAAACTAGAAGCCTTATTACAAGATATTTGTTTGTGAGATTTTGTCAAAGTCGTTGGTGCTGCGTGCGCTAGTGTAACACACCGCTCCAGAGTGCTGGTATAAACTGTAAACATTCAGTCAGTTCGTTGCTGTTGGTGACAGAAGATAACAGAGTGTGGCAATGGTGTATTGCCCGGTAAGATTTTGATTTACGATTAGAAACATCAAAATACTGCTGCTCGTACGTATACTGAAAGTTTTCCTGGTGGACGACTTCCTACTCCAAGAATATACGTGTTAATGGATCGTCGTGTGAAAGAGACGGGTCAGTTGCTATGCACTTATGATGGTCAGTGCTGGTAAGCTGTTACGTGGCAGGACAGTTGCTCTGGAGGAGGCAATTCTGCATTCTGTAAAACTCTCGCCGAATACTAGTACTCGCAGATTAGCTGCACGACATGAACTGTCACAGTGTGGAGAACAGTACATGAACAATTACTGTATCTCGTCCATATGCAACTTCTGCAGGAGCTGAACACAGATCCTGATTTTCAATACTGTAAAACATTCTGCGGGTGGCTGCCGGTTCAAATGGTTCAAATGGCTCTGAGCACTATGGGACTTAACATCTGAGGTCATCAGTCCCCTAGAACTTAGAACTACTTAAACCTAACTAAGAACTAAGTACATCACTCACATCCATGCCCGAGGCAGGATTCGAGCCTGCGACCGTAGAGGTCGCGCGGTTCCAGACTGAAGCGTCTAGAACCGCTCGGCCACACCGGCCGGATCAGAAATTATGTCTCCTCTCGTGGCTGCCGAATCAAAACGCCACAGCCCACCGGCCCCTCAGTGGAGTACTAACAACATTCACCAAAAATAGCATTTTCAGTCATTTCAGTACCATATTTGGGCTCACGAAAATCCACAAACCATGATGGACGTCCATCCACAGCGCCAGTTTCATTTCAATATTTGTTCAAGAATCGTTGGTTATTGGCTACATAGGCCGTTTTAACTACCTGTTCGACTACTTGGTGTCAATTACTTGAGGTTTCTTCAAACCGTTCATCCTAATCCGCTGGGAGATGTTCCGTCAGTAATATGACAGAACATGTGGCTGCTTGCTACATTATGGAGCCCCTGCAAATTACCAGCGCGTTGCGGCTCGCATTTTAATGAAAATTACCCTGAGAGGTCGATTGTACGTATAGTCAGCACAATCTCACGAGATTACAACCTGTGACTTCTGGTCATGCGGCAACATAAAGAGCTTGTGTTCTCCCAACGGCGTAATATAAGAGAAGATCTGTGGAATAAAATGATGGCTGATGCAAAATAGGCTCAGGGGTGTTCCACAAATTTTCCAGCGCTTGTGACAGTCACGGTCTAGAAGGGCAGATTTGTGTTCTGAAGGCCATGATGGACAATTTGAACATCTGCAGCAGACATTTTGAACTCCCTGTAAATGTGAAATGTTGTCTGGCAGTATGAAGAATAAAATAGCTTCACGACTGTCTCCTTCTGCTTCTAAGCGTCCCCGACAATTCGTTGTAATGACACTTTTAGTTTGTGTTTTATTATAAATTCCACTGGTAACCTTTCTAGTCACCATTTACTGATCACCCTGTATATGAGATTAGTCACACAACTCTCTTGTAGTTCTGACAAGAACTTACGGACAAAATATAAATTCAATGTCGGTATTTTCCAGCCGTTGTTGCGGTCGTTTGAATAGTGTATCGATCAGAAGTTTGCTCCACTTTCCGCGAAAACACGCGCCGCAGCACTTAGACGCAGTCTTGCCTGAACGTATAGCCGTCCTCACACGGGACGAGTTAGCTGACGCTGACGTGGAAATGTACGAGTTTTGTGACGTCAGTTCCTGTTATTTCACAATATTTTAACAAACGCGAAGAAAAAACTCAGTTCAGGGAAACGCTATCCCGCTAGATGTCGTTTCGCAACTCGGCGTCTCTACCAACTGCTAGAGCTATTCCATGGCACTTGCTCCCGTGAACCACAAAATAGGTTCTGGGATATTTTGGCAACGTGCTACGAAAGGTTGAACCAATAAGAGGGGAGAACGCGCTCCGTTTCACAGGCAGAACTTGCGAGACGCCATATCGTTTTTGTTGTTTTCAGTTGAAACCTATATTTCGTGGGTTACGAACTAAACTACTGGCCATTAAAATTGCTACACCATGAAGATGACGTGCTACAGACGGGAAATTTAACCGACGGGAAGAAGATGCTGTGATATGCAAATGATTAGCTTTTCAGAGAATTCACACAAGGTTGGCGCCGGTGGCGACACCTACAACGTGGTGACACGAGGAAAGTTTCCAACCGATTTCTCATACACAAATAGCAGTTGACCGGCGTTGCCTGGTGAAACGTTGTTGTGATGCCTCGTGTAAGGAGGAGAAATGCGTATCATCACGTTACCGACTTTGATAAAGCTAGGATTGTAGCCTACCGCGTTTGCGGTTTATCATATCGCGCCACTGCTACTCGCATTGCTCGAGATTCAATGACTGTTAGCAGAATATGGAATCGGTGGATTCAGGAGGGTATCACTAGCAGTTGAGATGACAGGCATCTTATACGCATGACTGTAACGGATCGTGCAGCCACGTCTCGATCCCTGAGTCAACAGATGGGGACGTTTGCAAGACAACAACCATCTGCACGAACAGTTCGACGACGTTTCCAGCAGCATGGACTATCAGCTCGGAGACCATGGTTGCGGTTACCCTTGACGCTCCATCACAGACAGGAGCGCCTGCGATGGGGCACTCAACGACGAACCTGGGTGCACGAATGGCAAAACGTCATTTTTTTGGATGAATCCAGATTCTGTTTACAGCATCATGATGGTCGCATCCGTGTTTGGCGACATCGCGGTGAACGCACATTGGAAGCGTGTATTTGTCATCGCCATACTGGCGTATCACCCGGCGTGATGGTATGGTGTGCCATTGGTTACACGTCTCGGTCACCTCTTGTTCGCATTGACGGCACTTTGAACAGTGGACGTTACATTTCACATGTGTAACGACCCGTGGCTCTACCCTTCATTCGATCCCTGCGAAAGCCTACATTTCAGCAGGATAATGCACGACCGCATGTTGGAGGTCCTGTACGGGCGTTCCTGGATACAGAAAATGTTCGACTGCTGCCCTGGCAAGCACATTCTCCAGATCTCTCACCAATTGAAAACGTCTGGTCAATAGTGGCCGAGCAACTGGCTCGTCACAATACGCCAGTCACTACTCTTGATGAACTGTGGTATCGTGTTGAAGCTGCATGGGCAGCTATACCTGTACACGCAATCCAAGCTCTGTTTGACTTGATGCCCAGGCGTATCAAGGCCGTTATTACGGCCAGAGGTGGTTGTTCTGGGCACTGATTTCTCAGGATCTATGCACCCAAATTGCGTGGAAATGTAATCACATGTCAGTTCTAGTATATTTGTCCAATGAATAACCATTTATCATCTGCATTTCTTCTTGGTGTAGCAATTTTAATGGTCAGTAGTGCATAATTTACACTCTATGAAGGTTGTTTTTAGCGCCAGCACGTTCAGGATCTCTCAAATGCGTGTCATTATTGATAGGATTTGTTGTGGCAAAATACAGTACTGTATGGGTCGGAAAGCTGGAGCTTGCCTAGAAAGTAAGAGAAAAACTGAATGTTGTGGAAAGAAAAGTGATGAGAAAAATCTGGAGATCTGTGTTGCAGAATGACATATGGGAAGTTCGAAAGAACACTGAAATTTATCAGTTAATGAATCAACCCACTATCGTCCAGAAATTAAGAAGTAGGAGACTGCAGTGGGCTGGGCGTGTGGCTAGAATAGAAACCAACAGAATTCCTAAGAAGGCATTTGACGACACTCTCCAAGCAACAAAACCATTCGGCCGACCTCGCACGTTGTGGAAAGATGGCATAGAGAACAACACCGCAACACCAGGAGTCCCCGCAGGGTGGAGAGAGACAGCGACAGATAGAAGAAGATGGAAGCAGATCGTGGTCTACAGGGCCTGTTATCCCTAAACAGAAGAAAAAGAAGTTATTTTCGGTTTACAATTCCAGTAAGCGTGTTACGAAAGTACGTCGTTTTAACGCGACGGCACAATGAAGATTCACAAAAAAACGCTTCTCTTATGTTAGAATTTGTTATAATTAAACGTGAGTTAATACAATATCAGCGATTAAAGCTTTGAGAAGATACTAACACAAAATGCAAGGTCGATCTTTGTAAAAGTTAGCGTAGCGTAGTTGGTAGAAGCGTTGAGTAGCGAAACAATGGGTAGCGCCATGGCGTCTTGCTATATCCACTTTTTGCTTATTTTTTCCGCCTTCGCGTTTTGTAAAAGGTTGTGGGACTTTACTATTAAAATAATACATATATTTTGTGTACTATTCACGTTATGTAAATGTAAGTATTCTCTCTCTCAGGAGTGCATTTGTCCGACTTTGTGAAGTTTTTTAAGCTGATGTCTTTACTGACTGGACATGGAAATTTCCCTTTTGTCTGATAATATGTTCATGGATTTGAAGTTCTTATTTATACACTGTGTAACGCGTATAAGTACAGATATTTTTATTGGTGACTGAGAACAGTCTACTGAACTACATGAGTGTTTACGTAACTTGCAAACTAATAATTAGAGCTGTTAGCAGTAGTATGTTGGTTGGTTAGTACCGCCACGTACACGTGGCAAGAGCAAGTCACTAATGCTTATTTTCCCCTAAACAGCATGTCGAGTGTTGAAGTGTGGACGCAAGACGGGTGTTCTATACTGACACGCGTAGTTCTCTTAGTGAAGCAGTTAGGACCATGCAGAAAAATCAGGTAGTGAACTATGTTATGCGTATGCGGGAAGATTATGCAGAGAAAAACCAACCAACACACTGATGTGTGTACAGATTATATCTGCACCTCTACCCATTACACCCTTTAGATATACTGCAGACAGAACGACATGACTATCATATGGACAAGGGAAGGGATGTGCTTTTTAATAGGGCTATCAAAAGAATTTTACGTGCGTCTATTCTTGGAAACAAACTGTGTGGTTTGCGAGACAGATACAGCCTACAGCTGTGGATGGAGCCAGCTACAGTCGCATATTGCGTTAACTACGAGAGGCGTCTGAAAAGTCCGTGCAAAAATAAAAAACTACTTACGTGTTTGGGGTGAACCTTTTTTTATTTTTCGACATAGTCTCCTTTTAGACTTATACACTTCACCCAACACTGTTCTAATTTGTTGATCCCTTCCGAATAATAGGAATTGTCCAAGTGTGCAAAATAGCTATTAGTTGCTGCAACCACCTCCTCGTTTGAATAAAATCTTTGTCCCACCAGCCATTTCTTCAAATTGGGGAACAAACAGTAGTCCGAGGGAGCCACGTCTGGAGAATAGGAGGGATGTGAAACGAGTTGGAATCCTGTTTCCATTAATTTTGCGACCACAACTGCTGAGGTGTGTGCTGGTGCATTATCGTGATGGAAAACGCCTTTCTTGCGGTCCAATCGCCGGCGTTTTTCTTGCAGCTCGGCTTTCAAACGGTCCAATAACGATGAATAATACGCACCTGTAATAGTTTTACCCTTTTCCATATAGTCGATGAGGATTATCCCTTGCCAATCCCAAAAGACAGTCGTCATAACCTTTCCGGCCGAAGGAATGGTCTTTGTCTTTTTTGGTGCAGATTCTCCCTTGGTAACCCATTGTTTAGATTGTTGTTTGATCTCAGGAGCATAGTAATGTGTCCATGTGTTATCCACAGTGACGAAACGACGCTTAAAGTCCTGCGGATTCTTCCTGAACAGCTGCAAACCATCCTCGCAACACTTCACACGATTCCGTTTTTGGTCAAGCGTGAGCAATCGCGGAACCCATCTTGCGGATAGCTTTCTCATGTCCAAATTTTTATGCAAAATATTATGTACCCGTTCATTCGAGATGCCTACAGCACTAGCAATCTCACGCACCTTAATTCTTCTGTCATCCGTCACCATATCATGGATTTTCTCAATGATTTCTGGAGTCGTAACCTCCACAGGGCCTCCAGAACTTTCAGCATCATTTGTGCCCATATGGCCATTCCGAAAATTTTGAAACCACTTATAAACTGTTGTAATGGAAGATTCAGCGTCACCATAATGTTCATCAAACGTCTCTTTAGTCTCCTGAGTCGTTTTGCCTTTCATAAAGTAATGTTTAAGCACCACACGAAATTCTTTTTCGTCCATTTTTTGACAATCACTCGACTTCCTTGATTCAAACGAACGCCAAACACAAAGAAATTGACCAATATGGCTGAAACTTGGTGTGCGTTCTTTCCAAAGATGTAACTAACTAAGCATGACCTCGATACGCGCAGGTGGTGCCATCTCTCGGACTTTGCACGGACTTTTCAAAGGCCCCTCGTAAAACGTCCTACATGACGCAGGCGCTGTGTTTCGTGAGGTTGGATTTTCTGTCCGTGTCCAACACAGAGTTAGCTGCCTCGCGCCTCCTAAGGACGCCTAAGGACGCCTTTAAACTCTGCAAAGACGTACGAAAGTTACTGTCACAAAACTGCTTCCCATAGACGGGGATTCCACGACGCTAAGGTTCAGCAGTTGTCACCTCCTCGGAGACTTGAGTATCAAGTGTTTATTTTTTATTTTTTTTTTTTTTTTTTTGAGTCATCAGTCTTCTGACTGGTGTCAAGCGTATCTCTTTAGATAAACCTGATTGTCATGATTCTGCATAGAGTATAGTACCTCCATCGTTCCGTTATTGTTGATGATGACAATGAGAGAGAAGTGAAACATGTAAATACAATGGTTGTACATAATAACGACCAATTACGTTTTTGCTCATAAATTATAGCTTACCACAGCTATCATGTTTATATTCTCCCTATCAGAAAGATACAGTTCTGCAAATTTTACAGAAATGGAGTTGAAAAACAGTTACATAATTGATTTCATTCCGCTGCGCCACTTGATACCTGTTTCATTCCTGACGTTACATTGCTTATAAAATAGGACGTCATTCAAAAATGGTTGTCTTGGTTGATTATAATAACCGTTAACATCGCCTAAAAGATCGGACCATTAAGCGCACCCGAGGGAAATGTGGTTCTGTAAGGACACACTGCATTTGGAACTACTTAACGTGTGATATGTCCAGATAGTCTTTATACCTTATTGTTTTCGGGAGAGTACAGTAAAATAATACTTGTGTCTTCGTTTTCCTTGGCTACGTGAAGACCTCCATCTGCCTTCCTTTGTAGCACAAGAGCCGCATTGCCTCCCTCATCGAAAGTACACAAACTTCTCGCTCGGAGGAAGCACTTTTAGTCTGTTTATGTTTACAGTGCGGAAGCTAGTGACTCCACCCTTTCGTCACCGACTGCCCTTCGTATGTTTGCGTTGTTTATTTCGTAAACAGTTGGTGGTAGCAATCCTTCATCGAGTACAGACGTCTCGCCGACTGGAATGTTTCACGTTGAGTGAGAGTGGACATTTTAAATCAACTTTACAGCTTTGTTGGACTGTTCCCAAGGGGTTCTGAACGGAAGTAGTTAATGTATATCGATTAGTTGTGCCACGTGAAACTTGTTTTCGGCTTCATGCTATATCGTTTGTTGAATGAAGTGCTTGAATAAAGTTCTCTCCAAAAACGTAAACATAACCATGAATGACCGTGGTGTAGTCTGCACTTATTGCTACCGTAATCTTGCGATACATCTCTCACAACGAACGATAAACGGTTTGAGGGTGGGCACGACAGTCACGGTAAATTAAAAAGAAAACATCTTTCCCACTTGTTTGTTATTTTAAGTGAGTACTTTACTGAGCACTCTCAGCTAGCTTAGGGCGTTGGCTCATTATTAGCGGCGCAAATTGTTTTTACATTTAATGTTATTTGCTTCTTACTGGAAATAATAGACCCGTTACAACTGCTTATTAAGGTAAGTCAAAGCAGTTAAATCGTAAGAATACAGCTATGTTATAAGTATTTAATTTTACAAATGTCAGTACTTGAATCATTAGAGATATACAGGGTGTAAATTTTAAGCTGACAAACTGGAATAACTCGAAAAATAAGCTTTACACGAAAAAATGTATGGAATACATAGTTGATTATTTTCGAGGGGGCCATCCACGCAAAAATAAGAACATGGATTTTATTGAATTACAGGAACAACTACCAAGAATCAAAACAAATAACAGCAGAGACAAACAATGGTTATCGATCACAAATGGCTTTGAGCACTATGCGACTTAACATCTGAGGTCAGCCGGCATAAGTGGCCGTGCGGTTAAAGGCGCTGCAGTCTGGAACCGCAAGACCGCTACGGTCGCAGGTTCGAATCCTGCCTCGGGCATGGACGTTTGTGATGTCCTTAGGTTAGTTAGGTTTAACTAGTTCTAAGTTCTAGGGGACTAATGACCTCAGCAGTTGAGTCCCATAGTGCTCAGAGCCGTTTCAACCATTTGACCCATCTGAAGTCATCAGTCCCCTAGAACTTAGAACTACTTAAACCTAATTAACCTAAGGACATCACACACATCCTGCCCGAGGCAGGATTCGAACCTGCGGCCGTAGCAGTCGCGTGGTTCCAGACTGAAGCGCCTAGAACCCTTCTGCCACACTGGCCAGCTCAAAAATTATGTCTAAAAACAAAACACATTACAAATAAAAATGCACCAAAATGCAAAGAAAAATGTAAAGGTAAAACAGAGCTAGTTAGTGAATATAAGTGTCTTGGAGGAACTATGTATCAGAATGGACTAGGAAAATTGGCTACAGATGTAAGAGTTAATTAAACGGAACGAGCATACGAGGTGTGGCTAGAAAAAAACCGGACTAGTACTGGTGAAACAATAAAACGAATGCAATAAGGCTGAAAGTCACGTGGCCTGTCACGTGACTCTCGCTCCGCCTACTGCTCGAGTTTCATCTGCCTCCTGCACTCAGTCTGCCCGTGGCGTCTGTTTTAAGTAGTTGACGTTTTGTCTGTGCGTCGGAAAATGTTGAGTGTACAGAAAGAACAGCGTGTTAACATCAAATTTTGTTTCAAACTAGGAAAATCTGCAAGTGAAACGTTTGTAATGTTACAACAAGTGTACAGCGATGATTGTTTATCGCGAACACAAGTGTTTGAGTGGTTTAAACGATTTAAAGATGGCCGCGAAGACACCAGTGATGACACTCGCACTGGCAGACCATTGTCAGAAAAAACTGATGCAAACATTGAAAAAATCCGTAAACTTGTTCGACAAGATCGCCGTTTAACAATCAGAGCAGTGTCTGAGTTAACAGGAGTTGACAAGGAAAGTGTTAGGCAGATTCTTCATGAAAGTTTCAACATGAACAAAGTGTGTTCAAAAATGGTTCCAAAGTGTCTCACAATTGAACAGAAGGAACGCCGAAGAATGATTTGTTCTGACATCCTGGAAAACATTGAAAGTGATCCCACCTTCTCACAAAATGTTATTACTTGCGATGAATCGTGGTTTTTTACTTACGATCCCGAAACTAAACGCCAATCGATGCATTGGAAAACTCCTGGTTCTCCACGACAAAAAAAAAGCACGAATGTCAAAATCGAAATTGAAGGCAATGATGATTGTTTTTTTTGACATCAAAGGGATTGTGCACATTGATTGGGTACCAGAGGGACAAACAGTGAATCAGCATTACTACATTAGCGTCCTGGCTACCCTACGTGAGCGAGTACTGAGAAAACGGAACGATTTGTGGAGAAAAAGTCATGGGTCCTTCACCAAGACAATGCCCCAGCTCACAGTGCGTTGTCAGTGAAGACGTTTTTGGCAAAACACAACATTCCCATCTTAGATCATCCACCCTACTCACCTGATTTCGCCCCCTGTGACTTTTTTCTTTTCCCTAAAGTCAAGTCAGCTTTGAAAGGAACTAGATTTGAGACTGTTGAAGCAGTAAAAGAAAAAGCGACGGAAGTAATGTATGGACTTACCGAAAATGATCTGCAGCATTGCTATGAACAGTGGAAAATTCGTATGGAGCGGTGTAGAGACCGAGGAGGAGAGTACATTGAAGGAGATAACATGAAATTGTAAATAATTGTAAATAAATGTTTTTCCACCATCAGTCCGGTTTTTTTCTAGCCGCACCTCGTATGCTTTTACAAAAAATATCTACTACAAGAAATTAATAACTAGAAAAACAAATCGGATGTACTATATCACAGTGGCAACACCAAAATTTTTATTTTCATGTGATGCTTAACGATGAACTGCAAGATGAACGAAATATACTTGAATAATGGATTATTAGAAAAATAATGGGTAGAATAGAAACCACAAATTGTTGTAAAATGAGAACTAATGAGGAGATATATGAAAATATACGCTATCAGAAGTAATGTCAAAACAAAGATTAATCATCTTTGGACACAAGTAGTCATATGTTTCTAAAAAAGAAATCAACAATAGCATGAATAACAGAAATAAGGAAAGAATAGAAAGAAATAACATCAAAGGATCAGTAATAATAGATGGAAACCTCTTTTAAGAATAAAATACTAAATTTAGAAGGCTTTCAAGGCAGAAGAAATATGAAATCGAAAACAACATGGACAGAAGAAATGAAAAGAGAGCATGGAGAGAAGGTGAAGAAGTAGTGGAAAAAAAGTAAACAAAAAGAATGAAGTGAGACTGAAGCTGCTACGTTATCATAGTTGGTAAATAGGATGGAAAGAAATACGCGTATGGTAAAGCACATTTCCATATTGGTAGTCTATTCCCATAATGGTAGTCTATTTCTAGTGGATATTAACCCAGTTCTGAGCATATCAAGACTGTTGAATCACAGTGTTCTATTATTTCATTTGAATTCATGTTTTCTTCACAAGAAGCCTTTACAGTTATTAATATCGTAAACGATAACTTTGATCCAGAATTAATTTTCTCGCTGTAGCGGAGTGTGCGGTCATTTGAAAATTCCTTACAGATGAAAACTACATACAATACCGGGACTCGAACCAGGGACCTGTGTCTTTGGAAACAAGAAGAAGAGTTTCTGATGGAAACAAACGTGAGGACGGACTGTGGTGAATCGTTGGCTCTTTCGACACACCAGCTCACTAAATGAAATGTTATCGTTCAGATACCTCAATAAAAATGCAAGTACAAGTAATAAAACTCTATTTAATCGTGTAATATATTTATTGGCTGGCTAAATATCGTGTTAGCACCTGTTAATAATAGACGAAGAAGAACTATTGTATAACCATAATATCGTATGTTTTACGATTTAAACAGTAGACTGGCACAAGAAACAAGACAGAACAGCGTTTATAGGTGACATATAACGACTTATTGTGACAATCGTTTATCTTCCTGCACTGTATGATTCTTTTGTCTGTTTCTCCTTACAATTCTCGTCCACTCTCGCTATTAATAACTAAGAAGCTACCGTCTTCTCATCGTAAAGCTATCCCAATGACCTAAAAATTGTGCCTAGTGCTTCCACTTGCGGTCATCTGGCGTTGACAGCTACGGAAAACAAGACAGGCCGGAGACGGCTGCTCCTTCTGGCATGTCTTTCGCCACTTACAGGTGTGACGTAGGCATGGCTCATCTCTGCGACCTCCAAACAAAAATAACGAAGCACTGCGTCATCCTAGTTTCCTTCACGTGCGCGGAATAGACGGCTGAGCGAATTTAGCCTATAAGTGTAAAGTCCTCCAGGTCGCCCTTGTTTGTCGGTCTTGTATCATGAACGTGTATAATCTTTTGTCCACAACTTTTCAAGGACTCTTTCAAGATTCAACGCTCTTCTGTATGGGTGTGCTGAATTCTTGATATATTCCGATAAGGTAACTAAAGCTTTGTCAAAATAGACATCGTTCCCATTTATATTCTACGAGTACTGTAAGTATTACAGAGTACTTTCGAGCGGTTCTAGGCGCTTCAGTCTGGAACCGCGCGACCGCTACGGTCGCAGGTTCGAATCTTTACTAGGGCATGGATGTGTGTGATGTCCTTAGGTTAGTTAGGTTTAAGTAGTTCTAAGTTCTAGGGGACTGATGACCTTAGAAGTGAAGTCCCATAGTGCTCAGAGCCATTTGAACCATTTAGCCACAGAGTACTTTATAAAGATTGTTTCGAAGTTTTTGCATCAAACATCATGGGGAACAACTTTTTTTAGATACAGAATTTTTCACTGACGCTTCGTAACAACGCCACAAGATCCTAATAGTACTGAGCCTTTGTAGCCTACATTGGATAGAAGTGTACGTTATCCCTATCCACCTACATGGTCGTTTCCTGAACTTCACACTAATTTGGAAGAAGAATGGTATAAGATGTCCTTGACAACGATACACGGTCTGCAGTTATCCATTCCGAGACGACAGGAAGACGATTTGAACGCCAATGGGTTTCCTACACCGTACCAGCTACGGTAATGTTTCGTGTTTGTGGGGTTTTAATATTTTTGTCCTCGCCTGTGGGTCAGCGTTCTTCCTGTTCTATGAAGAGTGACTGTACAGCTCTATGCGACTGTTAACAGACTTATTTTATCTTTGAAAAAGGTTATATTTTAAACCACGAAGCGCTGTTAAAAATAATTACGCACTTATTTAAATGTTTAAAGCTCCTTGTCATACTCAACTATCACAAAATTTAATTCTCCAGGATTTCTCAGTGTAGCGTTGTCATGTTGAATTACCGGATTTCTGCAGGTCATTCGCGACTTTCTTGCGCAATATCGTAAAATTATTTACAACAGCCTACACAACAAACATTTTTACTGTGGCTTCAGATAAAATAGTAAAACCAGTGCCACCTATGCTGTTGTAAATAAATTTGTGATCCATGACTATGGAACCGGTTTAAATAATTAAGTGATTTCTGGCGTTCCCCAAGGTAGTGTTATAGGCCCTTTGCTGTTCCTTATGTATATAAACGATTTTGGAGACAATCCGAGCAGCCTTCTTGTTTGCAGATGACGCTGTCGTTTATCGACTATAAAGTCAACAGAAGAGCAAAACAAACTGCAAAAAGATTTACAAAAGATATCTGAATGGTCCGAAAAGTGGCAATTGACCCTAAATAACGAAAAGTGTGAGGTCATCCACATGAGTGCTAAAAGGAACTCGTTAAACTTCGGTTACACGATAAATCAGTCTAATCTAAAAGCTGTAAATTCAACTAAATACTAGGTATTACAATTACGAACAACTTAAGTTGGAAGAAACACATAGAAAATGTTGTGGGGAAGGCTAACCAAAGACTGTGTTTTATTGGCAGGACACGTAGAAAATGTAACAGACCTACTAAGGAGACTGCGTACACTACGCTTGTCCGTCCTCTTTTAGAATACTGCTGCGTGGTGTGGGATACTTACCAGATAGGACTGGCGGAGTACATCGAAAAAGTTCAAAGAAAGGCAGCACGTTTTGTATTATCGCGAAATATGGGAGAGAGTGTCACAGAAATGATATAGGATTTGGGTCGGACATCATTAAAAGAAAGTCGTTTTTCGTTGCGACGGAATCTTCTCACGAAATTCCAATCACCAAGTTTCTCCTCCGAATGCGAAAATATTTTATTGACACCGACCTACATAGGGAGGAACGATCACCAGGATAACATTAGGGAAATCAGAGCTCGTACGGGAAGATATAGGTGTTCATTCTTTCCGCGCGCTATACGAGATTGGAATAATGGAGAATTGTGAAGGTGGTTCGATGAACCCTCTGCCAGGCACTTAAATGTAATTTGCGGGGTATCCATGTAGATGTAGAATAGCAGCTGCCGGCGGTTTGAAAGTATGATTTTTCTTTGTCAGATACTTGTCAGCTTATGGACACCATCTGCACAAAATAATTCTGTGTTCCAGATATTTAAAGTTCTACGTGTAGTGGGTTGAAGAATATTCCTACTAGTTTTTTCCCATCTGAAAGCCGGTTCTATAGAGTTCGCTAAAAAGGTTGTCGCAAGACGTACGACAGATTGCTTGGAGTGTTTGCCAGTTAAGTCGAAATCTCGTAGCAGGCGTCTTGTTTTCGGATTTGCAGAAAAATGTGGACTGCGAAAACAATGAAGGCTGACGGGGCTGAGAGAACATGAAGAACACTCCCACGCAGTCGGAGTAAATAATTCAGAATCCAAACTTTTCGATAACTGTCGGCCTCGCTGTCGTACTCATCATATTCAAATAACTGCAGGCACGTTCCAAAAATAACAGTAACTAAAGTGATTCAGAAATATTAAGTCCTTTGCATATTTCGTCTCCGAAGTTTGAAACAGTTTTAATGTTCACCGGATATTGTACTTTTCGCTGTTTCGATGCAGACCAATGCTGCGTCTTTCGCGGTCAGTTGAGTTTTAGTGTGTGTGAAACAGAAGTGATGTTTACTGTTCGCCAGATGTCACCAGCGCGTCATACCCTCGCTGTGTTAACCATTAAATGCATGATTTTTTATTTCAAGCTGTAAAAATTGCCACGTTTAGTTTATAGTGCTTACATTACGAAAAAAATATTGAAAATTTTTTTTAATTAAATTAACAAAGGATTATTGTTGACAATCGCTACAAACACAAAAACAGACCTAATTTCAAATCTATCGTAAAGACACTCGAGTTAACTGTCTACACCATATCTACTTACGTTTTAAAAATAAAAAAAGTAATTTTCAAACCCGCAAATCAGTGCACAAACACCAAAGAAACGTCTCTACTTTCCTCCAAAACAACCGCCCGGCAATACATACACAGCTGATTGTCGAACTGGTTCAGTTCATCCTGCCATTTACGATCGCTATGAAGAACTACTAGCAGCTTAGCAGCTGCAGTAGAGTGTATAAACTTAACTGGATCACGAATTTGTTACAAAATGTTGCTCAGCATAGGATACATCGAAGAAATGAAGCCTGTAACTGATCAGATACATTATGCGTTAAAGGAATAAATCGCGTTGCTTATGCGGGTGCTTATGCGGGAACGGTTCTTCATTATTTGCTGTTTAAAATTACGAATTCATCTATCCACTTGGCAACAGCACACAGAGGTCTCTCTGATGCGCATGAGGTACAGGGACCTAAGGAATTTGTAACACCTGTTCTGCAGCAGTCTAAAAGGCACCGTGATGTCCAGCTGTTGCTGAGCAAGCACAGTGGCACAGGAATGGCCGTTGTCCATTCATTCACCTCTTCTCCATTTATCAGCCCACTCTCAGTTAGTGTTGGATTTAGTTTATCCCTTGATGAAAGTGGGAAACGGGATGCAGTGAATTTTATTAATTGTATTTGATGCTGCTGTCGTATGAGTGTGAAATGGGTATCAGGAAAGCTAAAGCGTTGCATTCGATTAACATTGATGTAATACTCTACTGGCCATTAAGACGTGCTACAGAATCGAAATTTAACGGACAGGAAGAAGATGCTGTGATATGCAAAAAAAAAAAGCTTTTCACAGCATTCACACAAGGTTGGCGCCGTTGGCGACACCTACAACGTGCTGATATGAGGAAAGTTTCCAACCGATTTTTCATACACAAACAGCAGTTGACCGGCGTTGCCTGGTGAAACGTTGTTGTAATGCCTCTTGTAAGGAGGAGAAATGCGTACCATCACGTTTCCGACTTTGGTAAAACTCAGATTGTAGCCTATCGCGATTGCGGTTTATCGTATCGCGACATTGCTGCTCGAGTTGGTCGAGATCCAATGACTGTTAGCAGAATATGGACCGGTGGGTTCAGGAGGGTATCACTAGCAGTTGAGATGACAGGCATCTTATCCGCATGACTGCAACGGATCGTGCAGCCACGTCTCGATCCCTGAGTCAACATATGGGGACGTTTGCAAGACAACAACCATCTGCACGAACAGTTCGACGACGTTTGCAGCAGCATGGACTATCAGGTCGGAGACCGTGGCTCCGGTTACCCTTGACGCTGCATCACAGACAGGAGTGCCTGCGATGGTGTACTCAACGACGAACCTGGGTGCACGAATGGCAAAACGTCATTTTTTCGGATGAATTCAGGTTCCGTTTACAGTATCATGATGGTTGACCCGTGTTTGGCGACATCACGGTGAACGCACATTGGAAGCGCGTATTCGTCATCGCCATACTGGCGTATCACCCGGCGTGATGGTATGGTGTGCCACTGGTTACACGTCTCGGTCACCTCTTGTTCGCATTGACGGCACGGTGAACAGTGGACGGTACACTTCAGATGTGTTACGATCCGTGGCTCTACCCTTCATTCGATCCCTGCGAAAGCCTACATTTCAGCAGGATAATGCACGACCGCATGTTGCAGGTGCTGTACAGGCCTTTCTGGATACAGAAAACGTTCGACTGCGGCCCTGGCCAGCACATTCTCCAAATCTCTCACCAACTGAAAACGTCTGGTCAATGGTGGCCGAGCAACTGGCTTGTCACAATACGCCAGTCACTACTCTTGATGAACTGTGGTATCGTGTTGAAGCTGCATGGGCAGCTGTACCTGTAAACGCCATCCAAGCTCTGTTTGACTCAATGCCCAGGCGTATCAAGGCCGTTATTACGGCCAGAGGTGGTTGTTCTGGGTACTGATTTCTCAGGATCTATGCAACCAAATTGCGTGAAAATGTAATCACATGTCAGTTCTAGTATAATACATTTGTCCAATGAATACCCGTTTATCATCTGCATTCCTTCTTGGTGTAGCATTTTTAATGTCCAGTAGTGTACTTATTCAGTACTCGTGGAAATGTCTTTTATACTATTGTGTAACTCACTCTGTCCTCCGTATTGACGACACCATCGCCCTTATAGACCCTATGAAGGAAACTCGCCAGTTTCTGCGTATCAGGAACAAAGACACCAAGAGAGGGAGAGCTACAGAGCCGTGCCAAAAGGAATTTCAGTGGCTGCCAAGATCGTAAGCTCAGATATGACGCATATATCAGACTGAGCCGTTTCCTCACCACTGCTCATTATTGAAGAGTTGGAGGACTCTTCGGTTTAAAAACACAAGCGTGCAAGTCTTCATGAAAATAAAAAGAGTATATGCAGGAGACGCATCCCATCGACGACGTCTTTTTCTAAGGAACCAATCCGACGTTCGACTTACGGGATTCAGGGAAATCATGGTAAACGTAAATAATGAAGGCAGGACGGGGTTTGAACTTAGCGCCTCCTGTATGTAACTGCAATGTCTCAACCATTGAGTCACCTCGATTTTAACAACCGCACTTGTTTCCATGTTGGAAACACCAGTTGAGTTACACTTTTTGAACAGACTGACAAATTATACTCTTAGAACAGACTGTTTTCTTCCAACTGTGTAGTGTGGTGGAAGATCTGTAGTGGAGCATTGTTCTGAGTGCGCAATGTGCCATACCGAGAGGAAAGTCGAGTAGTAAGGCTTGCCTAATATTTCAGGTTCAGCACTTTTGAACTTATTTCACTTATTCTTATATAATTCAGATTACACTCATTTCATTCCAGATTGTGACCACATTCATTTTATTCCAGTGGATTTAATTCATCTCGCTGCTGTTTACTTTCAGTATGACGCTTATTCTGGACTGTGATCGATAACCAATGTTTGTCTCTGCTGTTAACTCTCTCATTCCCTCTGAATATTTCCCGTTGTATGAAAACGAGGCCATGTCCGTTAAATCACATATTCAGATAATCCAGTGGCTTTTGTTATTTGTCAACCTCCATTTCTTCTGTTCCAGGTAAGAGTAACAGCTCCTACAAGGTCGGTTCACTGCGTCAACACTTTATTAGGTAGCGTTAAAGGAATGTGGTTTCACTCTCAGTAAAGCAAGGATTCCTGTAAACATAGTTATTACGGCACCAGCGTCGTTAAAATGCCCTTAGCACACTGCTATTCCATAAGCGCAGACCAACAAAAACATGTCACAAACTTAACACATCGGGGCCACAGAGTCTGTTGGAACGTCCAACACAGACTGACTACAACTTGGGCAACAATTATTGGGACATTGACTAGTTTAAATTTGGATACAGTTGTTCTCCTTGGTATTTACACATTAATTACGTTGTTCGGTGGGCCTGGAGGTCGAGTGGTAAACGTAGCCTGGAAATTCGAAATTGGACGGTCGAGCCCCAGTCAGACCTTAATATTTTTGTGTCTGCTTCTACCCTAGCCTTCGCCTCTAAATGACGTGAAGATACACGGGACTGTTTTTCACGTGGAAACTTTACTGCCAACACAAATACACCACAGCAGCACGAACTATACACGTTTGTCCTAGCTTGCCCATCGGGACCATCCGACCGCCGTATCATTCTCAGCTAAGGATGCCGATAGGAGGGACGTGTGGTCAGCACACCGCTCTCCCGGTCGTTATGATGGTTTTCTGTGACCGGAGCCGCTACTATTCGGTCGAGTAGCTCCTCAATTGGCATCACGAGGCTGAGTGCACCCCGAACAGCTCTTAAGTTCGGTGATCTGACGGGAACCGTTGTATCCACTGCGGCAAGGCCGTTGCCCCAAGCAACACCAGCGATCAACCATTTAACAATACATGAACTTTCACCGTACATGGTCTGTAAGCGTGCATGGATGACAGACACGATAGTCTCAAGGGCTCATTGATACCAGAAAACAGCACGCACTTCCATTGGCGACCACATTGTCAGTACAAGACCGTCTGACACCGTGGTGTGTTCTCGAATAACCTCAGGGACTCCAGTCTGTGGCTACTCTCTCTTCTTCGGCACCCTGCGCATGGCATAATTCCTCCTCCAATGAAGCCCTTTCCTTCGGTGAACTAGCAATGGATATGAACTCATGTGGCGTTTGTTTGTGTCACGTGGTGTACCATCTTCTCGTTCAAAAACAATGACGAAACTTATTTTCGGAACGTCCCTCGTATGTCAAGACGACACGTGTTTCGGATTCTACGCTTAACTATTGGAATTACTGATGTAGGTTAAGGACACGCAAGTCGCTGAAGTGGCGTCCAATTGGAAGACTAGCAGCAAGCGGCTCAACATCCCTCTTGACGGTCTCACAGGAAATCATGCCTTTTGAATATTCTGTTTTTTAGTAATTTTCTGTCTGCCCTCAGGTCTACAGCCTTATTAAATTTGTGTACGAAATCATTTTTACTGCATATGGGTGCATTCTTATTTGAAAAATATTTTGAACATCATTGCAAAAAGAAGCCATGGTCCATTTTTCAGATGCAAATAACGATCTGTACACCAGCGTAGAATGCTTCAAAATAAGCCATCAAACAGTTCAGCTGGTACTGCGAGTAGAGACGGATATGGGTGGCTCGTATTCATTCTGGTTGCAGAACCTGGCAACTATTAAAGCGCGAGTTTAAACAATTTATAGCAATGTTGGCCTACTTAGTGTGTCTCTAATCACTACTATCAGTTACAGTGGCAATATCATAGATTGTCAAGAGACAGCAAAACTTATTTAGATTTCTTTGTATTATGTTCACCACATCAAGTGCCATGTATCAAAGTTTACCAAAGTTAAGTACCATTTTACAATATAATCTTAATAAATGTTATTTGTTATTTCTTATTGTGTAGCTACATTTCTGTTAAGTGCCAGCCGGCCGGTGTGGACGAGCGGTTCTAGGCGCTTCAGTCCGGAACCACGCGGCTGCTATGGTCGCAGGTTCGAATCCTATCTCGGGCATTAATGTGTGTGATGTCCTAAGGTTAGTTAGGTTTACGTAGTTGTAAGTCCAGGGGACTGATGACCTCAGATGTTAAGTCCCATAGCCATTTGAACCATTTTTGTTACAGTGCTGCCTTGTCAAACAAGTGTTAAATTCGCAAGCATGCAGTCAGCAACCTTTAAGGATAGCAAGATAACACTTTTTTGCCACTGTAGACGTTTGGGCTCAAGTACTAGTGGTATTGCGTCAGTACATGCACAACTCTTTCATAGCATCTTAATTATGGCAAAAACGCAGGAATATGAAGTATGCTGCACACCACATGAAACTATTTCTAGCAGTTAGATGGAATGTTAAAATTCCTACTTGATTACGACATATTAAGTTATAAGGTTCAGTGTTAGTCTTATATTCACTGCAGGTGATGTTCATTTCCTACTATAGTCTTAACTGTTTATCGTGATAAGCCCAAACATTATGACCACCTGCTTAATAGCTTGTTTGTCCGTCTTTGGAACAAAATATGTCACTGATTCTCCTTCTCAGGGATCCGACAGTTTGTTGGTAGGTTTTTGGAGGTGTGAGGCATTAGATATCTACATCAGATGTCTACGCACATGTTATGTAATTCGCGTAAACGACGGGACGCTGATTTGCGTTCGCTGTAATGGCGTCCGATAGCGACCCAAATGGATTCTATAGGATTTACGTCAGGCGAATTTGGTCACCGAGGCATCAACGTGAGTTCACTATAATGCCCCTCAAACCACAGTAGTACGGTTCGAGTTCCGAGGTACGGACAGTTATACTGCTGAAAGATGACATCTCCGCCGGGGAAGACATCAAGCTGGAATGGATGGAAGTTGCTCGCAGCTGTAAGCGTGTCTTCGAATACCACCACAGGCCCCGTGCAAGCGCAGGAGAATGTCTCTTTTAGCATAATACCGCTCCCACCGGCCTGAACCTTTCGAACCGCAGTTCACAACGATGACGGCGTTTCTTGAAACGACCATCGATATAGTGTAGCAAAACTGTGGTTCTCCCGAAGAGCCGACACGGTCCCATTGATCGTCGATCGGATCCCGATAGCCTTGTACCCACTGCAATCGCAGTTGAAGATGTCTTTGGGTCCACATGTCGACACGTAGGGGTGATCTGCTGCGGAGCTCCATGTTCAACAATGTACGAGGGTCACTCCAAAAGAAAGGCATACTATTTTTTTAAGTCCATCTTTTATTCTACATGTTTGAAAGTTTTACAGTGTGTAGATAGATCCTTTAGGAACAATATTGTCATTTCTCCACATAATTTCCATCTCTCTCAAATCCATTACGCCATCTTGGAACCGGCGCCTGTATACCCGCACGGTAAAATTCTGGACCAACCTGTTGGAGCCATTGTTTGGCAGCGTGCACAAGGGAGTCATCATCTTCAAACCTTGTTCCACGAAGAGAGTCTTTCAGTTTCCCAAAGAGATGATAGTCACATGGAGCCAGGTCAGGACTGTATGGCGGTTGTTTCAGTGTTGTCCATGCGAGTTTTGTGATCGCTACCATGGTTTTTTGACGGACATGTGGCCGTGCATTGTCGTGCAACAGCCAAACATCCTGCTTTTGCCGATGTGGTCGAACACGACTCAGTCGAGCTTGAAGTTTCTTCAGTGTCGTCACATATGCATCAGAATTTATGGTGGTTCCACTTGGCATGATGTCCACAAGCAAGAGTCCTTCGAAATCGAAAAACACCGTAGCCATAACTTTTCCAGCAGAAGGTGTGGTTTTGATTTTTTTTTTTTTTTCCTTGGGTGAATTTGCATGATGCCCCTCCATTGATTGCCTCTTCGTCTCTGGTGAAAAATGATGGAGCAATGTTTCATCACCTGTCACAATTCTTCCAAGAAATTCATCTCCACCATTCTCGTACTGTTCCAAAAGTTCGCTGCATACCGTTTTCCTTGTTTCTTTGTGAGCCACTGTCAACATCCTGGGAACCCACCTGGCACAAACCTTTTTTAACGCCAACAATTTCAGTATTCTGCAAACACTTCCTTCCCCTATCCCAACGTAGTTCGACAATTCGTTCACTGTGTTGCATCTGTCAGCAGTCACCAATTCGTTAACTCTCTGCACATTGTCTGGAGTGTGTGTGTAGTACGAGGCCTGCCGCTGCGAGGACAACCCTTAATATTACTGTGCCTGCTTTCATCACGTAACCTGCTTGCCCACCGACTAACGGTTCTGCGATCGACAGCAGCATCTCCATACACCTTTTTCAACCTATTGTGGATGTTTCCAACTGTCTCGTTTTCACAGTACAGGAATTCTATGACAGCACGTTGCTTCTGACGAACGTCAAGTGTAGCAGCCATCTTGAAGACATGCTGTGACGGCGCCACTCACGGGAACAGGTTGAACTAAGTTTGGAAACAAGCGGGAAGGATGTATCTACACACTGTAAAACTTTCACACATGCAGAATGAAATCTGTATTTTTACAAAAATAGTGTGCATTCTTTTGGGTGCTGCAGTCATGGACTGTGCGACTGATCCTGGCGGAGGTTCGAGTCCTCCCTCGGGCATGGGTGTGTGTGTTTGTCCTTAGGATAATTTAGGTTAAGTAGTGTGTAAGCTTAGGGACTGATGACCTCAGCATTTAAGTCCCATAAGATTTCACACACATTTGAACATTTTTGAACATTTCTTTTGGAGTGACCCTCGTACGATGGACGGCGTGCACTGGCATTATGCTCTTTCGGCAGAGATGCAACAGATCATAATCTATCCTACTTTACAGAGAAGATGAGCCTCTGAACCCCACATTCAGTGAAGAGTCGTGGCTTTCCGTAGATGCTCACGACAATAGCAAGCACACTTATGACCATCTTCGCGTTTTCGAGATACTCGTTCATAGGCTCTACGTAATAATAATTGGCCCTATGTCAAAGTTGCTTATCTCAATTGTTTTCCCTTTTGCAGCCCCTATCTTTGCTAAGGTGAACCCCCCATCCGTGTCTGCTCTTCTTACATACTTTCGTTACCGAGTCACGTGCCCACAACTCCACCAAGTGGCAGCCAACGTCGCAATGGGTAGCGGTCATAACGTTGAGGCTCATCAATGTACGTGATTATTATGAAACCGGCAAGTACCAATCAGCTGTTGTCGTCCGTCTATTCGTCGAAGCCAGTCGTACGATACTAAGTTCTTCCCGTAGCGTAGCTGTTGTGGAATCACCTGTGCCACACTGCTGTCCTCAATGAGTCCTTATCACCACCACTCATTTTACAGTCATTGTGCTACAGTTCACTGTCTGTGTAATCTGTCGCTGCAGTGCTCCCATGTACCACGTGCCCATGGTTCGAAAGTCCAAAAGACTGCGATTAGCTTCACAGGTACGTCTCCTGCGGGTTCCCAGTTCCAAAGATACAAAAGTCGGATTCTGTACTACATTTGGACGGCCATTTTGCCCTAAAATCCGAGCTACTAATTTTAAATAGAAATAGTCAGCTGGATATGTTCAATTGTTTAGTAATAATCAGTCGCAGCTAGTTAAAAAAAGTCAGCCTTAACCATGTTTAAATTTGAAAAAATGGTAAACATCTCCATAATTTGACAGTTATGGTAACAATAAATTTTCAGTCTCCTTAATTGTTATCTTTCTCCTGAGATTAAAATGGCTCAAATGGCTCTAAGCACTATAGGACTTAACATCTGAGGTCCTCAGTCCCCTAGACTTAGAACTACTTAAACCTAACTAACCTAATGACATCACAGGCATCCATGCCCGAGGCAGGATTCGAACCCGCGACCGTAGCAACAGCGCGGTTCCGGACTAAATCACCTAGAGCCACTCGGCCACAGCGGCCGGCCTGTTACGTTAAAATAAACTAAAAGTTCTGCAGTAAGTAAAATATAAACAATTATCCAGTCTTCTGCGACAGAAAAACCGAAATATGTTCGATAACTTAATTATTAATATTTCCCATCTGAACCCACCTTATCAAGAAAGTTATTATTTTTTTTTTGGGAATCATTTCGTGGAAGTTTTGACAGTATAATTTAAATCACACACCAACAACATCTTTGTGATTGCCTGGTTTGGTAATTTATTGCGTTGCTTTGAACACTGGGCGTTTATGAAACCCTTTCGACTTTGGCATTGTGACCTGGAATTGCAAATTAATATTCTGTCAGTTTCAATAATTCGGAATGAAATTTTTTCATTACGTCCTTGTGTTTCTCAATACGAGTAGCAGGGACACGCATGGCGTGAGTGAGTGGAGAAGGGGGGGGGGGGGGAGAGGAAGGGAGGGGGCGGGGTAGCGTTTGGCATCGGTTGATGGTAGATTCTACGCCTCGCTCGCTCGGTGCGTAGTGCGATCTTCTTAAACATTGTATGTTATCTGCCGAGAATTCTTCCGGGTTGTACGGCCGTGGTCCATGGAGATCTTCTATCCCTGACGTTTCGTACAAGGCTACATTGGACATCTTCGGAGGTGCTCCTGCTTGTGCTGAGTCTTGCCGACTGACGAGCTGGACGTCTTTGACGTACTATGATCAATAGTTATATTTTATCTTTGGCGAGGTTTATCTCTGCTATCACGTGAAATCCAGACCACGCCCACTTTCCTCGGTATTTAGGCCGTTCTTCGACGTCCGACTCGTCAGTCGGCAAGAGTCAGCACAACCAGGAGCACCTCCGAAGATGTCCAACGTAACCTTGGACGAAACGTCAGGATAGAAGAGTTCCATGGACCACGGCCATAGAACCCGGAAGAATTCTCGGCAGCTGAAACATCCAGTCGTGAAAGCCTTCGTTGTTTGATTGTATGTTAGAGAACAGCGTTGACATATATTTATATCCCTACGGTATATCTCCTTATGTCTCACTATACTAATTCTTCGCGCTTACATCATTAGCTTGGAACGGACCTTTTTGTACGTTCAGTACTTCATCACTAAAAAGTCTAACAAAAGACGGACTGGTCAGACATGTACTTATTTGGCCAGATACGACTGTAAAAAGCTGGACATGGGTGTAACAGTGATCAGAGCTCTAAGACGTGAAAAAACCCAACTGCTGCATGAACATGTGCATCTTCACATTATGCATCCAAATTGTTATTGACCGGCTGACAGTTTGGGAGCGACTTGGCTGGAAAACTGTGAGTGTCTGAGGTCAAGGACCAGCGCAGCTTGTCTCGGGAAGCAGACGAGCTGTCCGTGCGTCACGGGGCGAAAATAGCCGTGGGCTGGCCAGCTTTCCCCAAGGACTGGGCACGCCTCACGCACGCGAGTCTCGCACACTCTGGGAAGGTCGAGAGGCGTGCGTGGAATGTGGCTCACCTGCAGAAGAGCCAACAGCTGGAGCTACGGAGCAACGCCTGGTCAGCGACCGCAACCATTTCCTTTTTCTTTTTCTTTTTCGAGTCATCAGTCTTCTGACTGGTTTGATGTGCCCGCCACAAATTCCTCTCCTATACCAACCTCTGCAGATCAGAGTAGCACTTGCAACCTAAGGCATCGATTATTTGCTGTGTGTATTCCAATCACTGTCTTACTCTACAATTTTTACCGTCTATAGCTTCCTCTAGTAGCATAGGAGCAATTCCATGATGTCTTAAAAGATGTCCTATCATCGAGTCCCTTCTCTTTGTCAGTGTGTCCCATATATTCCTTCCCTCTCTCATTCTACGCACAACCTCCTCATTCCTTACCTTATCAGTCCAACTGTTTTTCAGCATTCGTCTATAGCAACTCATCTCAAATCCTTCGATTCTCTTCTGTTCCGGTTTTCCCACAGTCCATGTTTCACTACCATACAATGCTGTGCTCCAAACGTACTTTTTCCGAAATGTCTTCCTCAAATTAGGCTCTAGTAGACTTATCTTGGCCAGGAAGGCCCTTTTTACCAGTGCTAGCCTACTTTTGATCTCCTCATAGCTCTGTCCGTCATTGGTTACTTTGCTGCCTAGGAAACAGAATTCCTTATCTTCATCTACTTCGTGACCATCAACCCTGATGTTAAGTTTCTCGCTGTTCCCATTTCTGTTTTACTCTTTTTGGTCGTCTTTCTTCGATTTATTTTCAATCCATATACTGAACTCATTAGACATCATTCCATTCAGCAGATCATGTGATTCTTCTTCACTTTCACCCAGCATAGCAATGTCATCAGCGAATCGTATCATCGATATCCTTTCACCCTGAATTTTAATTCCACTCCTAAAACTTTCTTTTATTTCCATCATTGCTCCTTCGATGTACAGACTGAACAGTAGGGGCGAAGGCTACATCCCTGTCTCACACCTTTTTTAATCCGAGCATTTCGATCTTCGTCATCCAGTCTAATTATCCCCTCTTGACTCTTGTACACATTGTATATCACGCGTCTCCCCCTGTAGCATACACTTCTCAGAATTTCGAATATCATGCACCATTTTACTTTGTCGAACGCTTTTTCCACGTCGACAGATCCTGCAAACGAGTCTTGATTTTTCTTTAGTCTTGCTCCCATTATAAACCGGAACGTCAGAATTGCATCTCTGATGCCTTTACCTTTCCTACAGCCAAACTGATCGTCATCTAACACATCCTCAGTTTTCTTTTCTGTATGTTATTCTTGTCAGCAACTTGGATGCATGCGCCGTTAAGCTGATTGTGCGATAATTCTCGCACTTGTGAGCTCTTGCAGACTTCGGAATTGCGTGGATGATAGTTTTCCGAAAGTCAGGCGTTATGTCGCCAGACTCATACATTCTACACACCAACGTGAATAGTCGTTTTGTTGCCACTTCCACCAATGATTCTAGAATTTCTGACGGAATGTTATCATCCCTTCTGACTTATTTGATCCAGCTCCTCCAAAGCTCTCCTAAATTCTGATTCTAACACTTTATCCCCTGTCTCTTCTAAATCTATTCCTGTTCCTTCTTCTGTCACATCAGACAAATCTTCCCCTTCATAGAAGCCGCCAATATACTTTTTCCACCTATCCGCTCTTTCCTCGGCATTTAACAATGGAATTTACGCTGCACTCTTACTATTACCACCCTTGCTTCTAATTTCATCGCAGGTTGTTTCAACTCTCCAATATGCTGAGTCAGTGATTCCCGCGATAATTTTTTTTTTTCGATTTCTTCACATTTCTCATGGAGACACTTCGTCTTGGCTTTTCTGTACTTCCTATTTATTTCATTCCTCAATGACTTGTATTTGTGTATTCCTGAATTTCCCTGAACATTTTTGTACTTCCTTCTTGATCGATTAGCTGAAGTGTTTCTTCCGTTACCCATGGTTTCTTTGCAGTTACCTTCTATGTACCTATGTTTTTCTTTCCAACTTCTGTGGTTGATCTTTTTAGGTACGTCCATTTCTCTTCTACTGTACTGCCTACTGAGCTATTCCTTATTGCTGTACCTATAACTTCAAGCGTATCTCTTCATTCCTTAGTACTTCCGTATTTACGTATCCTGGACGGGTTGATAGTATGTCGGTGGTCATAGTGTTCAGGGTGATCCGTGTATAGGCCTATATGCCGTTTTGAAGCACAAGGAAACTGAGGATCTCTCAAAAACCGATCGTTAATTGTACGATTTGTTGTAATAAAACGTTATATTGGTGGTCAAAGATTTATTGTAACTTATCTTTTCTGATGTGTGTGAAATCTTATGGAACTTAACTGCTAAGGTCATCAGTCCCTAAGCTTACACACTACTTAACCTAAATTATCGTAAAGACAAACACACACACCCATGCCCGAGGGAGGACTCGAACCTCCGCCGGGACCAGCCGCACAGTCCATGACTGTAGCGCCCAGACCGCTCGGCTAATCCCGCGCGGCACTTTTCTGAAAGTATGCCATTTCAGACAATAGCAAATTGAGGATCCATCAAAAACGCATCGTTCGTAGTGTAGTTTGTTACAATTAAATGTCAGTTGCTAATATATCCACGATTAAAGCTTTCGGGAGATGGTAGGATACAAAGTACGGTCACGAACCATTCATGGTCGGAGTAGCATGATGGGTAGAGTCGCAGAATTCTGAGACTTCAGGTAATGTTTTGCTGGTTAGCTTCTGACTGGATCCAAACTTTTTTTTTAGTAGACTTCGCATTTTCTAATAGAATCTGATACTTCTTTATTAGTTTAATAAAACTATATTCTGAAATATTCGGTGTCGTAAATATAAATGAGTTCTGTCTGAGGAATGAGTTTGTTCAATTGCCTTAATCTGAAACACAGTAACTTGCAGTAAGTTATTTCGCAGTTTCTTGTTTTGTGATTTGTATTGCATATGTTGTGAAGATTCTGCAACCGAATATTAATAGCGATCAAGAATCAGTACCTTAAGATATTACTGAAAAGTGAGAATAATCACTTTTTTCCGTTATTGCATTTCGATTCCCCCCTTCCCCTCCCAGAGAGGGGGGGGCGGGGTGGCCAGCGTAATATGCTGCTCTACAGCCTACAGAAAAGTTAAAAAAACATAATCAGAATATAAACAAAGAAGAAAAAAGGCTATAAAACGGTGACATTATAAAAAAACTGTAAAATGGCGGAAACTAGCGGAATTCAAAATATAAAAACACTGCGGTGACGATGCGGATGAAGTCACACAATAAGTAGACAGGCACAATTAAAAAAACAAGGCGATAGTGTGGTTTCTGTTCGCACGAGATAAAAAAACACAACTAGCGGAAGTATAGTGGCTGTTTGAAACACTGTCAGGGGACGCACAACACTGAACACTCACTTAAAATAGCACTATACAGGTGACACGGCGGGAGATGGTGCGGGGGGGGGGGCGGGGGAGGGGGGGAATCCTGACCGATGAAGGGAAAAAAGGAGGGAAGAGGAAAAGAAAAAAGGGGGAGCCGATGGAAGGACATGAAAATAATTGTTATCTTATATGGAAACTATTGACTATTGTATAATTTGTATCGCACTGTTTGTAATGGAACTTTTATAAGTCGCTATCCTTATTGAGTGGACATGATACTTTCCTTTTTGCCTGCCAACATGTTCATGGAAGTTTTTACTTAGATGTACTACAGACAGAATAACATTATTAGCAGTTGGACAAGGAAAGAAATGTGTGTTTTAATAGAGCTAACGTGATTTGCGAACTGGAAGCAGCCGAAAACTGCCGCTGCAGGGCGCTCCAATCGCGTATACCACTTTGAGACATTGCACTTTGTGTACAAATCGAATCGTTTCCGAGCGTTCAGCAGCAATTTGAACTCGGCAAAGTCGGCGTTGAGTACAGTCCGTGTGCCGACGGCATTGGAGTCTCTGGCTGGCGTGTTGCCAGTCGCCAGTTCAAATAGAATCAACAGCAAGTATCTAGTACTCGAATTCTTACGTTTATAATGTTTGCATATTATAGAACGGTCGATGATTCTTTACGTCTTTCGGCTGAAGAGCAGCGCATATGCTACTGCCAGCCCGCCCCGATGGGAAATTGAAATACAATAACGGAAAAAAAAGATTCTATAAACTGCACCGCTCTCCATCCAGAAGACAGATACGTACACTCATGCTCATAAATTAAGGATAATTGCAGTATGTGGTGCCACACAACGTGGCACTACACAAAACTGGCGCTAATCGCATAGGCACATAGGGAACACACACGAGACAGATCTGTGAGTCCACGGTATTGGTGATAATTTGAGAAAACTGTCCCGAAACACATGTGCTACAAAACACCACTGTTTCCTGCGCAGGTACTCTTACATCAATATGGGATATGATCGCCATGCACATATACACAGGCCGCACAACGGGTTAGCATACTTTGGATCAGGTGGTCGAGCAGTTGCTGGGCTATAGCCTGCCATTCTTGCACCATTGCCTGTCGGAGCTCCTGAAGTGTCGTAGTGGTTTGAAGAAGTGCAGCGATACGTCGACCGAGAGCATCCCAGACGTGCTCGATGGGGTTTACGTCTGGTGAACTTGCGGGCCACTCCATTCGCCTGATATCTTCTGTTTCGATGTAAATGAAATGAAATGAAATGATAGTATGGCATTGTTGGCCGGGAGGCCCCATGCGGGGAAGTTCGCTACTTTGGCGACTTGCGAGTCAATGATGATGAAATGATGATGAAGATCACACAACACCCAGCATCACGAGGCAGAGAAAATCCCTGATCCAGCCGGACTCCTGCACGATGGCATCTCGGTGGGGCCGTGCGTTATTATCTATCAGAAGGAACGTGGGACCCACTGCACCCCTGAAAAGGCGGACATACTGGTGCAAAATGACGTCCAGATACACCTGACCTGTTACAGTTCCTCTGTCAAAGACATGCAGGGGTGTACGTGCACCACTCATAATCCTACCCCACACCATCAAGCCACGATCTCCATACAGGTCCCTCTCAAGGACATTAAGGGGTTGGTATCTGGCTCCTGGTTCACGCCAGATGAAAACCCGGCGAGAATCACTGTTCAGACTATACCTGGACTCGTCCGTGAACTTAAACTGGGACCACTGTTCCAATGACCATGTACTGTGTTCTTGACACCAGGTTTTACGGGCTCTCCTGCGACCAGGGGTCAGTGGAATGCACCTTGCAGGTCTCCGGGCGAGTAAACCATGTCTGTTCAGTCGTCTGTAGACTGTGCATCTGAGGACAACTGTTCCAGTGGCTGCGGTAAGGTCCCGAGCAAGGCTACCTGCAGTACTCCGTGGCCGTCTGCGGACACTGATGGTGAGATATCGGTCGTCTTGTGGTGTTGTACACTGTGGACGTCCCGTACTATAGCGCCTGGACACGTTTCCTGTCTGCTGGAATCGTTGCCTTAATACTGAGATCACACTTTGTGGCACACGGAGGGCCCGTGCTACGACCTGCTGTGTTTGACCCGCCTCCAGTCGCCCTAGTATTCTACCACTGATACATCACCAATATGTGTTCTTTGAGCCATTTTCAACACACAGTTACCATCAGCTCGTCTGAAGACGTCTGCACACTTACTCGCTGCGCCGTACTCTGATGTGCATCAACACACCTCTGCGTATGTTGACTGCTGCCAGCGCCACCGTGCGACGACCGCAGGTCAAATGCACCGCATGGTCGTACCCCGAGGTGATTTAAATCTGCAAACCTCTCAACAGAGCTTTATTTCACCATGTATCAGCATTATCCTTAATTTATGAGCATGAGTGTAATACGTTTAAACTGCTGTTCGTAATAAACGTGCGTTCAGTGCTGACAAGGGAACCTCCTCATCCACCCCGCTCAGATTTAGTTATAAGTTGGCACAGTGGATAGGCCTTGAAAAACTGAACACAGATCAATCAAGAAAACAGGGAAGAAGTTGTGTATAACTATGAAAAAATAAGCAAAATATACAAACTGAGTAGTCCATGGGCAACACAGGTAACATCAAGGACAGTGTGAGCTCAGGAGCACCGTGGTCCCGTGGTTAGCGTGAGCAGCTGCGGAATGAGAGGTCCTTGGTTGAAGTCTCCCCTCGAGTGAAAACTTTAATTTTTTATTTTCAGACAATTGTTATCTGTCCGTCCGTCCGTCCGATGCGAGGTAACTGCGCCGACTGTGAAACTGTTGCATTCATTTGTTGCAGTTTATGTGACAAACTCTTATGTTTTCATCACTTTTTTGGGAGTGATTATCACATCCACGAGAAAACCTAAATCAGGCAATGTAGAAGAATCTTTTTACCAATTCTCCAAGTGTACAAGTTAGGTGGGTCGACAACATATTCCTGTCATGTGACGCACATGCCGTCACTAGTGTCGTACAGAATATATCAGACGTGTTTTCCTGTGGAGGGATCGGTTGACCTATGACCTTGCGATCAAATGTTTTCGGTTCCCATTGGAGAGGCACGTACTTTCATCTACTAATCGCACGCTTTTGCGGTGCGGTCGCAAAACACAGACACAAAACTTATTACAGTGAACAGAGACGTCAATGGGTTCCCTTGTGAGTGTTGTGCTTCATTGACGTCCCTATCTACGGATTTGGGCATGGTTGTTGCATAATAATATGGCGTCTGCATCGGAGCCAGCAGCGGCGCAATCGGTGCTGCAAAGCTACAAGAGATGCCGCTGCAGCTGGTAGGCTGTTCCCGCGCCTGCGCAGTGTCGTAACGCGAGCGCTGAGCGGACGACTCGTCGTAAACAAGCGGCGGGGCCCATGCCCGCGTGTGCGCGCTGTGCGTCACGCTGCAAAAAAACGCGTGCCATTCCGGCTGGCCGCCCTGCCGACGCGAAAGCCTTGTCCCGGGGCAGCTCACTGCGGCCCCGACCGTTAAGCGCGCCCGAGGTTCGACTGCTCGGATGCGCCGGGACCTGCCACAAAACTCGACCCGCACCTGTACGCATGCAGTGCGATGTTTACGTCTCAGAGATTTCATAACCCTGCCGAGTCGTCGTTGACGAGCCACTTAACGTGCAACATCCGTTCGCGTGCCTCTGTTAATTCCCGCCAATTTAGCCTTGTGCGTTAAGGGCGCTGCGAAGAAACTGCGGAAGCAGGCCCCTCAGGTTTCCATGTATGGCCCAGTGCTTCTAATTGTTGTATTAAATAGAAAGATAACATGGAAACACCGGCTGACTTTTGAGACATAAGCGTTATTTTTGCTTATTATTGATATTTGATCAGTCGATACCAGTGCCGGCCGGTGTGGCAGAGCGGTGCTAGGCGCTTCAGTCTGGAACCGCGCGACCGCTACGGTCGCAGGTTCGAATCCTGCCTCGGGCATGGATGTGTGTGTGTCCTTAGGTTAGTTAGGTTTAAGTAGTTCTAAGTTCTAGGGGACTGATGACTTAGATGTTAAGTCCCATAGCGCTCAGAGGCATTTGGACCTTTTTTTTCGATACCAGTATTTCTTACAACAAAGTAACTGTTTTCGGTCTGTTTAGGTTGTTGTTCTTGTTGTGGTCTTCAGTCCAAAGATTGGTCTGGTGCAGCTCTCCTTGCTACTCTATCCTGTGCGAGCCTCTTCATATCCCAATAACTACTGCAACGTACATCTTTCTCAATCTGCTTACTGTATTCATCTCTTGGGCTCCCTCTACGATTTTACCCCCACATTTCCCTCGAATACTAAACTGCCGATTCCTTTATGTCTTTGAATGTGTCCTATCAACCGATCCTTTCTTCTGATCAAATTTTGCCACAAATCTCTTGTCTCCCCAATTCTCTTCAGTATTTTTTCATTAGTTACGTGATCGACCCATCTAATCTTCAGCAACTTCTGTAGCATCTCATTTCGAAAGCTTCTATTCTCCTTTTATGTAAACTGTTCATCGTCGCCGCGCGGGATTAGCTGAGCGGTCTTAGGCGCTGCAGTCATGGACTGTGCGGCTGATCCCGGCGGAGGTTCGAGTCCTCCCTCGGGCATGGGTGTGTGTGTGTTTGTCCTTAGGATAATTTAGGTTAAGTAGTGTATAAGCTTAGGGACTGATGACCTTAGCAGTTAAGTCCCATAAGATTTCACACACATTTGGACATTTTTTGTTTCCATGTTTCACATGCTCACATGGCTATACTCCAGACAAATACCTACAAAAAAGATTTCCTAGCACTGAAATCGATGTTAACAGTTCCTCTTCTTTATAAATGCTTTTATTACCATTTCAAGTCTACATTTTATATCCTTTCTCCTTCGGCCATTATCAGTTATTTTGCTACCCAAACCACAAAACTCATCTACTACTTTGTCTCAGTTCCTAATCATCACCTGATTTAATACGACTACATTCCATTATTCTTGTTTCGCTTTTGTTGATGTTCATCTAATATCCTCTTTTCAAAACAATGTCCATTCTGTTCAGCTGCACCAGGTCCTTTGCTATCTCTTACACAATTATAATGTCATCGGCAAAGATCAAAGTTTTTATTTTTTACCCCTGAATTTTCATTCCTATTACAAATTTTTCTGTTGTTTCCTTTACTGCTTGTCCAGTGTAATGATTGAATAACATGGGGTAGGCTGCAACCCTGTCTCACTCCCTTCTCAACCACTGTTTTCCTTTCGGGCCCCTCGAATCGTATTACTGCCGTCTGCTTTCTGTACAAGTTGAAAATAGCGTTTCACTCCCTGTCTTTTACCCCTGCTACCTTCAAAATTTCATGGAGAGTATTCCACTCAACACTGTCTGAAACTTTCTCTAAGTCTACAAATGCTATAAATGTAGGTTTGCCTTTCCTTAACCTGTCTTCTCAGATAAGTCATCGGGTCAGTACTGCCACGCGCGTTCCCACATTTTCCGGGATCGATACTGATCTTCCCTGAGGTCAGCTTCTACAAGTTTTGCCATTCTTCTGTAAAGAATTCGTGATAGTATTTTGCAACCATAGCTTTTTAAACTGATAGTTTGGTAATTTTCACACCTATCAGCAACTGCTTTCTTTGGAATTGGAATTATTACATTCTTCTTAAGACTGCGGGTGTTTCGCCTGTCTCAAACATCTTGCACACCAGGTGGAAGAATTTTGTCACAGCTGGCTCTCCCGAGGCTATCAGTAGTTCTGACGGGATTTCGTCTTTTCAGGGGCCTTGTTTCGATTAGCTTTTTCAGTGCTCTGTGAAATTCTTCCCCCATCATCTAGTCCAGTTCCCTTTCTATAATACTGCCTTCGGTTTATCTCCCAGACGCTCTATATACTGCTTCTACCTTTCAGCTTTACCGTCTTCGCTTAGGACTGGGTTACCATCCGAGCTTTAGATATTCATACAGCTGCTTCTCTTTTTCCTAAAAGCCTCAAAGGCCTGTTTAATTTTCCTGTATGCAGTATCTATCTTTCCCCTAGTGAAACATGTTTCTGAATCCTTACATTTCTGCTCTAGTCATTTCTGCTTAGCTATTTTGCACTTGCTGTCCATCTCATTTTTAGACGTTTGTATTCCCATTCGCCTGCTCATTTGCTGCATTTTTATATTTTCTCCTTTCAATAGGTTATCAAAACACATATTGATTCTAAATGACAACTGTTTCAAAGCAGCGCTGTAACTGCAATATTTGTCACTGCCACACATGATACGACTATAAAACAGTTACAGACGAGAATTTCTAAAATTTGTACATGTCGTAAATAAAAGTGAGCATTATACGGGAAGCTCAAAGCAGTTAAAAATGGAACTCTGATTCTACTTAATCACAGGAAATTCAGAAACTACATCATTATATTACGCTTTGATTCGGTTCTTTCCAGAAGCTGCAGTGTCTGTTGTTGTTACTGGTGCAGACGACGGATTATGGACTGTAAGAGTCTATTTGAGGATGACCGAATATCGAAGCTAGTTAAAACTGGACAAACAATATACAATTATCTCCTTGAATAAACTTCAGTTACTGTACTAAAAATACCGCAGAATAAAGGCAAAATCCCATTGCGTAACATTGCGAATGTACTCTGCTCACTTACCAGCTGACAATGTATAACTGGTTTACTAACTGCAGCTCAAAGTAGAACGAATATTTTCTCTAGTTCGTGTAGAAGTATGACTAAATAGATAATGTAAAGAAGACTGCTTTGTTATTTTGCGACATCATGCTGAATGCCAATCCATATAGACATGCAGCAAAGCATCTTCAAAATAGGAGACAGATTCTGGTATGTTGTACTTTTGATTTCGCCCATAAGGACTGTTTGAATGGCACTCTTTCGAAGAAACGTTGATCGCATAAGGCAAATATTTGGATGCGAGATCAGGCACTATTTCTGTAGCACAGTGAGAGAGATAAAAAATCTATGAGTTCAAACGTAATGCCTGGAACCAAATAACTTTCTCTATTGCAGGAGGTCCCAAACTTTTCCTCTGACGAAATACTTTGTTTGAGAATCCTGGTACTTTGATGGAACACCTTGTTTATTTTCAAGGTTAATAAAATTAATGAAATTTTAAAAATAAGAAAAAGTTGTTTTATTCAGTAATTATTTCAATTTTAAGTTAAGGTGTCCACCTCTCCCGTACTTCCCGGTACCTCCCGTATTTGAACATGTTTTTTCACAATATCCTAGCTCCCGTATTTTCAGGCTCATTGGGCGTTTTTCCCAAGTCTAACCTTTTTTAGGTATGTACAGATATTTTTCAAGCATTTCAATTTTGCGCGCAGTGTCAGTATTCTTTGAAACGTTGGATAACAGAAACAACTGATCCTGTATCGACATTATTTCTATCGATTATCTTAGAAATGGTTAACCGACTCTTGGTAGTTAGAAGTGACTTCGTTTCAGTGCCAGCGCTTGCTGTGAATCGTTGTTCAATATTTTATGATGTGCAGCGAGGACGATGCTAAAACGCCACAAAAAAGTATATGTGTACGTATGTTACGCAATGGGAAGCTTTATATTCCTGAATTGGACCAGTACGGTCAAATACTTATCAAGCAAACTGCTCAATCTGCAAACATGAGTTAAGCATCGCATATGACGGCAAGAATGATTGTGTATAGCACATAAATACTTCAGGTAGTAAATTATTACTATGTATTCTAAAAAAATATATCTTACTATTCAGCACATATGATTATTAACTGGCAATTTTATGAGTTAACTTCTTGTATTTGCTTGTAGGTCACATAAGCATGTCACTGCTCCATCCAAGATAACTACTTTCTTCAGCTCTTCTCACCTGACCAAAGGTCTAACAAACGATGACGTGAAAACCATTGCTGGTAAACTTTGCTTAGTCTATCAGGCTGTACAACACAGTATAAACGACAGGAGCTTGAATTGTGCGATCAAACTTTAAAAAAACGTATTCAGTGAATCTAATGTGTCGAAGACAATATCTTGCGGGCGAACTAAAGCTGAAATGATCATAATGAAATGATCATAATAAATTGTTTGACTTCATAGAACAGGCAGATGAAACTGCAGTAGGTGTTAAAAAAACTCACTGAATTCAAATAATTTGAATGTCAGTGATACATCATCATACTGTGCTGATACTGACAATATAAATTATGGGAAACACCATTGAGTTATGAAACTATTAAGTAATGAGAATGAAAAAATCCTCAAAGGCAGTTGTTTTAACCATGTGCTGTCATTTACCGTCTTCTAAAGCCACCAGATGACCAAAACGAATTGCAAAGCGGTTTAGATAAGATATTTGTATGGTGTGAAAAGTGGAAATTGACCCTAAATAAAGAAAATTGTGTAGTTATTCACATGAGTATTAAATGAAATCCACTGAATTTCGATAACGCTGTAATTCACACAAACCTGAAGGCCGTAAATTCCACTAAATACTTAGGGATTACAATTACAAATAATCTAAATTGAAACGATCACGTAGATAATATTATGGGTAGAGCTAACCAAAGAGTGCGATTCACTGGCAGAACTCTTAAAAGGCGCAACAGGTCTACTAAAGAGACTGCTTACACCAAGCTGGTCCGCCCTATTCTGGAGTATTGATGTGAGGTGTGGGATCCGCATCAGGAGGAAATGACGAATGACATCGAAAAAGTTCAAAGAAAGGCAGCTCGTTTTGTATTGTCGCGAAATAGGGGAGGTAGTGCCACAGACATGATACGTGAATTGGAGTGGCATTCATTAAAACATTCGTTGCGACGGGCTCTTCTCATGAAATTTCAATCACCAGTTTTCTCCTTCGATTGCGAAAACGTTCTGTTGGCACACACCTATATAGGAAGAAATGATCATCTCCATAAAATAAGAGAAAACAGAGCTCGCACGGAGGAGTTTAAGGGCTCGTTTTTCCCGCGCGCCGTTCGAGAGTGGAACGGTTGAGACAGAACTTGATGGTGATTCATTGAACTCTTTGGCAGGCACTATATTGCGAATAACAGAGTAATCACGAAGATCTTGATGTGCTTTATAATACCATGAAACGTGTATGCAATTTTTTAAAATATGTAAATTTTGAAGTGTTAGTATTGAAAATATATATTCAATTTTCCTGTTCTGCCAAGCGAAGGGAATAGTTAAAATAATTTTTGAATTTGTTGATGTTGAATGGGCTGAAATCCCGCGACATGTAAATACTAGATGGTTCTCTCTGACACCTGCTGTAGAAAGGCTTTTAAAAAATTTGGAGCCTATAAAAAGCTATTTTAAAACCATAGATGATTCAAACTGTCTCAAAGTTTTGAAAAAAGTATTTTTTGCAATGAAAATACAGAAGTAGACACAATCGTTCGGTCTTATATGAGTTTCTTCGTGAGTATTGGAAATGTTTTCATTCAAAAAGTAAAGTATTAGGAGAATTCCAATTTTAGTAGTATAACGGAATCTCATGAAGCTGTACAATTACTAACTAGTAAAGGAAAATAGAGAGAGGAAGGTAGATTTTTGATAGTGATACTCATAAACTGTTAGGAACTGTTCTTGATTCAAATTTGAAATCTAGTAGTGAGAACAACTCCATCGAATTCTATGAGTCTTTAAATTCTTACATAGTTAGCAAATTTGATGACAGTTTCAAATGTTTAATCCCATTATGTCTAAAAAGGAAATTAACAGTCAATGACATGCATGAAGTTGTGGAACGCGTCAAGCTGGATTCTGTAAATGAAGATCAATTAATGAGGAGTTTTGTACTTCTAATGATCCATTTAAATGTGCTGTTCTTTAGAGCGTAGCGCTAGCTAGAAATGGATAAACTTTTTAACAGATTTGAAATCATACAATATGAATTCTGAAAACTTGGGTAAGCTGGTAGATTATGTTATGGGTATACCAGGAAGTGATGCTCACACCGAAGGAGTATTATCTCCTATGAATAGTAAGTAGACAGATGTAAGGAATATAAGTAGTCAAACATAATCAAATCTGAACTGCAAGTTGCCATTAATTTTCCGTATTCATGCAGTGAATTCTTTGAATGATATAAAACTACTGACTGGGGTAAAATCTGTTGCAAAATATGTGTTATATTTGCGATGTGTAATTGAATAGTTATTTTTTACAAATACCGCTTTGATGTTTGGTGAAATTTCACAGTGCTCGTAATCTCCCTTATTTTTTGTCAAGGATATAAGTATCTCCATGGTTTTCTTTTAAAAAGGTTGGTCACCCTATTTTAAGTCGTAACTAATAACACAGAAATCGTAATAAAAATAAGAAATATTGTGGAAAGAAACTTCATGTTATTAATAATTTTTCGCGGAACACTTATTCCCCTACCGCGGAACACCAGTGTTCTACGAGACACAGTTTGCTAAAGCCTGCTCTACTAAAACTATCGTCCATTTTGCAAAAATCTGTTATGCGAAACTCATGGATTGAGTCGTCCAGTTTCACAGTCGCCTTTGTTCGCACAAGAAAAGTGCACCGGACAAAAAATTAGTCACTTCCAGAAACAAGCACGAAAATATTATGAAACAATAACTCCAGCTTCTAAAATGGAATCATTTTGGCGAGAAAGCGATTGCACAAATTTCTTCAGCTATGCCACTGATTGACGGTGTGAGTTCGTAAAGCTACCAAACTAATATTTCATACGCTGTCCTAAATAGTCCCAGACATTTTCTATGGGATTAAAGTCGGGCGATTTAGAGGGGCATCCGAGGTCAGATCAGAGTGTTCGTCAAACCAGAAATATAAGTGTGCAGCCCTGTGAACACGGATGTTGTAAACATGGAAAAAAGGAATGGTTGGTCGGTTTATTTGGGGTAAAGGACCAAACAGAGAGGTCATCGGTCCCATCGGATCAGGAAAGGATGGGGAGGGAAGTCGGCCGTGCCCTCTCAAAGGAACCATCTCGGCATTTGCCTGAAGCGATTTAGGGATGGCTGGACGCGGGTTTGAACCGTCGTCCTCCCGAATGCGAATCCAGTGTGCTAACGACTGCGCCACCTCGCTCGGTGAAAACAGAAATGTCTACAGTACACGTGTCAGAAGAGGTAGAGCAAAGAGCAACAAATGGTCACGGAGAATGATGAAATAAACATTGTCGTTCATGTTCAAGCTAAGCTGAATGAGTGGGTCAAGTGTTGTTAATAATAACACCCTCAAAACATCACAGAACCATCCCTCGCCCCGAAATACGCCCTCGACACTCTGTGGCTTAAACACTCCATTCAGCCGTCCTTGCATGTAGTGTCTTGTATCATTTGAAAAAGAGACGAAATCGTGACTCCTCGAGCCTCACTATATGCATCCATCCAGTTCTGTTGTTTGGCCCATTGAAGTCACCCAGTTTTATGGGGAGCCTTGATGACGATTCTCTTCCCAATATTCGCTCGGAAACTGTTTCAGGTGGACCTGTAATCCCTGATACGGAAATTCCTTGGATTTGAAACGGATTTCCATTGGCAATACGTGAAACTCCGCTCAAGTTCTTTTCCGTTAGAATATTTATATGATCACTGTTGTTAACGCTGTGTTACTTGGTGACAAGTGGCACACCATTTATTGAAGATACGTTGGACAGTTCACGGTGATGCACGGACATATAGGACCACTACATTCACCGTGTCGTCTTGGGTACGTCCAAACACTATAACTCCTGAAACATCCTGGCAGATTAAAACTGTGTGCCCGACCGAGACTCGAACTCGGGACCTTTGCCTTTCGCGGGCAAGTGCTCTACCATCTGAACTACCGAAGCACGACTCACGCCCGGTACTCACAGCTTTACTTCTGCCAGTATCTCGCCTCCTACCTTCCAAACTTTACAGAAGTTCTCCTGCGAACCTTGCAGAACTAGCACTCCTGAAAGAAAGGATATAGCGGAGACATGGCTTAGCCACAGCCTGGGGGATGTTTCCAGAATGAGAAACTTCTGTAAAGTTTGGAAGGTAGGAGGCGAGATACTGGCAGAAGTAAAGGTGTGAGTACCGGGCGTGAGTCGTGCTTCGGTAGCTCAGATGGTAGAGCACTTGCCCGCGAAAGGCGAAGGTCCCGAGTTCGAGTCTCGGTCGCGCACACAGTTTTAATCTGCCAGGAAGTTTCATATCAGCGCACACTCCGCTGCAGAGTGAAAATCTCATTCTGGAAACATCCCCCAGGCTGTGGCTAAGCCATGTCTCCGCTATATCCTTTCTTTCAGGAGTGCTAGTTCTGCAAGGTTCGCAGGAGAACTTCTGTAAAGTTTGGGAAGTAGGAGGCGAGATACTGGCAGAAGTAAAGCTGTGAGTACCGGGCGTGAGTCGTGCTTCGGTAGCTCAGATGGTAGAGCACTTGCCCGCGGAAGGCAAAGGTCCCGAATTCGAGTCTCGGTCGGGCACACAGTTTTAATCTGCCAGGAAGCTTCATATCAGCGCACACTCCGCTGCAGAGTGAAAATCTCATTCTACTATAACTCCTTTCTACCATTCTGTCAAGGCTCCCAGTACCCTATCATACTGCGTTGAGTCCATACAAGTGACTGGTACACATACCAGGTGGTTATACTTAAAGTGCAGCTATTCGCGGAGGTCTAGTGCGGGCCGTTATTCTCGAACAGTAACGAAATTGGTAGATATGCTAACACGTTAAAAAATTATCTCCAATTCTGGCCACAAGGTGCAGTTCTGGCGCTGTACAATATCTCGTCGTCGTCGTCTCCGGTGCTCATTTTGAACAAATTGTGCACGCGGCGGTTAATAATAAAATCAATGTTGTCTCTTTTGTACGTGTTTGAACTTTTCAGCCCACGTCCCGTTCCTAATCCACTGCATACGATAACGTTTCTACATGCCTTTCTTGCATTCACGTTGCCAGACTTGCAGCTGATGGCCAAAATTGGAACTAATTCTTTTCCACTGTAAATCAATTCCACAAGTACACATGGTAATATCTACCAAGTTTCGCTGTCACGGTTCACACTGGCCCTCTGTGATTAGTTGTATCCATACGGTACGTACAACCCACTTCACTACCACGAATTACGTCAGCAGTGAAGAGTCGCTTGACCGCCTGATACCAGTTCTACTCCATCAACAGCGCTCCGAGCGACAACTGCGTTTTTTAAGGGGGTGAGCTCATGAGCCCATGTTTACAGAGGCAAGGAGAATGTATCACAATCTGTTCCCTCCTCACCCGTAGGATTGTAATTGTACATCGACGGGCTACAGGCTATATCACTCCCAGATTCAGAGACGGACAATGACAACCAGTGAGTTCAGTTCCGTACAATAAACAAAAAACTTCCCAGGATAAATGCTTTCGGTGTTCGGAGCTCAATTCTACGGCATTCCTTTCGAATCGCCTTTCAATTTGAAATTCTGTGGTTGATTTCATTTTCTTCCGACTCCCAACACATTCTATGCCATGTGAGATTCAATATTCTATTCGTGCTTGAAGGTTTGCCTGAGATCTTTGAAATCGCAAACAGCTCTGATATATCGGTTTTTACGACCGGTATAAATTTGTCTTAACCCTTTCGTGAGCCTTGGGAAACATGCTTCCCACTACAATGAACTCGCTCCTAGTCCCGTGGGAATCACAGTTCCCACCTCTGTACGGTGTTACCACCTAGTGAACAGTATAGGGTACTACTTCCAATCGGAAGTTCCCGCCGTTTTTGTTGTACCTTCGCGCAGAGGCATTGTATAGATGAGCCTTGCTCTGTAGAGGAGCCTTTCAGTGCTGTTTGCCTGACATTTTGTGATTTTTTCCTCAAAGCTATAGTATAAGGTAAATACTGTTGATTTACCCAAATTTATGAAGGAGCACGTAAAATTGGAACGAGGAGGATTCCAGTTTGAAACAAAAGGAGCCATTTCTGCAGTAAAATGGATGGATAACCATCCAGTCACTTTCCTGTCCTCAATTCATGACCCACGAGAAAGAGCCACAGTGAAAAGGAAAAACAAGAATGGTACTAGTACAGAGATTTCTTGTCCTGAAGTTGTGGCAGAATACAACAAAATAATGGGTGGTGTCGATAAGTTTGATCAATTACGAGAAAGGTATGCTATTGGCAGACGTTCTGTAAAATGGTGGCACAGAATATTTTATTTCCTGGTGGATTTTGCTGCAGTGAACAGTTTTATCCTGTGGAAAATTTGTAAAAGAGAAAGTGGACAGCATGATCAGCTCACATACAGGATCCATCTAGCCAGACAATTGATCGCTGGCTTCTCATCCCAAAAAGGCGTGTACAAAAACCTGTCTTTCTGGCAAAAAGGGGTAAAGTACCTGAAGATTTTCGTCATGTGTCTGTAGGGGAGCATCAACCCATTTTAGGAGAAACCTACTGGACGTGCCGTCATTGTAGTACCATAGCTGCGGAAAAGAGCACTCGCTGTGTTTGTACATATTGTCAAATACCACTTTGCATAGACCCATGTTTCAGAAAATTTCATGGCAAGTAATTGTGAACGATCATTGTAACAAGAGAAGTAAATTTGTCAAATAAATATGACATATATTGAAAAAGTTATTTTAGTCATTTAACTCCAAGGAAGGGCAGTGGGGAGAATACTTCCCACCTTGTTGTGTGACCTCTCTTTCACAGTTGGAGCAAATTTGATATTCTGTATGATAAATACACCTATCTGTTAACTACTATCTGATCTCCATTCATTAAAAAAATCTGCTCAATAATTTTGCCCACGAAAGGGTTAAACTATCGAGCAGCTGTTATGTCTCAGTGGGTGCTTCAAAAATTTTATTTCCGAAGGTGTTAGTATCGAAGTGTTACTGGCTGCATTTCCATGCTATAGCGTGGGTTTTAATACCTGTCGAATCCTCATTGGCTGGGGATTACAGAGAGTTTCGATTACCATGCGAAAAGCAGTTTGTCCAATTAGCAGCAGAGCGTATTCATGGAAGCCAGATAAGTCCGCCAAAGCGGAAATAGGATAGGCTGCGCTGTCGAAACTCTGGTAATCTGAGCTCCCACACGGATTTCCATGACCAAACCGTTCGATAAGGCCTGGTCTGATTACTTATTCAGGAAGTTCTCACTGAAATTGTTAGATTCAATGCGGACGCATTGGGTGCGGATTTGATATCGATCAGGCATGGGTCGTAGTTGCAGGTTCCATGGCGGACCCCCCATCCCCCCTTCCACAAACGATACATTAAAATACGTTTCTCAATAATGTATGACAGGTTAAATATATCAGGGAGTTTTTGGAATATTTTTAATTCGATTTTAAGTAATTAGAGTCAACGTCTTAAAAATGTTGTTGCAGGGTGATGTTTCTCAAGCAGGTAGTAGACTTAATGCTTCGAATTGAAATGTTCGCCGACTGGTGTCGCCGAGCGGTTCTAGGCGCTTCAGTCTGGAACCGCGCTGCTGCTACGGTCGCAGGTTCGAATCCTGCCTGGGGCATGGATGTGTGTGATGTCCTTAGGTTAGTTAAAGTAATTCTAAGTTCTAGGGGACTGATGACCTCAGATGTTAAGTCCCATAGTGCTCAGAGCCATTTTTGAAATGTTCGTTAGCTCCAAGTAGCAAAGATTTGGGAAAGTAACTTCTACGGAGTACAACATTTTATGGGGTTCCATAAAGCTCAGGGAGTTGAGCCTAACCGAGATGTGCCAATGATCAAGTGATTTTTCACGTATCGCTGCTTACAACGAAGGGGGAAGGAGAATCAAAGAAAGACCGAACCTTCAGTATTGCATCCCTGTCTCTGTTTCTCTCTATAATGATGCAGTGCACCATTAACCGACGTTTAGTAGTAATGTGTCGATCGTGTTAAAGATACATTTTGGTTTCTTGCATCGGCTGTAGTAAAGGTATGCTAAGCTTATAAATAGAGCGGGTTGGAATATGGTACCATAAGGTTGACAAGCTGCACCTTGTGGCGCCAGATTTGAAGATCTTCAGGGCAGATAGAAGCCCGTAGTCGTTAAGAAACTGTGATCCGGATGATGCTTGTTCATTTATTGTAGCAACTGAGATTGCAGTTTCTGAGGCATTGTGTCAATTATATGGCAAAATAAGTGTCACCGCACAGCGAGAGTTCCACAATTAGATGGAATAAAAGCGTCAAACATGTGTCGTTACTTTCAGTTTCTGTGCAGTTCCTTGCTTGCTCCTTATAAAATACATTATTTCTAAGTGTCTGTTCCATACTTTGGTGGTTTGTGACGATTCTCGCAACGTGTGCGATACACAGAACTGCCAACAACTGGGCCTTTGAGAGAGAATGGAACGAGACAAAAAAATCTGTAGGATTCTGGGCAACTCGAGAATTTGACCATATTGCTAACAGATTCGCAGGCATTGCTTGTGCTGAAACTGTGGGCTGCCTCTTAAATAGGCGTGTGCTCACAGCTTTTCTTCGATAATCACAATACTGGCATGGCAGAGTATATTTCATCTACATCTACGTCTACATACATACTCGGCAAGCCACCGTACGGTGCGTGGCTGATGGTACCCTGTACCACAATTAGTAGTTTCCTTTCCTGTTCCACTCGCAGTAGGTGAGGCAAAACGACTGTCTATATTCCTCCACATGTCCAGTAATTTCTCGTATCTTATCTTGGTGGTCCCTACGCGAAATGTATGTGGGCGGCAGTAGGATCGTTCTGCAGTCTGTTTCAAATACCGGTTCTCTAAACTTTTACAGAAAAGTTCGAAATGAATGTCTTCTTCCCTCCACTTGGGGCCGAAGTGGCCGTGCGGTTAAAGGGGCTGCAGTCTGGAACCGCAAGACCGCTACGGTCGCAGGTTCGAATCCTGCCTCGGGCATGGATGTTTGTGATGTCCTTAGGTTAGTTAGGTTTAACTAGTTCTAAGTTCTAGGGGACTAATGACCTCAGCAGTTGAGTCCCATAGTGCTCAGAGCCAACCCTCCACTTGGACTCAGGGAGCATATCCGTAACACTTGCATGCTGATCGAACATATTGATAACAAATCTAGCAGCTCGACTCTGAATTACTTCGCTGTCTTCTTTTAATCTGACCTTGTGTGGATCCCAAACACTCGAGCACTACTCAAGAATAGGGCACACTAGTGTCCTATATGCGGTCTCCTTTACAGACGAACCACAGTTTCCTAAAATTCTCCCAATAAACCGAAGTCGACAATTCGCCTTCCCTACCACAATCGTCGCCTGCTCGTTACATTTCATATGGCTTCGCAACGTTACTGCCAAATATTTAAACGACGGGACTGTGTCAAGCAGGACACTACTAATTCTGAATCCCAACATTAGGGGTTGTTTTCCCCACTCATCCGGATTAACTTACATTTCTCTGCCATTCATCACACCGACTAGAAATTTCGTCTAGGTCATCTAGCATCAAACTACAGTCACTTAAATTCGACACCTTCCTGTACACAACAGCATCATCACCGAACAAAAGCAGATTGCTGCCCATCTTGTGTGCCAGACAATTTATGTATAGAAAATAGCAACGGTCCTATCACACTTCCTTGGGGGCATTCCTGGGTTATCCCTGTCTCCGATGAACACTCGCCGACGACGACAACATACTGCGTTCTATTATTTAAGAAATCTTCCAGTCAGTCACATATCGGGGAACCTATTCCGTACGCACGTAGCCTCGTTGACAGTCTGCAGTGGGGGTACCACGTCGAATGCTTTCCGGAAATCTACGGGGTGTTCAAAAAGTCTCTCCGCAGTGCCGTATGCCGCAGTGAATATACCGAAATGAAACTCAGTGAAAGACAAGTTATTAATTTATTGAATATTCATTTTTACTTATAAATTTTCACATTAAATGTTGAAAGTGTCCCCCATTTTGTTGAATACACAATTCAATTCGTCTAAACATGTTTTCAAACACAAGCTGTAACATTTCTTCTGTAACAGAAGCAGTGAAAGTGGATATTGCACTTTTCAATTCATCGATGGATTTTGGACGGTTTTAATAGACAGTTGTTTTCGCTGCACCCCAGAAGAAAAAGTCAGGTGGCGTTAGGACAGGCGATCGTGGAGGCAGAAGTCCCTGTGAAATTATGCGATCACCAAAAACACACAGCAAGTAGCGACATTAAAACGCGAGCTGTATGCGAGGTTGCACCATCTTGTTGAAAATAACCGTTCAGTATTTCACTTAACACAAGTTCTATGAATGGGTACAGAATATCTCTGCAGTATCGTTGTGCGTTTATTGTTTCGTTGAAAAATATGGGACCTACAATCCGACGTCTAGGAATTGCAATCCAAACTCCTATTTTCGCAGAATGAAGTGGTTCCTCATGAATACACAATGAATTTGCATTACTCCACATACGAGAATTTTACGAGTTCATGTGCCCGGATAAATGAAACCACGCCTCATCAGTGAAAAACGTTTCATTAAGAATATCCCTTCCATTTTGTAGAAGGAAATTTTTGAACCATTGACATGATCAGTGTTTTTCAGTTCTTGCACGACTGCCACTTTGTATGAGAAAAGTTCTAACTTTTGCCTTACAGCTTTGTGGGCCGTTCCGACACTAACATCTATTTTCTGGGCGAGTTTTCTTACTGACTTGTTCGGATTCATGGACATTTTATCGGAAATATCGAGTAGTTTATCCTCAGACAAAACGCTAGGACGAACACTTCTCGGTACAGCTGTCACTGAACCCGTACTTTGAAATTTGTTAATAAAATCTCGCACAGTATCGCGATGTGGGAGTGTTGTCTCTGGAAAACTGGATTAAATGTCTGAGGAACTGAAACTATGTATTTACTGCCAGCTTTGAACACTTGTTCGACTAAAAACACACGTTCTTCAATGGTTACCATTTTAACAGTGACAAACGAACAAAGTAACTAAACTTAAACGTTTACGTCAACACGTAACGAAGCACACCAACGATACTACTGACGCTAGCTGAGATAAACGAAACAGTGGAATGTTGGGAGAGTCCACTTGAAGGGAAGTAACCCAGACAGGCGAACAATCTTACGGCACGCCGGGCTAACAATCATACGGCACTGCGGAAGACTTTCTGAACACCCCGTAGAATTATAGAATCTGCCTGTTGCCTTTCATCCACGGTACGCAATATATCATGTGAGAAAAGAGCAAACCTGTGCTAAGAAATTTGGTCTGTAATTTTGAGGGTCCGTTCTTTTACACTTCTTACACACAGGAGTCATCTGCGCTTTCTTCCAATTACTTATGCGCCGACCGAGAGATTCGCGATAAATGGAAACTAAGTATGGGGCCAATGACGTAGAGTACTCTCTGTAAAACCGAATTGGGATTCCAATCGGATATGACAACTTATTTGTTTTCAATTCTTTCAGTTGTTTCTCTAAGCCGGGGATGCTTATTATTCTGTCGTCCATACGGGACTGTGTGCGATGGTCAAACGACGGTACGTTTGTACGATTCTCCTGCGTGAATTGCCGGCCGAAGTGGCCGTGCGGTTCTAGGCTCTGCAGTCTGGAACCGCGAGACCGCTACGGTCGCAGGTTCGAATCCTGCCTCGGGCATGGATGTGTGTGATGTCCTTAGGTTAGTTAGGTTTAACTAGTTCTAAGTTTTAGGGGACTAATGACCTCAGAAGTTGAGTCCCATAGTGCTCAGAGCCATTTGAACCTGCGTGAATTATTTTTTAAAAGTGGAATTTAAAACTTCGGCCGTCCTTTTGCTATCCTCTACTGCCAAACTAGACTGGTCAACGAGTGACTGGATGGAAGCCTTAGACCCGCTTAGAGATTTTACACAGGACCAGAATTTTTTCGGGATCTCCGCCAGATCCTTAGCCAAGGTGTGACGGTGGTAGTTTTTGCTTGATTCGATCATAGATCTTTTCACAGACGCATGAATCTCTAAATAATATTGGCCTGTCGTTATTTTCGCGTCCTCTTTTGAACCGAGAGTGAAACAGCCTTCGCTTCCTCAGAATTTTCCGAATTTCGTTGTTAAACCACTGTGGGTCTTTGCCGTCCTTAACCCGCTTACTAGGCATATACTTGTCCAGAACACGATTATATCCGTTTAAACTTTGCTCATAATTCCTCTGTAGCCATTATTCTGGAAGTAAATGACTGCAGTTCATTGTCTAAATGAGATGCGAACAACAGCTCAGCTGCTCTTTCTATCAGGAACAATCTCCTAGCCCTCTCGACCGATTCATTAACTCTCGTAACCGTAGTCGCTGTGATGACATCATGATCGCTAATCCTCGTCTTTACACTGGCGCCATCGATATCATCCGGCCTGTGTATAGCTACAAGGTCCAAGGTACTTCCATTGTGTGTTAGCTGCCGAACTAGCTGCTCAAGACAATTTTCAGAAAACGTTCAAAGGTACTTCACAAGACTGTCTGTCTGTAACCCCTGCAATGAATCCATACTCGTCCCAGTCTGTACTCGGTAGGTTAAATTCAGCAACAACGAGTATTACGTGACATGGGTATTTATGCACTACTGTCCATACACCCTTTGCATGGCTCTAGAACTGTTACTGCGGAGTCGGGTGGTCGGTAAAAACATCCAGCAATTTACTTGATTTCACCTAGACCTGTTATGTGTGATCAGGTAACTTCTCTGTCACAACTGCAACCTCAGTACGAAAAATTCTGCACTACTGGTTATTAAAATTGCAACGTCGTGAAGGATACCAAATAACGAAGTCTAACTTATTGTGTTTTTACGTACCGTAGGAAGAGTACACCATAAAATATGTAGGTGATTTAGGGATGTAAAGGATGCGAAATTCAGTACACAGACCTGCGAGGTCTGACAGCAATAACGAAACAGGCCCTGCTGGACACTGATTCGAACTGAGCCTGGATGACAGGACTGATATGACATCCCGCACAGTTTCGCTTCTACGCCAGAGTCCCATCAACAGTGCCAGCTGACGAGTGGTGGCGTTCAGTGTCACATCAACTCTTCACAGAGTGGGACAGAGACCCTGAGAACTTGCTGGCCATGGCAGCAATGAGAACCCCCTGTATCAAGGTAGGAATAGACAGCAAAGTCAGCACGTGTTGAAAGATAACGTCACGAAATCCTCGAAGAAAAGAGGGCAGCTATCGGTCTTAACACGTCAGAGATGTAACGGCTGCTGTCCAAATTATCGGCTATGTGAACCACAGGTTATTGTGTTGTGTACCCAATGGCACCCAGTACCATCACGCCAGCAGCTGAGGCCATACGACGATGAGCAACGCAATCTCAAAAAATTCGTTCTCATAGCGTTCCCATCCACGAACACATCCGTGGTGGTGCTGTACGCATATGTGGTACTCGTCCGGAAAAAGGACGTCACTCCACCACGGTGTCCAGTGTTGTCGTTGGCCGGCACCATTGTTGACGCACCTCTGTTTCTGCTGCCGTGTCAATGGAAACAGCGACAGCAGTCGCCGTGTTAACAGCCCGTGGTTCTCCTGATGTCGCACTGTTCTGTGTATGTCTTGACTCAAGATATTGACTACAGAACGATCCTACACAGCAAAGCGAATAATACACTATGTGATCAGAAGTATCCGGACACCTGACTGAAAATGACTTACAAGTTCATGGCGCCCTCCATCGGTAATGCTGGAATTCAATATGGTGTTGGCCCACCTTTAGCCTTGATGACATCTTCCACTTTCGGAGGCATGTGTTCAGTCAGGTGCTGGAAGGTTTCTTGGGGAATGGCAGCCCATTCTTCATGGAGTGCTGCACTGAGGAGAGCTATCGATTTCGGTCCGTGAGGCGTGGTACATCCCAAAGGTGTTCCATAGAATTCAGGCCAGGACTCTGTGCAGGCCAGTCCATTACAGGGATGTTATTGTCGTGTAACCACTCCGCCACAGACCGTGCATTATGAAAATGTGCTCGATCGTGTTGAAAGATGCAATCGCCATCCCCAAATAGCTCTTCAACAGTGGGAAGCAAGAAGGTGCTTAAAGCATCAATGTAAGCCTGTGCTGTGATACTGCCACGCAAGACAACAACGGGTGCAAACCTCCTCCATGAAAAACACGACCATACCATAACATCAAAGGCTCCCAATTTTACTGTTAGCACTACACGCGCTGGCATATGACGTTCACCAGGCATTCGCCATATTCACACCTGTCATCCGGTCGCCACATTGCATACCGTGATTCGTCAAACCAAACAACGTTTTCCCACAGTTGAATCGTCCAACATTTACGCTCCTTACACCAAGCGAGGCGTCTTTCGGCATTTACAGGCGTGATGTGTGGCTTATGAGCAGCCGCTCGAACATGAAATGCAAGTTTTCTACCTCCCGTGTAACTGACATAGTACCTGCAGTGGATCCTGACGCGGTTTGGAATTCCTGTGTGATGGTCTGGATAGATGTCTGCCTATTACACATTACGATCCTCTTCAACTGTCGGCGGTCTCTGCCAGTCAACAGACGAGGTCGGCCTGTACGCTTTTGTGCTGTACATGTCCCTTCACGTTTCCACTTCACTACCACATCGGAAACAGTGGACCTAGGAGTGTGGAAATCTCGCATACAGAGGTATGATACAAGTGACACCCAATCAACTGACCACGTTCGAAGTTCGTGAGTTCTGCGGAGCGCCCCATTCTTCTCTCTCATGATGTCTAATCGCTCTGAGGTCGCTGATATGGAGTACCTGGCAGTAGGTGGCAGCACAATCCACCTAATATGAAAAAAGTATGTTTCTGGGGGTGTCCGGATACTTTCGATCACATAGTGTTTGTCCTCTCGAGTGTTAGTCGCGTGGGGCCACTGAGAGCCAGTATGGCGTTAAGTATAGTCCGCCTCAGCCGATATTAACATGGCAGTTGTGGAGTCCCGGCCAATGTGACCAGCAGCATCGCGGAATGGCAACGCACGGTCTCCATAGGAGGCGATCTTGCTGCTGCCGATTTCGGAAACGTCCTGGCACACATGTCTCCTACTAACATTAAAATTCGAATTCCGAGTGCGACACCCGCTGCGTAATCTTCCGTCACATACAGAATGTAGACGGCATTTTTCCTACGTACTTCGTGCGGCGACACTAAAATCAATTGCATACCCATCCATGTAGTACACTTAAGGCCAGTTTGAAGTTTGCTACATGCCGTATTCTTGGTGTTACGATTCCAGTGTACGAATCCAACCTCAGGGAGCCAGATCGATCAAACTCAAGAATCAGTCAAACAAGTGTTTTGTAAGCTTCCCTTTCGTTGAATTACTTTTCTTCCAGTGATTCACAGCCTGACATCTACGTTTCCTAGAACAAGTTTTGTGTGTTACATGCTTTGCGATCTCATGGACGGTTATTGCTAGATACTGTACGGTTGTTACCGTTTCTAGTGAAAGATTGCTAATAGAGAAATCGAACACTAACTTATGTATATGGAACACTTTACATTTGTTTACTTTCGCGATCAACTGGCAATCACCGCACTAATCGTCGATCCTCTGCAACGCTTCTTGCGCTTGCGATAGTCCTCTAATGTAATCTCCCTATATACATCGTCCGCGGAGAGCCTAACAGACGTTCCCGAGTTATGAACTAGTGTCAACAATAACGGTCGTTTCACACGTCTTTAGGATGCCCCCAAATTATCATTACATCTTTCTATTTCATTGCCTATCTTAAACTATTCCAATGTAAATTACCTGTGCGAATCTGTATACTTCGTGTCTCCCGTACCGGTGTTTTACTATACTTGTGACAGACCTCTAAAGTCTTTGGACGTCCTCGGTCAGGCTGCAACGGAAATAACCCTGGAGAGGTAATCTACAATACTGTACTAGTATCTCTAGCCGTCTTTAGTTATCTGATGCACTGTATTATGGCACACATCTGAGTCCTGTCTTTAGTTCGGTTAGCCTTAGGTATTTATTCGATATGACAGGCTTCAGAAATTTTCCGCTATTGCCGTAATCACATATGAACGGGTTCTTTGCCCTTTTTATGGGCATTTTGTAGCATTTATTGACATTTAGACAGAACTGCCATTTAGTACTCAAAGTGTAAGTAGCCTCTAAATCTTTCTGCAATACCGTACGTTCGTCAATTACGATTTATTTGAAAACGACATTGCGGTATCGTCAGAAATAAAATGTAAGGTTCAACAGACAGTCTGTGACTGAAAAGTAATTTACCGCCTTGAGCTGGAGATAAAATTCTTTATTTGCACAATGAGTTTCGGTCGCCTGACTATCATCAGCTTCATAAAACTATTCACAGCATCATCTTAGGCCAAATATAAAATTATTATCGACATTTGATAAAACTATGACTTATACACTGTTATCATATCGTTATATAAATCGCATCATCATATTCTAATTGACCTTCTGTGATTATTATCTATAATCGATATTCTGAGATTGTTATTAATGTTTACTGATAGCAATCTCCATGTCATTTGTGTTCCTTGAGGCATATGCGATACTGCTCCCTTCTCTATTGAACGTTCATTATTCCGCTTAGAATACCAACTTTTCAAAAAGTCAGTCGTGTTTTCTGTGAGAAAAGTAGTTACCATAAGTATCTCATTCGTAAACAGTTTTATTCTGTGTGATACCGTGATGATGTTACAAACTTTCGTGGGTGAAGGAGAAGGGTAAATGTATCAATTTGAGGTAAGGGACCCTGGTCCGAAAACAATCATGTTGAAAGTTACCAAAAATCGTTCTAATACCTCTAATAAACTTTGGCTCGAAAATGCATACCTTAAGAGTTAAGACCACTTCCTCATATCCGCTACTATGTAACACACCTCTTCAACTGAACAATTGCGCATAGCCTTAAGGCACACATTTCAGAGTCCATATTTCGTAGATATTTTTTTCTCAATTTGTTACGTACTGCTTCATCCAAAAACATGGAAACCAAAGAGCTTGCATTAGAAGAGATGTGTTTCACACTTTCGAAGATGAAGAAGTGCTCGTAGCTCTTACGATATATGTTTTAGAGTCGATGTTTACTAGAAATTTTTCTCTTGTTTTCGACCATACTAACACCTCTGAAAGTTGTCTACCCAACAGCCATAGCAAAAACACTACCCATACATGTATTCCACCGTCAGAGGTATCAGAGCGAGTTTCGCTTATACCATTCGACTCGTTCGTTTCCAGGTCCCCTTACCTCAAACTGATGCATTTATCCTTCTCCATCATCCTTGAAAATTTGTAACATCAACACGATCATCACGGAATCACCCTTTACACAGTCAAGAATCGAGAAAAAAATTATCACCGTGGATAACAGTTGCGATCGTTGACTGAATAAAATTGGTCTCAGCTACTCGAATCAGTTAAAAACATGGTAACAAATTTCTTCTGTGAGGGAATACAAAACCTGACACGTCAACGAACCAGAAACAGTGAGTTAATGGAGATACATAGAGAGATAAATTTCCGTCTCATCCCGTCCCGTTCGCTGTGCAGCTGCATCAACATTAAGCCCGCTCAGAACTTTCAACCAGCGTCAAAGCGGATTTTTGACTGAGTTCAAATTCCCGCCCAGAAGTCATCCATTAACTCGCCCTGTCGTGGACTGAAAGGTTTTAGCCGAAGTAACGGAAGAAGAATAGTCATGACTGCATGCCGGAAAACTGTTCATAAATTCAGCTGGAACACAACCTACGTTTGCCTCTGCCTTCTTATCACAATATAAAATACACTCAAGCATCACGTACGACGGAGTCCTCTTGAAAGTGTGTGAATCCATGTGTTAGGGGACAATGTCCTATTCGGAGGTGGGTGGAGTTACTTCGGGTCGTTGGTGTTACCGTTATGAGGAACGCCTAGGCCAGATAGATGGCTTCATCAACAGCAGTATATTGTCCCCTGCTGCCAGCCAGCCTGCCCCCCTCTCTCCCAGCTGCATGGGGCTCTCTGACTCAACAGCGAAATGACAAACTGCTGGTTTCATTGTGCTATGTGATGTTCCCTCCTTTGCTGCTTGGTCTGTTTGTTCATTTTCCCTAAATTCCCACATACACTGGTACTGACCAAAATTATTCACGCTTTCCTTGCTGATGATGATATTTTTGTTAAGTAAAATATATCATTTAGTGTGCACTTGACCAGACTTTTCAATCAATCCCATGAGTCCAGTTTTGTTAATAAATTATTCGTTCGCAATAGACAGTATGTCGAGTTTTGGCGGGGTAAAATTGGCGTGTTGTTTTTTTTATAGGAAGAGTGGAAATTAAGATTCAACGTCCCGTCGACTATGGGGTCGTTAGAGAGGGAGCACAAACAGACTGGGAATTGATAGAGAAGGAAATTGGCCAAGTCCTTTTCAAAGGAACCATGCCTGTCGATGATGAGCTCATTAAAGGCAAACCACAAACTCAGACTGGACAAGGATAAAGAAGGAAATCGGCGACGTCCTTTTCAAAGGAACGATGCCGGTACTTGCTTTACTTAGGAAAACAATGAAAAACTTAATGTGAATGGCCAAATGGAGACTGAAGCCCTGTTGCCGGCCGTTGTGACCGAGCTGTCCTAGGCGTTTCAGGGCGGAACCACGCTGCTGCTACGGTCGCAGGTTCGAATCCTGCCTCGGGCCTGGATGTGTGTGACGATGTCCTTAGGTTAGTTAGGTTTAAGTAGTTCTAAGTCTAGGGGACTAATGACCTCAGATGGTAAGTCCCATAGTGCTAAGAGCCATTTAAAGCCCTGTTCCTCCAGAATCTTAACCAAGGCGCTACCTCCTTCGCTTGTTTCTAGAGAATACTTTGCTCTTAAGACTCCCAAGGCGATGTTCTTTAGTCTTCAACAGAAACCGCAATTACATGCAAACTTTGTATGACATACAAAACATGTAACAAGGACCTATCTGAAAGTAACGCACAATACACTGTTCTCGGTAATAATAAGCACAATGGCTGTAAACTGCTTTAGCACCTGACGTGTCCCTAATCTTGTTTTCTGTTGTTTCAGGTAAGCCTCCGCGGATGATTGACATGACAGCCTACTGTCCCAACGTGCAGTGATGAAATTCCTCTACGTATCGACGGATAACTCGCCAACATTTGCTCACAGTATGCTGTGGTACCGTAATGGGACAACGCAATGAATCGAAGTCAAGTGTACCTCTAACTCATACTCTTCAACACCGTGTTTCCACCATAAAGAACCATCCGCTTTCAGGCACACCGAGAGGAATCATTACTGAAAAAAATTACATCAGTTCATTAATGTACTCATTTAAGTGGGACATGCATCACCAATCCACAGGTCATGGGGCACTCTAACAATTGCCACATGAAACTTTTCCTTTTTTTCCTAGAAGAAATAATTCGTTTACACACGTGGGCCAACAGAATGACTCCGGGAAAAAAAAAAAAAAAAAAAAAAAAAAAAAAAAAAAAAAAAAAAAAAAAAAAAAAGAAGACAACTTAGAGATGCTATATGCGGGGGTACAGACAGACAGTCATGCGTAATACTTATGGACACGTTTTCTGAAAACTGTCTTCAGTAGTCAGCTCAGCAGCCCACTCGCAATGTAAATATCTTAGATGTTTTAGCTACAAATAGGCCGGACCTTACCGACAAAGTCAGTATAGAAATTGAGATTAGCGATCATTATTTCATTATAACAATTATGATTATGAAAGTTCATACGAGGGTTGGAACTTTAATGGTGGCAACTATTTATTTACAGCTCGTACAAAATAGATACGCGTTTCAAAGTTGAACTGATCTTCAGAGTAGTCGCCAGAATTGTGTATAACCCGTTGCCATCGATGTGAAAGACGTACGCTGCTCTTAGCAGTGCTTCTTGTGTTGGCAGTTCGAGCGGCGCGGTCTATTGTCCGACAAATTTGTGGCAGTTCTGAAGCGAATGCCATGAAGTGTTTCCTTCAGTTTAGAAGTCGAGTTAAACTTACGAGGGCTTACGTCAGGGAAGTGCAGTGGGTTGTATAGAACTTAGGAGCCCCATCAGTCAAACAAATCAGTAACAAACAGCTTGCACTGTACGTGCTTGAGCATTGTCCTGAAAAGTGATGGTCAGGTCCTGCAGAAAGTGTCATCACTTCTGTGTCTAAGCTGGTCGTAGTTTGTGTTCCAAAAATTAACAGCATAGAGACAGATTATATTTATTTTATGTTTTTTTGAATTTTTGAATCAAATTTAATCGATTGTGAAAACTGACATTAGTAAATAAAATATGGTGACATTAATTTCCTTTAAAAAGTTATGATTCAATGTTTCTTCGTCTACTTTTTTATGTGTCAATCCATATATAATTTAAATAAAAGTAAAACCTGTTGTTAACTGCGAAATACGATTACTTTGTTTTTTATTGTTATCTCGTGAAGTATGAAGAAAAACGAGAGGCTTTCCTTACTGATTTGCACTTCACTTTTTCACATCAGTCATCCTGCTCCATGTGACTCATCATTACAGCTGAAAGTATATAGTACTGTGGTCTAACCGTAGGTGGCAGGACAATCGCTATAAGTATAATCCCTGCACAGTAAGGCTCATTTTCACAGCTGCTGCCATTACGTGAACAAACAACATGGGAGCTTGATCATCAAGCACAGCGCTGTACGACGTGGTTTCTGTGGAAGGAGGGAGTAAATTCTGCGGATATGCAAAGGCGATCGGTGGCATTGTGTGGAGATTGTGTACGTCACGAAATGTCTTACTTGAAGACATCACTAGTCCCCATACGAGTCTGAAAACCGCTGCTGTCAAGAGGAACAGGGCTGTCCATCTACATCTACATCCATACTCCGCAAGCCACCTGACGATGTGTGGCGGAGGATACCTTGAGTACCCCTTCTATTCCAATCTCGTATTGTTCGTGGAAAGAAAGATTGTCGGTATCCCTCTGTGTGGGCTCTAATCTCCCAGATTTTATCCTCATGGTCTCTTTGCGAGACATACGTAGGAGGGAGCAATGTACCGCTTGACTCCTCGGTGAAGGTATGTTCTCGAAACTTCAACAAAAGCCTGTACCGAGCTACTGAGCGTCTCTCTTGCAGAGTCTTGCACTGGAGTTTATTTATCATCTCCGTAACGCTTTCGCTATTACTAAATGATCCTGTAACCTACCGCGCAGTTCTCCGTTGGATCTTCTCTATCTCTTCTATCAACCCTACCTGGTACGGATCACACACCGGTGAGCAGTATTCAAGCGTGGGCGAACAAGTGTACTGTAACCTACTTCCTTTCTTTTCGGACTGCATTTCCTTAGGATTCTTCCAATGAATTTCATTCTGGCATCTGCTTTACCGAAGATTAATTTTATATGGTCATTCTATTTTAAAACACTCCTAAAGCCTACTCCCAGATGATTTATGGAATTAACTGCTTCCAGTTGCTGACCTGCTATATTGTAGCTAAATGATAAGGGATCTTTCTTTCTATGCATTAGTAGCACATTACACTTGAGATTCAATTGCTATTCCCTGCACCACGCGTCAATTCGTTGCAGATCCTCCTGAATTTTCTATCGTTGCAACCTCTCGATATACTACAACATCCTCCACAAAAAGCCTCAGTGAACTTCCGATGTCATTCACAAGGTCATTTATATATATTGTGAATGGAAACGGTCCTACGACACTCCCCTGCGGCACAACAGAAATCACTCTTACTTCGGAAGACTTGTCTCCATTGAGAATGACATGCTGCGCTCTGTTATCTAGCAACTCTTTAATCCAATCACACAATTGGTCTGATAGTCGATATGCTCTTACTTTGTTCATCAAACTGTATCGAACGCCTTGCGGAAGCCAAGAAACACTGCATCTACCTGGGAACCCGTGTTTATGGCCCTCTGAGTCTCGTGGACGAATAGCGCGAGCTGGGTTTCACACGATCGTCTTTTTCGAAGCCAATGCTGATTCCTACAGAGTAGATTTCAAGTCTCCATAAAAGTCATTATATTTGAACATAATACGTGTTGTGACTTGGCGAGACAGCCAAGCCACTATGAGGTAGCCGAAAGGCACGCGTTTAGGCTCACGCAGACTGGCGTGAGGTCTGGAACAGTTAAAGGAGTTGAGTCTAGTAAAAAAAGTACGTAGCTTCTGGAATACTTAACTTTAATCCATAATTGGTGAACATCGGTCTGACGGTACATGCATCACAAGATAAACAGCAAATGATAATGGCGCATTGCTAGGTCGTAGCAAATGACGTAGCTGAAGGCTTTGCTAACTATCGTCTCGGCAAATGAGAGCGTAATTTGTCAGTGAACCATCGCTAGCAAAGTCGGCTGTACAACTGGGGCGAGTGCTAGGACGTCTCTCTAGACCTGCCGTGTGGCGGCGCTCGTTCTGCAATCACTAATAGTGGCGACACGCGGGTCCGACGTATACTACCGGACCGCGGCCGATTTAAAGGCTACCACCTAGCAAGTGTGGAGTCTGGCGGTGACACCACAATACGTGTTCCAAAATTCTACAACTGATCGACGTTAGAGATATAGGTCTATAGTTCTGCGCATCTGTTCGACGTCCCTTCTTGAAAACGGGGTGACCTGTGCCCTTTTCCAATCTTTTGGAACGCTACGCTCTTCTAGAGACCTACGGTACATCGCTGCAAGAAGGGGGGCAAGTTCCTTGGCGTACTCTGTGTAAAATCGAACTGGTATCACATCAGGTCCAGCGGCCTTTCCTCTTTTGAGTGATTTTAATTGCTTTTCTATCCCTCTGTGATCTAATTCGATATCTAAAATTTTGTCATCTGTGCGACAATCTAGAGAAGAAACTACAGTGCAGTCTTCCTCTGTGAAACAGCTTTGGAAAAAGACATCAGTATTTCGGCTTTTAGTCTGTCATCCTCTGTTTCAGTACCATTTTGGTCACAGAGTGCCTGGACAATTGGTTTTGATCCACCTACCGCTTTGACATAAGACCAAAATTTCTTAGGATTTTCTGCCAAGTCAGTACATAGAACTTTACTTTCGAATTCGTTGAACGCCCCTCGCATAGCCCTTCTGACTCTACATTTCGCTTCGTGTAATTTTTGTTTGTCTGCAAGGCTTTGGCTATCTTGATCATATTGCGTATTCTCCTCTCAGGTACTGATAGGAGGTGGGAAAATGTGCTGTACTCTGCAGGGATTACACTTTAGTACCTTTCCTGCCACCTACCGGTTAGTCCAAGTACTACAGACTTACAGCTGTAATGGCGAGTGAAGTAGCGTGTCATGACTGATGGAAAAAATGAAGTGTGAATTAATATGGAACGCCCCTCGTAGAAGAAAGTTAACTGCCAGTCCCTGAACGATTCGTCAACCCTCTGCAGATCTTCCTACGTTTCTCCGAATTATCCGATAGACATCTTCCGCGAACCCGCCAACAGAGCTGCCGGCGTTGCCTATTAGATAATTTATTTGCCAACAGTAACGGCCTTCTCACAATCCCTTTGGGTACTCGTGAAATTACCACTACATCTTTCGACTTCATCCCTTTAAGAACGACTTGCACAGTTGTCTCTTTTAAACGATTCCTACATAAGTTACCTTAAAGTGTCTGAACACTTTGCTCATGCCGTGTCAGTGTTTTACGATCCTAGCAAAAGATCTCGGAAACCATTCGAAGTCTTCGGACAGGCTAACGAGATGAGGTTAACCTACAAAACTGCACCAGGCTCTTGTACAGTCTTTAGCTATCTGACGCACGGCAAAAACCCAGGATCATTCCAGACATCTAAGTCTTGTGTTCGCCTTCTCTAGTACTAAACATGACCATTCCATTCCTCAGTTCAATTACCCGTCGACATTTATTCGGTGTGTCTGGCTTCAGAAGTTTGCTACTGTTGTAGTCTGATATTATAGGGTTCTTTAACAAGTTTATGGACGGTATCTGGTATTCATTCATGTTCATAGCGAACCGCCAGTTAGCACACAAAGTGTAAATAGTCTCTAAATCGTTCTGCATTTCCGTACGTTCTTCGAGTCATTTTTTTGCCTTGAAACGATTGTGCAGTATCGCCAGTAATAAAATGTAGAGTTCAGAAGATCTCTGATTGTTATTAATATATACTGAGAGCATTATCAGTCTCATTGGTATTCCTTGAGCATATCAGAGATATTTCTATTGAACATACGAAGTGCTGATTTTTTTTTTTTTTTTTCTAAAAGTCAATAGTTTACGTGTGAAAGACGTAGGTGCCATAATTATCTCATTCCTGAACAATTTTATACAAGGCAACTATCGCTTTCACTCACTAAAATTAATGAATTGTTGTCCTAACGTCATTCAAATTTGTGTTTTAAATTACTTATTAATATAGGGAGAGAGATAGATTGATGCCATCATTGGGAAGGCAGCCTTAAAATTTTGGCTTGGCTGAACTGGTTAGTCATGGGTCAGTGGAAAAGAAAGCAGTTCCAGTTACACTTGCTTCAGAGAAGAAAAATCACTCGTAAATTTGCCGTGGCGACGTTGTTCTACAATTCATTTTTAGTGAGTGACGTTCGTACTGTAACATCTACAAGGGAATTCCTGGCCACCAAATATGCACATTATGAATTTAAGAGAGATGTCAGTTCATCGCTGAAAAAGCAGCTTGTAATAACTGTCCAACAGAATTCACTTTTTACGTACACTCGTGTTTAGAAAAAACAGAACACCTTGAACGACTGGAGATAGGACATTCATATTCTCAAGACATGTACATTAGTATGTTCTGCAGAAATGATTAGCATTTGAAACATGTCGGTGTGCGTTTTCTAGATCAACATCGATATCACGGCGCAACACCACCCACCAGTAAAATGCGCCTGCGGTCCTCGTTGTTGCTATAAACCGAAGGTAATGAATCAGTGTGACTTCAGCAGACCTGCAGGATGCCACGCAGACGTATGGGCGAACATTACCGTCAAATCAGCGAGTTTGAAGGAGGGCGCATTATTGACATGAGAGAATCTGATGCATCCATCTGGCAAATTGCAGCACGTATGTGTTGAAGTGTTTCGGCAGTGCAGCGCGTGTGTAGATGGTTCAGGGAATCCCGTCCAAACATGACGAGATGGGTCAGGTCCCTCCACCCAGAACATCCCCCCGAGAAGATCGACAGCTCATCCGAATGGCATTGCAGGACAGATCTGCGTCCTCCTCGGCTCAGGCGCAACAGTGGAACACTGTGACACATCGTCCACAGGGGTGAAGTCCGTCGCCATTTATTACAGCATGGGTTACGTGCGCGTCTTCCACCTCTCCGCCTATCATTGACAAATGTGTAGAAATATGCTAGATGGCAATGGTCTGTGTAAAGATGTCACTGGGGATGGGAAGTGCGTCAGGTAATATTTTCGGACGAATCTAGGTTCCGTTTGTTTGAAAATGATGGCCGCAGCCGGCCGAGGTGACCGAGCGGCTCTAGGCGCTTCAGTCGGGAACCGCGCTGCTGCTGCTGTCGTAGGTTCGAATCCTGCCTCGGGGATGGATGTGTGTGAAGTCCTTAGGTTAGTTAGGTTTAAGTAGTTTAAGTCCTAGGCTACTGATGACCTCAGATGTCAAGTCCCTTAGTGCTCAGAGCCATTTGAACCATTTGATGGCCGCAGTTTGGTTCGCCACAGACAGGGGGAGCGGCATCACTGTGACTGCATTCGCACAAGACATACCGCACCAACTCAAGGCCTTACGGTTGGGGTGCTATTGGGTACAACCACAACTCACAGTTGGTGCGTGTTCGGGATACTGAGATCAGTGTGACCTACGTGAATGACATCCCGCGCCCTGTAGGTATACCCTTTCTGCATAACAACCCAGACGCCAATCTTCAACAAAGTAATGCACAACCACATGTTGCTGTATGAACAATTGTCTTCATGGTTTCACGGGATGTCAGCCTTTTGCCCTGTTCCGCCAGATCACCAGTCTTGTCACAAATCGAAAATTTATCGGATGTGGTGAAACGACTGGTGCTATGACCCTCAATGTCAACCACCACAGATGAACACTGAAACCAGATGGATGCAGTACGGCCGGCCAGTGTGGCCGAGCGGTTCTAGGCGCTTCAGTCTGGAACCGCGCGACCGCTACGGTCGAATGTTCGAATCCTACCTCGGGCATGGATGTGTGTGATATCCTTAGGTTAATTAGGTTTAAGTAGTTCTAAGTTCTAGGGGACTGATGATCTCAGATGTTGAGTCCCATTGTGCTCAGAGCCATTTGAACCATTTGATGCAGTATGGAGGCCTTGCCTTTACGCGTCCACGCCGCCACGCGTGGCGGACCCTGTGTCTACTAGACAACAGGACACATGCTGAACCGAGGTGACTGAAATGCTAATCATTTCTACTGAACATACTAATGTATATGCCCTGTGAAAATGAACGTCCTTTCTCTAGTCGTTCAAGGTGTTCTTTTTTTGTGAACATGAGTGTCTCTTTGGACTGTCTAGTATCTGCTGCACATACCTGTTATTAACGGCATCTAATACATGTAAGGTGTTTCAAAGTCTGTGCAACAATATCTAGAGGTGATCTAGAGGTGATAGATCACGGCATGGAGAATAACTTTTGTTGGAGGTAAAATATTCGCTGAAGCATTTCGATCACACTGAGCATTCTTTATTATTAGTTACGCCCCTCAGAGGCAGTCTTTGGCATGCCACTGCCACGTGTGTAGGCTATAAAACAGTCGTCAGCTCTACGCGTAAGGTCAGAATTAAAGTTCCTGATTCGCTTCTAAAACATTTTTCTTTGGTTAGAGATACTCGAGCTTAAGGTTTTCTTCTAGAAATCTGTCTGTATACTGGAGTGGTAGATGTACCACACCTGGTTAGTCGACTGTGCTGGTTCGATGAAATCTCGCAATCCCAGGGCCGGCGAATACTAAAGGACACGTATCGTCGTTGGGAAACACCAGCTAAAGTTTTGTCTGGAAGAGAAGTTGTTCACCATGACGTGATCTATCACGTCTCTATACATTTGATGCGAAGACTTTGAAATACCCTGTAAACTGGTTTTCTAGTTCATGCCAGAGACATCTGCAGATAACATTCATTGGATTAACTAGATGATCGTGACAATCAGCAAATAAATTTTGGAATTATGTAATGGTCAATGACAATGTGCGTTACCTCTTCGGATATCAAATTGATAGAGATTTGAACGAAAAGAAACAACCGACGGCTTTGGCAGCTGGAAACAGACCTCAATCTTAGAATGACAGATTTCAGATTTTCGTCGCAATGCTGATGGTGTAACCAGACAAGTAGCAGAAAGAATGCGACACGGATGTAACACAGTTTTACAGGCGCTATTCTCCAACATTGCGGGCGCTGTTAACAGACCAAAAGTTCTAGTCTTCTTTGCAGCTTGAGAGGTGACGTGAGGACATCAGCACAAAATAATCATAGTTATTATCGTACCATTATAGTCTCCGCTCTCGAGTCGACCGCACGTAATTTCGAAGTACAGTCATTAGGCGTAGTGGCGGTTGTAAGGAGATACGAGCACACAATGCTTTATGGCACCGCCTCTTTCCCGAATGGAAGACCTAGTCACTGTACTTTGGAGTTTGCTATCAAGCCAAGTGCGCAGTAAGGTTGATACTCAGTTTTATCTGGGGTGTCTGAAACGGAAAGACGACATGAAAGCCTCTTTCATAAACGAAGGTGACATCACTGCAATACAGTCTAGAACCATTGTCTCGCAAACGCTTTTCGGAATCACTGAAATATATTCGCATCAACACAGAGGAACACTGTCACACATCTGAAAGATGGATGCAGAAGATCTTGGAAGTCTAACGTCATCCCGTTGTAAATTTCTCTATTGTCCTTTACCGAAAGATCTACGAGAACTCGCCAAGTCTCTTCTGTATAAGACCCTTGTTCTCATTTCCTCTCATCACTGGGCGAATTCACATACAGAAAACATAAAAATAATTGTATGGGAGGTAGACGTCAGTGGCATTGCAATTTCACTGATTCGAAAATTTGGCGATAAAAAACTACAGCACTGCTTATGAGGTTAAACAAGTAATGTATGTAATAACTTCCGAAAGGTAAGCACGACACAACAAATAATGTTACGTTAAAAATGTAATAACTTCCCAAAGGTAAGCACGACACAACAAATAATGTTACGTTAAAAATGGCGCTTGCTTCATCTGAATGCAACTGTACGCGACTAAAAAGAAATTGACAAATAAATCAAACGGTATAATGCTATAGACTGCAAGTGCATGTAGTTTAATATCTCAATTCCCCATCTTCAGGCAACTTTTGCGTATTTTCTTGGTGCTTTTCCTTTTTTCTGTTTTCTTATTATGTCAGCCATCAGATCCGCCTGACAGTCACGAAACGTCTAGTGTTCAAAATAGTTACAATTTGCAGCTTTTGTGTTTTGTTTTTCCTCATTTTAATTGAGAGAACTTTGGGACTTTCAGACAGGAGATTTAAAGTGATTCTCTTACACATCTCTTTTAATTATCTCTTTTAATTATTGTTGACATGATAAGCATAATTTGTTCAAAACTTTTGCGCGTTCGTCTATAAATGCTTCGACTTTCAGTGAAAAACATCTTTGACAATCTCTTTTGACATAATCTTCGTTAGAACATGTGCTATCAGGAAAAATACTAATTAAAATCTGCTAATGGATGAAAGTTTCTCGATTTCCTTGCTGTGGCAGATTTGTTCGTGTACTCAAGCTTTCAGGGATTTCCTCCGTCGTCACCGTCAGGTGTTAATTACCGTACTAATAAGTAGTGTGTTACTCATAGAACAAGAATATCTGTGGAGTTACCGAAGTCTATTGCGGAAGTTGCCAACACTGAAAGGAGTGATATGTGTGTCTAAAGATGCTCAAAATGTTCAAATGTGTGTGAAATCTTACACACTACTCAACCTAAATTATCCTAAGGACAAACGCACACACCCATGCCGGAGGGAGGACTCGAACCTCCGCCGGGACCAGCCGCGCAGTCCATGACTGCAGCGCGTTAGACCGCTCGGCCTAAAGATGCTTGTCTACATTTTGCACTAAGACTGAAACTTTACTATTTCTCTCATCTACATCACTAAGCGATTTTTTTCCCCTAAATCACTTCAGGCAAATGCAGGGATGGTTCCTTGGAAATGGCACTGCCGGTTTCCTTCCCCAACCTTCCCTACTCCAATGGGTCCAATGACCACGCTGTTTGGTACTCTTGCCCAAATCAACCAACTAAGCGACTTTCTCGTAATGGAAATCGAGTTGCAGGTTGCCTATGTAACAGCTTCCAGGACCAATAAAAATGTGATTTTCGATATTGCGCATAATTATTGACCCAATTAAAAATATAAACGCTGTAGTAATATATTTATTAAGAGGTTAAAATCTTATACCATAAGTCAAACACATTAATACAAATATTAGAGTTAGAAACGGTGTCTTGAGCAGCGTAACTGACGCCTCGCAGTTACCCGGGTTTGATACGCCCAGTATTTCAGAATCAGAGGATCTAGTGGCTTCCAACAGTTAACACACAATTTCATGCTATTAGGAAAGATATCCTTGATGACACCTTCCACAACATAACGAAAGGAAAAAAGTTTATCGCTTATTAAATTTCGTTGTTCCAGCAAAATTTCAGCATCCAACATGATATTTTAATTTATTACTTCCTTACTGTTGACTCCATTCGCGGCATAGTTTGCAGACAGTGTTTACGGTATATCACTCAATGCACGTGCAAGATTATATCGTTCTACGATACATACATCAGGAGATATATCGTCATAAGCATGGAGATGCGTGAAAAACTCGTTTTTCCTTACAATGAAACACAAATTACCCAGGTTATATTCACCTGGTTTTTCATAATGAGAGCACTTAGCGACTTACAACAAACATTAGCATAATTTATAACCTTTTCTAATTTTTTTCTCCCTTACAAGCTTAACATAAAATATTTAACACATTAACACATTTGCGTTTGAAGCTGTGTTACAGTTGAGAGTTTCATTCTTTAAAGAGTCGGGTGGTTTACCGGTTTACCCTATTTCTACACATTTATTAGTAACATCAGTGATGAGAGACTGTTGCCTTTACTGACGCAAATCGAAATGCGACAGAGTTGCTTTTAATACGTAAGTACCATAATGGTATAATTCCACTTATCATACCAGAAAGAGCTGCTTAATGTGTTGAAAATATCGTAGGGCTAATTTATGCGATTGTATGTTCATATATTTACGAGACAAGTGCTAGATAAATTTGGCAGTATTGGAGTGTGCTGTCAGTGAATCCGAGCAATTTAAACCAACGGATAAAATTTATATATGACAGTCTTAGTCATTACATGCGAACTACGTAGATCTCCTAAGCACGGTTCTCACTTTAAAGCAATCACAATACGAAACTGTAGTACTAGCACCAATGTCATAGTGAATGAGAATATATGATTAATAACACAGCTCCGGAAAAATGAATGAAGACGAAACATACGGAACCCGACTGGGAAAACACAAAATTTCGTACCTGAAAATATTTCATTGCGCGAAAAATCTCTAACTCGCTGCATGTTGTAGTTCAAAATTCATTTTTTTTTTTTTGTTCGGAACATTTCCATGCTGGCGTTCTAGGAAGCAGCCTCGCAATGGCGAGGCAGCTTCTATGCATATTACCACATTAAAGTCCCCCAAAAGGACTCGCATTCGGAAGGACGACGTTTCTATTCCACATTCGGCCATCATGATTTAGGTTTCTGTGATTTCCCTAAGTCGCTCCAGGCAAATGACGGGATGGTTCCTTTGAAAAGGAACGGCTGATTTTTTCCACAATCCTTCACACAATCAGATCTTGTGCTCCGTTTTTAATTATCTCGATATCGAAGGTAAACCCTAATCATGCTTCTTTCCTTTGAAGCCACCTGCGTATTTTTCTGTTTGGATGTGAAGGATAATCTCCGGGACTACCGTAAGATTTTGGTACGGTTTTCGTTAAAAGACAGACTGATTCGAGAGGAAGGTGTGTGCATATTCCCGCTACGCCGGACAGGACGCGTGGTCGTAGGTACTTAATGCTACTCCTGTGAACCCAGGTCGGGTCGCGAGTAAGTTATTAAACCAGACTTGCCAGTACGATGAAGAACAGTACAAATGCTAGAATATAGCAGTGCCTGTCCGTTCTTTTCCTAGACTAAAATAATTTCCGATATCTGAGATGTGAGACTTGTCGCAAACAACGAGATTCCCTTCCTGGTGGCCGGCCGGGTTGGCCGAGCGATTCTAGGCGCTACAGTCTGGAACCGCGCGCGCGCGAGAGAGAGAGAGAAGCACCTATAAGATACGGCCAGATGTCAATGTAACTTTAAACACATACATGACATAGTAGTGACTTTCCCTATCTTAGTGTATATTTTTATTTGAATTCATTTACTTGGTCGGTGGTTACGCGACCGGAATTGCCTAAAATGATTTACATACATGCGCGCTGCAGCTGCTCGGCGTGTGAAAACAGTTAAATTAATACAGCGATAAAGCACAGAAAATTGCCTTACGTTTGTCACTGTTAATTATTTGACATTACGTGAGTAAAGGGCTCTGAAATAGTGTTAAAATTAATCTTGCGAACCAATATGTCTGATAAAGCTTCGCGTATATAACGCCAGTTGTCATGAAAAGTACACTAACGAGCGAAATAGGCAGTACAAACACTCACGCAACGAAAAATTATTGTAATGAAAAATTATTGTTATTTGAGCATCCAGAATGAAAAAAAAACTCAACTCCGGTTATCTGTTTGTCTTCAAGTTAATTCTTTAATAAAACCTTTACTGTTGTCAGATTTCGTGGAGCAAAATCGATCAAGTCAGAGCATTTTAAACAAAGCTTTAAAACTTCCTGGCAGATTAAAACTGTGTGCCGGACCGAGACTCGAAATCGGGACCTTTGCCTTTGCCGGGCAAGTGCTCTACCAGCTGAGCTACCCAAGCACGACTCAAGACCCGTCTTCACAGCTTCATTTCCCCCAGTACCTCGTCTCCTACCTTCCAAACTTTACAGAAGCTCTTCTGAGAACCTTACAGAACTAGCACTCCTGGAAGAAAGGATATTGTGGAGACGTGGCTTAGCCACAGCCTAGGGGATAATTTCGGAATGAGATTTTCAATCTGCAGCGAAGTGTGCGCTAATATAAAACTTCCTGGCAGATTGAAACTGTGTGCCGGACCGAGACTCGAACTCGGGACCTTTGCCTTTCGCGGGCAAATGCTCTACCATCTGAGCTACCCAAGCTCGATTCACGACCCGTCTTCATAGCTTATGTGACGCTTGTAAGGTAGAAGACGAGGTAGTGGCAGAATTGAAGCTGTAAAGTCGGGTTGTGTGTCGTGCTTGGGTAGCTCAGATGGTCAGGCACTCGCTCGCGAAAGGTAGAGGTCCCAAGTTCGAGTCTCGGTCCGGCACACAGCCAGGAAGTTTCAAATCAGCGCACGCTCCATTGCAGAGTGAAAATCACATTCTGGAAAAAAATTAGTCCTGAGCACTCATGTTTATGGTATCAAAATATTCCTGTAATATTATTCAAGAAGACAGGTGAAGCCCGCAAATTATTACATAAATATAAAGCTATTAGTTGTTTATGGCCGCGGTCCAGCAATGATCTACAATTTATTGTGGCCGTTAGAAAAGTCTTACGTATACACCTACTGATTCAAGGACGGGAACTTTTCAGAAAGAAGCAAAGTAGGTTGAGATTTTAATTATTGAATTATATTCTGAAATTAAGCACAAAGTGCTACATTTACAAAACGCACGTTTTCGTTTTACAAGCAGTAAGCGTAACAGGTGCTGTTACACAACATCCCTCTTGTACAGTGAGACAAAAAAAAGAGTTATTCAGTTTTCTCTGCGGCGGCGCTTTATATGTTCATTACGCGAGAGAGATTGATGAGTTTATCCAAAACCAAAATTATCTGGTATTCTTTATACATTTTATACGTTGTGAACGCACTGTATTGGCTTCCATTCCACACTTCACCATGTTTTCACAACACTACACTGTTCCGTATTTTATCATCGTGGCACGTACAAGACAGGGGTGGCACACCATGGCACACCATCTGCGAGTATATAAATCCTAAGTTTCTGTTCACTGTGACAGGTAGAGCGGCCACTAGAGTGATTGGCGTTGTTCGAGTTTAGTGTTTTTACCGTGCCAGGTAGAAGCGGAAAGAGTGAGATGTTGAGTAACCACTGTGTAGGACACAGGGTTACCCCACACTCGTTACCACCACCTTACAGAGTTTGTAAGGGCCGTCGTTGCGGGTCTCAGCATGGTGAATCGTGCAGTATCCAGATTTTTGGGGCATTAGAATCTGCTAGTGGCCCAGTGTTGGAGAGCACGGGAACATGAGAGCAGACAAATGGTTCAAATGGCTCTGAGCACTATGGGACTTAACTTCTGAGGTCATCAGTCCCCTAGAACTTAGAACTACTTAAACCTAACTAACCTAAAGACATCACACACATCCATCCCGAGGCAGGATTCGAACCTGCGACCGTAGCGGTCGCGCGGTTCCAGACTGAAGCGCCTAGAACCGCTCGGCCTCTCCGGCCGGCGAGAGCAGATATATTCCTCGTCATGGATCAAGTCAATTAGATCATACCACCTCAAGAAAGGGTTTGTCATATTGTGCACAAAGCATACTGTCACCCCCTTCACATCTGCCTCTGCCATCCGAAGAAGAGTAATGGATTCTGTGTCATCACGCATCATTATCCGCAGACTAACTGCAACTGAACTAGGGAGTTACCATCCCATGCGTAGTCGGCAATTAACACTACAACACAAACGGTTTGGTTTAAAGTGATGCTGTGACTGGGAAAAATCTAATCTAATCTGGACTGCTGATGAATGGCGTCGCACTGCACTCGTGGTGAATCGTGGTTCTGCACTGCCCAGGATCACCATTATCGGCGAATATGGCGGTTACCTAGTTAGAAGTTCCATTCTTTCAATGCTTCAAAATTTCAAATGCTTCTATTTTCTTCTGTTCCGGTTTTCCCACGGTCCATGCTGCTACGGCATAAAGTCTGCGCCGGCACGCCAGTCGGGAATGACAGAGAAGAGAAGGCTGTGAGAAGAGGTCAGCCAATCGCAAGCTGACCGACCTCCCTCCAAGATGACATCGCGACAGCAGCCGCCCCTACATCTACATCTACATCTACACTCCGCAAACCACCTGACGGTGTGTGGCGGAGTGTACCTTGAGTGCCTCTATCGGTTCTCCCTTCTATTCCAGTCTCGTATAGTTCGTGGAAAGAAGGATTGTCAGTATGCCTCTGTGCGGACTCTAATCTCTCTGATTTTATCCTCATGGTCGCTTCGCGAGATATACGTAGGAGGGAGCAATATACTGCTTGACTACTCGGTGAAGGTATGTTCTCGAAACTTCAACAAAATCCCGTACCGAGCTACTGAGCGTCTCTCCTGCAGAGTCTTGCACTGGAGTTTATCTATCATCTCCGTAACGCTTTCGCGATTACTAAATGATCCTGTAACGGAGTGCAGTTCTCTCCGTTGGATCTTCTCTATCTCTTCTATCAACCCTATCTGGTACGGATCCCACACTAGAGAACAATATTCAAGCAATGGACGAACAAGTGTACTGTAACCTACTTCCTTTGTTTTCGGATTGCATTTCCTTAGGATTCTTCCAATGAATCTGTCTGGCATCTGCTTTACCGACGATCAACTTTATATGGTCACTCCATTTTAAATCACTCCTAATGACTACTCCCAGATAATTTATGGAATTAACTGCTTCCAGCTGCTGACCTGCTATATTGTAGCTAAATGATAAAGGATCTTTCTTTCTATGTATTCGCAGCACATTACACTTGTCTACATTGAGATTCAATTGCCATTCCCTGCACCATGCGTTAATTCACTGCAGATCCTCCTGAATTTCAGTACAATTTTCCATTGTTACAACCTCTCGATATACCATAGCATCATCCGCAAAAAGCCTCAGTGAACTTCCGATGTTATCCACATGGTCATTTATGTATATAGCAACGGTCCTACGACACTCCACTGCGGCACACCTGAAATCACTCTTACTTCGGAAGACTTCTCTCCATTGAGAATGACATGCTGCGTTCTGTTATCTAGGAACTCTTCCATCCAATCACACAATTGGTCTGATAGTCCATATGGTCTTACTTTGTTCATTAAAAGACTGTGGGGAACTATATCGAACGCCTTGCGTAAGTCAAGAAACACAGCATCTACCTGGGAACCTGTGAAGAGGACATAGGCGCCGCGCCCGACGGGCGGCTGCCACTCCGATAACAGCTTCAACGTTAGCTACTTCGTTAGCCGATGCATCGTAGCCTCTTCATTAGAATCTCTACGTTTCTCAGTTTCAGATTAGCAGTCACTGCAGGGCAGTTGACAAACTTTTGTTAGTAGCGGTCGCTAGGACCAGAAATGTTACTTGTGTTTCTCTATTCTGAAGAAGACTGATTATTCTGTATGTCGCAATTACACATCTGTGTAATTGCACTTGTGGATGATCCTGTATAAAGAACTACAAAAATTCTCAGATCAAAGTTAAGTATTTTTACTTGTATTGTTGTAATAAAACTCATTAATACGAGATGTTGGATTGTTTGTAAATTTTTTCCTCAAATTAAAGCCTATGTTTGGTACTAGTAGACTTCTATTCAGCAGAAATACCATTTTTGCCAATGCTAGTCTATTTTTTAAGTCCTTGCTCCTTCCGTCATGGGTTATTCTGCTGCCTAGGTAGCAGAATTCCTTAACTTCATCTGTTTCGTGACCACCAATGCTGATGTTGTCTCTCTGTTCTCATACCTACTACTTCTCATTACTTTCGTCTTTCTTCAGTTTACTTTCACGCCTCATTCTGCATTCATTACACTGTTCATTAACTTCAGGAGATCCTGTAATTCTTTAATTTGGAGAGGTACAACGGTATTATTCCTGGCTCATAGAGTGCACAGTCATCGAGTATGACTTCAAGCCAGAGTTGGTAATGATTGGGCGAACTGCAACCAGACCAACGGTGCGTCTCTCGGACTTCTTGTGTGCTCGTGTTTGACTAGACATGCGACAGCACAGTGGCGCTATTTTTCAACAAGACAACGCTCATACACACACACAGACACGGCACTCTGAGTCGTGACCCACCACCCACGTGTGCGCTAGTGACCTCGGTTATAGAGGCAGGTATTTATCGCGTAAGAGCTATTATTGCCTTGTCGACGTGCCTGAAGTGCTTACTTTGTTGTGATGTTACATATGTACGAGAAAGCAGCGATATTACCTGATACGCATTTCTGGCGTGTCGGCATTGCAATGAACGTTCTTACATGACAACTGAAGCCTAGATGATGAAGCTGTGGCTTCGAAATGAAAAAAGTAAAGAAAAAAACCTAATGAAATGAAAGTTAACGGATTTTATAACCATGGTGTCCATCAACTGCACTGTTTCTGTTTTGCCAAGAGAAGCCACTATATTACGAACAAAACGCACACACCACTGGTGTAACAGTCTACACTATTTATTATGTATTACACAAAGCGTTTATCGGCTGTTACGCCTTCGTCAGGTCCAAAGATAAGTATGTCGTGCAGTGAAGTTTTGTTGAACAAAGATTTTAAACTTGTACACGTACAGAGCATCCCTATTTCCGGAGATCAAAAATGTTGTTAGAATTAGGAATAAAATAAACTGAATTATTTCAGTTAAAAGCCGATGTAAGATTATTAAACTAAGACAATATATGTGACGCACTAACTAATGAACTATAGACAAATTACAACAGTTAGAAGAACATGATTGGAGAACAAACTTTCGTGACATATTCCAAAGATGTGGCTGAACAAAATAATCTTTTCTTTAAGAGATCCCAAATTATCAACAGATAAGTTACAATAGTGATATTAAGCAGGTGAGTGAAGCAGATGTGATTATACAAAGTAAAAATTTTTGTGACACAACGAGAGAAAATATGTCAACGGCCTTGCCACAGTGATATCACCGGTTCTCGTCATATCACCGAAGTTAAGCGCTGACGGGCTGGGCTACCACTTGGATGGGTGACCATCCGGTCTGCCGAGCGCTATTGGGAAGCGGGGTGCACTCAGCCCTTGTGAGGCAAACTGAGGAGCTACTGGACTGAGAAGTAACGGCACCGGTCTCGGAAACTGAGATACGGCCGGGAGAGCGGTGTGCTGACCACATGCCCCTCCGTATCCGCATCCAGTGACGGCTGTGACGATGAGGATGACACGGCGGCCGGTCGGTCCCGTTGGGGCTTCATGGCGTATTCGGAAGGTTCAAATGGTTCAAATTGCTCTGAGCACTATGGGACTTAACTTCTGCGGCCATCAGTCCCCTATAACTTAGAGCTAATTAAACCTAACTAACCTAAGGACATCACACACATACATGCCCGAGGCAGGATTCGAACCTGCGACCGTAGCAGTCACGCGGTTCTGGACTGAAACGCCTAGAACCGCTCGGCCACCGCGGCCGGCCTTCATGTTTCGCCTTGTAAGTTTGCAGGTGGTCTGCAAAGAATACAAAATTATTTTGTTCAGCTACATCTTTGGAATATGTCACGAAATTTTGTTGTTCAATCATGTTCTTCTATGTACAGTTGTAATTTGTCCGTAGATCGTTAGTTAATGTGTCACATATTTTATCTCAGTTAAATGAACTTACATCGCATTTACACTGAAATAATCCCGCTTGTTTTATTCCTAATTCTAACACTAACATTTTTCATCTCCGGAAATGGAGATACTCTGCACGTGCACTAGTTTAAAATATACGATCCAACAAAACTTCACTGCACCACACACTTATCTTTGAACTTGATGATGGCGTAAGAGCCGAAAACTGGGTCGTATAAAAAATAATAAATACTGTAGAACATTACACCAGTTTGGTGTGTGTTTCATTCTTAATGTAAAAAATACTCTACCAAGAACCGACGAAACAGTCAATCAATTCAGTAGCCACTACGGCTGCTCTGAAGTAACTAATAATAATATTTCCGCTATCCACTGTAATTATCGTTTATTTTGCTTTATTGGTCACGTGCAGGTATTGTTCCGTTGTCGAATGGTAGTTGACGTGCATGAGAAATATTGCACAAGCTGTCCAGCCATCAGCATACGGCGCGCGTTCATGAAACTTATGTCTGCTGGATGGCTTGTTGGTTTTTTTCCCACACATCAACTACCGGTTGATACGTGATGAAACAGTTACTGTTTACAGTATACTGGAAAAGCACTGTTCGATGTAAGAATTCGTTGTTGTAATCATACTGCTTGCAGTGTGCCGTGTGTAGTTTTAGAGCGCATTTCAGTTGCGCATTGCCCGGCGGATCGCGCCAGGCAGGTTCGCGGCCTACGAGGGCACCTGAGGAGCGAGAAGCGACATCTAGGCAGAGCCTTTAATGTCACCATCAACATGTGCCAGCCCAGTGCCGCCGTGGGCTGCGGCGGGCAGTTCTTCAGTTTGGCTGCGGAGGCCAAGCGTGACATGCCAGCCGAGTCTGGTTTCATCAGCCGTAGATGGTCCAGAGGTTGGAAACCATCGTCAACCGTCGTCGAACAGGCAGTTGGGATTTGCCGGCGAATGCAACACTACAAGTCTAGGGGACTGATGTCCTCAGATGTTAAGTCCCATAGTGCTTAGAGCCATTTGAACCATTTGAACAAGCCGGACCGCTTCCTGGAGAGACGAAGCAGTAAAAGAGTGTCGAAGCACCGAGAAAGGCTGCTGCATAGCTGGACCAAGCTTGATAGGCGTTTGCTGTCAACACGGCGTGTCGTTCCGTCTGGAGCTGCGGACAGTGCTGAGCTTCGTGGGCCCATGGAATGCAGCGCAGCCAGGAGTGAAGAGCTGGTTGCTGTGGCATGTTTACGGACGCCACAATTAGAGGTGTGTTCGTTTCCTGTGATAAGTGCTAGTTGTACTGCATACGAGTAAGGCGGGGATGGCCTACTTGAATTGCTTCTTAATTATGCAGTGAAACGTAATTACATATCATAAAATACACTGATGAGCCAAAACATCATGATCATCTGCTTAATAGCTTGTTTGGTCGTCTTTGGAAGGAAATACGTGGCTGACTCTGTGTTTCAGGGATCCGAAAGTTTGTTAGTAGGTTTGTGGAGGTATGTGGCATTAAATGTCTATGCACAGGTCATTTAATTAGCGTAAATAATGGCTCGCTGATTTGCGTTTGCGGTGATGGCGCCCCATATCGACCCAGATGGATTCCACAGGATCTACATCACGCGAATTTGTTCGCCGAGACATCAACATGAGATCACTATAACCTTTGTCAAACCACTGTGGCACGGTCACTTATATTGCTGAAACGTCCGCCCCAGTAGCTGAGTGGTCAGCGTGACAATTGACGTCCTACGGGCCCGGGTTCGATTCCCCTCAGGGACTGGGTGTTGTGCTGTCTTCATCATCATTTCACCCCCATCCGGCGCGCAGGTCGCCCAATGTGGCGTCGAATGTAATAAGACCTGCACCAAGGCAGCCGGACTTGCCCCCCAAGGGGCCTCCCGGCCAATGACACCAAACGCTCATTTCCATTCACTGCTGAAACATGACATCGCCGTTGGGCAAGACATCAGTCATGGAGGGATGCAGTTGGCTCACGGCTGTCACAAGCGCTGTCTCCTATAGCATAATGTTGCTCCCACAAACCTGCATCCGTGGTGCGATACACGTTTTGAGCCGCCGTTCACCTCGATGACGGCGTTTCTGGAGACTACCATCGACCTAGTGTAGCAACAATGTCATTCGCCTGAAGAGCCGACACGTTTACATTGATCGAAGGTCGAATCCTGCTGGTCCCGTGCCCACTGCAATCGTAATTGACGATGTCGTTGGGTCAACGTGTCAACATGCAGTCTGCAACGGAGTTCCATGTTCAACAATGTACGATGAAAGGTGTGTTCCAAAACACTTCTGCGTGCACTAGCATTGTGCTTTTTCGGCATGAATGCCACGAATCACCATCCATCCTACTTTACAGAGCAGACAAGCCTTGGAACCCCACGTTCTGTGAAGAGTCGTGAATGTCCAACCATTTAGCGCCTAGTGGTAGTTTCACTGTTGTTTTACCTCTTTCCATAGATGCTCACGAAAGCAGCACATAAACATATGACCAGCTTTGCCATTTCTAGGTACTCGTTCACAGGCTCTGTGTAATAATAGTCTTCCATTTGTCCGCATCGCTTATGTCAGTGGATTTCCCCTTCGCAGCCCATATTTTCGCTGATTCCCCGTCCGTGTCTCCTCCGCTTACATATTTTTGCTAACGCGCCACTGCTACCAGCGCCACCAGGCAGGATCCAGCGTCTCGGTGAACAGTGGTCATAATGTTTTGGCTGATCAATGTGTATACATAAATGACCTAGTAGATAACGTCGAAAGTTTTTGTGGGCAATGCGATTGCATACAGAGACGTCACAATGCTTGAATATCGTAGCGAAGTGCAGCAAGACGTGAAGAGGATCAATACTTGCTGTAGAGAGTGGCAACTGACTCTCAACGTAGTTGTGAATACATACATAGAAAGATCCTTTATTGTGTGATTACACGATTGCAAAAGAATCATTGATACCAGTTTTTCCGATAAAACATCCAGAAGTAAGCGTATGCAGCGACTTGATGTGGAACGACGACATAAAATTAATCGTAGGTAAGGCAGATGCCAGACTTGACTTCATTAGAAGGATCCTCAGGAAATGCAATGAATAGCTTAGAAGAGAATCGTTCGATCAATACTTGAAATTTGCTCGTCAGTTTTAGATCCATACCAGATAGGAATGATAGAGGAAATACAGAAGATCCAAAGGAGAGCAGCACGTTTCTTCATAGGTCCATTTCGTAAGCACGGAAACATCACGGCGATACTCAGCCCCAAGTCCAGTGGCAGAATGGGCAAGGGAGGCGCTCTGCATCACGGTGCGGGGAGCTGATAAAGTTTCGATAGAGCACATTCCCAGAAGAGTCAGCCAGTATATTTCTTCCTCCTAAGTACACTTCGCAAAAATGCCATGAAGATAATACTAGAGAGATTCGATCCCGCACAGAGGCTTACCAGCAATCGCTCGTTCTGCGAACCATTCGCGACTGATCAGGAAAAGTGGAAGCGACACTGGTACACAAAGTACCCTCCGCCACACACCGTAACGTGGCCTGCGGACTGAAGAGGTAGATGTAGATGCCACAGTTGGGCCTAATGTGTTGAGCAGAAAGAATACTAGGTAAAGGAAGTGTGTCTCTAATAAAAATTGCCATTGCTGTTGGGCTTCATTGCTTTACCGTTTTGATATTCTGTATGCAGTACATTGTACAGGTAGTGGGTTGCACTACGAATTTCGTACCTCTTGTTTGTCTGTTTAGTATTAAGCAGGCTGTCGGCTTCGGTTAGGTATTTCTGGAATTTGGGTTTGGGGTGACATGTGAAATCGAGCATCTCATAATCTTTCACTGTGGGTTATTTTTTGTGCATCTTATTTCATCCCCGGCTTTTTAGCTCAATGAGTTAAAATGTCTGATTTATTGACATTCTGTCTATTGTGTTAGATACTAGTGTCTTATTAAATAGTATATTCATTTACGCTCCATTATTGTAACGTTAATTGATTCTATTGGTGCATGTTAATTAAAAGCGCCTTAACTGTATCGGTTTGTAAGTCATATTTTGTTTTTCTGAGTCCTGAGTTCATTGCTCGTTGCTTATTCTGCATGCGCTACGGATTGTTTACACTTATTAAGAAATTGAATTCCATAATTACATACGCTTCCGCAGCCTGAGCCAGTTCACATAAAAGCTTTTTTTAGTATAATACTGCGTCTTCATATGAAAAAACTACAGCGGAGAAGAAAACGTTTTGGCCACATTTATAATGGACCTCTTCGGGTATATTGGTGCCAGTGGTCAAGAAGTTTCGCCAGCACAGTGGCCAACCACTTATCACTCCCATTAATTCCTGCGCCACAGCAGTGATCAACAGGCACAGAAATTCGCCATAGCATCCTCTTTGGTTCACCAGCGTGATCACTTGGTCTGTGACCTGCGGTATTACGGAACACGCCCGACCCTGTGGAGCATAAATATTGGTCGACGAGCCAGCAGGAATCATCGAATCGGCGACCAGTATGGAGCCAACCACTGCCATGTGGTCAGGGAGGCACTGTTGCTCTGCTGCCAGCCACTGGTGGGGCGGCTGTCACCATCCCCATTCTATAGGACCGCCTATCTACAGTCTAGCAACAGTTCCGATGGACCGAGAGTCGAACTGAGACCTTACTGACCTCAAACCTGCTGAGTGTCGTGCCGCCAGACACTGCCAGCCAGACGTTGTCGCCAGAGTTCGCTCCCCACATGCCATGCCCCACATGTGCCACTGCCGCGGAAGGCCACCAGCACGCTCTGCTAGTGAGATCGGCGGTACCAGCGTCTGAGGAAGCTCGGACACCCATCGGGTACGTGTATCATGCGTAGACACTCCGCTTCTGGGCCGTGATGAGAGTGGCGACAACAGAGACTGTACCTGAACACATCGCGGCGAAAGACCGTGGGTACAACATCCAGCCTCCACGTTCTGGATGCGGGCACAGTATCTTCATTATAGACTTGATCGAATAAATAAGTCAACTGTTACCAATGCGCTTGGATCTATTCTCTCATATTCACTAGGGAATCCCGTGCGGTTACACTATATAAAACATCTGGCGGGTAACTTCAGAAGCTCAGTGAAGCTTTTCGCAGATGATGCCGTTGTTTACAAGAAGGTAGCAACACCAGAAGACAGCAGAGAACTGCTGGAAGACCTACAGACGGTCGCTTGTTGATTTAGTGCCTCGAAGTTTACCCTGAACGTAAGAAGACGCAACGTACTGCACATTAAAAAACGAAGAAACTTACTGGTGAATGATTGTACTATTCGTGAAACATCACTGGAAACCGTAACCACCGTAAAATACCAAGTACCAATCAAAAGTGACCTAAAGTGAAATGACCACATAAAACAAATAGTATGCTAGGCTGAGGATCACGTTAGGGAAATGCAGTTCATCCAGAAAAAAAGTGGCTTACAAAACACTTGTCTGAGGGATTCTTTAGTGCTGCTCATGAATCTGGGGTGCTTACCGGGTTGGATTAATAGAAGAAATAGACAAGATCCAAATAAGAATGGCGCATATCATAACGGAATAGTTCAGTCGACAGCGTTACGGAGATGCTCGATAAACTCTAGTTGTAGGTGTACCGAGAGAGTACGATGGGGGAAGAAGAAAAAAATGGCTCTGAGCACTATGGGACTTAACATCTGAGGTCATCAGTCCCCTAGAACTTAGAACTACTTAAACCTAACTAACCTAAAGACATCACACACATCTATGCCCGAGGTAGGATTCGAACCTGCGACCGTAGCGGTCACGCGGTTCCAGACTGAAGCGCCTAGAATCGCTCGGCCACAGCAGCCGGCGATTCGCGAAGAGTCGGGGCAGATATTACTTCCTGCCACATAGTCTCCTGAAATGAACACACTGAGAAAATATGAGAAATTAGAGCTAATACGGAGATTTAGTGACAATCATTCTTCCCACGCGTCATTCACAAATAATACAAGTAAGGGGAGAACAGATAGTGTTACCAGAAGCTTGTTCCGCCATACACTATAAGGTGGCTTGCAGTGCATAGATGTAGATGCAGACAACAGCCTAATATCCTATATTTACCAATATAGCAATATAAACAACAACTACAGCCGTGTTGTCATTTCAGAAATTTAGCACTACTGTGGTCCGTGCACGGAGGAAGCTAATTATATAACAATTTTGTGCCCAGTACTTTGCTCGCATTGACTGGTCTTCACAGACTCTTTTTTGTTTTCCCCTAATTGAATTTTTACTTTGTTCATAAACTGCGCCATATTCTAAATTTTCCTGCTTATTAAGGCCATAGAAGCAGTTCTTTTCCGAATCTACTTTTAATAAACGAGCTATTTTGGCAGCTACAGACGGAGGTCTTCGTTAATCCTGCTTTTTGAGCTCTTATGGTCATATTTCCAGAGAAACTTTCATTCCCTAACACTTATATCTTTAGAAGTCAAATATAAATTTTCATAGATTTAACTTTAAAAATGTTTTAATACAATGAAATATTTTCATAAAAATTTTCATCCTCTATTGCACCCTCTTAGGGAGAGAATTTCCAAAAAACAATGAAATACGATTTTTTAGCTCTAATCGAAGAGGCAAATACAAATTTTCAGAGGTGTAGCTTTAAAAATGCTTTATAGATACTTTAATAACAAATTATTTAAAAACACCGTTTCCCCCACTTTACCCGATTAGTGGTTGATTTTACAAAAATGCTGAAGCACTTGCTTTAAATTCTGACAGACAAATGACTATCAATTTTTGTAGTTCTAGCTTCAATTGGCCTTAATAGCTACATATTTTCAAAAGACCTTCCTTCCCCTACTTCACCCCCTTAGGAGTGGAATTGCGAAAAATCCCTTACCAAACGATGCGTACAGTATAAGATCAACGCCTTCCCCAAATTTCAAGTTTCTTTCGTTAGCAGTTTGAACTGGTCGGTGATGACTCAATGAATCATTCAGGCAGTATTTCACCTCCTTAGGGGTTGAATTTCCAAAAATACTGAAACATGTATGTCTTTTGTGACTTTCTCCTGGCGTATACAACCTTCAAATAACTTCTGGGAATTCAGCCAGGTAACACTTCCAGCAACTGCAGTTTGCCTTGAAAATGGCGGGGTGTTCTCCCGCCTAAATATCGGCGGTCGCTGAAAGCGTTACCTGGCTGAAATCCCGTAAGTTATTTGAAAACGTATGTTTTTATATCTAATCGCGCAATCTAATAGCAATTTTCATAGCTGTAGCTTGAAAAATGTTTTAGTTGTTCTTTAATAATGATTTGTTTTGAAAACGTCTTTCAGCAACTATTTCACCCACATAAGGGTTCAATTGCCAAAAGTGCTGAAACATATATTTCTTTGTTTCCAACCGAGAAACCAGACACCAGTTTTCGGAGTCCTACCTCGAGAATTGCATTAATAGTGACGTATTTCCAAAAACATTCCATGTCCTACTTCACACCCTTAGTGTTGAATTCCTAAAATTCCCTTGTTAAACGATGCCTGCAGTATAATAGTATATCAGCAGTCTCTCCAAATTTCAATTTGCTATCCATAGTGATTTGTGCTGGGCAATGATGAGTCAGTCAGGCCATTGATTTTTATATAGTATAGTTAGCTATGTCTAATATAACAAATTTTTTGCTAAAATCCGATGTATCGAAACATGGATCTTTTACATCCGATACACAGTCAGCGTCGATATTACTCACGTGATTGATCGAAATGTTGATGGAAGGGTAAGAAAAAATCTTTCGCCAGCGCTCTCGTTGTCGGTGTTGACACGCGCACTAGTGGTTTGGAGTGGACGCTGGCGCCCCGCTGAGGCTCCGATGCGTCGGCGTTTTGGCGCCCATTCTATTCTGAGCGGCTGCCAGTATGAGCCGCTTCTGGCAGACGTCCGCGTGGCCTTCACCCCAAATTCAAATCGCTCCCTACTCCGTTTTGAACTCCTGCGACAGCTGACACTTTAATCTAAGGACACAAATGGCTGCTCATTTCGCAAACCCATACTTCCGCACGGAGAACACATGTTGTGGGTTAACAATGAGACGTGCTTTTCCAGAAAGACGCTGACAATTGTCCTGTCTCCATAGAACAGCTCGTGTAGGATTGTTGACGATAAGGTAAGAATTATCAGGGTGATGTCATGTCACCAACCGTAGGGGTGGGGGAGAGGGGAAGGCGAGAGACGTAACGCACTCACTCTAGAGTACTGTCAGTAACATCTTTGTACTTTCCTGCTGGTTCTGTTGTATCGATAGACAATACAGCTCTATTGAGTTTTATTTGTGTAGCCAACTCCTATAAGATATATTAAAATATTTTTTGATGGAAAAAATTGCAGAAACAAAAAATAATACACTTTTCTTATGGCTGAAAAACAGAATGGACGTAAAAAAGGCATGTGTAAATATGTCAAGTATTGCCGAGACAAAAACAGATAAATAAATCCTCTAGGTTTAGCCATATAGTTTTAACTATCACTTCGAAAAAATCATGCTCTAAGCATGAAACTTGGTGTTAACCCTTCTCTGCGTATTTATCTTACAATGCGGTACATTTTTCACAGCGATGGATCATTTCGCGGAGACCTTGGTTACTGAGGGTTGAATTTTGACTTATCAGAAAACTTCCTGCTTCGGAAACCACATCGTCATCATTCTGTAAACGCCTGTCGCAAAATGGTTTCTTCAACCGAGGAAAGAGAAGAATACGGGACAAAGGTAAAATTTGACAACGCAGGGACAACATCCGTGACTGTACCCTGTGCAAATCGAACTGGGGTGAAAATATCCCTTGACAGCTCCCCGTGATGATTCGACAGCCTTCTGCAACTATCAGGTTGCCCCTTACCTGCGTAATCTTAGCACCCACCCATCTCATTTTCCCCGTTATTGATCGTTGCAGCCGACCGCGGTGGTCTCGCGGTTCTAGGCGCGCAGTCCGGAACCGTGCGACTGCTACGGTCGCAGGTTCGAATCCTGCCTCGGGCATGGATGTGTGTGATGTCCTTAGGTTAGTTAGGTTTAAGTAGTTCTAAGTTCTAGGGGACTGATGACCACAGCAGTTGAGTCCCATAGTGCTCAGAGCCATTTGAACCATTTGATCGTTGCATTTGTTCGGGGCGGACGTCTCATGACACACCCCTTCGAGATCATCGTTGATCCATTCACTATATTTTTTTTTTTTATTATAGAGGGCAGCTAACCCTCTGAACGAAGACGCGGAGCCACCGTGACGGCTGCCTTGCGAGTCCCAATAGCTGCTCAGCAGCACCTAAATCACCGACGGTTGTATCTTTACCTATTTCTGCGCTGGTGAATCCACGTGTCTCTACTGATTATTTTTCTCCTTTGTCTTGTAATCATTCCGAAAACCCAGCACTTTGCCGTGGTGATCGGGCAGCTGATGATGTCATCCAGAATGGTCTAACAGCTGCAACATTTCCGTTGCTGCCTCGGTTCCACGAGTATTTCGAATAGGTATGAGCAGTCGCGGAACACAGCGGACGGAGATCTTCCTCGTGTTCAAAATCTCAAGGATACGTTGAAAGCTGATCCGTGACTGACGTTCAGTTTTTTTACTATCGGCGCGTCTGTGACAAGGCAGATTTCGAGCACCATCACAAATAGATGATCCGCCACTTTCTTCCTCAGTCAGACTTGCATGACGACACTGGAAACGCCATCTAATCACTGTGTCATAGAATTGAGTATTGTTGTTGCACACTGCCACGGAATCACCATGGATTATTGCAGTTTTGTTCCCCTTCAAATGTTGAAAACGAAATACTGAACAATATTCCACTTTATCAATAGACTGCGCCATCTTATTTTCGATACTCCAGCCTCTTGCTACTTCACAGTGGCGCGTCGATTTGAATCTGTACAAAGACTGCAGGCTTGTTCTTGCAAACAAACAAAAATATTACCACGTAACTTTATTTCTTGTATTGTGATAATTAAACCTTTATGAGCACACCTCGAAGCTCGTTCAAAACCTTATGATTACCAAGTGAAGATATAAAGCATGGCCAGCCAAAGTGACCGAGCGGTTCTAGGCGCTACAGTCTGGAACCGCGGGACCGCAGGTTCGAATCCTGCCTCGGGCACGGATGTGTGTGATGTCCTTAGGTTAGTTAGGTTTAAGTAGTTCTAAGTTCTAGGGGACTGATGACCTCAGAAGTTAAGTCCCATAGTGCTCAGAGCCATTTGAACCATTTTTATAAAGTATGAAAACAAATACGTGATCATATTGTAGCACTTTATTTTACAGGCCCTTCTTGATCACACAAACTTTTACACTTCACTGGTACCTGCTTCGGCTTCTGTCATCTTCAGATCTGTTACAAATAAAAAAGTGGTGTAACCAGCTAAGTCCAATTTGCTGAAGTTAAACCTATAAAAGGCATGGTGCTACACAAGGAAAATAAAAAAATATAATACATGATTAACAGCCATACACATAAGCCATACATACCATAAAAATTCTGATGTAGATATAAACGTCAAATTATACATGCAAGTACATAGTAAGGGCTGGTGATGACCTGGATGTGTCTGTTATTTATACAAATAACTGAGGCCAACAGAAGGCACTATAGTTAGGGTACATCAGTAACCAGTATCGCAAATTTATTAGTTAAAATGTAGTATGTGTAGTATTAATTAAAATTACTTCACGTGGCAAAATAAGCATCTGACAATAAATAGTACTGACATACAATACGAGGAATGATGAATACTTGAAATACACATAAAAAGTGCAAATAGTACTAATGGAAAACTCCTAGCCTGTCAAAGTAAAACACACCATTGTGTAAAAGTCAGTATAAAAAGTTTAAAAATAAAATCACATCTGTAAATCGAAACCTTCCAGCATGACAAAACAATTAAACCATAACCCTAAGTGTAAGGTAGTCAATGAAACGTGACTATTGCTTAAATAATCGATAATACATCCGGTATGGCGCCATCTCGTGGCTTTTCTGTATGAAGTACTTGTTTTCTTGTGGTGGAACTTGCAGAAGAAGGCCCACTCTCCTAGTCGCTGGTGGCCGGCGAGCACGACCGCACGCCAAGCAGCTGGGGCGCTCGGCGCTGCTCAAACTATTAGGTTTCTGAATACACCAGAATAAGCACTCAGGTTAAACTCATCCTGTTCATTCAGCAGTAATTCCGGGTGCCGTTTTCTGTGTACATAAATCTCTATATCCTCCAGTAGGTTCACAAATTGCGCCTTTGGCGCCCTGTGCAGCACTTTCGTATTATCAATGGAAGACGTAAAGTCTGTATATGAGTTCGCTATCATTTTATTTTTAGCACTTTTATTTTCACATGTCCGTATTGAACGCATAGATTTCTTTACACTTTATGACCGGTTTCGGCTAATCGCCATCTTCAGATCTTTATATTTACAACATATCTGAAGATGGCGATAAGCCTAAACCGACCATAAAGTGTAAAGGTATCTATGTGATCAAGACGGCCTTTTGAAAATAACAGTACTTTCATATTATTCTCTGTTTCCGCATATTGTATCTAAGTACATGTTCTGCTGTCAGACGCTTATTTTGCCATGTGAAGTAATATTAATTAAAGACTACGCAAACTGTATTTTAACTATTAAACTTGCAATATTGATTACTCACGTACGTTAGCTATAGTACCCTCTGCAGGCCTAAGTTATTTTTATAAATACCAGACACATGCAGGTCGTCACCAGCATTTACTGTGTACCTACGTGTATAATATGACGTTGACGCCTACATCAAAATATCTTATTCTATGGGTGGATGGTATGCATGGCTGTTAATCATGTAAATACTTTTTACTTTTATTGTGCAGCACCAGGAGTTATATAGATTTAGCTTCAGGAAATTGTGCTTACTTGATCACTCCACTATTTTTGTTTGTAACAGGTCTGAAGATAGCAGTAGCCGAAACCGGTAATAGCGGAGAGTAAAAGTTTGTGTGATCAAGACGGACCTGTAACATAAAAACTTTATGATTACACCTCGAAGCTCGTGTAGGAGTCATGACGAGAAGGTGGTCTATGTTGCAAGAGGGGACCAAAAGGTTTCCATTCGAAGGCTGTACAGCTCTGAACCGGTAGGTCAATCACACGAAATCGCCGTGAACACTGAGGTAAACACCTCTCCGAAGGACCAGGTTGAAGACACCGCCGCCCGCTGTGACCGAGCGGTTCTAGGCGCTTCAGTCCGGAATCGCGCTGCTGCTACGGTCGCAGGTTCGAATCCTCCCTCGGGCATGGATGTGTGTGATGTCCGTAGGTTAGTTAGGTTTAAGTAGTTCTAAGTCTCGGGGACCGATGACCTCAGGTGTTAAGTCCCATAGTGCTTAGAGCCATTTGATTTTTTTTTTTTTTTTTTTTTTTTTTAAGACATTCCCGAGTTGAAACACCGTGTTCTGCTGCGTGAAGGAGCGAGTAACTGCCTGCTGCACATCCTCGCCCTTTAAGGCCTTTTTTTGAGCTACATAAGTTGTGATAATTTCTTGGTCAGAGGCGAGGACTATAGGGAGAGTGCCCGAGTGTCTCCCGCTTGAGCCGGAGTAACGTCTATGTTACGACATTTACGAAATAGGGACGTGCGTTATCATGAAGCAGCAGCACCTTTTTTTCACAACGGTGCTTTTCGACAGACATGCTGTCAACATACAGTCTTCATTCTTCGACGGATATCTACCTTGGGTAGCCAAGAAAAGAATAACAGCACGTTGATTCCGTTTGGACGAATTTGGTAATAACGTCGGTAAAGTTCACTCTTCCGCATTTACCGCAGGCGCATCGGAAATACACGAATGCCACACTAATACCTTGCCTATAAATCGGTTCTTGTATACCCACATTGGCGTCGCGCTACGTTGCATATACGCCGGAGCAGCGTCCTCAAACGGAACCTATTTGGTCGCCCCGTATACTAAGCGACTAGTCCGGAACCCGTTACCCTGCACCAGTTACAGGTTGCCTAACTTCGAGGAGCAACAAAGATGTGATTTTTAATATTTTGCCTAAATACTGACCGAGTTTAAAAACTTAAAATGCTGCCATAATCTACTCATTAAGAAATGTAATCTTATGTTAAAGGAATAACAGAATTAAGGCAAGTATTACAGTAAAAAACTTTGTGTTTGTGTTGAGGCAGGCTAACCGACGGTGTACAAATACCTCGACTTTATTCATCTATCATTTGATAACGAGAGCACTTAGCGATTTCCAGCAAACTTTACACGTAATTTCAAACCTTTTTCAACATTTTTCTTGCTTTAACTTCAAATGTTTAACACATTAACCCATCTGTAAAGTAATAAGACGTTGAAGGCGCTTTAGCCGCGCGGGATTAGCCGAGCGGTCAGGCGCTACAGGGATGGACTGTGCGGCTGGTTCCAGCGGAGGTGCGAGTCCTCCTTTGGGCATGGGTGTGTGTGATTGGCCTTAGCATAATTTAGGTTAAGTAGTGTGTAAGCTTAGGGACTGATGACCTTAGCAGTTAAGTCCCATAAGATTTCACACACATTTGAACATTTTTTTGAAGGAGTTTTATACATGGGATTTCGTTTCATTTCTAGTCACTCTCGATTAGCTTCAGTAACGTCTTCGTACTTTTCGTTTTTGACGTTCCGATCGGTTAGGCAGTTGTATTGAGATGTATCTCTGTAGCCGACTCCTGTCAGAAATCACAAGTTATTTTTGACGGGAAGAAATGGAGAAACAGAAAAGATTTAGTCTTGTTCTGACTACTAAATTGGATGTACGTAAGAAAAGATATGTATAAATGAGGCAAGTTTTACTGAGTCTAAAGCGGAAGAATTATCTTTCTGATTTATATAACTGATGCGGCTATTTTTATTCAAGTACCATTAAACTGACGTCCGAATTTTAGAGCATTATCAATTTCTGCCGATTACCGGAGAGCGATGACCAATCGAGCAGCTGTTCATAAAAGGTAAAGTGTTTGTGTACTGGTTTCGAGTGCCTTTTTAGGTGTTAAATCGGATATAGTTGCCATATCAAATGTCATTCGCACGTACTCGAGGGGCATACGTCAGCAAATCACTAAAATTGGCACAACGAAGACTACGATATGCACTGCATTACGGTGTGCCATTTAACTCCGGCATCTGGAAGAACAGTGTGCGTTGTGAAGTGACAAGATAGTGTTTCACACAAACTTCATGTTCCAGAACCCTTATCAATCTGTCCTACCAAAAATCATGTGAATGAAATATTAAAAAATAAATAAAAAAATAAAACCTCCGCTCAGTAGTATTTTTATAAGTGGAACAACGACTTTTTTGCGCCAGAATAGAGTAGTTGTGTGATTCAAATTCAGTGTGTACTGTATCTCTCTCGAGAGAAGAGAGTGGAGTAAACTTGACAGCGGCGCACAGTTCAAACGGCCACAACTACAATTTACTAATCACCATATTCCATGCCCATATTCCGTATACTTTTACACGCTAATTTATTAGCAGACCCACAAAAGATTTATACCATTGAGTTTGTCTCGTATACAGAGTGGTCCATTGATAGTGACCGGGACAAATATCTCACAAAATAAGCGTCAAACGAAAATACTACAAAGAACGAACCTTGTCTAGCTTGAAGGGGGAAACCAGATGGCGCTATGGTTGGCCCGCTAGGTGGCGCTGCCATAGGTCAAACGGATACCAACTGCGTTTTTTTTAAATAGGAACCCCAATTTTTAATTACACATTCGTGTAGTGCGTAAAGAAATATGAATGTTTAAGTTGGACCACTTTTTTCGCTTTGTGATAGGATGGCGCTGTAATAGTCACAAGCATATGGTTCACAATTTTAGACGAACAGTTGGTAACAGGTAGGTTTTTTAAATTAAAAATACAGAACGTAGGTACGTTTGAACATTTTATTTCGGTTGTTGCAATGTGATACATGTACCTTTGTGAACTTATCATTTCTGAGAACGCATGCTGTTACAGCGTGATTACCTCTAAATACCACATTAATGCAATAAATGCTCAAAATGATGTCCGTCAACCTCAATGCATTTGGCAATACGTGTAACGAAATTCCTCTCAAGAGCGAGTATTTCGCCTTCCGTAATGTTCGCACATGCATTGACAGTGCGCTGAAGCATGTTGTCAGGCGTTGTCGGTGGATCACGATAGCAAATATCCTTCAACATTCCCCACATAAAGAAATCCGGGGACGTCAGATCCGGTGAACGTGCGGGCCATGGTATGGTGCTTCGACCACCAATCCACCTGTCATGAAATATGCTTCAACCGCACGCGAGCTATGTGCCGGACATCCATCATGTTGGAAGTACATCACCATTCTGTCATGCAGTGAAACATCTTGTAATAACATGGATAGAACATAACGTAGGAAATCAGCATACATTGCACCATTTAGATTGCCATCGATAAAATGGGGGGCCAATTATCCTTCCTCCCACAATGCCGCACCATGCATTAACCCGCCAAGGTCGCTGATGTTCCACTTGTAGCAGCCATCGTGGATTTTCCGTTGCCCAATGGTGCATAATACGCCGGTTTACGTTACCGCTGTTGGTGAATGACGTTTCGTCGTAAATAGAACGCGTGCAAAAAATCTGTAATCGTCCCGTAATTTCTCTTGCGCCCAGTGGCAGAACTGTACACGACCTTCAAAGTCGTCGCCATGCAATTCCTGGTGCATAGAAATATAGTACGGGTGCAATCGATGTTGATGTAGCATCCTCAACACCGACGTTTTTGAGATTCCCAATTCTCGCGCAGTTTGTCTGCTACTGATGTGCGGATTAGCCGCGACAGCAGCTAAAACACCTACTTGGGCATCATCATTTGTTGCAGGTCGTGGTTGACGTTTCACATGCGGCTAAACACTTCCTGTTTCCTTAAATAACGTAACTATACGGCGAACGGTCCGGACACTCGGATGATGTTGTCCAGGATACCGAGCAGCATACATAGCACATTGGGCATTTTGATCACAACAGCCATACATCAACACTATATCGACCTTTTGCGCAATTGGTAAACGGTCCATTTTAACACGGGTGATGTATCATGAAGCAAATACCGTTCGCACTGGCGGAATGTTACGTGATACCACGTACTTATACGTTTGTGACTATTACAGTGCCATCTGTTAGAAAGCGAAAAAAGTGATCCAACTAATACAGTCATATTTCTTTACGTACTACACGTATATGTAATAAAAACTTGGGGTTCTTATTTTAAAAAAACGCAGTTGATATCCGTTTGACCTGTGGCAGCGCCATCTAGCGGGCCAACCATAGCGCCATCTGGTTTCCCCATTCAAGCTAGACGAGTTTCGTTCTTTGTAGTTTTTTTCGTTTGATGCTTATTTCGTGAGATATTTGACCCGGTCACTATCAATGGACCACCATGTATAAGGTGCTGTGGAATGAAAATGAGACACATTAAAAGAAGTAAGTAAACTATTATTTCAAAAGTAATCGCCGTAATAATACATTTATCCCATTGTGAGACAATACTGTTAGTGCCCTCATGGAAAAATGTTTGCGGAAGCCTACGGAACGAGGATTGTACCCAGGGCTCCAAATGCGTGGAAAGCGCGTGGGGAAAGATGTAGACTGTATGAAGGATGTGCAACGGCTTCCCAGCGAAACTTCTGGATCGTAGTGAAACAACCTTGGCAATATATTAGCGTGCATTATCCTGCAATAGAATGATGCCGTCCGTCAAGATTCGCTGGGAAGCATTTACAAATCCTCCATGCAGTCCCGGTGGTCTGAGAAAGACATTCGTAGCTGTCGATTGCTTCACACGAAGTGGTGCGTGCCAGGGCACAATCACGGGTCCGTATGGAATTGCAAACCTTTTTTCATGAAGGCACTGACCGTCTTGTCTCACAGTGGAATAAATTTATCAGTTATAGCAATTACTTTTGAAATACTATACAGATTACTTACTTTTTTTCCATCTATCTCGTTTTCGTTTGACTTCCCATTATAAATCTGCTGTTGTGATGGGAGAAATACCACACTTCTGTTATGTGTGTGTCTTGGATATTACTGAAGCTGCATAAGCATACACCTTGCCAGGTGCCCCCCCCCCCCTGCCAATCCCTCCTCTTCTCCAAGACCATGAGGAACACTGATCTACATGGAAACGGTTAAACAGACTTCGTACTGGTGTTGGCAGATCAAGAGTATCTTAAATTAGAGGTCCCCCACCCCCATACTGGCTCTGAAAATGTGGCGATGATCAAACTGCAGCCTAGTTCATGACCAGTAGCACGTGCCTCTTTGCGATGCACGATGGAGAATGTGGTGTCAGCGACCCCCGCTGCTCATGACATGGCAAAATTCTGGACAAACAGTGATGTGTTTTATACGTTTTGTCATTAAGTTCCGTTATTTTAGTATTTTATCATTATTTGCTTCTTATATGAATGCATAAATAAAATGAATGACACAATGCTGTACACGTTGTGGGTGCAACTTTTATAGTACGAAGAGGAATAGTTACTGACTGTATTCACTTGATGGTTATGAAATGGATAAATAATCTTAAAACTAGAAGAAAAGTAAAATACCCTTAACATAGTTGTGCAACACAACCCATAAATGTTATCGTTATTGACTGGTATTATTTGACTGTTATAAGTAAAAGTATTCCAAATGCTGCCATATAATAATGATCCTGCTGGCCATCGTACTGAGTCCAACACTTTGTGTGTGGAGAAATAGTTAGATGGAATTTCGTGGAAGATTAAAACTGAGTGCCAGAGGGAATCTTGTACTCGGGACCTTTGTCCGTCGTGGGCAAGTGCTCTACCTACTGAGCTACCCAAGCATGACTCACGGCTCGTCCTCACAGCTTTACTTCCACCAGTACTTCATCTCCTACCTTCCAAACTTCACGGAAGTTCTCGTAGCCACAGCCTGGGGGATGTTTCCAGAATGAAATTTTCAGTCTGCACCAGAGCGTGAACTGATAAGAGACTTCCTGGCAGATTAAAACTGTTTTCAGGACCAAGACTCGAACTCGGGACATTTGCCTATCACGGAAAAGTGCTCTATCAAAGGTCCACAAAAGGCAAATGCCCCTTGAGTCATGGTCCGGCACTTAGATTTAACCTGGCACCAAGTTTCATATCAGCGAACGCTCGGCAACAGTGTGAGAATTTCATTCCACAATTAGATGGATTTGCGCGGTAGTATCCACAAACACGGGAAGGCAGATGCTCAGCTCAGTGGGTCAGTGGATTTTGGAAGGACTGGAAATCCAACTGGATCAGCGGGGCCAATTCAGTCCATCTGAGTTCCCCACATATGGCGAGGTTGGTCTCAGCACGGAGCCATCTGACGCACTGGCTGGTTGTCACGTGGTGACCTTTGCTCGCACACTCACCAGCCCGTCGACGGTGAAGACCTCGAGCGGCAGCTCTGGCAGCTCCTGGTCGCCGGCCCACTGGTACTGCTGGGTGGCGCGCTCGGGCGCCCCCTTGCGCATGTTGCGGTGGCAGCAGTAGCACACCAGGAACACCACCATGATCACGCCGCTCAGCATCGCTCTGCAACATGCCGCACAAACTTCAAACTCAGTACCAAAGCTCGATGTGTAGAAAGAAGTTGGGCAGGTGGGAGGGGGTGTAAGGTGGCTGTTAACGAATCAAGAAGGGATATGTGGATAAAGGAAGAAACTCGTAAGGATAGAAGTGTGGCAATAATCTACAGTCTGCATAAAAAAAAGATGTCGTGTGACTAGGGCCTCCCGTCGGTTAGACCGTTCGCCTAGTGCAAGTCTTTCGATTTGACGCCACTTCGGCGACTTGCGCGTCGATGGGGATGGGTGATGATGATTAGGACAACACAATACCCAGTCCCTGAGCGGAGAAAATCTCCGACCCAGCCGGGAATCGAACCCGGGCCCTTAGGATTCACATTCTGTCGGGCTGACCACTCAGCTACCGGGGGCGGACTACAGTCTTCATACAAGATATATAAACTGAAGTTGGAGGTGGGAGAAAGTAAAGGGAGGGGAAAGAACAGATGACTACATCGGAAATTCATGCGGAATCAGTGGCGATGAGTAAATATGTGTTCCGAACTGGAACACGTATGTGGGATCTCCTGGTTACTAGGCAGTTGCCTTAACTACTGCGCCAACCGGACACAGTGTTTATCGCAAAGGCATAGACTACCTCGGCACACTTTCCAGTCGACTCCCACTCCCACCCAGCACCTCATATCTGCAGCCCTCGTCCATGTACTCCATGCGCGCCAATTTTAGATTCCCACTGAAAGTAGAATGTAATTGTGCATTCGCGGTCCAGGTTGTGGATCCATTGCCCATCGAGGCAAATCAGTTTTATGAATGCGTAGTGTGTTCTTTTGTACATGTCAGAAAGAACAGACACCACGCATTCATACATACAAAAGAAATGTGATGAGGCTGGGTACAGTAATTACCATTTGATTATTCCCTTAGATTCAAGGTATAACGTTCAAAAATGGTTCAAATGGCTCTGAGCACTGTGGGACTTAACATCTGAGGTCGCCGGCCTTAGTGGCCGAGCGGTTCTAGGCGCTACAGTCTGGAATAGAGCGACCGCTACGGTCGCAGGTTCGAATTCTACCTCGAGCATGGATGTGCGTGATGTCCTTAGGTTAGTTAGGTTTAAGTAGTTCTAAGTTCTAGGGGACTGATGACCTCAGCAGTTAAGTCCCATAGTGCTCAGAGCCATTTGAACCATCTGAGGTCATCAGTCCCCTAGAACTTAGAACTACTTAAACCTAACTAATCTAAGGACGTCACACATATCCATGCCCGAGGCAGGATTCGAACCTGCGACCGTAGTGGTCGCGCGGTTCCAGACTGAAGTGCCTAGAACCGCTCGGCCACATTGGCCGGCAAGGTATAAGGTGTTAAGTAGGATTTTACCTCTTGGCTAGACTACCGGGCGGAAAGCACACTGGGGGATTATCGGGATGGATTTAGGAGAAATCGATCCACTACGGACTTCACATTTTTAATGAGACAATTGCTAGAGAAATTTTATAAATACGACAATCAACTGCATCATTTGTACGTGGATTTTAGACAATTATACGACACCCTGGACAGGCATCGGATTCTTCAAAGTTTGAAAGATTTTAGAAACCAGCTAAAATGGATGACCGGAACACTGAATCATAATTCAGAAGAACACAGGCACTGCAGTATCATATTTATCAGACGACACTGGCCAAGCAACATTCTTCCCTATATAAGAATATGCATAATGGTTGTACGAATATAGGTTATACAAATGTGGTTGACGACATATGAAAGTTTGGGTCGAACATGAATTGTGCTCGGACAAAATGGTTCAAATGGCTCTGAGCACTATGGGACTCAACTTCTGAGGTCATTAGTCCCCTAGAACTTAGAACTAGTTAAACCTAACTAACCTAAGGACATCACAAACATCCATGCCCGAGGCAGGATTCGAACCTGCGACCGTAGCGGACTTGCGGTTCCAGACTGCAGCGCCTTTAACCGCACGGCCACTTCGGCCGGCTGTGCTCGGACAGCCTAAGTAGTAGAGTAATGGGGATCTCTGGACACTTTTCATATCAAATTGATACGCAAATTAATTAAATTGATGAATTAATCTCCCCTGCCCCCACCCACCCCTGCCCCCGACCACACCCAACCCCGCCCCCGGATGATGTCACGTGTTTTTCTCAGCTGCATGTGCACCCAAGACCCTTTCTCCCCATTCCCTCCCCCCCCCCCCCCCCCATCCGCCATTAACCTTTCCTATTGGCAGGAATTTCGAATTTTGGCGGGAATTTCGAACTTTGGCGGCAATTTCTTTGTCCCAGGGCTTTGCTGACATCCCTCCCCACCCCCCGCCCGGGAATTGGCGGGAAATTAAAAATTGGCAGTACACTTTCTAGGACTCGAACCCTGGTCCTCCTGGGCGGAAAGCCTTAGTGCACTCCCTAACACAATTAAACCACCAGACATGCTTGGAATTGATGGGAAATTAAAAATAGTGGTGCCCTTTCTGGGACTCGAACCCTTATGCTCCTGGATGGAACATCCAAGTGCACCTCCAACACATGGAAACTGTCTAGATGCGGGAGAGTAAGGTAAGGTTAGTGTACTTTATTTATTTTGGTCAGGAAACTGATGCAAAGACCTATCCTAATTACGTAATTAATCACATAGATCGGGCCTAATTACACAACTTTATGAATAGCGCTACACAAGGACAGCAAAAAAGCGGAATACCCTGCAAAAACTGACGATATCATACAACTGGAGTTATTCAGCTCGGAAAAAATTTCGCAGTATCACTCAAAACCAGCGACAGAAACACTAAAACTCTACCCTACACCTACAAGCTGGTGGGGAAAAGGCTGGGGTGTAAGGTACTATCGCTATTCTTTTTCGTAGCAAAGAACTGACGAGATGCTGGTGTTGGACAGAGACCGGTTTAAAAAGTGTATTTTCTGTAAGCATACAGCACCTATCGCTGTTTGACATCAGAGTTCGCTACAGATGCTTGCTCAAAAACCTTACTGCAGCCCAGGTAATCGAAGCCAATACATGATATTACAGCTGATGGAAAAAAATGCGTCACTTACTCTACGAAACTGTTGTGAAAAAAACAGCACCCGTTCATTATCGGGTCATATTGCAACACACGTACTAGGAAAAATCGTTGTCCTAAAAGACTGCAGAGGAGGCGGTGGTTGAACTTGTATTATTCTCGATGTACAATCACAAACTGCCAAAAATCGAGGCCTTCTCCCTTCACTCCCTCGATCCACATACAGACTGGATGGACGGTGGGAGGAAGCTGCTCGGCCAGCAGCCTCGCGACACGTGCTGGCCACTGTCCACCTTGAGTCGATGGCCCTTCACTGACACAAAAGCAGGTATAGTTAACTAAACAATATGAGATATAAGAACGGCTGTCCCAAATGCTTCTTGTTCGTCTAAAGTATACTGACACACCTGCCCCTAATGGTTATGGGGCGCACCTGCGGGACCTTCAATAGGCCTCTCGTTCAGCGATGGAAAACACTTTTGTTTAACATCAACAACTCTTTCTTGAATCTGTTAAAAGTATTTTTCGGAATGACTCGAGCCCGTTGGAACAACATCGAAATTCCGGAGAACGGTCTAGCTGGGACCAGACCAAGGGAGAGCCAGGCTCTCGTAGGGAAGTCACCTGCCATTCTGCGCTGGACTATTCAACGTCAACCTGACTCCTATAACGAAGCAACTAGTAAAAAAATGAAAAAAAAAATTCGCGATGATAATAAATGTCCTCTTTCCATGAAAATAGACTAAGTCAATTTTCATTTAGTTTTATAAGCAAAATCGGTATATTTTTTTACGTTCGACTGCACTCACATCTCATTATTATGTGACGTCCAGCGAAGTGCACTGCTACCGACCACAAATGATTAGGAAAGACATATCCACCCTGCGTAAAATCAGGAAAAAAGAACTTTGACTATTTTGATGCGAAAACTACCGGACACTGCAGAATGTCCTCGTTATTTATTGATCATTTATTGATCATGAGAGTCACTTTTCATGGCGAGTAATTTTTCTTTTTTTTCTGTAGTCGGATTGCCGGCCGGGGTGGCCGAGCGGTTCTAGGCGCTACAGTCTGGAACCTAGCACCGCTGTGGTCGCAGGTACGAATCCTGCCTCGGACATGGATGTGTGTGATGCCCTTAGGTTAGTTAGGTTTAAGTAGTTCTAGGTTCTAGGGGACTGATGACCTCAGAAGTTAAGTCCCATATGCTCAGAGCCATTTGAACCATTTTTTGTAGTCGGATTACACTCATATAGATACAAAAAGGGGGTCACTGTATTTTCAACTACCTAGTTTCAACTACTTTTCAAGGTCATCCGACTACCCACTTTGCAAAACCGAAATACATGCCCATGGAGCATTGTATATAGGAAATGCCGTAGTAATTTTGGTAGATTAGCGAATAAGACAAGCAAATATTCTAGTAACAAATCTTTATTAACTTTTGCATATACATTTACGTACAGAAAACAACTCTTCCCTTATTTTTGATAGGTGGAGCTTTAATAATATCCTATTTCATTTTTAACTTATAACTGAAATCCACATCTGAATCATCAATTTCTTTCTCCAGCCAGTATTTTGACAAAGACAGAGAAGGTATGTTTTCGAACTCCAGTATATATCTAATTTTTTTCTTGTAAACTACCTCTTTTATTGCCTTAACAATTAGTTCTGTTCCTTCTGGCAGTTCTTCTAGACGAGAGCATTCGGGGACTTCAGTTTTTCCTCTTATTTCCTGCATGACACTGCTGTTATAACACTCCACATCCTCGTAGGTGTAAGCTGCTAGTTCTTCTGCTGCATATTCTTGCGGTATTTCTGTGCAGAATTTTAAGTTTACAACTTTTGCAAACGAATTGCCATTAAAGATTGTTATTCCGTTGGTTTTGAGCTATGCAAACGGCTGTTCTGTTGCTAAGTGTATGACATCGAGCCCATCACATTTCGATATAATGCATCCATCCTTTTTAAACAGCTCTAAGGAAGAATGGAGTTTAATAAACAGATTTTTCGTGTTTCCTTTAACATAGTAAACATGCTCCAGTCCGTCGTTTTCGGCCAGTATGCCAACATGCGGCCACTTACAACTGCTCTTTACAGTAAACGTCGTTATCTTGTATTCCCCAGTCGTAGCTAGATTTCTCCATACACTGTGTTTAAAGCCATACGTAAACCTGGCCTGCACATCTGCTATAGCCTCTTCTTTTTCAATTTGCAGCTTGTATTCTTCCTCTTTATACCAGTTGACTTCTCTGTATAATCCTGTTTTCTTTTCTTTACTTCGATGTCTTCTATTTCCAGTTACCTTTTCCGTGCACATAACACATTAATTGTACTTAAAGGTGTAATTTCTTTAATAGGAAATAGTTTAACTTTGTGTGACACATTTACTCTTTTTCTTAGGATTTGTGGAATATCGTTGCTCGTGTCAATCAGCCCCAGTTCTGCAATATCCATATCGGATGGTACTGTGGAGAACAGTGTTCTAGACTGAGAAAAATAAGTTTCTCCTGCTTTAACATAACACTTCAGTATAATACTTATATTGTCTTTATTAAGAATCTTCACATAGTTAATAGGTAGATAATTAAAACTGTATGCAGACTGAACATAGCTGATAAGCTTTTCTCTGTTTGGAGTATCTGAAAGACTTACTTGTATACCTGCCAATTTTCGGGTATTCTTATTACCCCAATACACAAACTGCAGAACGTTATTAAACACAACGCAACAGTTACTTTGTAAGTTATCCGTTAATTGACACCATATGGAAGCAAGTGGCACAGAGTAAAGTGGAGCACATTGTAAACACTGTTCATTGGTGTCTAACACATGCCTCGTGATGACTGGGTGTTCTGTGGCGTCCTTAGGTTAGTTAGGTTTAAGTAGTTCTAAGTTCTAGGGGACTGATGACCATACATGTTAAGTCCTATAGTGCTCAGAGCCATTTGAACCATTTTTTGTCTAACACACGTAAACGCTCGTGCAAGACAGGTAATGCCACGCTGTTTAGCCAAGTAAGACCTAAAAGTTTCTCGTAGTCGCATGTCTCGACACGTTATAAAACCTGTAATATGGTTACCAATATCTTTGTTCACTCCTCGACTTGTGGTCTGACATATAAATTAATTATATATCTTTACTCTACTGTTGGAGCTTAACCACTTTAGACAGGCTATTCCAACTGTCTTATCCTTGTCCACAATCATATAGGTACGAAATGGGGGTCACTATACTTTCGGCTACCTACTTTCAACTACTTTTCCAGGTCACCCAACTACCCACTGCTTAGCAAGAACACCTTATCCTGCCAAAAATCGATAAACAGTGTCTTATTTACGATAATCCATTCGCGTCTTTTGCATACTTATAGCATAAAACAGCAAAAATAGATTGTTTCATAACTAAGATGAATCTAAGTTAGCAAAAGGCGTTTGTGAGACACTGCATTCCCCGTGTATACATCTGCTTGACAGATGTTCTGTTTACCGAGTTAGTGGCGGCATCACTTGTAATTTCACATGCCACTGCTATGTGTTTATTTGTTTCCTTGTAAGAGGTATTCTCCATTATTAACGATCATTTTATATAGGACTGATGTGGGCAGTATAATTTCTGAACCGTGATCGGATGTGAACATTTGACACTATATATCTCTGGAGAACTATACTGTGCATGTGTCACACAGAGCCACTGTTTTAAGGAAGTAGTTTTTTCGTTACAGTTTGTTACCATAGTTTATCGTAGAAAAACCAGCAAAAAGGGTGTATGTCATTCGCTGTTACATCATTGGTCGGTGTTGAAATTACTGTAAAATTGCTAAAATTGTTCGCACTATCAACTGTGATGCTTACTATTACAGTACATCGATGGTGTCTTTTACATCCCATCCATCCATGGCACACTGTTGGTTACCACATAATGATTGACTGACATCGCTTGTTGAGTTTGAGAAAGAGTTTTGGTGGAGGGGCAACACCTTCTGGGGATGGCTAGCAACGAAACAGTGATCGCTTACATGACTGCAATATGAGTGGTCAGTTGAAATGAAATGCAGAGCTATCGTCTGGAACCGCACTGCTGCTGCGAATCCTGCCTCATGCACGGATGTGTGCGATGTCCTTAGGTTAGCTAGGTTTAGGTAGTTCTGAATCTAGGGGACTGATGACCTCAGATGTTTAGTCCCATAGTACTTAGAGCCATTTGCAGAGCCATCAGCTATTCTGTCACTGTGACAGATGAGTTTAAATGTAGAGATCGTCAATCACCTTTAGACTGCAGTTTCGAAACTC